>NW_024103763.1:680000-1880000 GCF_003945595.2 Pipra filicauda | reverse complement strand
TCTGACTTACTTGGCACATGACAAAGCCCTTCAATAACAGCTTTGCTTTCTTCAGGCAGTCCAGTTCTCTGGGACTATTGGGATTGTGGTGCATTCTTTAGGATTCCCGTGTGTACAAAGCAAGGATCTTGAGAGTGATAACTGTCACATTAGGCATTTCTTAGTATTTGCCATCATCACTTCCGTAAGGTGGTTGAAAATACTGAGAGAGGTCAGCAATGTCAATAAAAACATGGATCTGAGAAGTTAGAGGACAAAACAGGTCCTCTTGTGTTGGTTTAAGGTGGGGAGGAACACAACCCTGTCTTGGGAACGGGGCTGCATGAGCTGAGCGAGGCCATGTACTTCTGTTAAAAGCTGCCAAGTTTTTTCAAACTTAAAAAAATTTATTGAAGTATGGTACAAAAATGTATTAGTCAAAAGAAGAAAGGCACTTTTGCCTGTCTATATAACTGTCAGTTAAATATAAGCAAGCTTGAATCTCTGATAGCTGGATAGTGTAGCCTGACTTTGGTGATGGTCTTCTCAAGAGCTGATTAAATTAGCAACCATAGAGCTCAACCCTTTGAGAAGACATATCTGTGACCCGGGAGATAAACAGACAACTTTAGCAAGCAAACAGTATAGTGTTCCCTATTCTAAAATACAAGAAAACTACTTTAACATTTATAAAAATGGTCACAGATAGGTGGCCTTCCTTAATTGGGGTGTAGAAGGCCTTAGTTGTGTATTTTTTTATCCAAAGGGATGAATTTGAGACTCCTCAAGTTATTTATTTTAAGGACTTTATTATGAAAGTATGTAGATACTTGATGCCTTAGACCTGCACAGGATTGATTTTAGATATACTGTATGTTGTAAATCTGCTTGTACATGGGAGTGTTCCCGTCCATGCATGAATGTGTCATATAAGCTTAGTTTTCTTGGTTGTTGAGTATTGAATTGATCAGTGTTCTTCATATTTCTCTAAGGGTGGGAGTGGAGATAATATGGAGACTCTGGGGAGATTTGGATTCTTCTGTTTGCCTCGGAAAGCTACTTTGAAAAGACATTTAGTTGGAAATTAGTTTTAACTGTCTGCAGGTTTACTGTTTGGGATTATTGTTGGGGGGTTATATATAATTCATGATACGGTGGCACAGACAGTTCTGCTGATGATATTCAGGGCCAGGGCACAGATGAGTGAGCTGGTGGAGGAGGGCAGTGATGACCTGAGCTGGCACAGTTGCTGAAACAAATTCATACAAAACTCTTGTATGAATTAGCACACAATGGGAATGCGGGGGTTGGAGTGCAGGTAAGGCAATCCTTGAATTTTTAAGAAAAATGATAGATTGATGTGTGTGCACATGGTCTGTTTCTCCTCAAATGAATGTTTTTGTGGAGATAGAAGGGAATTACCTTTTGTGGGCTGAGCGTGCTCTGTCAGTGACTTTGTTCCTGTCTGCAGAGTCTACTGCACATTCTGAATCTGCGTGAGGAAAGAGTTTTAATTATAAGTTGTTCTAAGTTACTCTCTTAAATATTCTTTCAGTATTGAAGTTTTTACTTAAGCTTTCAAATTGTTAAATATTTGAACTGCGTGCACTTCAACCAGTATTTTCATTTTTGTCTTTGTTTTGATTGGAAGTCTTGATGTTCTTCATAGAGCAGTACCACAGTTTTGTGGTACTTGTTTTTGGCTGTGCTAATCTAAATTTTTGGAGGGGAGAAAGTAGACAAGGTTGAGTTTTGTATCCCTTTGAGAAGCCTTGTTAGTTGAGTTTCCTCACTTGAAGGACTAATTAAAAAAATACCTTTCTGAAGGGATGATTTCCCGGAAAGAGGAGTGTTTAAGAGAACTAGATGAGGAGGAGGAGTGCTGTATTGGCTTTTTCTTGTGACCGTCTCTGAAACCTCTACCTGAATTTCTCTCTGTGAAAACTCTATATGAGTTCAGCTGCTCATGTGCTTTTAGCTTTATTGTGCTGTAGTAAAGATGATTTGGAGTTGATACTGGGTTTGGTTTATTTAGCAGATAATCAGCAGTTTTAGCTGTTGAGTCATGTTTCATCCCATACTAAGCATGGAAATATCAGAGAAAGCAGAAGAGATGGCTGGCACTGAAAAGTTGATGTTTTTCTTGAAGACTTGCAGGGTTGTTTTTCAAGTAAGTCAAGCTTGTGTATGAAGGAGAAGGGCTTAAACTAATACTAAGTACTTGGAAATTGCTAAGATTATAAATGAGAAGCCTCATCAATAAAATCTTTGAGCACTTAGCTATACAGAGAGTGATTTTTAATTTCATGTTCTCTGTGATGGGTGCTTTTGTTGCCTGATGTACTAGAGATGCTGGGGCTTTGTTTTTCTTATGAGGCAAATTTTGGCAGGAGCTGACTGCAGTTAGCTTTAAAAACACGTTAAGTATATTTGAACATGTTGTGGGGGAATGGCACCTCTGATCCTTGTAGCTAAATTTGACTGGTTCTGTCAAGTATTGAATTGTCTGAAGTGCTGAAACATCTGATTACAGTGATAATGTGCAGATAATATGCTTATCTCTTTACCTTAGTGATTTAGGGTATGCTAGCAAAATGTGCTGACTCCTTGACTATGATGTGTATGCGAAGACCATGTAAATAAAGATTAAACAAGACTCAAGTGAATGTCTCTGGACTTGCAACCTTGGCTAAGGGTGTGTTTGCAGCTACTTTGCAGCTGCGGTTCAGGAGTGGGTCTGTTTTAGTTATGTTCCCTTAGCAGCCTCCTTGAGTGGTGTGGGCTCGGCCTGTGCTTTTGGCTGGGCTGTTCTGAGCTGAGCCCTGCAGGTCTCCACAGCCTAGTTCTGACAGGTCTGGACTGAGAACTGGCCTGCTGTGTGTCAGAGCACAAATGGGGCTTGTCAGGAGGTGTTAATACAGGAATTAATAGCTTTCCATTTTTAGTAGTAAGGACTTCTATGAACTCATTCCCTGCTTTAGTTGGTTTCTAGTTTTGAAGATTAAAATGCTTCATGACTGGAACTCTGAAAATATAATTATATGATTCTCCAACATGACGTGGAATTTTCAATGGCTGCTTGCTGAGACCTGAAGGAGCTGTCACCTGCAGAGGTGGAGGTTAGCAGCATGGGACATATGTTTCAGGAGGATCCGATTAGAGGCTGCTGGGCAAATTCCTGCAGGAAATGAAGACTGCTTTTGACACATCAGTATTTCCTGTTTCAGGTACACTTCTCTGACCATGCCTTTTAAATAGCAAAATCCTTGGAAGGAGAGGAAGGTACATATGACAAGTACTAATCACTTTTCTTAGTGTTTCTAAAGGATGGTCAGGTACTAGGTGATGAAAATGGCTTGAGAGATGTAAGTGAACAGGAGAGCTGGCATTACTTAGGCATCCTGAAGTTCTGTTACCAATGCATTTTGTCTTTTTTTTTTTTTTTTTTTTGAATGGAAGGGCTGCAGATATTTCAACTGGTGCTAAGATTCAAAATGTGAACAGTCTTTGTATGCCAAATGATAGACTTCAGTTTATGCGTTAGTGGGAGAGACAAGTGAGGTTAGTGGAGTTGAGGCATTGAAACCACATTTGTTGATATTAAGGCTCAAGCTACCCATTGTAAGAAGGAGGTTTTCTGAGTGCATAAATACTCTGTGTAAAGGTGGTATGCCAAAATTACATGTGAGGATGTTAGTTTGCAAATACCTTTGGTTTACCTCTTGACCTACTGCTCAGCTCTGATAATCTGTTGAGGTGAAGAGTTACAAGAAGTTTAATGAAATGATGTCTTTCCATAGCAGAGTTAGACTTGACTAAACAGTAAGTCTGAAAGAGTATGTTGTGAGACTTAGATGCTTAAAAGGTAAAAGATACTGCTTGTGGGTTGTTTAGAACAGTGTGACAAATATTTCGCATCATCTAAGCAAATGTTACTTCTGTATTAAAGAACAGTGACCTTGTATAAAGTGGAAAAACCTTTAAGACTCTTACAGGGTAAAATAGCAATTAGGGAAAGGAAAACCGTTAAAAGCTTTTTTAACTAAACTTTTGTGTGAATATTGAACAGCAGTGAGACTTCTGGAATGCAAAGCCACTGTTAACTGTGGAAGCCTAAAATGTTTTTTCTTTCAGAGTTACTAGAGAGTGGCAAGACTTTGTGATCTGTTGTGCACCATTCCAGAAGATAAGCATTTAAAAAGTTGGTAACTGTTATAGGATGTCACATCATAACTAGCTGCAATTAGATGCAAGGTATAGAAAAACTATTTTAAAGCATGTATTTTATCAAATAAAAAAGGAAATAATTTGTAAATGTCAGGATGAACAGGAGAGACTTTTTAAACATTATTTAACTCTGCATGTGTTTATTGTGAAAGGTATAGTAACCTGGCAGTTCTTTTCTCCTCTTTCTGACTTTTTTTTTTTGAAGGGGCAGTACTCAAATAGCTTCTCCTTCAGAGTTGTCCTGGCTGTCAGAGTTTGACATGCTTAGTGTCTTAAACTTGTTTTATAGAATGTTCTTGTGGGACTTGTCCTCTCTAACTGAAAAACATAATATGGTCCCTCAGGTGCTTCCAGCAGCAATGAGGGTCTTCTAAAAGTTTTGCCAAAAGCTAAGAAGGAAAAACCCCTCTTTTATAGTTTCTTGTGGTGGATTGTTTTCAATCTTCTGTAGTGCATTGTGCTGCAGGAGGCATCAGGAGTGAGCCTTCAGATACCGATGAATCCACAAGCAGAGGGACCCTGTATTTGTGCAGTAAGCAAACCAGGACAAGTATGTTTGCAGTGGTTGATTTCCCAAGTAACTCTCAAGCAGAGCTGTTCGGTTCATGTATAACCATCATTTTTAGTTGAATTCTTGCTAGTGTTTTAAGTAATGAGTTGCTGGTTGTGTTCCTGACTTTTTTTTTTTTTTGGTAGTTATATAAGAAAGGCTCCAGATTGTATCTGTGTAGCTCTGTTCTCTTTACATTAACATTGGAGACTTGGACAAAGATTATTCCGTATTCCATAAAGGTGATATGTGACTGTATGAGCTATCTTAGAAAGTGTGTTTGTGTGCTAGTGCCATCTGAAAGCCCCTCTATATATTTTGTTACTTTGATCACCCTTATTAGAAAGTTGTAGTGTCTTTTGAAACTACAAGAAAAAGTTCAGCTTTAAAAAGGTGATCTTGGGAAAGTTGAAGTAGCTTTTCTTGTGTTTTTTTCCCTGTGCTTCCACAAACCTAATTCTGGTGAGTGGCAGAAGAAAGACCAATCATCTTTGTGAGATTCTTGCCATGAGGAGAAGATCAGGGAAGAAGGTGGATATAGTTTTTGGAAGGTGCATGGTACTCTTTATTCAGAAGGAACATATCCTGTTCCTTATTGATATGTGACTTTCCAAAAAAAATTTTCTTGGTGCATCTGAGCAAAAAATCTGAGACTGAAAGAAAATCACTATCTTCAAAAGAGCAAGAGGAAAGATTCAATCAACTTCATCTTGATGATTCCTGGGAAAGTGATGGAGTAAGTCTTGGAAACTATTTTCAAACCTCTTGAGAACTTGAAAGTGGACATAGCTGACATTACTTTCCAAAGGTGAGGTCATGCCTAGCCCACCTGCTAGCATTCTGTGGTCAAAGGATTGGGTAGTGATTGCTGTTAATCTAGACTTTAGTAGGACTTTCCATGCTCTCCAGTAACATCTTCATGGACTATGTGGTGAAGTACAGTTTAGAAAAATCTAAAATGAGGTGGATTGAAAACTGATCTGCTGGGCCCACCCAAGAAGTGAGCAGCAACTGGAAGTCCACTATTGAGCTATGTCCCTAAGCACCATGTCAAACTTCTAAACATATATACTAATATATAAAAAATACCTGATGAGGCGACTGGAGAAGCTGTACTTTCCTCAGTGGTGCCCTACGACAGGACAAGAGGTAGTGGGCACAAATTGAAACACATGAAGCTTTGTCTGAACATGTGCTGGATATGCTGTATATCTAGATAGCTGCCTGACCTGGCTGTGCCAGAAGGATGCACACAGAAAGATGTCTTAAGTAGAAAAGTTGAATGTCTGGGAAGAGGCTTTCAGAAATACTGCACTGACAAGTTCTAGTGTTTGGCAGAGAGCTTTGTTATCTCATGTGGGTTTGTGTTTTTTGTGTGTTCCTCTTGGCAATGTGAACTAACATAAAGGTGGTAGTGCAGGGGAAGAGAGAGAGTTGAATTCTCCTGTTTGTTGTTGGGTTTCTTTAATACTTTGAGAGCTCATTCTGATTCATGATTGTTTTACTCATCGTTTCCCAAAGGACATTTGGATGAAGAGTGACTTAGATTGGCTGTGGTGAATATGTGGATGTGACAGTAAGTTCATGCTCTTCCTGTTGTGACACAGTATAGCTGGTTTTGCCTGTATTCACTGTGTAGCTGGAAATCCTTAAGAGTAGGAGTGTGGAAGATGTTCTGTGGAAACTCTTTAGGAAAAAGCAGCCTCTGCTCTTAACTTTGTGTGATACACAATGACATGGAGTAAGTGCACTGGAAAACTTGATCTGTTTTCTTATGGATGGGTGAATAGTAGGTGACTGTTTCCACTTGATGCCTGCCCCTTTACGCCTGATGGATGATTTTTTGACTTCTGTGTATAAATGGGTATAATGAGGATGATCCTCACAGGTGCAAATTGATTGAAAGGAATAATTTTAGTATAGTTTTCTGCTTCCTTCTGTTTTCTGCTTTTGCAGAGCTGGCAAGGACAAAACAAAGGATTTTTCCTGTGTGTGTGTGTCTGGGTTCTGATGGGAGACTTTCGAACTTAATACCTGGGAGGTGTTTGTTGCTAAGGCCAATTGTTTTTCATTTATGTGTGTTAATATGTCAGGAAAAAGCTGCTGCTTTGTTTTAGGCAGTAATGAAAGCAGGGGCTTTGGAGTGTGCTCCAAGGGGGGGTACTTTGGTTCTTGTGAGGCGCGGGGTTATTTTGTTCTTGAAGGATAGGGACCTCTTTAGGCAACTGTTGGTTTTCCAAGTCCTTAGTTGAGCCAGTGTCTGTTTCAAACAGCAGTGTTCTCTGTGCACTCATTTTCCATGCAGACAGATCCATTTAGCTAGGACAAAAGGAGTACAGTTCTGAAGTTTTAAGAAAAAGATTGCTATGGAGGTGGTTGGTGACTAAATGATAACCAGTTATCTGCAAGTTCTTATGTATTGCTCTATCCTCTCATGTACGGTGGAGAGGGGAAGCTTGTGGGATGGGGCTGTTGACTTTCCATAAACTACTGTGACTTTTAGCTCTCAATTTGTTTTAGTGCCTAAAAGAAAGCTAGGGCATGTAAAGTACAGGCACAGGAGCCCGAAGCTTCTCTTTGACTCTGGATTTTAAAATTTATGAACAATTTGTTCACTAAACATTTCTGCAGCACACCTCTGATTCTGCAGGTTTTTTATGATTGAGATACCATATTGGCATTGGAAAAATGCCTTGGATTAGTTTGAGTGAGATCCTCTGTACACCTATAACCTGGTGTCTCTATTTCCAGTAAGTGGTGGTGGAGGGAGGCACTGTGAGTGGCCTAACTTGACTCTGATGGGCTCAGTGCCAGTGCAGTCAGGTGTGCTGCTGTAGCAGGCTGGAGGCACAGTCTCCTGCTGCTCTTCTTGAACTGCCCCTGGGACCTCACCTGCTTAGAAATTAATCTCTCTCAGGTGTGCTCCCTTCGTCATTTGTACCTGACACCTCCCCCCGGTCTCTGTGTATTTCCTTTTCCTGTGATATTTTTTGAGAATTGGACTTGCCTGTGTGCAAGAATATCAGACTTGCATTACGCAGCAATTTATTATACTGAAACAATATAGCAGCCATTCAGGTTGCTGTTTGCTATTATCATATTCTGCATTTTATCTCCTAATGTGTGCTAACTCCTTAACTTATTCTTAATGAAACATTTAATTTGATTTTCGTTTTCTTCACCTTTCTCTATTGAAAATGTAGCTACCAAGGGAAAAATGCATCAAATGCAGAAGCATATATAAGTGCTTTGATGTGTCCTATTATTTTGGTTATGTTACATTCTCACTTGTTAAAGGAAATTATGTAAAATCAGGGTAAGAAAAATTTGGAGTTGGAAATAGTGTGAATATTTTCAAATGAGAGCTAATCTGCTCCCACTGCTTACTAAGATTTTTGTCAATATCTGGTATGAGGATGTCTCCAACCAGAATAGTCTGGCTCAATAGCAGATTACTTGAGCTCCTTGTTGGAGTATCTGGGTGAAACTAGCTGGTGTTTTGCATGAGGCGGGCCTGGATGCTTACAGTAACTGAACTTTGAAAGCTCTCATGTTCACAGATTACTCTCAGGTAATGGCTGTTTTGCTGCTCAGATGTCACAGGAGTGTTTGCAACCTCTGCGAATCATCTCTTACGTGTGCTGGGATTCAAAAACTTTCTGGCTAAACTGGGTGATAATACTCCTGAAAAATATGTATATCTCAAATCTTATACAGTGGTTTTTTCTTTCTGTTCTCTACAGTTGAAACTCCAGGCATTTGCCATTTCTTCTACCAAATACTTAAAACAGTATTTCATTCTTGGTAACTGGAGTCTGTTTCCTTTGTTCTCGAATAGAAGAAAAAGTAGTAACTACTTGAATAAACATTTTGATGTAGATTCAAAGGTGTTCCTATTGTTCTAGTCATCATTGTCCTTTTTGCTTATGAATGCTTGATCAAGCATATCTGAGCTGGGAGTGAGGCAGTGGTAAGTGGATTTGGGTGAGAGATCCTGAGATTGCTGAAACTTCCTGATGCCTTCGAGCAACCACTTGTGCCTCGGACATTTTATAAAGGAGTTTCCAACTTGGGAGAATTAATTATCCCTCCAAGGCAAATCTTGTGTGGTATAACTAAAAAGAGAACTGATGAAAGAGCATGTTGTTTTAATTTCCTAAAGTTAATAGCATAATAGGAAGGCCTTAATCAAGCTTGTGCCTGGGTGCTTAGCAAAGAAATCTGCTGCTGAGTGATGAGCAGGTTGTGAGGGATTGGTGTGTTCATGAATCAGAAAAATATCAGTGATGTTTGTCCTGCAGCATCTGCCAGGATACACGTCACAGGAATACTTGAAGCTGTTGAAAACAGGCTAAATGTGGCATGAGCACTTCAGTTCTTCCACTCTGTTCTCCATCTTACTATGTCTTGCAGGAGCTGTGGAAGTGAGATGTTCTGGGGCTCGGTTGCATACTAGTTCATCTTGGATTTCATGCTATTTTACTGCCCTGGAAGGGTATTGTATGCATTATTAAACTGAGTTCCTGTTTAACATTGTTATGGTGGTGACTTAAGAAGTAAGGAAGGGACAGAAATGAGTATATGTCTTGGAAAAGTTGAGGGAGAAGACAAAGGAGTGGGGCAAGGAAACAAATGTGAGGCAGAAAGAGTGAACCACGTCTGAAGTGACAAGTTCTTTGTGAGTGTATTGGCTTGGAGCAGCTGCTCCTGTCCTCTCCAGAATGAGTGCTGATGCCTGCCAGAAACTGCAGGTTTAAAGTGTGCATTGCAAAGTTCCTGTCCCAGTGCAAAGCTGCAGAGATTAGAATCAGTTTAAGAACTGTGGCTTTTAATTATGGCCCCACTTCATCTATGCTTTTGATGTCTGAAAACAATGTTGACTTGATTGTTGGCCCACTGTAACCACAGCTATTGGGCAGACAAGCTATGTCTTCTGAGCCTTAATTATTGCCTGTACCATGGTAGTACCTGATGCTAGATTGGAAGCCTGAAAACTTACTGGTACAAATGATGCAGACTTTTACAGGAAGGGGGGGGAGTAAAAATCTTCATAGTGGTGGTGGACTCTGTGTGGTGTTTTATCAGTGGTGAGACTGAGAAGGGGCCAGCAGTTAAATCATTTACAGAATTTAGTTCTTCTATTGGTTCTGTTTTCCCTTAATTTGCCACATGGGGAATTAATGAGTGAGGAACAAAAGTTGAAAAGTAAGTATGTATCTTAAAACATGCATCAAGATCAGATAGTTTGGGCAATGAGAAGCAAAACCTTTCCATTTTTATTAAATATCCTTGACTGTTGAGGAATTGGTTTGGTCTTGACTTTGTTTGAGGAAGATTAAAGTAAACACTATCTGTTACTTCAGTCTGTCTGGTTAAAATGTCCAGGGGTAATTGAGTCCAGCGTTTACAGATGGGCAAACATAATTTTCAAGTAATCAGATTTTTAGCTTAGTCTACTGTGGAGTTTCACAGAGATGATAGATGAGCTAAATTTGGATTTATTTGGTGTGGGCTTTTTTGTTTCTTTGTAGCTGGTACAACTCAATAGCATCCTGGAAACTTGCTGATTATGTCTGCAGGCTACACTTACTAGTTTCCAATGTATTCCCTGCATTTTGGAGGCAGAGATTAAAACAAAATAATTACCTTGGGAATAACTCTTTAGTAAAGTTGTGATGGGGAAGAATATCTGTGCTGAAACATTGGGCTATAAGCTGTGCCTCCATAATGTGGCTGTGCCAGGTGGTTTCTCTGATAGAGTGACTCTAAATCCTGGTTGCATTACTGACATATTACATGACCATAGTGGTTTAGATCTGTGTTTGTGAAGCAAAAATTATGATAGTTGCCTCACTAGGACAGCCTGTAGATAATTACTTTGTTAGGTCTCTTCACTGGCATGACAGTCCTTCCAGTTTTGTTCCTCTTCTGGTAAGTGCAGCCTTACCAGCATCCTCCATGACCTCTCACCTTGTTGATTCTGAAGTAAATAGGCAAAACTTGCAATTTGTTTTTGAGACACTTGTTTGGAGAATCTAAAGTAGTTATAATGAACAATGTTGTGGGTAAAAAAAACCCACAAAACTGTGTACAGCAAACTTGAGGCTTCTGAAATCATTATGTTCTGACTGAAGAAATGTCTTTATAGACAGATCATGAGCTTACTTTTGAAGATAATTGCCAGAGTAACCTCAGTTATTTCCAAATGGGTTTTTGTGTGCTTTTCTGAGAGATCTCTTGCGTAGCATCAGGAAGATTTCAACTGGAGACCATCTCTGACCTGGATGTTAAAAATGGATGTTTCTGTAGGGATATAGGGAATAGATTGGTTTGCCCTCTCTAGTTTTCAATGCCTTTGTAGTTTCCCTGTCCTACAGCTCAGCATTTTTTTCAAACTTTCACGTCAGTGCTGTGGTTTCTTTTTGGGATTATTGTTTGTGTTTTAAATGATTTTAAAAGTAATTATATGAGTAAGGACTTGTCTGAATTGTGATACAGAAGGTGACCAACAGTAGTCATAAAGAAAGTACTATTACTATATCCATAGCAGATAACCACTTCTGCTTAGGTGTGAAAACTGAATTTAAAAGAAAACTGTTTGGATCCCCATGCAATGAGAAACATCTCTGGGGATGGAGAGAGAAGATACATGAAGGATGTTGTTCCAATGGTGCTCAGATATTAATCCAGGCTACCAGAAAAAACTGCTCAGCCTTTCAAGGAAGGCAGAAGTGACTTGAGTGGAAAATCCTTACTGATTATTATTTCTCTCTTAATCTTGCAGCTGATTGCAATGCCGTTCTTAAAGCTCTACAGCCCATTTTTCAGGAGCAGGGAATGACAGAAACAGTTCATAACTGGGAAGACCATGGTTATTTAGCAACCTACATCAAAAAAAATGGCAGGTGAGTGGATTTTATCGCTGTAGATTATATTCCCACTGTCCTCCCTTACAATATTTATTTCTCCTCATGTTGGGTTTCCTGTAGTGTTGACAGGGCAATCTGTTGCATATGAAGTAGCTAAAATAAAGCAAACTGTTTATAATCTGGAGTATGTCATCTTGCAGTTTGGATATCAGAACAGTTGAACTGACTAGTCTGGTCTGTACCACAGTGTGGTGCCTTGGTCTCAGGACCAGTCCTTCCAGATGCAGGACAGCTCAAGTCAGTTAAATGTATTTGTAATTCTTCTTACCTCAAAATGTCTAAATATGTTCTAGTCTAACCTTAGCATGTGAATAATGAAACCTTTCTGTCCCTGTTTTGTTGTGTGTTCAAATGCTATATTCTATACTTCAAATTATCAAGCAACTACTGAAGTAACTAACAGCGTGATAAGGGTGATTGGTGTCATTAGTGACACTCACATTAAGCTCAGTCTGCTGGGGCAAACAGGTGAGAAAAACCACATTCACTTTATTTCCTGATACTGCTTTACAGTGTGAAGGTTAGTTGATTATGGTTCCATTAATCTGTGAACTACCACAATTTTATTGCACTTCATTTGTTTATAGTTGTTCAATTACTTCTTCTTCACGTCCATTGTGGCAGTTGCTGCTTTTGGGTTTTTTTTTCTTTTGGTGGTTGGATTTGGGATTTGTGATTTTTTTTTTTTTTTTTTAATCTCTACTTACTTTGTTCTCTAGGATTGAAATTAAGCTGAATAAGCTTTAATTTTTTGGCTATCTTCTGCTGGGTGTTCGATTAAGCAACTCATTTGGCCGCATTTGTAACATATGACAACTGCTAAGGATTTTTAAGTTCTCTTTGTAATAAGAGAGAACAGGTATCTCTAGAAGGAAAATCATATCCTAGGTGTGTGTTTTGCCTGCTAGAATTTGTCTCTGTATTTACTGTGTTTGAACATATTTGTATGTACATCTTCATATCTATCTATTTTATATATATAAAATAGTTTAGAGAACTACACTGGCAAGCTTGGGACCCAAATTAAGGTAACAAGTAAGCTGATGTGACTCTAGTCTTATGTTTATCATTCCCAATTGTGCTCCATTAAGTGCTTGGTATAGTTCAGTTAGCTTTTTCAATGTGGCACTGGCTTTTTCTGATTTAAATTGTTTTCTATACTTGATGTACCTATAAAACCTTGTTACTTATATCTTGTTTTTGCACAGCCTTGCTTATTCTGTCTTTGTTATGTGTGCTTTTGTATTCTTCCTAAATAATTCCAGTTCTGGATAACTTTTTGTTTCTGAGGTCAGTGAAAAGATAGCAAAATTTACTACTCTGGTGCTATCCTTCCTCTATCCTTACTTGGTTAAGCTTGTAATTAATTCTCCTAAAAAGATAATATCCAGGATATACAACCTCTGAACAAATTAAAGATAAAATACTAAAAGTAAAAAAGCCTTAGAAGATTTAAAGGTTGACTTTCTTTAACTACATAGACTTTATTTGCTTTCCTGTGTTTCCTTGAGTTTGAAAGTGACATGAGATGTGAATTCTCAAACTGGGTTTCCCCATTGCAAGGTCATCTGATCATTCCCCTGAAGAGGACAGCCCCTTCTAAAGGAACAGTGTCCAGAGTTAAAATTATCTGTCTTTTGACGTGTTCCAGGAACTTTCTAGAGAACAGATTTTCATTGTATAACTTTTCCAGGAGGTAGTTGAACTGGCACATGGAAGCATCTCTGAGAAAAAGGTCCTTATGAAACTCTAAATTTTAAAATATTTAACTTGATTTCTCTTACTGCACTGCCAACTGGAAATACTTATTGCTGCAAATTCCATTGTCTTTGTCAAGTGCTGGAGTATAATACTATTGAATGTGTGAAGGGAGAGAAGATGTCAAAGTTGATTTCTCTGCGTAGGAAGGGTAGGGAGTAATTAATGAGAGAGACAAACCAGTACACTGGTGTACAGTGCTCTCATGGATACAGAGGAGTTGGTCAAGTTGCCAGTTTCCCTGGTAAAGCACAGACCACATATGGATAACCTTATTGCTCTGACTATAGGCTTGGCAATGTATTGGAGAACTATAAATTAATGAAATCTACCTTTGTTCAGTTGCTTCAGAACTGTCCTCATGTGGATAGCATCCTGTTCTCCTCACTTCCACCCAGTGCCCTACCATGCTGTTTCCTGAAAACCATGTGTAATAGATGAGCTTCAGCAATTGCTGAGCTCTGGGACAGATTTCTAAGTGGGTTATTTCCTGTGTGTTTTGCTTTCATTAACCTTGTACTTTCCAGCATCGTGACACTTTGAATAGTCCAGCTTTTCACTATGCAGCTAAATGCAACCTTTTACACCAGAGAATGGTTCACAATATTCTTACTATGAGAGGGTGAAGATGGGGAAAGTGGGCCTAGTGGACTTCCTGTCGGGAAAGGGAAGGGTCTGTTTTTTGGGGTGTGGTTCTGTATACCCCTGACCATTGTTTACTGTTGAACTTTTAAGAGAAGCTATCCAGGAGAACATGCTAAACATAATGAAGAACTGCGGTTTGGGATACAGCCTCAAAACTGAAGATTGAAGAACAAGAGTGCATGGAAAAACTGAATATTGAGAGAGCTCCTTGCAAATGAACAATTGTTTTTCTAATGCAGTATTAAATGTAAATTAATAAAGTGGTTATTGCTTCCTCTTGGTCTATTCATTGCTGGCTGAGCTCCAGTGCACACTGTATTTATCTTCCTTGAAAATTACCCTCTTTAACCAGCACCACTACAGACAGTAAGTTGTCCAGCTAAAGTACCTTCTGTGCTTTGCCAGCCCCATTGAAGTGGTCTGGGGAATGCACGTGCAGGAGAACTTTGAGTTTTGGGACCTCAGCAATTTTGTTCCCTGTGGTTACAGAAACATGCTGTTTAAGGTTGCCTTAAGGTAGTTTGTTTGTATTTGTTTGATTTTTGTTTCAGTTAACTGAAACAAATGAAGGTGTAAACCCATAAAACCTAATAGACTGGACAGTTAAACCCTGCAAAACAAACACATTTCATGAATTGTAAGAATGAACTTATGAGCACATGGAGGTTTTGATACTAGCTAAAGAGGCTTTATTTTAATACTAACACATTTGTCTGCTTTTTATCTTAGTGACTTCAAATGTCATACATTTTAAATGAACAAAAAAATATTACCTGACACAACTAGGAAGAAATTAGCCAGCTCATGCAGATTTTTCCTCTTCCCTTCAAAACAGAAGTAGCTCACAGTAAAAACTCAAAACTGTGAGGGGTAGGTATGTCATGAGCAGTTTCCTCTAAGGATGACTAGGTGTAACTTGTGACAAGTTCCAGAGGATGAAAGATGCAGGAGTTGATGTTGAATGTGAGTAGGGGGTTCGTGAGTATGTGCACATAAACAGACATAACCAACCAAACGTGACTGAGCCATTGCTAAACAAAGATGCACAGCTGATGTAACAAGTTGGGCACTAATCTCTGGAAAAAAATGTTTGAGGTGAGATAGTAACGTATTGCTAAACAGTGTCTGCAAAGTCTGCAGAGATAACCCCCACAGCCTGCAGTGTGCCCCGTGCTGGAGTGTTGAACTGTGGGCACTGCTCTTGACAAAACTTTTTCTCTGACAAAGATAGCACGTGAACATCCCCGAGGAGGGCTTCGTTCGTGAAGCGAATTGGAGCTGATTTGGGGATTAAGACATGCTTTCCTGTTGTCATTACTGAAGCAACAGATCCCTGTTCTCCTTTGTCCAAAGCTAAGCAAGCAAAAGTCACATGTGGCAACTCTACCTGGTCCATTTACTTGGTGATTTACTCTGACAAAGGACCTAATTGAGGGAGGTCCAGCTGAAAACTTTTACTAATGGGGTTGTCGACACAAGTCTCTAGATTGTGTCTCTAGAGTCGGGCAGAAAATGGGTCACTTGAGCCACTCAAGTTCTTGTCTGTAGTGGTGGGGATGGATACACCTCTCTGCTTTGCCATCCCTCTTGCCCAAAGCTGCTTGGGGAACAATTGTACATACAGGAGAGGAGCTCTGTGTCTGAGTTTTGGGGCCCCAGCAGTCTCGTTTTCTGAGTCTGTTTCCAGATCACTTTCAGAATGTTTTCAGGGTCCCATTAAGGAACATGCTTTTACTCAAGTGCCACTTACCTCCCTTGGATAGGACAGTTAAAAGTTTGTTTTAAAAACGTGAAGTTTTTATTTCATTTAATGTATATAGTACTTTGTATAGAGTCATAGTGCCCAGTATATTTTAAAAGATTGACAGGAGTTGTTAAAGTTAGGGCAAGGAGAAAAATCATTAAAATATAGTATTAAGAAGATATCAATTTCCAAGTACTAGCTTTAATATCATCACTGCTTTGTGAGCAGGTGTTTTTCTGTTACACTGTTGTGGTGGGGGAAACAGTTTTCCCCCCTGAAGTTATAAAATGGTAAAACCCCAGGGGGTGGTGACCCTTGAAGTTTTGAGGTTTTACCCAATGAGCGCTTCTGCAAAACATAAACATATCACAAGCAGAACGGAAGAGAAAGTTGTAGTTGTAGAAGAAGTAGCCATGTTGTAAGACCATGAGGAGTGAGGGCAGGAGCCCCCTGGGGGGCTCTGGCCCCCCAACCCCGGCTGGAGGGGCGGCAGGGACTTGGAACAGTGTTAGACTGGGCTAAGTATCTGTGACTGAAAACTAAAGAAGTTTTCTCCACCGTGAGTGAGCAGAGACAGAGCAACAGCAGCGTCCAGAGATTGTGGCTAGGAGCCAAGAGATAATTGAAGAAGCAGCAACAAACATGTAGCCAAGAAAGACAGAGAGTTGTCTGAGAGAGCCGAGAGAGAGCCAGCAGCAGAGAGAGCACAACTAAACTCTACAGAGACAGAGTTGGGGTAAGAAACTGAACCAAAAACCCCAAACTCCTTTTGTGACCTTTCCTAAGTGACCTTTCCACTTTCCTAAGTGGAAAGAATGGACTCCTACTGAATGGAAGTCCTAAAACTGCAGCAGCACTGCAGAAAAGAGCTGAAAAACTCAGGCGTCCTGGAAAGCTGGACCGGGACGATTAAAGGAATGCAGAGGGGGTGACCTTGGTCCCCCTTTGCTGCTGCTGCCAAGCTGGCAGCCTGAGACAGAGCACAGGAGCTCTGATAGAACTCTTGAGGCAAAGGCTTTCAACTGAAAGCTGCCTGAGATGTTCTGACTCGGGGTGAATCCCCTGAGGAAGGGACCTTCATGGGGGTCTTACACCCCATGATATGACTGTGGTGACGTGAGTTTTGTCCCTGCTACGCAGTCCATGGAAGAGAAGACCCTCGCTTGAAGACGACGGGCCGAGGGGCTTGGATACCCCTCGTGTGTACTGGCAGAGATCCAGCTACAGCTGCTAAATGAGAAGAAGAGAACCTGCTGCCTTAGAGACATTGCTGCTCTGAAGGTGGAAAGGATCTTCCTTCTTCCCTCCTAGATTTTTATTTGGAGGGGAGAAGAGATTTGATCCATTGTAAATACTTATGTCATGGCAGAGATAGCTAAGATTGTATATAATATATTGTAGTATTTATTTGTATAGTCATTGTAATATATATTCCCTTTCCCCCCATTTTGAGTTTCATGTGGTGTCTGGAAAACCCATCTCACATTGGGTTGAGATGTGGGAGGGGGACTTGGACTAGGGAATTAGATTTTGGAGCTCTCAAACCATGACAACTGTGTACACCCACCAGGGTTTTTCTTTCCTCTGTGCATCTGTACCCCCTCTTTTGTCAAATTCCACCTGGAAGATCTTCAAAAACCCACAAAACCTGAACCTTGAGTCATTGTTTCTGCAGTAGAAGACTGTCTTTTAGAAAAGCTTTGACCTCCTCTATACACATACCCATATTTAATTTCTGTTCTGTGTCTAAATTCTTGTTTAGAGAAGTGTAATCCTACTGGTGTTTGACTTCACTGTTCACAACAGTGCAAGATACACCCAGTTGAATTTGGTTTGTATGTCAGATGATGACGAATATGTTAACACTGTGAAGGGAGGAGTGAGTGTGTTTACTTTTTTCTTTTCTGTGTTAGTCTTTTGCTAACCACTCTGTATGCTAGTCAGCATATTTTAAAGGAGCAGGATGAACATTCCTTAGTTCTTTGTTTCAGGCTAAAATGTTGTAGTTTATTCATGTGGTTACCCAGAGTGTAAAAATGAGCTGAAGAATGGAAAGTAGTTGATAGGAATCAGCAACAGTTTAGAACTGTTGTAGCTTTCATTTGTTTAATTTTCTTTTTTTATAAAAAGAGAATGGAATAATGGTGTAGAGAAAAAAAATGATTGCTTTGTTCCTTGAGGTCCCTAAGTGCTTTGTAATTTAGGTGAATACTTTAAAAAAATGCTTTAAAGAAACAGTGTCGTGACTTTTAAAAAATTTTTATTATTTCCTGGTATAAGCAGATTTTCATTTTCTTTCTCATTGAGTAGTTTGACAGTTGATGATACTTTTACTAGCAAGCTATTTTTCAAATACTTGAATTATTTAGTGTGTTTTATAGAAAACTCAAAGTTAGTGCCAGCAGATAAAACTTTGATGGGTAAAGAGGAATTTGTAGGCATCTGTCTGTCTGTCCAGTTCTCTTCTTTGGGTAGGGTGCTCTTGGGAAGTCCTTTCTCAAATACATGGGATTGCAGTTTTTCTTACTCCTCAGTACAAGTAACTAACGTAGGACACACATTTTGGCTTAGAATATATTGGTCTTTCTACTTCTAGTTCTTTTTAATAAAGAGGACGCTCATCCAAAGCCTTTCTCTGTTTCAAGCAGTTACTTTTTCATTTGTGCAGTTGGGAATTATTTGTTAACATCCAATGTTCCCTGTTCAGGTGCTAAGACGGAGCACTCCAGACTCAGCACTCAACAGAAATTGTTGCTGTTGTTGACACTCGTTTGCATACAAGCACAAAAACCTTGAGCACTGCCTTAGAAGTGGCTCCTGTGCAGGAGCAGCAAGTGGAACCTTGTTACAGTAGGGGCTGCTTTTCAGAGGCAATTTCCTTGCCTAATGGAAAGGAAGAAGATACCTCTTCACTGAGCTTTTTTCCTCACTACTTTTATGAAAGTACATGCAAGCACGCACCAAAAGTGTGGCAGTGTTTTATTTTAAAACAGGAATTATATTTTTCAGAAAGACAAGAGGAAGGAGGGGAGACTTTTGAGGAAAACTTCATTTTTCATATTTTTTTCCCCTCCTTTGGATTCTAAAGTGGTCTTTGCTGTATTTTTATAGGTAGAAAATGGAAACAGTATTATCATTGTTCTTAAGAACCCTCTTCCACATATTAAAAGAGCTGCTGCTGCTGCAAACCTGCATTCACATGTATTCTGCCAAACAGACAAATGTAATGTAACAAAAGCCAGTATAGCCTTTGCTCTCTGCTGATTGAAGCTAGTAAGTCTTTTGTGGGTTCAGGTTTGGCCTGCTGCTGCTGCCTTGATACTACTAGACTGGTCACTTCTGAGTATACTTGTACTGTTTGCTGCCTGTTTAAATCTTTACAGGCATTTTAGCTTACTTTTCAGCTAAGTGACTTACAACGAAGGTATAACCAATCTGAATCTGTATTGCCTTTTGAGAATTTTGAATTTCATTCAGGTTTTTTTTACTACAAATTAACTGTCTGAGAATACCAGCTAGACACTTGGAACTTGAATCTTTATCCCACTACACTGCTCCAGCCTGGTGCCAGCCTTTTCATCTCTTATCCCCCTGCCCCAGATGTCGAGACCCTGCTATTCTGGTAGAGGGAACAATTTGATGAAATGAGTGCTGGTTCTGCAGTGTTACTGTCTCTGTATTCTAATGCTGTCATCTCCCTTAATAAATCTCAAGTTCTGTGGCTGTGCTTTTTTAGAGCAACTTTCCCCTCTGCCTCTCCTTGCCTCTCACCCCAAAGCAGAGGCAGTAACATCCCTTACTGAGGAGCTCATGCCATCACAGGGGCAGCGAAGACCATGTCAGCTGTCAAATCTTATGACAAGTATGGAATTCTTGTAGGAAAGGAATTTAAAAGAGTCATGGGGCAATCAATCTGTTGCTCGTTTGTGCCAACAGCAACTTCTGGAATATGGGAATAAACTGATAAAAAGCTTTTGAACAGTGGAAATATTTCTGACACTGTGCCAGTTTTCAGGGAATTTAGTAACAGTGCTGTCTCATGAACTGCATATACTCATTTGTGCCTGTAGTGCCACAGCTTGAGAGCCTGGAGCACGTCTAGGGACTTGACAAGAAATGTCCATTTTTGCTGTGAACGGTTGTGTCCAAAGTGTGCTGGACTGACCAGTACTTCCATCTAGTGAGCTCTACTCTTTTGTCTTTTTCTCCTTTAGAAAAAAACCAGAAGATACTATCTCCTGCAATCTTGCAATAAAGCTGTTTGTTCTTACACTTATGTCTGTGGGGTTTTTTTGTTGTGTGTTACACATCCCCAAATAAACCTGTTGACATAAAATGATGTAAACAGACTCCTGGTAGGCTTTTGTGTTCCCTAACCAAAATCTCTTGTCAGAAGAGCACCCTGTGGTCAAGCTCTGGGGTTGGGGGAGGATCACTCGATGATGACATTCTGTGGGCACTGGGGTAAGGGAAGCACAGTGGGCAAGTACATGTTGTGCAGAAACATCTTTCCTCCTGAAGGCAAGACCTGTGTGTACAGTCCTGAGGAAAGCCTCAGCCTCCCCAGACTCACCTTCTGAAGAGGATGACAGTAGCTTCTCTGCCAACTGCAGACACATCACAGCTACAGCTTGCTGCTGTTTTCATTCTTAAATTGCTTAGTATGGTCATTTTACAGTTACCAAAAATTATGATCTTCAGATAACACAGAATATTCAGGGTTTTATCTCTGATCGCAGCTAAGGGCCAAGGTTTCCAGCACCATGGGAGAGGGTGTTCATAATGAGGCTGACAGTTTACAAAAGGAGTTCTGGAAGGGCCAAAAAAAGGTGGGAGTGGTGGGGAGCTGGGAAGTCATCTAAACTTTTTGTCATAGCAAGAGTTGGTTTGTGTTTTGCCTTTGAGGCTGAGTGGGGTGATAAGAGCAGACAAGGAAAGAAAGGAGCATTCAGCCTTATCTGAAGTTTTTCTGTGTTGTACTAATGAACAACTATCCCTGGATACCCTTCTTTCTTTGCTCAGCTGTTTCTGTTCTCATCCCTTCCTCTGCTCTTTTTTTTCAGTGTATGTTTCCCCCTCCCTTCTTTTATGTAATCCTCTTGTAGCCTTGCTGTTTCTTTTGTCTTCTCTTCTCCCTAGTATGGAAAGGATATTGCCTCTGCTACACTGTTTTTGTTTTCTTGTGTCCTTCCCCATTGTCCTTAGCTCTTGTTTAGTTAGTTGCAAGTTCTCCAAGGTCCACTATTTGTTTACCTAACACTGAGCACGGTGAAGTCTTGGTCTTTGGTCTTTAAAAGCTTCTGTAGTATAAATGGTAGTAGTTTTGTCTATCTTGCATCTGTATTCATCAATGAGAGTATGCTGCTGCAATTTCTTTGCCGGTCAAAGCCATGGTTTGCTTCAGCATACCTATTGTTTTTCAGTCTCTCTAAATAGTTGCCGTCCCAGAAGTGAGAAGGAAATATATAGGGGAAAGAAAGTCTCCAGTTGTTTTCTTAAGGCTTGATTTCAATTAAAAAGCCCAAACCAAGGCAACACAGCTGTTCCACCAGGCCTTTACTTAAATAGCTGAGACTATTAGGCAGTGTATCTTCCTTTTGTACTATGGTGGTTGTGGCTTAGACACCGTTTCACTGCCTTGCTGCCTACTGATTTAATTAGTTGTGTAGTAATTGGCAAGTTCTTGAAACTTTTTTGCTACTTAGTGACTTGCAGACGAAGACTGGAGCTAGCACTGCCAGCAGTTACAAATGCTGGAAAAAACCCCATTCATTTTGAATTTAATATAATTTTGTTTCAGATTTTCTTCCTTCACTCTGATTTTTGATAACAAATTTGTCATCACTGTCTCTTTCTCTTCCAGTTTTGCCAATTTGAGAATTCACCCTCATGGATTAGTGTTGGTGGATCTGCAGAGCTACAACGACCATATTAAAGGAAGAGAGGAAGTTGATCAGGTATGAGTACTGCTTGCCTTACTAGACTTACCTAGCTGCATGGGTAGACCCTTCTTCAAGTCTATCAAAATATATCTTGATAAAAGGTTTTGAATTAAAGTCAGTTCAAACCTGAATGCTTACAGATGAGGAACAGTAGCACCTGTTGAAGTTGCATAAACATGTCAGTGCATGCACACACACACACACACACTCTTTTTTGCATGTACTGGGCCTTGTGTTCTTTGATGTAAAAGTTCTAAAGATGTAACAGCTTTGGTTAGGGCTTGGTTCTCTTTAGGTACCCAGGGCAGTGAGGGAGAAGTGATGCTCAACCTGCAACCTGATGTATTGGTGTATGACGTTTTTTCCTTCTCTATTCTGAGAGATGTGGAGCCTCTATATTCAATCTTTTTCCCCGTGGAGAAAAAGAACTTCATCTTCCCTTATAAGAAGGCTCCAGACATTGGATATGGCAAGGGAATAGGCCTCTGCTTTAGCAGGAATGGAACCTCAAACTTCTCATGTCCCCCTTCTGGCTCTGTTGTCCTAGGGAAAGCTAAATGCAGTGATGACAGCTGCTATAATATGCACATTCTTGCTAGTAACCAGGCTAAGGGGCCAGCGAGTTACTCATGGGCTTCTGGTGTTACATTTCAAAGCCTTTCAGTGCAGGTGCTACTTTTTATTGCCTTCCAGGTAGCCTAATTTAACAGATATTTTGCATTAAGTGATCACCTACAAATTCCACCTCTTATTTGCTGTTTTTTCCAGCTTCTAAACAAAGTAGAAGAAAGAATGAAAGAACTGTTTCATGGTAATATAAAAAGGGTGAAACGGTAAGTTTGTACCTCTGCTTCTGTATGTGGCTTGTCTGCATAGTTACTAAAGATAATAAGCATATTATGCTTTGCTGTACTGCAGTGAATAGCCTGGAGGATGAATTTTTGCATAGTTTTTTTCTTCCCAATATTTTCAAATTGTTTTATTGCAGAATTGAAGGTATTGTGGGGTTTGTCATTTTGTTAAGCCTTCATCTTTGGTATTGTTACTTACAGGACAGGGATTTTTTTTTTATTTTATTTTTTTTTAATTTTTATTTTTTTTAGTTTGATGCAGTGGTTGCATGAAATAATGTGAGAAAAGGTAACCGGGATGCAAGAGCAGACTGCTCTGGAAGGGCTGGGAGCCAAGGGTGTCAGGGGAATAGGCCAAGGCATAAACTATACCCTACAGGCCACGTCCCACAGCTCATGGAGAAGGTGAGCAGGACTGGTGATGGTGACCAGGATCAGACCCAGCTCTGTGTCTGTCAGACTGGGATGTAGTACTGAGGCAGTTCTGACAGCAAACTGGGTGTCAAGGATTGGTGAAAGACCTGTGCAAGTGAGGACATAGACCACGGGCAAGGGTTAGAGCTAAAATGAAGCTCAGGCCTACCCTGGAGGACACCCTACCCTGACAAGATTTCCTACAGCTCTTTCTCTTACAAATCTGCATCTGCTATGCCTCATGGTGCTCATTGTGGGCTTGTGTGGCAAAAACTTTGGTGGAACCTGTGTGCTTAGGGACTTGCCAAGAAGATAGAAATGTTTTGTAGCAAATATTTGTAATATAACTCATAACTGAACAATGGAGGCTTTACAAGCCCTCTGTCAGTTTGGATTGCTTAAATTCAAGGCTAAATATTAAACTTTAAGGATTCAAATCGTGGCTCGTGACCTGCTGCTGAAATAACATTCATGCTGGATGTGGCTCACATTGTCCTTGTGGCTGTCTGGCAGAACTGACACCTTGAAGCCAGGGAGCACTTACTGCAGGCATGCACTTGGTGGAAGGTGCAGTGGGTGCTTGAAGGAACAGAGAAATAAGTTAAGAAAACTGAAAAGCAAGTGTAAAACCAAGGAGCAAACTGCAAAATGGGAGAGCAGTTAAGCAGTCTGTAACAGTTAAATACTACAACAGAAAGTAATCTGAGACCACAAGTAAAGTGGTAGTGATTTGAAAAGTGATGTTATACCTTGAATATTGTTGTTTCTCTTTAACAGTTGTGTGTAAAACAGAGAAGTGGTTATCTTGCTTTCCTTCAACCTGGTAAAGCCTCATAAGGTGCACAGTGTACTAACACAGATGATCTCGTGTGTGTCTTTATGGGGGAGAAGCTCTCTGAGGATGTTTTGATACTGAAATATGATATTGGGAGTTCGTGGAATCTCTGTGATAGGAATTTCTTAAAAATGGGTCAGGACAACATCTGCCTGAAGTGATCTAGATCAGTTGGTTACCTTTAGTACAGGAAGATGAACCTCCTAGAACAGTGTATCTGGCATGGATCTTGTCACACACCCCTCAACATCTTTTTTCTTTTCTTTTAATTTGTTCTGCATCCTTTCGGTATTAGCTTCATGCATGCAGCTCCACTAGAAATAATGTAGCTGGAAAAGTTTTTCCTGCCTTTTTGTTGTTTTTGGGTAGTGAGTGGATGATCTTGCTCTCACCTGTGCTGCCATCTTGTGGCTCACTGAGGGTAGGAAGGATTTCTGAAACGTTTGTTGAGAATCACTAGTGAATTTAGAAGCAGCTTGTCTGTGTCTGGTCTTCTGCTACACCCTCCTTTGGAAGAAAACCTTTAACTCTTTGAAGTGTGTGTAGAAAATCTGATGAACCCTGTGCCTACACATTTTGCCTAAATGTAATCATTTTGATCGTTCAGAGTGATTTCAAATATAGTTTGTGTTTACAGGTGAAATACTGATTTGAACCAAGAATGAAAAAACCCCACAACACAAACAACAAAACAAAACAAAATCTATGCAGATGATTGAGCCGCTTTTAAAAAGTAATGCAGACTGTCAGCTGATATCAAGGACTGTGCTTATACAATACAGAGTGACCTAGCTCAGTTTGAAACACTATAATAATTCACTTTTTGTGTTTCTCTGTGTATTAAAATGTCTCTCAGTACAACTTGAGAAGGGTGAGATCCACTAATCTCAAAGAAATGACGTTCTTAGCTGAGCTAAAGGTGGGAAGAGGTTTTGTCATCTTTTTTTATCTGCATTCTACTTTTGTATTGTATTTTATTCCTAGTTGAGCTGATTCTTCTAAAGAGGCTGATATGTTATGTAAATTCCCTCTATTCTAATAGAGAGAGATTCACATGCACATTGTAGAAGTCGTACATAAAGAAGAATCATTTATGTCATCTGTGCCTTAGCAAGTTATGTATATTTATTATGTATATTTATGGCTGATAGGCTTCTTCTGTCTGTTGAGTGTTAAATGTGGCAAGTTTTCTTAGATCTCTCTTGTAAATATTATTTATTTATTATGGTGAATCCACAGAATGTTTAAAGTGGATTTCTAAAAAGATGAACATGCCAAATGTTTTGTAATCTTTTTTCTTTCTATTTCTTTCTAGGTTGCCAGCCATTTTGAGAGGAGGTGTCATTGATAGATACTGGCCCACAGCTGATGGGCGCCTGGTGGAGTATGACATAGATGAAGTTGTTTATGATGAAGATTCACCTTTTCAGAATATTAAAATTCTGCATTCAAAACAGTTTGGGAATATTCTTATCCTCAGTGGGGATGTTAGTAAGTATCATCTCATGTGAGGATCTTTTGCGTGAAAATGTTGGAATGCCATACCTGCTATGGCAATTTTAATAGATGACTAAGGGTCATTGTTCTGATGCTGGAAATTACATATGCATGTACGCATATATCTGTTCCTGTATATTAAGTATGTTAATGAGGAAGGCTGACCAGTGTAAAATTTAGAGTAAAAAAATAACATTTCTTTTCCCAAAGTTGCTATCTTTGCTGTGGAAAGTGGCACAGCAGAATAGAACACTGTTCTCTAGCAGAGCTTGCTCTACTCCTTTCTTCTGTGTGAGCTTTTTCCTGTTTGTTGCCAGTCCAGCCTCTTGAGAGTTTCTCTTTGACAGTAAAACAAGCTACTTTGTTGGTCTTCAAAACACAATGGAATTCTAAAGAAATATGAAGAAATAGGAGCTGGAGTATGTGTGTGTATAATCCTGCTGTTGCTTTGATTCTCTGAGGGCATTACCTGGTTGGTGAGATCTAGGACAGCTGTATCTCAAACCATTTAGCTGCTTTGTTGTGAACATCTTTTGACTCTTCTTTAAAATGCCCAGCTGAACTTTAAAGTTAAACAACAGTGACCCAACCTTTAAGATGTTTTGTATGTGGTACTTTGTGCCTGCTGATCTTTGTATTTTTGGAAGTGAACTTAGAAGAAGGTGGGCTACTGTTCTTTTAAGCTGGATAAGACTGTTTGCTAGAAAATCTAGGCAGCAAGGAGTATACTTTGTAAAATCTCTCAGTTCTTATGTTGAAAAGTAGTGACTGTGGTAAATGAAGGATGTTACTGCCTAGGGATAGAATACCTAATTTCACTCTAATAGCAGAGTAATTAAGAAATTTAACTATAGCTTTTTGAAATAACTCTAATAATTCAATTAGCTTTCTGCAACTGTTGGGGACTTCTGTGCAGATGGCAGCTGAAAAGCATTGTTACAGAATACATTAGTAAGGTATTTTCTTATACAGATAGAATTGTGTTAGAAATCACAAAATTAGTTATTTCATACTTCTAGCCAGAAATTTTCATCAGACTTTATTTTAATATGGAGATGAGGAATGTTGTCACAATATGCCTCAGAGAAAGGAAAGTGTACCATTGCTTGTTTACCTTCCATGGGATTTTAAAATACTGCTTTGTCTCATTTGGTTACCCTACACTTAGAAGCAAAGTGGTGATTGCCAGGCAGAGTTATAGGATATGCCATGATGTGCTGCTGCACAAAGCTTTGCCCTTGTGGCTCAGGTCTGTTGTTACAGACAACTGTCTGCTTTGAAGCTAATGCTGAACAAGCCAGTGTTAAGGGCCCTTCAGCAGTTGGGTGGTAATGATCGTGTTTATGTTTCTGTGCCCGGATCCCCTGGTGTGCATCTAGGTTGCTCTCTTCAGCTGGGGTCCACAGTGGGTTTTCAGAAATGTCCTGATCTGTCTCTTGCAGGACTAGTCGTAGGTAAAAAGCCATTGAAGTATCAAGTGTGGACATCAAATCCTAAGTATTGACAGTTTTGCTCTACCAGTTTTCTTCTCCTGGCACACAGTACTTCCTAATGCCAAGGTAGCCATCGCTGGGTTCACATTGAGAATTAGAGAAACCCTGTTGGGGATTCTGAGGAGGATCCCATTAGTTGGACTGTCTCTGAGAACTACGTTGTTTCTGTAGATGCTCTTGCTTTGGTCTGTATTATATTACCTTTGGATTAATACCAGTTAATGAGAAGAACTAAAGATGTAATATTTCTCTCCAACTCTTTCTCTTCCTTTCATTCAGATTTGGCAGAAAGTGATCTGGCATATACTAAAGCCATAATGGGCAGTGGAAAGGAAGACTACACTGGGAAAGAAGTGCTAATCCTAGGAGGTGGTGATGGAGGTATACTATATGAGATAGTCAAACTGAAGCCAAAGATGGTTACTATGGTAGAGATATCCTTTTACAAATGGGCAATCATTCATTTCCACATTTTTCAGACTGCATTTCTGCTGGTACCATAGCACAGTTAACAGTCAGGTTCTGATTTGCGTTAGGAAATAGGGTCTAAAATAAAATTTCGTTTTGTCAGCTTACATAGACCTATTACTGGGGGTGACTACATATCTGTGCATCTTTGTGTAGCACCTGCTTTCAAGTTCTATAGCTCTTTGAGTAGCGGTTTACGTAAAACTGGAAAGGAACACTTCTGTCATCAGACTGATGCTTTCTCTGATAACAGAAGACAGGTCTGTCAAGTCTATGGTTTGGGCTCAGTTCTGCCTTCCTGAATTCTTCAGTTTTCTAAAGAAAGCTATAAAAAATAGTGCCTAGAGGCAAAAAAGTTCAATCAGTAGCAATGTCAGGACTTAATGAATTGTATTGGTGGCAGAATGACCAACCCTGTTTTAAAAATACCAATACAAATAAAACTTTCAACATTCTTAGTTTGTAATGCAAACTACTGTTAGCTGTATGAAATACTGATCACCCTGGGTTTTGGGATCACTACTGTTAGCTGTATGAAATACTGATCACCCTGGGTTTTGGGATCCCTTTTCTAAAACTGAAAATAATTGTTTTAATAACAATTTTAAATAATTATAGGTTAAAGTCTTAACCTAGTTTAACTTTATGGGTGTTTTACAGTCTTACAGTTCATATTTCAGGCTTTCACAGTAATGATAACCTAAGGTATCAAAAATACTGATTGAAACCAAGAATAAGCCATTCCTAAACCTCTAACTGAATCTGGAGGGCAATCCGTAAGGTTGGCTATTGCAATATGTATGCCAATAGACACATCTTATTATTCCTTTGTGAATGGCACCTTCTTGAGAATTCGTTTCTGAAGAAATAGAAAGTGTTGCCTCTGTTATTTCTTGAATATACCATGCCTTAACAAGCTTCAAACATTGACCAAATGGTGATTGACGGGTGTAAAAAGTACATGCGTAAAACATGCGGAGATGTCTTAGACAATCTGAAAGGAGAGTGCTACCAGGTAATGCTTTGCTTTTCTTTCAGTAGGAGTAATATTTCAAATGCACTTATACGTAGCCTGGAAGACTGCTGTGGCAAAGTTTTGGGTACAAATTTTCTGACTTTTCTTAAATTTAGGAAGCATTTTTTCCTTTTTTATGACACTTTCAAATTTTAATAGCTGGGATTTGTGTTGGAAATATATATTGGCATCAAAATATTTTAACTCTCCATTTTCAGACTTCTGAAATTAATCACATAAATAACTTCTAAGGAATGTGAAACAGCAGAATGTTTGTTCCCATAGCTTACGAGTAAAGAGGAAATATCCGTACAAATGTAGTTTTAAACATAATTCCTTATATAATGAAAAAGATAGAAGAAATGTGTATTTAAGTTAGTTGACCTATACTCTTGAAAATATCTGAATTTATAATACACAATTAACAATTATTTTTAATTTGCATGCAAAATCTCTCTCTGCTATTACATTAAAAATAATGATAATATTTGCCAACAAATGTCATGCGTTCCTGCAGTTAAGGTCTTTATGTGCTGGATCTAACAGAACTTACAAACTAGCCCTGGTGTAATCTGATGTTTTCTTTCTGTTTTCATTACTGTTCCTTAAATGCTCTCACAGATACTAACTTGCAGGAGTGAGCTAAAAAAAAAAGGCACAAAAAATTAACAGAGAAGTCACATGCTAGTCTTCACGAGTCAGTGGCCCTTCATACAAATACCTTATTTTACCTGTTTGTTGGTACTAACAACTAACTGCTATTACCATTTGGTAGGAGGAACAGTGGTCACCCAGCAGTCAGTGACAGAGCTAGGATGTTCAGTCCTGGAGTGCCTGTGTTGTCAGTAGTATAATTCTTATAGCACCTTCTTCCTTCTATATGATGTAAAAAGTTGAAAATAGAGCATAAAATTAAACATGTATTTAATTTTGTGCTTTTCACCTCTAAATTTCTGTGAATCCACATTTGTTCCTTTTATCTGGTCACTTTTAGGGTATTTTGAGGACTACCTAAAATATTTCATTCTTACAGGTTCTAATTGAAGACTGTATTCCCGTACTGAAGAGGTATGCCAAAGAAGGGAGAATGTTTGATTATGTAATTAATGATCTGACAGCTGTTCCAATCTCCACATCTCCAGAAGAAGGTAAATCTTATAATTTATTTTCTTAAACTTCTGGGAACTTTCAACATTTTGTCCCTCTGCTTTATAGTAGTTTGCAGCAAAAGTACTTTGATTTTTTTCCTTTTTAATAGGAAATCTGAGAGGGAAAGAATGATAGTAACACATCTGTTCTTTTTTGAGGTTTTTTTGATAGTTAGAAAAGACTAGCAAGTGCCTAGGACTCTTTTAAATTGTGCTCTTATTCCAGAATAAAATGAAATCATGTAGTTCATCAGAAAATATTCATTAGAAAGTATTAGGAGTTCCTACTCCAGTAAATTTTCTTCACTTTATGATTTCTTGGACATTTCTGGAAAATTACTGTGAAGAAAAGTAGCAGTACTTCCACCATCACTGCCATTGCATATGGTTTGTGTTTGGGTTTTTTTACCAGGCTTTTATTTTTTTTAATGTTTTATTTTATTTTACTTTTTTAAGGTATAGAGCAGCTCCTTTTCAAACAGTGGCTTTTTTGCAAGTCTTGAATATGTAGTAAATGTGTTAACAAGCCAGTAATGTGTTCTTCTGGTTTTCAATCATTCTCTATATGCAGATTCCACATGGGAATTTCTGCGGTTGATTCTTGACCTCTCAATGAAAGTTCTGAAACAAGATGGAAAATACTTCACACAGGTATCATATCTGGATGTAACAAAGTATTGCTTTGTATCTATTGCAGTTGTATATGTGCTGCATTTTTCAGTTAAAAAAAGAGGAAAAAACTAAAAATCTACTACAAGCTGTTTTTCTTCTCCTTTTAATGACTTTAATTTAGGCTTTGCTAACTGACTTATCTTTTTTCATTATTTCAGCTGAATCTGTAGCACTTTTGTCTTGAGTTTAAAAGCATAATTTTAAGAATCAGCAAGACATATTACAGAATATTGTAACTGTAAGCAGATTTTGGAAAAACAGAGCAGATATACTTTAGAAACAGATATATGGTTTTTAAGCTAATGTCTCCAATTGTAGAGTGTAAGACATAAAAATTCATCATCCATTAAGGTGTAAAAATTTGAGGTAGGTGCAATGGGACAAGAAAATTAGTCATTTGGGAGTAAATACTCTTTTTACTTGTTCTCCACTCCTAACACAACTCATTGGTTTGGCCTCTGCAAAACACATTTTGAACATTTGAATAAGTTTGTTTGAATATTTGGCATTTTGTGAAGTATTTTATATAGTCATAATTTAGGTTTTGTCCTTGTGTATGAAATTTTAAGTGCAGCTCTATTTAAAAGGAAATAATTCACAATTTGTATACTTACCACAGTGTAACAGTATTACCTCATAGATAATGTCTAGATAATACAATTGTGGATTAGCTTTCAACTGAAGATACTTTATGTAACCCTGAACTTGGAATGCCACAAAGGAGTGTGCAATTGTACAAGAATGTGACAGGAGCCAGCAGATGGTTGAGTGAAGTCTAAGTCTCTGAAGCTTTATTTCTTTAGTCATGCTCATACCTTAACTAGTTTTCTGATGTGTGGAGCATCTGAGTACTGCATTTTGGAAAAATCTTGTTAAGGTCTGAAATAGCTTAGCTGAAATTATATATTTGAGCTCTATTCCTGTCACCATAGAGTTTCTGAGGTGTGTAAAGGAACTGGTTTACTGTAAAACTGTGCAGGTTTATAAAGAAATGCAAAACTTGTAGGATAAAGCTTTTGTCAGTTCGGATGTGCTGCTTTATTTTAAAATGCTCTGGTTGTAAAGGCAAGAGAAATTATCTTGTGGCTGAAATATAAGATGAAATATCACACTGTAAATCTTAATGGCTTTTCTTCCTCTAAATAGTGGAAATATTTATGACAGACTTTAATATCGAAAGGACACTGCATCTTTTGGACTGAGCAAGCTGTTATGTTGCAGTCATTGTAGTTGTAGCATACACAGTGAGACTAGCTGGCTGTATTAGAATGTATATAAATGTATATCTGTGGACAGGTTTTGTCAGACTTTGAAGGACTCTGAGAAGAAGCTTGTGCTGAAAGCTGGAGCGATGGCTGTGCTGCAGCAGAAACACAGGGGGGTTGTTTTGTGCCAGCTGAAACCAATGGAGGTTGAGACCGGTGCAGCCCTGCTGCCTGTCCTGTCCTGGTGGAAGGAGATAAGTCAGCTCTCCAGCATCTCTGCTTGCACAGAAAGGATGGACAGCAGTACTGAACCAGCCCTGGTGGGTTTAAGCTGTTGTGAAACTGCAGTGTTATGTTTCATGGTCCCAAACAACAAAGCATCCGTGGCAGGCTGGGAAAGAAACAATATTAAAGTGGAAGTGGTGTGAATTTGGACTTGTGGGTAACTGGTAGCCAGTGAAAAGACTGGGGTATAGAAACAGTGTACTCTGGAAACTTAGTCTTCCTGAGGGTGTTGAAAAAGGAGAATTAATACTGGGGCAGACAGCTATCAGAGCTTTTGATACATCTACTGATACACTATGCGGCTCATTTGATGGTCCTTGTAGCCTCTTCCCAGTTGGGCCTGAGAAAACAAAACAATCCACTGTAAAAATTGAATAAGGCTGTGTAGTGGGCTTGCATGGCCAGGTTTTGGTAGTGGGTGTGTGTGTGAGGGGGGCTACAGGGGTGGCTTCTGTGAGAAGCTGCTTAAAGCTTCTCCCATGTCCTACAGAGCCAGTGCCAGCTGGCTCGAGGACACAGACCCACTGCTGGCCAAGACCAAGCCAATCAGTGGCAGTGGTAGCACCCCTGGGATAACAGATTTCTGAAGGGGAAAAAGTTGCTGCACATCAGCAGTTGTAGCCAGAGAGAGAAGGGAGAATATGTGAGAGAAACAGCCCTGCAGACAGTGCAGAAGAAGGAGGAGGAGGTGCTCCAGGTGCTGGTGCAGAGATTCCCCTACAGGCCATGATGAAGACCATGGTGAGGCAGGCTGTCTCATGGAGCTCCACAGTGGAGCAGAGATCCACTTGCAGCCCCTGGAGGACCCCATGGTGGATGCCTGAGGGAGGCTGTGACACCGTGGGAAGCCCAGGCTGGAGCAGGTTTCCTGGCAGGACCTGTGACCCTGCAGGGTGCCCATGCTGGAACAGCCTGTTCTAAAGGACTGCACCCTGTGGAAGGACTCACACTGGAGCAGTTTGTAAAAACTGCAGCCTGTAGGAAGGACTCATGTTGGAGAAGTTTGTGGAGGAGTGCCTCCTGTGGGAGGGACACCACGCTGGAGTGTGTGAGGAGGAAGGAGTGGCAGAAACATGGGATGAACTGACCATAATCCCCATTCCCCATCCCCAACAGTGCAGCAGGGAGGAGAAGGTAGTGAATTTGTGAGTAAATTAAAGCCCAGGAAGAAGAGAGGGGGTAGGGGAAGGTATTTTTAAGATTGGGTTTTATTTCTTGTTATCCCACTCTGATTTGGTGAGGAAATTAATTGAATTTATTACCAAAATTGAATCTGTTTTGCCTGTGATGGTAACTGGTGAGTGATCTCTCCCTGTCCTTATCTTGACTCACTAGACTTGCGCCTTCCTTATTTTCTCTTCCTTGTCCAGCTGAGGAGAGGAGTGACAAAGCGGCTTGGGTGGAGACCTGGTGTCCAGGCAGGGTCAACCTACCACACCCACAGAAGACTCAGTAGTCTGGTCATAGGATGAACAGTCTATTGGGGTGCTTTAAATAAAATCAGCTGTCTATAACTTTAAATTTAAATTAGGTTTTGAATTAAACTAATTGAAGCTGGCTACTTAAAGGATTGCATTAGACTGTGGAGAGAAGTTCAAACATGACCACTACCAACTTTGGCAGCTTAGTCACACACTGGGAACTCATAAATGATTTTGAATGCTCGACTGTGTTTGCTGTTAAATGCCAGGGGTTTTTAGCTCTGCGTATTAACATTGGAAATGTAAGTTACTTTCGTTCTAACTAGCTATTTCCAGGATGCTTACCTTATGTAGCAGGCCTTGCTGAAGGAATCACATGCCTTTTAAGGCAGTTGTGTTTTTAAAGTACAGGACTCTGTGTGCCCCCCAGGCCTGTCTTGAAGTGTGTTTTGGTCCTCTAAAACAAAAAATGTTAAATATCGCTGTTAAATGTCCACTTATTTGTTAGAACCTCATCTTTGCTACAATGAGGAAATGTCTCATAGAAAAGATGCAGCAAAAGGGTCATTGTCGTGTTGGTTGCTGGCCAGTAGCTATAGTTGCTTCTTCTGCCTTGGCATTATGTTGTATTAACATTGGAAATTTCCTTTGTAGTTTGTAACCTGTCCTCTGGTAGTTGCACCTTGAGCAGAACTGTGTGCATCTGGTTAGGATGTAATTTATTTCAGTGCTCAAGAAATGCTTTACCCAAAAGTGGAATTGTGTTCACAGAATGCCAACCTTTCACATACTGTATTGCTGCCTGACTGTCTAAATGCCACTGCTGGGAAAAATAAATGGAAATGCTCATCACCTCTTCATTGAGCTCTGCACAAATTTTAGAAAATGTTCTGGTCCACACATAAACTGTTAGCTGCCATAATCTAGAGCTGTCTAATAGATATCTGTCTAGATAGCTGTCTAGATAGATATAATTTATCTGAGATCATAAAAAAGAATTATTTTTTTTTTTGGCATGCTACTCTAACACACCTGTTTATTCCCTTGGGATACCTTCCTTGGTGATGCTCAAAACGATCTCCAAATGCTAGTGCAGAATATCCTTTCACCAGTAGGTGGAGGCAGGTAACCAGTATTGCCTGGCAGCATATTAACACTTACAGAGAAATCGTGGTTTTTCAGACTATTTATTCATATTCCTAGGGGATAAAAGAACATATGTGGCCAATTTTAGGATGCAGGAGGGACTTTTTCCTTCTTTCAGCTCTGAAAAGATATCAAAGGACAGTTAATGGATGTCATTCTGCTGCTTTTAAGTCTGTGATTAAGTATATTTGGGAAAAAATGCCTCCATATTTGCTCTATGCCTCCACAAATAGTAATCACACTTGGAAAAAACCTTACTTGTATGAAGAGCAGCCTTGCTTTGCATGTCCTTGTTTTTTTAGCTGCACCACCCATATTGAGTGTTGCAACCCATAGGACCTGGACAGAGAGAGAGATGAGCTTTATGTCTTTTAGCCTGCAGAACTTGTAGCGCTGTCTGTAGGTTTAAGACCTAAAACTTGTTTGTGAGAACTTATTGTTAAACATAATCCCCTTACTCTGAGGTTCAAGGGTCATATGGGGTGCTCTATTTCCTTTCTTACTTCTTTTGAAGTGTTTAATGATATAGTGTGGGTGTGTGTCTGTGAGGTGTTTAGTGTTGCCTTCTTCAAAGGGAACCAGTTACAGGTGCAGGTTCCCAACCATCACAGTGACGTGGGAGTTGGTGAGGGTGTGAGAACTTGGTTTATCCTGAGGTCCAGTTTCATCTCATACACCTTCCTAGTGACTTCTTTCTGAACACATAAAGTGTTTTTACAGTACTGGACCTTCTAAAATCCAATGTGATTTTTTGATTGCCCAAGTGATTTCTTTCAAGTGAGAATGTATACTTGTAGATACCAGCGTGATATGTTTGTGGCTTTTTTTTTCCCCTCAACCATCACTGTCTTGTACCTTCCCCGTACGATGTGAAGATTGTCCCAACAGCTGTGAAACCATGCTCTGTAAGATGCACAGACTGATTGTAAGGTTGTCTCTGGGTGTCAGGGGATTATGTGCAGCTAAGAAAATGCCTTTTTCTGTGCTGATTTTTTGTTCTGTTGATCTAATCCTTTGAGGTTGAGAAGGCTATAATTTTCAACCTGTTTATGAAGTGGAACCTTTAAAAATACCTCTGAACAGGAATTTGCTCCTTCCTGATCTGGGTCATGCAGCCCAGGCAGGATAGAAACTCAGACCACTCATGGGTTTGTGTTGCAGTAAACAGCGCTAACCCCTGGTTCAAGGGATCATGTGTCTCCCACGCGCACATGTGGCCTTTCACCAAGCCGTCTCTTCCTGGCCACTCTTTAATACAGTGTGGCCCTGCCCTCTGAGTGTCCAGACCACCATCATGTTGCTCCATAGTTAGACTCCTTTTTTTGACTGCTGCGTGGGTTTTCTAATTAGCACTTCCAGTGAGGGAGGAAGGTTCTTCTTGACTGCGACGTGAAAGAAGGCTGGGAGAATGGATGTATGTCCCTGTGTGAGCCTCTGTGATTTCTTGGCAGTTTGAGAGACTTAAAGGCACAGACATTTCATTTCCTTATGTTACTGAGAGTACAGTTTTAATAATTGATTTTTTTGACCAGTGGAGGTACCTTCAGTCAGGTTTGCCTCCCGTATCTCCGTGAAAGCCATACCTGTCAACCAAAACTCAAGCCTAGCTTTGATGCTGGGTGTTTCATGCTCTGTGTGTCTCACTGCTTTTTAGTCACTCTGAAGTGAGGAAGGATAAAACCCAACCTTGGCCATGTTCAGTTTTGGCATGTCGTTACAAAACAGAACCCCGTGTTAAATTAAAAACAAAAATGAAACTTCTCTGGTATATGGTCACAGACAAAGGTGTCCAGTAGCAATGATGTGTAGTGTAAGACATGGAAGAAATGGGAGAGTAAGTAAAATGGACCCTTTCCCCTGCTTTGGCAAGTATGGCAAAGGGACCCTTCCACCTGCTTTCAAGTTCCTGGTTTACTTTCTAAGGGTTGGAGGAAGCATAGTGGCCTAAGTTCAACTTGTAACCAGTTGATGGGCACATCACCTTTATGCGTGGCAAAAGTTAACTGGAACTTAATAGGGTTAATTTAAACAAATTCTTTTTTTTTTGCTACTTATTTTAAGGAATGTTTTTTATTGTCTTTCCAGAACTAACAAAGCATAAATTTGTTATGCATTGTGCTGTAAGAAACCTCAGAACTAAACCCATGGAACTATAGAATGTATGCCTTAGGAGAGCCCAGAAAAAGTTGGTGTTGGGGGACAGGCATGAACTGTTGAAGTGTGTGCAAGCACTGAGCAAACTCAGGCTGTGAAACTGTTCAGGAGTCATCAGTCTTAAGCAGGTTTTATAAATAGAGATCAGTTAATCTCAAAGTTTAAAACTACCTCAAGTACTTTCATGTCAGAGAGATGCTTCTTAAGGGGTAAAAAAAATTTCAGCATTCCCCCAGTTCTTACCTGTCAAATTGTTTGACATGGAACACAGATTAAGAGGGGGGCATGCAGAGGAGTTTGGTAGGGTTTTTGTATATATTGAAAATGGACTGAACAGTGTGGGAGAAAAAGTGATTTTGCTTATTTCTTTGGAAAAGTGTAATTGGTGAGTCATCAGCTTTAAACCTTATTAAGCAATGCTCAGTTTTAGTTATAGTTTGAGTATATGGTGTCTGTCCCAAATCTTCGTTTGTGAAGCCTAGCCATGATGGTGATGTTGTCTGTTCAGAACAAATGATGTACTGCTGTACCACATAACTCTTCATTAGGTGGGGGGAGTTAAAATGAAACACTGATCCCTGTGTTACATTCTGGGCTTGGTTCCCTGTGTCATTTTAGTGATACAAGAAGACTTTTTTTGGAATTCTTAACTCTGTGTTGAGTAAAGCCAGGTAATTGTAAAAAATTGTAACTGTGCAGAACTATAAAATCCCCTGGTGTGTCTCTAGAAGAAAGAGGTTAATAGAACAGCCAGGTGGGTTGTCTGAGCCTTTAGGCAAGATCTTGATTTGGACGCTGGGGAGTTGTGAGTTTGAAAAGTAAAAATTGCTTATTGGCATGTTCATTGTTCTTGTAATTTGTTTTCCATGGTGTCTGCAGTGATTCGTCTCCTTCTAGAGAAGGGAGAAATAATGAAATATTGAAGTAACAGGCTGGGAAACTGTGGATACTTTTCTATCATTGTGTATCCTATTCAATTTACTACATAATGTTGGTATGCTCCAGAAATTACCTAGCAGTGTTTTCTATTTATAACTCAAATTACACGCAGGTTGTTTTTTTAGTTTTCTTTTGCGTTCAGTCTGATGGTGAAACAAAATTATATGTTTGGTAAAGGGCGGCTGAACCAAAAAAACTGCCACAATCCCCTGGATAATAACAAGTTACTAAACAAGTAATACAGCAGTCTGTTCATTGTTGTGCTCAATTAGTGTTAGTCTCTTACTTTTTTACAAACCTCATTTGTTTTCTAGTGCCCAAACGCAAATACGAAAAATTCAATATAAAGTGTCATCTTCCTTTACCAAATAAAAAAGTACATGTTTCTTTGTGCAATATGATCAAAATTATAATCAAACATGTTTTATGCAAGTTATTTTGAAAAAGGGCTTTCAAAATTATAATTTTCAAAAGCTCATAGAATAAAATAGAATCATAGGATATCACTAGATGAAAGGGACCCACAGTAATCATTGAGGTCTAGCTCCTGGCCCTGCACAGGACAGCCCCAAGAATCACACCATGTGCCTGAGAGTGTTGTGGAGATGCTGTGTTAAGATTTTTTAAGTTGAGGTTTTCTTTTCAACTTGTGAAAAATTGTGCACAGTGCAAAAAATACATTGAGCAGGATGTGAAAAATTCAGAGGAAGATTTGTAGGATGAAATCTCTTTTCACTTCCTCTGGAAATAGAAATATTTTAAATACATTGTGAAAAAATCCTACTAATAAAAAGTAGGAAAAATAGTATAAAACCCAAAGACAGAATGTGCATTTTACAGTTTGATTCTAGTTATCATCTAATGTTGTTACAAAGGAAAAAGCAATGTAGATGGAGCTATTTAGACATACTGATTTCAAATAAGATCTCTGCTTTTTTGGCCTCTGCCTGTTAACTGTTGTTTTAAAGAGTGCAGATAGTATATGTTGGTCAAATGCATTTTAGTTCCTCGCTTCCTTCCTTACACACATCTGTGTGTGTGTAATTATTTTAAGGCTGTTTTTAAAAATCTGAGAGCACCAAAAAGCAGGAAACAGAAAATGAGTCTTTCTTAAAGACTGTTCTCTTGGTTTTAAAAGTTTCATAGTGTGCTAGCAGAGAATTACATGTGTGAAACATAAGTAGTGCAGACATTTTGGAAGCATTGAATAAGTCTTTGGTTCCTGGGGTCTCATAGAACTTGACCTTTGTTTCAAGTTAGAGGTCTTAAAACATTGAATAAGCTGTGACTGTGAGGGAGCTAGAGTTTTCTACTAGATTTAGCTCTTTTTTTAATTGAACCATCTGCATTCTTTTACACTCAGGTTCAGGTTTCACACGTTATTGAAGAGCAGGAAGGGACAAGATTATTGTGTATTCATTAGCATGAAGGTTTCCTTTTTGTTCTCCTTTTTATCTTCTGTGGTAAATGTTCCTCCACTAGAAGTGGAAAACAAAAGCTGAGTAGTTTGTAGACCATGCAGTGGTGACCACATTCAACTTTGCTTGGTTTTAAATTAGCGTCCAAATAACTTGCATTGGCCGCACTCTTAAGATAATTGTATTTAAGATCATAAAGTATTTACTAGTCTACTCAGTTATATAGGTAAGAGATGCAAGAAACTTGATAAAGATTTTGTATTTATTCAACTTACACAATTAACTTTTATTGCTTTGGGTGGTTGGTGTTTGTTCAGTCTGGTGTTCTGTGAGCTCACTGTTACCACTAAATCTTCAAAGCCATTATAGATATGGAGAATTCACTCCTCTAACTAGAGTTTTCTCTATATGGGCATCCCACATATATGCTGCAGTAACTTCTGCTTGATGATAATACTTAACTTGGGACAAGGTAGTGCTTGCAATTAGGAGTTGTTTTGGGTGTGGGTTTTTCATTTGTTTGGGGTTTTTTGTTTTCAAATTCCTCACACTTTGTAATCCTTGAGATGTGTTCGTGCTTGGTATTTCACAGTTCCACTGTAAGAAGAAAATTGTCAAAGCATTGATTTTTATTTTGTTCAGAAAAGGATACTACTAATATGCGTAGACGAATTAAGTCATGAATCTAAGTGGAAAAAAAGTATCATAAGAATCACTTCCTTTTCAGAAGCACAATATGCAGAAACTTAAGACAATGTACCCCGAAGCCAGGCGAAAACTTCTGTATAATCTGATCTATTTTGTTATATTGCTGTGTTTAAAATGAATAGGCTATGTTTTTTTTAATAGTGCATTTAAACATTGTAAGATCTAGGCAATGTTAAATAATTGAGAAAATCTGGATGTTGTAATACTGTTTACTAATATACTTAAGCAATCATAAAGAAAATGATTACTGAGTAGACGTTATAGGTAAACACCACATGGTGGTCTGTTTTAACTGAAAGCCCTAATATAAGGGTTGCTTCTGCTAATGAGGATATAGATAATCTCTCCATACTTTCTCTTTCTTGAAAAGATACAAATTATTGTTTGCTGTAGGCAGAATGAAGACAAGCTGTTCAGTATTTGCTTTGTAAATATTAAATATTAAGAACAGCATGTATCTGGTTCTGGAGTATGTGGGAGCCTTGCAGTAATGTCAAAATGTATATATTCAGCTGAAACTTTGCTTTGATTTTGACTGGGACTTTTCTTTTTTTTTCTTCAGGGAAACTGTATAAATCTGACTGATGCCTTGACTCTGTATGAAGAACAGCTTAGCAGGCTTTATTGTCCTGTGGAGTTCTCAAAAGAAACAGTGTGCGTTCCCTCCTACATGGAATTGTATCCTTAAAGAGCGAAAGAAACCAGAGACTGTGTATTAATAAATCAAGCAAGGCTAGATTGCTTGGAGGTAATGAACTCAAGCACAAGAAGGAGTTCTAGTTTAAAATCACTATTAATGTTTTTTTCATAGTAAATGAACTACTGCAGTTTTATTTTGAGGGTAATTGCAGGAATTGTTTTCCAAAGGTGCCATAACTTCACAGCTGAGGAAATGATCAGCACCTTTCAAGATCAGACTGTGTTTTACTTAATGTTTTTGAGTGTTTCCAAGTTTATGTGATGTAGGATAAACTGTATGATAAAGGTAATGCTGCCCGGGAGTTCTGACAAGGCTATATCTTCTTCCTTTCTTTTTTTTTTTACAAAAATAAGAGTCTTCATACAGATGACCATGATCCAGATCTTTAAATATTGGCTGATAGATCTATTCTTGAACATACAGCTCTAAGACATGATTTTTAAGGCTGGAAAGGGGGGAGGATAGTGATTCCTAACAATCATTACTAATTAGTGTTACTGAAAAAAATATTCCAAGTGGCAGAGTTATACATATTTCTTGGCAACATGTCATTCCTAAAAATAGTCCTTCAGAATTTCTTCGGTTTGTGAGTGGCAGGCAAGCTAAAAGTTTAAACTTCAAGCCATTAGCTCAAGTGGTACATTTTGATCTGCTGGCTGCATTTGACTTGAGTGTTTACTGCTATCGTGTGATCGCCCCGGAAATGTTTCTGAAGGGTAATGCCTGCTGTGGTTGTCTCTCTTGACAGGAGGCATCCTTCCAGGATTCTGCATATTCATAATACATTAAGCATGTGATACTGTCCCAGCCTTTCTTCTGTGTGTTCATTTTGCCTCCCTTCTCTGGCTCTCGGTACTGTTTAATGCTGGAGCCTGCTGCTCTGGACTCCTTACTGACTATAACAAGCTCCTCCTGTTTCTCATTATTGTCAGCTTTCCTGTGAAACTCAAATTTGACCTTACATTTTCAAGACAAAAGAGCATGAAGGAGGATATAAAGATACCTGCCCTTACAGCTTCAGAAAAACAGGTTATTTTTGTCTTTACAACTGCCAGGCCTTAAAGCAACATGCCTTGAAGTAGGCATCCTTGAACTGCTGGTCAAAAGGAGAATCCAGGGAGAGTTCAATTTTGAGTGTTTTACCTACTCTATGATCTACCAGAGGTTTTCAGAATTGAAATATTAAGTAAAAAGAACTATTTCCATTTTAACTGTGCACTACAAACTTTGACTTTTTTTTTTCCCTTAACTGCTTATTTCCTCCAGATGGGTATTCTACACTATTTGGAAGAAGCAAACTGACATCTGAACATCAAGATTGAGATTATCCTAAATGTACATGCTGCATGGAGCGTATAGGCCTACCACATGCTGCATATTGGCATCCTGAACCTTTAAATTATATGCTGTAGATGATCCTGAAACTTAGTCATGCTATTGATTGTGAATTCTTTAAATGTTTTTTTATTATTATTTTAATTTAAAAGCAAATGGAAAATGTATATTTTGACGAGCTAGGGTGTTATTTTTGAAAGTCAACTTAAAGATGAATAAGCAGCAAAACTATATAGCTGCTGACTGCACTGAACCTTTAGAATGTGATCCTTTTTATTTTTTTGTAGATCTTCACAAACTGATTGATTAAAAAAGACATCTTTAGCATTTCATCCCTGAAGGGTGGTCCATGGAGTTTGTTTTTGTTTTTCCAACAGATTTTTCATCTGTGGTGCTTTTCAAGGTTGGAGAGGGTTTTTGTTTGGTTTTGGGTTTTGTTTAGTTTTTTTTTAATGAACAATGCAGTGCTTCCATATAGAGAAGGGCATAATTAAAAAGAAAAAATCTTCTAAGAGAATACCCCAAATCCTTTATTGCAAAGGGAAGAAAGCCAGTTTTAAAAATTTCGTTTATTTACTCTAGTTTCATTCATCATAATCTCTGCTGCAGGAGAAGAATCTTTGACCTTTCACCTCCTGGAGTTCTTTGGCTGCTACCATATTGATTATTTGGATTCTGATATGGATTTAACAGTGAGTTATAGAGGCACTTTGAACTGTTTAAGCATGAGGATCAAAGCTGGTTTTCCATCCCACCACAAGGCAAGAAACTGAGTGCAGTGAGGTTCTTATGGGCATACTCTCCCCAGCCTTATGGGAAGCATTAGATTTCTGAAGCAAAGGTTGCTTTAGAGGGTGAAGAAATGTGGATGTGACCCATCTTCATGTGCCCCTGTACTGAATGTTTTGAGGCTTCAGTAGGGGAAGTCTTAGTCGTATTGCCACAGATTGACCATGTTGTGCGAGGCTCTTGCTGAATTAGATTCACTTCCAGTATAAAAATCAGTGGAAGCTAAGATTGCATTGTAGTTCCTCTGAAAGACAAAGCATTTTTCTTAAGCAGTTTCTCATGTTGTCTAAAGTTATATTTTTGTAAGAATTTGCTATGTATTGCCTAAAACATTTCTTTCAGTGTTTAAAAATCCCACTTGAAAATAGATAGGAAGGATATAACCATTCTGTGCATTTCTGTATTTTTCCGGGATAGAATAAAAACTGCACTATTTCCCTAAACACTCTAATCCTGAAAAATAATGATTTTTTCCCATTCAATACCTAGTATCAGCATTTTCTTAGTTTTATTGGAGAGAGTTGATTTGCCCTCCCAAGATACTGTTAATGAATACAAAAAAAAAAAAGCTATCATTAATCTGTATTCTTAAACCATACATAAAGAAAAATTTTATTGCATCCCACATATATAAACTGGTCATGGAATCCAAGTAGCCTCTGTAGAATTCCAGATTGATACCAGAAAACTTGCAAAAATTTGCTCTTTGTTTGGTCTATAATTGGTGTGTAATTGTTAAAATATTTTCAGTTGGGAGTGCCCATAGAAACATTCTTCAGTCTTGCTGTTTTAAATTATTGCAGTTAATTCTCCAGTATACATGGGGCATAGTTCTTCCATGGCCTACAGCTTATGCATCCCTAAATACTCCCAAAGAGCAGAACTTCCCTCTAAAAAGGAGAAAAGTGCATTTCCCTGAGGGTTTTAGCTCTTTTGTATGCATCCCAGAAAATACCTTTATAGTATTACCTGTAACCTAGTAGTGACCCTTCATTTATGATACAGGACTGCAATCAGTATATTGTATAGCTGCAAATGAGTGCAGATGTCCTGTAAACAGATAGGTGTATCCATAAGTTTGCAAGCATGAATATCTCCATTGATTCTTAGTGTGATTACTCATGTAGGTGAAATTAAGCACACAGGCACTCACTGGGACAGAGCCTACAGAGTCTGTGTTCCCAGGTGAGCCTGACAGATGTACAAATCAGTCACAACAAGTGCAGGTGGCTTGTTTTTTAGCAAGGAAACTTGTGAACTGGAAGATGACTCGATCTGCTTGCTGTACCAAGGCTTGTACTTCCCTTTAGCATCACTGCTCAGGGCTGCCTGAGCACAGAGAGCTCTTGGGTGTGCAGGGATGTTCTCTAATGATTCCCAGATTGACCAGGGGACCTGAATTGCATATTAATAGGTGAGAGGCAGCAGTGCTTGCAAACTTTTTCTTTTCAACAGATTAAATTAAAAAAAAAAAAAAGAGAGAGTTGGAGGAATTATTTTTATTCTTTAAACTTTTTTTAAATGTAGTTTTTTTGAAGTGATAGATGCAGTATAAAGCAATTCAGCAAACACTGAACATTATATTTTTTTAAGTTGCTGAATTGATTTTGAGCAAATATATACACACTGTCGGTCCTTATTTATTTGTTGCTGTAGTGTAGATTTTTTTAAAAGAAAAACAAGTCTGTATTAGAATTTTCAAATGCAAACTGCTATAGCTGATGGGTTTTCCATGTTTAAGGCCAGTTGGGAAATAGCTAGGATTGCTGCACTATGTATGCAAACAGTTCCCAAGATACGGTTAACATTAGAGGTTTCTTAATTATTCTTTGCACTAAATGCTGCTTCCACCTAGAAGTTACTTGATTGATAGTAGTTTGTGCAAGGAGAAGACTGCTGGCGTTGTATCTACTGCATCAGTGCAGTGCACATGTTAAAATAAAGGTACGCTGTTATTATTTGTGTGTTTGAATTGTTAAATCCACTGTGGATTCAGTGTTAAAGTGATGGAATTGATGGGTATGATGCTTAACATTGTACCTCTTTTTTCCTTTTCACATGACAAACATGAAGGTACTTCATGGTCTTTTTACTGAGTATCTTTTCTGTCTCAGATTAATACAGTCAGTGATTTTTCATATAATAAATGCTCAGATAAGATACTCTCTAGTATGGAGTCGCACACTGATACTTGCAGTGGAGAGAATCACTTGAGGCTTCAGTGATATTTGCCTAGGAAGCATTAATTTTCTCTGGAGTGCTGTAGATAGGAATTTGGAGGTTTGTAAGTGTAAGTTTTAGTTTTTCTGCTAAAGTGGCAAGTTGGCTTTGGGTGGCGGTGTGACTCGTGTGACAGAGAAAAGACAGGCTTGGGAGAAGTCAGTAAGACATGGAGAGTGATGGAAGCTTTGACACAGAAGTTTGAGGAAGAGCGAGAAGGGCATGAACAGGATGGGCACATGGAAGAAGTTATTAATCTTTCTGAATCACACCCCAGAGTAATGTCAGAGAATGAAAGAACGTGACTTCTAAAAAATGTAGATTTACATTAGTTCCAGCTAACTGCAAAGGAGAAGTATTTACATCTGCATTAAGTACAGTGATAACAGAAGGCTTGATAGTTGGGAACAAGAAGGGGGAAGGCTTAACTTTTTGAGGGGAAAAAAAGTCTCACAGACTGAGGCCAGGATAAAGAGTAATTTTGGAACGCCTACATGCACGACACGGAACATAGGTACCTCTTGCTATTTTATTTTCGCTGTTTGAGAATTTGAGGTGTTGACAGTTTGCTGGAGGGAACAAGGCAAAGGGACAAGTGAGAGGAAGAGAACTCAATTTCTTATTTTAATTTAGGAACAGGAGACTGCAGATGATGTTGCCTATGGGTAATAGGAGGAAACTGACACCTTGCCCACAGAGAAAAGAGTAGTTGGAGTCATTAGAAATGCTGAAGGAGCAAGTGAGAGAAGTAGCAAAGTAAGCAAGTGCAAGAGTGATTAATAACATTGAACTTAGAAGTACCTTTTTAAAATGTGGATTGCTTTAGGAAGCAAGGAGTGAGAAGTGTCAAATGGGAACTGGAAGGATGTGAAGAAGTTTATACAGTGGTCATACATTTCAATGAACTTCAGAGACAGAAATGGAGAAGGTAGAAAGGAGTGTGAAATGCACTTCATAATTGGAAGTGATGAGAACTGCTGTGCAGTGTCAAGGGAAGAAGGGATGCAGGCCTAAGAGCCATTAAGATGGAAAGGAACTGGGGGAATGAGCCAGGAGGAGGAACCAGAAACGGGACAGCACAACAGATGTGGTGTGGGGATTTGGGGAACACATCTGGACATACAAAAAAAGGAGTGCCAGTCACACTGCTCCCTTGTCCTTTGAAGGTACCAGATGGAGAAGGAGGAGAGATTGAAAATGTTTGGATTTGTTTTGTTGTTTTTTTTAAGTGAATAATGATTGCAAAATGGCTTCCAAGTATTTCAGGAGGTAAAGAACTTTGCTGGAAGCTAAATGATGACCAAAAGGAAACTTCAGATTAAGGAATGTTTAAGGGTAGACCGATTCCCTGTGCAAATAAATACAAACTTCATGAAGCCCAAAGGAAAGGCAACTGTGGGATTTAATCGTCGTGAGTTGTCATTCTGAGCATGGAAGGCTGGAAGGCAGAAGCACCCCAGTGGCATCTCTGCTGTCTTCAGCTCATGGATCTGGAAAATCTGATCAGAACTGGAAAATGAATGAAAATAATAATAACAAAAAGCACCGCTACAGCCATCTGACTTCGAAGTGCCATGACAACTTCATTGTGTGTTACTTGAGAGGATGTTCCATGACCTCAGTTATGAATGCACAGCACAGTGTGCCATACTGCCTGTACAGCACTGTTAGTATGATCTGCCTTGGAAAACCCAAAGACAGAAGTATTTTACTGATGTATAATGGAAACACCTTTGCGCAACTGTTCTTTGTATAGATATAAAAGCACCAATGGAATAAAACAATAGTTTTAGTAGATGAGAATAACAAAGATGAGACTGTACAGCTATGTGAAGCCTTTTGTTCTGGTAGCTGCTAATGTCATCCAACACCTCTCCATTTAACTTTAGTTTATTGTCAAAACTGATGTTTTTGCTTTTAAAAATTATTTTACTCCATGCTTTGTCCAAATTCTACTTTTAAGCTTCACACTGGGACATCTCTTGTAGCACTTAGGTGTTTTCAGTTATGTTTTATAACCTCTGGTTAGTTACTTGGGATGGAGGGATGACAGATTTCTTTCAGGAAACAAATTTTTGACAGTTCATTGTTTCAAATCCCACTGAAGACTGACAGAATAATTATAGGAACATGCCTTGACTTCTGGTTTTAGAAAGGATAGAATACTGTTAGAAGTTTTTACCTGTGTCTTGAAGTAAAGTGTTTCTACTACTATTACAAAGTTCTTACCATATATATAAAATATAACAGTTAAATACTAGGGAAAGGGAAGATATCTGCTTGAAATTTCTGTCCGCTTGTTTGCAGACAGCCACGTGCCTGAAATTATAGTTGAGATGCACTTAATAGAATCATTAAGATAATCAAGTCCAACCATTATCCTAACACTGCCAGCACTAAACCCTGTTTCCAAGTGCCACATCTACTCCAGGGATGATGATTCAACCGCTTCTCTGGGCCACCTATTCCAGTGCTTGACAACCCTTTCAGTGAAGAAATTTTTTCTTAGTATCCCAACTAAACCTCCCATGGCACAAAGTAAGGCCATTTCCTCTAGTCCTAATGCTTGTTACCTGGGAGAAGATAGTGATCTCCACCTCACTACAACCTCTTTTTAGGTAGTTGTAGAGAGCAATAAGGCAATAAGATCTCCTCTGAGAAGGGGCTGAGAAGGTCACTCTTGATACAGGTAAATGGGTATCTTTGGCCCAGGTGTCCAGGCTTGGCAGTGGTGGAGCTGCAGGAGTGCCTGAGTGAGAAGAGGCAAAATGCTGCATTGTGGAGTGCGTAAAGAAACGTGAGGAGCAACCCTGCGACCAACAAGGTGAGAGGAGGGGAAAATGTGCTCTGAGTACCAGAGGAGAGATTTCCCTGCTGCCCTTGGGCAGGACTCAAATGTAGCAGGTGCTTCCCTGCAGCCCCCGGAGGGGACTGTACCAGAGTAGGGATCCACACTGCTGTCCACAGGACCCCACACTGGAACCCACGGATATTTTGTGAAGAAACTGGAGCCCCTGTGGCAGCAGGTTTATCCTGAAGGACTGTGGCCCTTGGGAGGGATCCCATGCTGGAGGGGGGAAAAATGTAAGGAAGATAGAGCAGCAGAGAGAAGCTGATGGTGTTGACTAAGCATAGTCCTTGCTGCACTGTGCCCTCAAGGGAGGGGCAAAGAATCAGGAGGGTTGGAATTGAGCCCAGGAAGAAAGGCTTGGGGTGAGAGGGGTGTTTTCACTTTTCTCTTTGTTGCACACTTCCCAGCATTTTTAATTGGCAACAAATTCAACCAGTTTTCCCGAAGTCTCTCTTGGTTGCTGGTAAGTGATGAATGGAATGGAATATCTCAACTGGAAGAGACTTAAAAGGAACATCTAGTCCAACTTCGTGACCACTTCAGAGTGGTCAAAAGTTAAAGCATGTTGTTACAGGGTATTGCCCAAATGCCTCTTAGATGATGATAGGCCTGGGGCATCCATGACCTCTCCAGGAGGGCTGTAGGATGGAAATTTTTTGTAGACATCCTTTAGTTGTTAATGCATTTATACATAGACATATCCTGGAGACTTGATGATCTTAGCACATGTGTGGCACACTGTGTTTTGATTATGCATTCATTATGGTTTTTATTGTCCCAGACACTGGGTTGTGAGCTGTGATGCTGAAGGTACCTCAGAAGCAGAAGGCTGACCCAAGATAGCCCCAAACCTTATGGTGCAAGGGATGTGGGGCTAGCAGGTGGTGGACTGCAGTCCAAACCACTTACATCCTATCACATACATGGACTTTTGCATCAAAGTTGTCCAGGCTGTCACTTGCATGTCTAATAGTGCAAAACATTACATGATAGTGTCACGTTCCAGCTCCCCCTGATGATCTATACCAGTTCTGACAAAAATCAAATTGCCTTAACGTAGAGGTGCCTTACAGCCAGTGTGGAGCCCAGACCCTATCTGAGATGTGGAGAGCTTGCTGCTGAGTACAATCCAAAGCCATCAAGATGTAGAATGGGAATGATTGTGCTTGTCTATCCTGCCCTGTGTGCACACAGTTGGGCCCTTTTGCTGTGGGTACTGTTTGCACCTGGGCAGTAAGGAGAGAGCAGTCCAGGGGCACTGGATGTATTAAATGGCCAACTCAGATGTGAGGTGGAGTGCTTGCCCAGAGCCTCCCTTCTAGAAGTGCCAGATGCAGGAGACAGAGCTGCAGGACAGGGAGCGGGACAAAAATCAGACTGGTGGCTGTGGGTAGACCTCTATTCTCACCACAAGGGAAGTCTGCAGTCTGCAGACTGTTTATGAAATCCCTACTGCTAGTGGGTGCACGAGACAGTGAACACAGGTCGCCTGGATTCTTCTGGAGGACCATATGCAATCTGCAGGAATGCCTCCCTGGAACATATTTTACCTTTTTTTTTTTTTTAAAAAAAAAAGGGTGATAGTTTAGATGTAAGTTGACTCAGAAAACAAACAAGAGAGGAATTTAGTGATCGTCAAGGTAAGTAAGGCAAGACAGCCTCATTAAAACTGAGGAGTCCAAACCCTTTTTAATCTGCTGACTGCCTAGCCTGGAGGCATGAAGATATTGACAACTTTTGGAACTTGTGGAACAAAAATATAAGTTGTTTTCTTGAGCTAAATCTAAAGAGTCAAACTACTGCTGAAGCCTTTCTGTTGTAACGTGTGTCTTTAGTACATGGGTCATGCTAGAACAGTTTATACTAGAACTATTGTAAGAGCTTGCTCAAAAACAGACCTAACCTTTAGGTTTGCTGAGACTAGAAGGTGTAGTCCCCCTTGTTCCCTGGCTCTCTAAACGTCTATTTCTAGAAGTGCTGCAAATGCACATGAATATGCAAAGATGTATGGAAATTTAATTAGCTATAACTTCTGAGAGATCAAAAATACTTCAGATTTTCTCAACTGGAGTTTTTCTAAAATCTATTCAACCCAGTTCCCTCAACACTACAGCTTATGCAAAGGGATTGCTGTGAAGACATTTATTCCAGTAGCTATGCCATGTGAATGGCCTCAGACATCTCTGCACTCCCACCTCTTTGTCCTCACCCTGCATTAGCTCCTCTGCTGTGAAAGCTGCAGTGAGCTCTCCCATGGCCATGTGGCAAAGCAGTCACATGAAAAACAAGCAAGCAGAGATATTAAAGGGATATGAGGAACTGGTGTCACTTCAGCTATGCTGCTGAAATCAATGGGGGAAAAAGTAATCTGTGTTTAAAATGGACCTGTCTGGTTCATGTTGCCAGACAAGCAGGTCTGCTGGCAGACCTGAGCGGTGTGCAGGCATGGGAAGTGGTGATAGGGTGGGGGAGCAAGTCAGGCCAGGTGTGGGATATGGGAAAAATGTTTAAAGGCTGCATCATAGCATCATGGTTTATACCTGCTTTAGAAACATAGGGAGGAATTGTTAAGAAAATAACACATTTTTTTCTTGTCTTTCTCTAATCCTGTATACTGAATAACTCTAGGTCCCTTCCACCTAGAGATATTCTGTGATATTATGATTTCAGTCATCCAGAAGTTTCAAATAGTTTGAACTTTTTGGAGCAGATAAATGTGATCAGCAGAAACCGCATGTCATTTTGATCTAGAGGGAATTAAGAGCTTTATCTGTCAGTACTCTGCACGTAGCTTTGTGAGGGTATGTGTTGTTTTTCAATCACTTGTTGCCATTCGTACCTTCAAAATTTTTAAATAAACTTTTGTTTATGTTAGTAATTTAACTCTCCCAGTTAATTTCAGTTATATTGACTGATTTTGTTCTGTTTTCTGAGGTTAGGTTAAAAAGATGATAATGCTACTCAAGTTTTAGATACATTTTCATACTGAGGAGTTTGTTTTAAAGAACGCGTGGACAGCACCCATTTCCTGCAGCGTGAACTTCCTGGCTGTTGATCTACGTTGCTCTGTTCTTTAAAAAGAAAGAAGTGCAAGACCCATTATTTAATTTTATTTTTGCTACAAGCAAAGTCAACAATGTACCTTTAGATGTGTGAGCAGAAGGAATGCTGTCATGTGTTATTACAAAGGTAAGTGCCTGCTCAGTGAGCTACAGCTGCAAGTAGCTGTGTGGGCCACAGTGATTTTCTTCATCTGCTAAAAGTTGTTTCTTTGTACTGAACGTTATTTGGGAGAACAGAACAATGTGGGCTAGGTCTGGATCACGCTTGTGACCTGGCTTTCCAGGACCTGTTTGGCTGTCTGGTGGCAGTGAGCGAATAATTTTTCCAGTGAACAGCAGAAATTTGGCCTTTCTTGAGCATTCAGTTGTGAACAAATGATACTCAAATACAGCTGAATTTCAGACATACTAAAATATGTTTAATGTCATGCTGATCAAAATACATTTGAGTAGTTTTAAATGTTTTATAGCGCTTCCAGAGTCATGTAACAGTGGATGCTTTTCATTCAGTATTTTATTTGACTTAAAATAGTGCTTTATAGTTGCTTTTATGCCCAGATATAGGGAAGAAAAATGCATAGTTAAAATAAAAACAGCAAGCAATAAATGTTTTTATGAAATGAGGTTGAAAAAACACGATTCCTCTTAAGAGCATGTTTTGCAAAGGCAAAGGCTGCAATGCCCTGAGAAAATGCAGTCATGGCATCACAGTATGAAAGCCTGGACAGGAGTGTGAGTTTATCTGATTGACCCAGAGTAAAATGAACTGTGTTTGCATCGTTCTTGATAACCTGTTCTGGTGCTCTGAAAGGTGTGAGTGGTGACTGCAAAGGGAATGAATTGATTTCCACAATGGTCAGCACCTTGGTGAAAAGCAGGAACATGGCACTGCATCTTCTGAGACTGCTTTTCCAGAGAAAGACTTGGAACCACAGAAAGTTAGGAAAGGCCTGTGTAAGGTCTGAGCAGGTCTTAGGCTCTAGGTGATATAAGATCTGTGAGAAATGGAGGTCTTTTATTTAAAATAATCAATAGCCTGGGCTATATGATCACATCCTGACTGGCTACAACCTGGGATCCTGGTCTCTCTGATGCCCCTGACACACTACAATTCTCATCAAGGTCTTATCAGTGTTCTTCTGTCTCTGGCTGCCCACATGTGGAGTCAAGTAATGTTTGGGAAGCCAGTAGGAAATTCTCTTGTGTGTCTTTGTCCAGATGTAGTCTGGATGTGAGCGCTTTCTCTCTGGGTTGAGGAGATGGAATATACTTCTACAGGCTCTTATTTTCTCTCATTAATTGCTCTTCAAAAGCCATGATACTCCTAGGGTTTTTTTTAGAAACCTATTACCTGCCTGCAGACTTTTGCTTAGGTAAAGCAGATGTTATGAGTATGTTCTGGCCAATCTTATTTCTGTTTGTAATCAAAATTGCAACATACTTATATCTATGACTTTTTTATTACAACCACAATCTTCATGAAAGTTTGACTTGAATATGGTAGTAAAGTTGGATAATGAATTTCCCATTTCAGTCAACCAGTACAGCCAAGGAAGAATCTGATCATGTTTGCAGTAATTTCAAAGAATTATCAGCAGAAATAGCATTAAATTATTAAAGATCTGTGAAGTGACCAGTATCTTTTAGTGGACTATGATTCTGTCATTTGCTTGGGAAGTGCATACTGAAGAAGCTAAGGAAACTTTTTCAGAAGAGTGTGATGTCTTCTGCAAGCTTTAGAAAAGGATTTAGCTTTGATCAACATGATTTTCCTTCCCTGTAAGCAAGCTTGGTCACGACTGTTTTTACCATAGTTATTGACTTTGCTAACAGCATTGCTAATTTCCTTGCCTAGTTATTTGAATATCCAGGAGTAGCTAGTTAGAGTCATACTGAGGCCCTTCCATCAGAGGGTCTCTAGTCCAACTTATTTGTTCTTAGGGTCTCGTGAAAATTTATGGGGAGCAATACCACATAATGATGCAGCTTTTGATATCTAAGTAGTTTGGGTATGTTTGACAGTACAGAAATCCTTATTCTAATGCTTACTTTACCTTCTACTTTTTCCTCAGGGTACCTAAAAACAGCGACAGCCACTGATTTTTTCATCCTGCAGCTACTCGGCAGCTGCAGACTCACACTTTTCTTTGTCAGAGCTTCTCTTCAAATTCTCATTGTTTCATTTATTCATCTTTTGGCTAAGAAAGCCAAGTTATGGATGTCTTCAGCAATATACAATGCCTGACTCTTTGGGTCCCCTTACAAGCTGCCACCACCTTTTCTAATGTTATTTTTAACTTTACTGCTAAATTTCTGTTCCATTTTTGCCTTTTACAGAGGCATGACTATTTTTCTCTAATTATTCTGCTCAGAGCAGAAACCATGTTTGACATTTTGCTGAAACCCTTTTCAGATGTGTGCTCTCCTCATGCAAATTTTTTACAATAACAGAAAAGTGAAAATCTGAAACACTGACTTGGAGAAATATATATGAATACAACATATAGTACATTTGTCAGCGGGTTTTACTCTTTTCTCTTGTTTTTAGTCATATTTTTTTGCAAATCTGTAAAGATGTAAAGCAGTGCCAAATCTGTGTATGTTTTACAGCCTTGTGTTAATAGGAAAAAAGACAACAAATCTTTATTTTAAATAGAGATGTTGGAAACTTCAGGGAAGGGCTGTCAGAAGCATAGCAATTTGACTTGTATAGATAATTATAGTTGGTGCCTAACTGTTTGGTTTTTGAGGATTTCTGCAACTTCAGGAAAGCATATGTTTGGTCTTGAGGATCATGTCCTGTGGAGCCTCATGCTGTGGTTTCAACCTGATCTGACTCTGATCTTCCTTTTCTGAAGAACTTGATGCATTTAAACTCTCCTGAGGGGCTGCTGGTTGTCATTATTAGATATGTGCATAACTACTGGAGTTGCACCAAGATGGTGACAAGGAACAGACAATATCTAGAAATTCCTCCACTGAACTGATAGATACAAGTTGTCAAGGGGCATTTTACTTAGGACCTCATATTTAATGTGAGATTTTTTTGGCTTTTAACTGCATGCAAAGTTAATTGTAATGTCATTTTGAGATGAGGAAGATTCAATTGAGTAAAATGCTTTAAAATAAAACTAGCTTCAGGAACATCCTGAGCTGGTTGCAGCAATAACCTGGAAGACCAGGACTGGGTTTTTCAGGGTTTTTTTGGCCAGGCTGTTTTCTTCTGAAAACAGAGGTTATACATTTATGCTTTTCCTGGCTCTGTGCCACCTCTCTCCCACACAGCCTTGCTTAGTAACACTGGACCTTGTCAGCCAATTCAATCAAATTTGACAGAGAGGATGTGGGTTCAAAGATATTAAATTCTGACAACTCTTAGCCTGGGTGAAAAGGTCTCTTCTTTATCCTACAAAGGCTTCAGTGTGAGTGTAGCCCTTGGTAGATGCAGGTGCATTTGTTGTGCAGAGGGATGTGACCCTTGTGTGAGAAGAGCTGGCACCTTATGGGACTGCTGAGCTCTACTGCCTTGGGTAGTAAAGCATATGGAGGACTTTTTGCTCCACCTTTTCTGGTTTTCTACAGAAGTTAGCACAAGCAAGTGAGTAGATAGCAGTGACAGAGTGCCTGTTACTGCTCAGTGGCACCTTTGCTCTCTCTTGACTCCAGCTGTCTCTGAGCTCTGCTGCTGTCAAAGACAGATTTGTGCTGCTGAAGATCCAACTGTGAGAGCAGGAAGGAACCATTGCTTTTGCAGAGGCAGTCGTGCTTCTCTGAAAGACAGGAGGTCACAGTAAGGGGATCTCTCTAGTAGATGCTGAAAGCAGTCACATGTGAGTCTGGTGGGTCTCCTCTTTTAATTTAAAATACCAGTGAATGTATGTCTCATTACACACCTGAAAATTCATCCATGTGACACAAACTCGCTGCTAACCAAGCTTCCTTGCTTCCACTGTTCATATAAATAGTCTTTAACAGCTGTGAGTGAACATCTGGACAAAGCAAAATAAGTGGGTAAAGCTCTGGTGGCCTGATGCAATATTTGAAGGAAACAACAGACAGTTGTGTCCTGTCTACATCCCTGCGTCTATGACCATGGCCATTGAAAAAGTGACGTTTCCCAGCAATGCCTTTTTAAATGCCTTTTCAGCCTGCGTTCACAGTTAGATCATATCAAAAAAAAGCAAAAATTTGCTCTGAGTTACCCCAGGGTATCTTATAAATTTCTTAATCCCCAAGTACCATGCTTTTCTACAGTGCATGTCAGCATGCACGCTTGTTTAATCTGTACAGGGGGATGACAGATGAGAAGTATGCACATGTGATGTATATATGTAAACACACTCTTGTTGTAGTGTGAATGTGGTCTTTAGGTGAAGTTGTGTTTTGTTTAGCTATAATTTAATGTGCTTCTTGAAGAAAAATTGCCAGAAGACCTAAAGCAGTTCTTTCTTCTTGAGAACATATGCATTGTTTCATTAAAGTGCTTTTTCAAAAGCAGCTCTAAAACAGTTTGCAGACTGGAGTGGCTTAACTTTAATAATCCCAGATGTTGGTTTTCATAGTCAGTTGTTGTTTAGGTTAGATATATGCACCTTTTGGTCAGAGAATGCAATGTTTCCAGCAGCAGGGACAAATTTTTCTTGGAGTAATGAGAATAGCCTAGCCTACTTGGAATTGAAAAAGAAAAGAAAATTGATTTGGGGAGTTAAGTGTTAGAGGACAGAGTTTTCTGCTTTGCAGGGTGTTCTTCCCACAGTTGCAGTCATAGTTAGTTGAAAAGCTTGCCACCAGCAGTGTTTGGAGTTCTGCAAATCCTGTTGGCTCAGTATTGACTCCTAATTAATGACCCACATTCTCATAGATGCACTGAGGCCTTCTGTGATGTGGCTGTACCAGTGGAAAACAATGGAGTCATTTATTTCCAGCTGTATATGTCACATAAATAAAGGACACGAAGTTGTGCCAGAGTGTGGTTGCTGTTGGCTTCAGCACAGAAATTTGGGGGCTTTTGCAGCCAAGAGAGGGTAATTTATAAGATTCAGAGATCTGATGACAACTGGTCAAGCTGTCTTCAAATGCAACATGTTGGGCTTTTCTCAAGCACATTTTGTGTACGTAAAGCCCAGTTGGCCAATTCTGGCTCCAACATCTGCATAGTTTGAAAAAAAACCACTTTGAGGTCCCATGGTGGAATGGAATACAGCCTTTACTTTGTCCCACACTAATTAGTCTCTTTCACTGAAGCTGGCATATACCTCTGTTCTCTGAGGAAGCCACTCAAGCTGTATCTGGTGGCTCTGCTTCCATCAGTGTGATAGTGGCTGTATTCTTTCTTTTACCATGAGCTAAAAATGCTCAATAAGTCATCACCAAAGCTGTGATGCTGTGATTGTGGACTGCTTCTGTTAAGCTCTACTTGCACTAAGGTAACCCACCAATTAGCCTCAGGTTCTTTCAGCAAACTTAGGCTGAACATGTGCTGACCTTAAGCAGTTTTGCTGTTCCAGACGTTCAGCAACACCTGTGTAACTGGTTTTGACTGTTACAGTGAAAACTAGGCAAAATGTGTGATTTTGTGTGTCTATTGAATAATCAAACCTCAATAAATGGGAACTTCTTTTGAACCAAGCTATGTGAGGAGAAGCTCACAGTACTATTGATTTCATCTCCGATCAAGTGCTCTTGTCTGACTCTGGCATAATGGATAGAAGTGAGAATTGTGTCTGCTTGTGAAACAGCAAGATAATACACGTGTGTATTTGTGTGCACGTTCATGTGCATGCATGTTTATATATATAGACAGACCTTTTCTAGAAACTGGGACACTCTTGTTGTGGTTCAGCCCAGAGCGTGTTCTGGAGGGTTTGCCAGCTCTGGCATATGGCTTTGGGTGAAGTTGTTTGGGCATTGTCCTGGCTTTGTTATAAGAACTGGAGTGATCCCATTGTTTGACTGGGATCTTGGTCAGAGGCAAATCTGAGCGAATGAAGAGTGATTTGGAGCATGTAGCATTTAGTTATTACTTTTTTCCCCCTCTGCCTATTCAATGTTTTATGAATGCTTAGTGCAGTTTTGCACAGCCTCATTAAGTGCCTCACTGGGCTGCAATGGCCAGGAGTGCTGTTAGCAGTTCCAGCAGCAAACGTGGCCATGTATCCTGTACCTGCCAAAGAGCTGCTGGACTTAGGATGAGCGAGGAAACCAAATCCTAGCACACTCCTCAGAAACCTGTATTAAATTCCACAGACCTCTGTTACAGATCAGCAGGTTCAGGAACTTATTTGCATGTGTTCCATGCACCTTTTCAAATCCTACCAGAAATGGACCTCTGCAGCTGTTGCCTGCAGCTGTTTATCGTTTAGCCCTAATTCTGTAGTTCTGTACATGCTGGAGAAACCAAGATGGGTTGCTGACTACAGCCAGGCTCCACAGTCAGAGGGAAGGACACTTATGCTAGACATTTATGCTATGCCCCAGTGTAAATAAGCCAAACACAAGAAAAGTGTTGCTGACAGCTGCTTTGTGATTTTTCTTGTCACAAAGATCTTGTGCTGCATGGGGCTGACTCTCCAGAGGAGTCCTGTCATTGGAGCTTCCTGGTTTTTGTTGGTATAGCTCCATGTTCCCATAGTCCTCACCTTCTCTTTTTGGTATTTGGGAGAGGGGACTGAATTGTCCAGCCTCTCCCTCTTATCTGCTTCCCTATCTCTTCTTTCCCTCTTCCCCCAAACTATATTTCTGAAGAGAAATAACTAGATGCTGCTTTGTGCTGTTGAAAGCTGGTTTTGGTTTCTGGCCTGATGTTGTCCTAGAAAGAGATCATGCCTTGAAAGCAAAATCATGTTAGCGAAACACTGGTAGAACATGATAGTCAGTACAAGGGGGCAAAACTTGAAAGTTATAAAGTATGGGGGAATTGAGTAGGGATGTGATAATGCAATGTTGGTTGGGGGGATATCAAGCTGATGGTCAGTATGCACAGATCTAATAACTGTTCAGCATTTGTACTGTCAGGGGTTCAGTACTGACACAAAAGGAAAACCATCAGGCAGCCAATAGCAAATTCTTGTCAAATGGTCCTTTTGAGTTGTACTCAGCATTCAGATTGTGGACACCGTGGATTAAGTGTTGAGATCACACCATGTCCGTGCATTTTCTGTGTCAACACCCTGCCCTTTTGGCAGCCCCTTTGAGACTCATAGTGACTTCTGATACGAAGACTCAGTTGCACCAACATTGCTTAAATACCTTCTCAAACCTGTGCTGGTAACAGTCTTGTACTGGGTATTGTTTATAATCAGAGATCTGCTCATATCCAGGGAGTCAGTCATGTGTAAGTGGGAACTTTTGTACTGGGAGGTATGTGGTCCTCCTGGTTCCGTGGCATCATTTCCCTCTCCTTCCTCTGCTGATGGATGTCAAAAATTATGGATTATATGTGGGACAAGTGGGCAAGTGAAAAGAAACAAATACTTTTTTCCTGTTTTGCACCAAGCAGAGATGAGAATGTCCTCCTGGAGCTTCCTGGTAAAGAGGGACAGGAATAAGAACTCAGGGAGTTTTGTTTGCAGGACACCAGCCAGGCCGTAGAGGGGATTGAGGAGTGCGGATTTCAGGACCTTCAGACTCTGTGTCTTCTAGATAGAGTGGGCTTTCCCTTTGTATCCATGTGACATCTAGGACAACTTCTGTACAGATACTCATGTGGAAAAAACATTCAGTCTGCAAACTGATAACTGCCATCACGCACATTTTGTGACGTACATATGTCTTTCTTCTCTCTGCTTGTGCAGCATTTTATCAGGATGGTTGGGGGCTGACAGAAGAACTTGTAAGTCCACAAAAACGTAACTCAGGCACATAAATTGTTATTGAGAGCATGAGCATAATGCTGCCTCTCCCTCCATCCTTATACTTTTCATGATAGTCCAGCTCTGGAGAAAGCAAGAGCTCCTCAGAGGGCTGAATGTCACACTCAGCTCAGAGAATTCACCCTGAAATGACTACTTGATTGAACTGGGAAAATTTGCCACATGGAGAAAGGATTATCAAGAGTACATCAGACACTGAGAAACCCATATAAATCAGTAAATGTATATTTTTGTTCCCCACTAACCTAAAGTGCTGAATAGATATGTTTCCACTAAGCTTATAGTAGTACTTGACTTGGAAGCGTAGGATCATCAGCAAAGACTGAAATATCTTGCCTGGAAAAAACATATCTAGCTTTTAGAGCAGGACTGTTCTGTAGGTTGTGCTGATTATTGCTTTGTGCTGCATGACTGTGATTTTTGGCACACAGTGTCACATACCAAATTCCCAAAATAAAATGCTACATGATATTCTAAGAGTTCTTAGGAAACTTTAAAAAGGGATTTGTCTGCTGAGTGGGTACCTCTTCTGGTGAAACCAAATCATGCAGTGGGAATGGTATAAAAGGAGAAAACTTTAGTCAGCAGATAATTAGTCTTCTCTAAATAAGTGCAAGGAGGAAAAAAAAAGAAATCCTTCCATCAGTCTTGTGTTTGTAGAAGTTGTCAGCAGTCCTGCTTTGATTGTAAAGGGTTTACAGCTTTATGTTTGAATAGCTAAAACATCTGTTCAGCGACATTGTGAAATCCTCATGTTCAGAACCCCTGATAAGGGGGACTGCTGAGCGATTGGCTCATAGAGGCTCTCCAGGCAGCGAGGGCTGTACGTACAGTGGTCACCGCTTGCCTTCCCTCCTCCTGGTCAGAGGAAAACACAGGAGACAGCTACAATTTTACACGTGATTTTCCTTTGAGAAGGAGAGAGCAGGAAGTGCCTAGGAAATGGTTCATGACAGAAACATGGAGTTTTAAATAGGAGAGAGGAGGAGGAGGAGAGCTCATGGGCACATTTTGTGAACAGTTGAAACACTGACACCACAGCAGCAGGGGAAAACCAGACTTCTGTGACAGCAAGCACACCCCAAGCTATCCTGATGGAAGGAGAGACGGCACCAGAGGCCAGAAGAGGAGCCAGCAAAGCCACACGGATCGCCCTCGGTGTCTTTGTGAGTAGCACTGTTGTGCTTGGCACCGCGCTTTTCTTGGGTAAGTGAAAATGTTGGAACTAACCTGAACCCAACCCTCCCCAGCTTGTCTGCCTGGTGCCAGTGTTTGTGCTTCACAATGTGTTTTGGGGAAAATCTTGATCTCCTCTTCCCCCATTTTATATTGTCTATCCTGAAGGGGATATGTGTCAGGAAAGGAGTTCTTCTTGTGGGAATGCCAGAGCTGGAAGATGCGATGTGAACTCATGTAACTTTCTGAATGCTGAATTTGTATTCTAGCCAGAATTGGGTTCTTTGACAGAATGGCCAGAAATGGGTAAGATTATGCATATCAGTAATACTAATTATGAATTCACAGGTTGTGGCCAATGTGGAGCAATATTCTCTGTTTCCTGAAATTTAATCTGTAGTGCACACATTTTATAGAATCTTTTGGGTTTTCCAACATTTGGTTTTCATTTAGGGCTTGACTAAAATTCCTGTAGAAAGCTTCAAATAGTGCATATGTGTGCACATTTTTTAGATCTTTCTGTTCTTCTATGATGAATTGCAAAGTTGCCTTTGCAAAAATCATAAAGAGTGCATCTGAGATGAAATTAAAATGTTTTGATCAGATTTATAAACTGTAACTAGAGGCAATAGAGAAGGAATTAGTTTTTCCTCTCCTGGATTTGGAAAATGTGGATTGGTTTTGTTGCAATATCAAATGAAAGCATATGCCTACACTTCTGAAATGATATGAAGAAGTATAAATGTACCCAGAAACTCCAAGCAAAGAAGAAGAAGAAGAAGAAGAAGAAGTGTTTTATCCTGTAAGAACTTGCAGAGATGGATCTTCTTTTGGACTAATTCAGCCCAACATGTCATTTCTTTAGACCAACACAGATTCCCCTAGGCTGGAGGAAACCTTGCCTCTAAGGGTATCTTTTGCTTCCCTCCAGTCCTTTATGATCTTGTTTGAACGGTCTCCTTTGTTTATAATCACAACACAGAGGATGAAGCCAAGTTTTCTATAGAATACTTAATGCTCCAGGCTCACACTTGGTTGATGTTTGTCTGCTCTAGAGCAAATTCTGCAACATTTGCATGCAAGTGACTTCTGTGTGAGTGATCCCAGTCAATACACTAAACTCTTTATAAATGTGAGCAGGATTGAATCTTCAACTTGTTAGTGCAAAATACTTTTTCTAGATGGAAAAAAAACCCCAAAATATTTTCCACTTTGAGACTGCGATATAAACACCAGAGAGTAATAATGGAGAGACCTTATTTCTTTTTGTTTGCACTAGATTGTTTGTTTATTGCTTTTAAAAAGCAATAGACATTTACCACCATAGCTTCTCAGATAAGTGCTTTATCCACAGACTAGGTGTGAAAATCCAAGCAAATATATTAATTCTTACAATCAATCAGCTTTCCAAGTGAGCTGTGGCGTGTTCCATAGCCAGGGATTCAGTGCCAAAATTTTCATTGGCGTATCTGCTAAGAAAATAAAAATGCTGGCCTTGGGTCAACCAAAATTATTTTAGTACTTTTTTGGAAATTGTCTGAAATTTTCAACCAAAAAGAATAAAGGAAAAAAAGTTAAATTGTTTTGGTCTAACATTTTATCAATTAGGTGTTCCCATGTTTCATTGTGACACTGTTTTGTTTGTAAGTTTGAGTTTAACTCTTTTTTAGTTTTATTAGACTGCAGAAAAGGAGATCATTATTTCTTGTAATTTCAGGCACCTCAGGATGTTCTTTTTTCTTCAGTTCTCACTTAGTCTTCAAAACTTGCTGTTTCTGGTACACCTGAAATCAATTTTCCAACCTGAGGAGTGAAAAATAGCGTTCTCCTGCTTCTCTTGTTTCTTCTTCTCAGAGTTCCTACATCTCTAAGAAGAATATGGGAGAATCATTATTTTTATTTACTGTTCCTTGCTCATATGGGCTGTGACTTCACTGTGATTTCAGTGGGGAGCTACCAGGGGAATCACTTGGCATCCCGAGGGTCCTGCCTGCTGTACTCTTGTCAGTGGTGTGGGCTATGGCAGGGAGGAGCCACCTCCTCCTTGGGAGCTGGGGCCAGAGCAAAGGGAAGACAATCACTCTTTAGTTCCCTTGGGTGAGAAGTCAGGCAGCTTTGAAGTTCAATTTGATAGCCTCTCTTCCTGACTCGGTAGCCCTTTGGGCTTCTCAGATTATGGGATTATTCACTTTATTTGTGTCTTTTCCTCTTTTAGATTTTTTTTGAAACTAAATACAGTTGTATTTGCTTAAGAATCTGGAAACAGGCTTATAAAGGAAGAAGATGGCTCACTGAGAGTTATAACCAAAACTATAGGTAATAATGTAATGTTTAATTATCTTAACAATAAAAAGACAAGAGAATAAAACCAGGCAAAGTTTTTTCAATCAAAATTAGCTGGTAATTAAAAGGGAAATGTTACTGCCAAAGATTTTTTTTTTTAATTTGTTCTAGTGGTAAAGTTGTAAGTGGAACAAAATCAGCTGAAATGGTATTTTACTTTTGTTTATAAGTATCGAATCCATAAGGGCTGCTTCAGATTAAGAATGAAACGAGGTCTGGGATTTCCCCTCCTTTCTCTGCTTTGTTAAGACAAAATGTCTAGCAAACTTTCAAGACCTGGGTGGATTCTAGAAGGCTAAATTCAGAGTGAGGAAAACGGTGAGTTGAGTGGAGTGCAACACTTAGCTAATAGGGACATTATTTGTAGTTCATTATTTGTAATGTCTCAAAATCATGTTCTGGAGATCTCAATTTCTCTATTTTTTACTGTTCTTCGATATTCCATCTACAATGTTTGTATGCCTCAAAATCTCGTGTATTTCTTGGCTAATTTACAAAGGTGGTTAAGGTATTGTGTTTCAGTGAGCCAGTGCAAGCTTTGGTAAAGCTGTCCAGAATAGTTTTACTTTCTCAACTTCTAAGAAAGTTTGATTGAAATCCAACCATTTCTGTCATTAAAGCTGTGAGGTTGGAAGAGGTGAAACAGCTTTATATTCAATTCTAGCTTTAGGTTTTTTTATAATAAAATTTTCCTGGGCTGAAATACCATTTCACATTTTCCTGTCACTTTTGAACAATATATAACTACAGCAGAAATTGCTTTATAACTGTCAGCACTGCTAAAGTTACAGAACCATAATATATTCCATTGTTGGGTTTTTTTGTTTGGTGTTTTTTGCTTTTTTGTTTTTGCCATGGACTGTTGTCAAGATAATGGATATAATGAGACATTTCTTTGTGTCTACTGAGCACACCTAGTGAGTTCTATTTCACCTGCCCCTTGAGATTCTCCCTTCCTAATCCCAAGTATCAATTATCTGCATATTTGCTGCCTGACAGCAGTGTCTGAGATTAGCAATTCCTGTGCTTAAGTTTCAGTGGCAGTTGTAACACACATTTTTAAAAGATGAGCAAAATTAACTGACAATTTCACAGTTCTTCTCGGCAAGGTTTTTGGAAGCAAATGCTATTACAGTGCTTTTGGGAGACAGTTCAGACAGAAACTGGGCTGTGCTTTACAAACCATGACTATCCTTGTGCCCATTACTATCTGCTTTATTCCAGGCTGGAATAAGGAGACCCTGAATGCCTCCCATCAGTGCTGGGTTGTGCTGGGCAGTGCAGAGCTGCTGCAGGGCAGTGTGAGCCCCACAGCTTGGAGGAGCTGTGGAAGCCCTGCAGAGGGTGGCCGGTGAGCTCTGTGTTGCATAGCCAGCTGCAAAAGGTGCAACTTTGTCTAGTGGAAGGTGGCTCTGCCCCATGGCAGGGGGGTTGGAACTACAGGACCTTTAGGGTCCCTTCCAACCCAAGCCATTCCATGACTCTGTGTTTCTAGGATCTCTGGAGGAGGATAACAACAACGATTGTTGTATCGTGTGGTGTTCACTCTCAGTGAGTAGGGCTGAAGTGATGCTGCTCCAGGCACTGTGCAAACTTTGGGATACACACTTGCTCTGTGCTGCCTGTGAGCAAAGAGAGAGGAAGGAGAAAGTAGGCCCAGGAAGGGAAAATTATTTGTTACGAGCTGCAGGATTTACTTAATATACATTCTAAGTGCTCTAAATCAGTGTAGTCACAGATGCATTGGGACCAGAGGTTGCGCTGACATTTGAATGACTGAGTACACAACATTTGGCTGCAATTGTCAAAATTCATTGCAAATGATCTCATTATGGTTTTCCATTTTGCAGTTAGCCAAGGTCTTATAAAGTTTCATCCGAAGCAACAGTACTGTTTGACTGCAGAATGCATTGAAGCTGGTAAGCAGCAATTTTATCCTCTCAATTATATCATGATTATAGTATGTTAATGAGATATTTATGCCATTTAATTTTTTCACCCATTATACATTTTACTCAGAAAGCTTAATTAATGAGAGGGAAAGAACAACAACCCCAAACTTTTTTAAAAGCCACTGTCAAAGTTGCTTCATTTCTGTTTATTTTGTACAATTAAAATTCATACTTTAATTTGGTCTAATGCTAGTCTCACCAGGTTGACTCAAAGTTTCCCATAGGGTTTACATTTCTTTCTTTTAATAGGAAACAAAATGTTGAGTGACTGGACCTTCAGGTGTATTTTTTTGCTTCCTTTCTGGTAGTCAGAAAACTAGCGAGTTGTTAAGCACAGACATGCTTTTGGGCCAGATCTGGCACGCACTTTATATGGTTTTAAATGAAAACAGGGTAGATTCAAACTAGTTACACAGAAGAAATTTTTATGGTGAGGGTGATGAAACACTGGCACAGGTTGCCCAGAGAAGTTGTGGCCACCCCATTCCTAGAAGTGTTCAGGGACAGGTGGGATGGGGCTCTGAGTAACCTGATCTAATTGAAGATGTCCCTGATCATTGCAAGGGGTTGGACTAGGTGACCTTTAAGTGTTCCTTCCAACCGAACTATTCTGTGATTTGATGATTAGGTACTCAAAAGCTACTGTTTCTGGCTTGTCAGACTGATTTCTCTCTTACCAGTTTGGCCTGCAAGAGAAACTGGTGGGGATGCAGTCACAGAATGGAGCTAAAAATACCACAATTGTCTTTTCCAATGTATGGTAGATTAGAACTTTGTTTGTTTTCTTGTACAGTTATTCAGCTAAAGGTAAACAGTGCATAATTTCTGGAATGCTAATCACAATCTACTTAATATGTTTTGCTACTAATTTCCTCAGGCAATTAATTCTATCATGACAACAATGAGGAAAGCCTGTCTTCAGGTGTCTGGCTACAGCAGTTCATGTTCCTGTAGTGCTAAATTCAGTCATCATTGCTCTATGGCACTCAAGAAGATTCATTGTAGATATTTTGTCTTTTGTTGTTGTTGTTGTTGTTGTCTGTTTCTCATTAATCATCATTTCTGGACTGTAGCCCTTTGTAATTTTCTACTTAGGAAAAAGTGTTCCACAAAATCTGTGGTGTCTTTTTTTACAGCTGCTGGCATCCTGAGCAAGATAAATCAATCCGTAGATCCGTGTGAGAACTTCTATAGATTTGCATGTGATGGCTGGATATATAATAACCCTATTCCTGAAGATATGACAAACTATGGTGTTTACCCTTGGCTGCGACACAATGTGGACCTCAAACTAAAGGGTAAATATGTCATTTCTGAAAGTATCTGATTGGCTTGTCACTGTAGCTTGTTAATTGGCTGTTTTTGAAATGACCAAAAGTCTGCACACTTCTGATCACATCCAACAGCCCAACTTGATGTTCTCTTTTAAGTGTATTTTTGTTGTTTTTATTGAAAATCACATTGAGAGATAGTGAATTATAACAGAAACAGAAGTTGGGAGGAAGAATAGAATTGCTGGAAACTTTACCAGTGAAGAATGGAGAGGTAAGTGATACTCATTATACCAAAAGGAAAGATAACAGCATTTAACTCTTTCCCTCCTGCAGTAAATGGTTAGACCAGAGTGCAGAAGCACAGCACACACGTTTAAGAATGTCCCAGAATCAGACAGTTGCCAGTCTGGTACAGCAGTCTAACAGTGGCCAACAGCAGGAAATAATATAATAAGGCAAAACCAGAGTGATATTTTCCAGTATACTTACCTAGCTCTTGGCAGAGGCAATTCACAGACTTCCGGAGATGGAGGTTAGCTGGGTGTTGGGTTTCCTTCATGTTGCCATTCAGGCTGCCATTGGAGTACCTGAGCTATCATCAGTGAAACAGAAGGCTGCTTAAGAATGTGTTTCTGGAGGAAAAAATAGCCCCAAGGTGGAAACGTGTAGGAAGAGAGGTATTTTAATCTTCGTGTGACTTGAGTTTGTGCTGTACTCTGTGCTCCAGCCACCTCATCAGGAAGCCCCGCAGACCAACTGGGAAGAAAGGATGGTGATTATTCTTAGGTAGGAAAACCCAGCCAGATTCTTATAGTCTTTGCTAAAAGTGAATCATACGAAGGAAGGGAGATGTGCAAGATTTAATATTGTTGTTGGTGTGCTTGAGCATTGTGCACCTAGAGCACATTATTGACCTCTTAGTTGGCATCAGAACCTACCCTGAGCTCACCACAGAACAGAGGTCAGTTTTAGGATGTTATGCTTAAATATAGGATTTCTTTTTCTTTAGATTTTATACATGTGTGTAAGCATCAAAGCCCTTCTCCACTTGCTTTCTTCAGTCATATCGTATTCAATTTTCACATTGTCAAATATTTTAAAAGCTGCATTTGATTTCAGAATATGGCTTTGGGTTGTTAGGGTAGGATATGATCTCAAGATTTCTGTTTAAAGTCTGCTGAAGATGTCACAACCAAAGGGAAAGAAATATCGCCAGAGCCTGTTTTAAGTTATGCTTTGCATTCTAATTGTTCTGCTGCCAGAATTGGGCTGTATTAGATAACTGCACATCCTGCATGAACCACAGCCACAAAAAGCCCGTCCTAATTGAATATAGAGTAGCAAACTGTGACTGTCATCCTTAATTTCCTCTTTACAGAGCCTAATCAAGGACATCGTGCTAAGCCACATTTTTATTTGATTTTTTTCTGCAGTCCCTTTAAAAGTTGTTAATCCATAGGTAGAAAAACACAAGACCAAGAAAGAAACACCCAAATGCCAAGTATTTGCTTAATGGAAACTTTATGTCAAAAAAAGAGTGTATAACTATTTTAATAGGAGGCCTAGACTGCTCCTTAGCATGAAACAGAGACAAAGATATTGAAATGTTGGTTGGTGTACAACAGGTTCTTTTAATACAACATTTGCCATCTTCTCCTTAACTTAATAAACTTTTCAAAACATATTCCTTGTAATTAAAAAAGGAAAAGGGGAAAAAAGTGTTGGATATCAGTGTTGGCAGCTGAAATTACAAGGCATAATTTCAGCCTCTAGGTATATTTGTGTTTTCACTTGAGTTATTTCAATAAATTAGCTCAACACTGAGTTATTAATTTGTGTATGACCACAGTCTTGCTAGAAAAAGTTCTAGCAAGAGGAATAACTCTTGCATAGAGAAACAGTTATATGCCTGACCAGACCTTGGAAGCCAATTTAATCTTTCCTTCTTTGAGAACTCTTAGTGGAACTTTGTACTTCATCGTAAATGTCCCTGTTTGACACTCAGTACATTAAAAAAGCCCCAGTCTTTAAAGAGCTGATTATTACGCAAGTTCTATGTTGTGAAATATTTATCATATTAAAGAAAACAATTAATCTTGAAGTGATAACATGGCTCTGCCAGAAAGCCACATTTTTCATATTTGATATTCTTTGATGGTGTGATATAGATGGAAGCATTTATTCAGGCTATATATTAAAAAATGATGTTACTTATAATAAATTATTTGAACATCTAATCTGTTTTCTGGTCCCTGAATGTTCCTAAGCCTGTTCCTGTTCCTGAGAAAGGGAGTTTGGGCAAAGACCTGTGGCCTTGGTTACACAAGCGTATCTTAAATATTCTTGAAGCTTAATATTTTTTTGCTACAGAAGAAGATCTTCCAGTTGATAATGGGTATCATGTGTAAGAATTAATTTTGTCTTACCAAAAAACGGTAGGTGTAGCTGTATAACATCCTGAACCTTGCATTAGGTATTACTGGGTTTGAGAGCAAAGGATTTTTTTTTCTATTCCTTTTGGGGTTTTGGGGGTGGTTTTTTTTGAGGTTACAGACACAGAAGAGCATATGACTTTGCAGATGTCAGCTTCAAAAAAGTGTAGAACATTTTCTGTATTGGTGTAGCGGGTTTATAGTTATATAAGGTCTGTGGTGCTCTAATAGGGAATTCCAAAGAGTGGAATGGCAATGGGTCAATGGAAAATAGCTAAGAACTACTGGGTTGTAGATTTTTTGCCTGCATAACTTTAGCTGATTGAAGGAACAGGATAAGAAACATTTTTTTCAAGGTTTCTCTAGATCTGTAAAACTTAATATGATAGTTAAAAATATTTTTTTAAAGATTTGGATTTATAATGGGCTAAGAATATATATATATAGTGCTCCCATGACTTTCTCTAGCTTAGAATGGATTCAAACTAAATCCATATCATCATTTCCCCTTTAATTTCTTTTCCATGCTTTGTTTGAGGGTCACTTGGATTTCTTTTTCTGCTCTCAGAGGAATCCACAAACCACATGTGTAACTTACTTTGATCTCCTGGCTATACAAAATGAATAAAGTCCTATCCTGGCAAATATTAGCAAATAAAAAAAGTGTTAGATCTTTCCTTGGACATGACCTACAGGAGGATTTCATGTTTTGTGGAGGAAGGTAGAGAAGATAATTTTAGATAGACAGAAATATGTCAAAAGCAGAGAGTTATGGTTATGGTTATGACCCAAATCCAGGTCATGGATGTGTAATATTTGGGTTAGAATTTCTTGGTTCCTTGTAGAACTGTCCTGGAGAGGACTGGGGTACTCTTGGAGTCCTTCAAAATGGAAAAAATGGTTTGTTGCATGTGCTGTATGAATGAGAGTGATCTCAAACTGCAACAGTTTCAGTGAGGTCAAGACTGCAGTGTCTCTGTGAGTTAATAAATGTTTCTTCACTTACCATAATATTTGCTGCAAAGCTATTTGTGTTCTTGATGAATTTTTCTGTTTTGATTTGCTGATCTCAATTAAGATTTTCGGGAATGCTATTGTCTTACTGTTGAAATGGAGGTGGCTTTCTGTGGATAATTCAGAGCTGGAAATCTGAGGCAAGTAAATAAGTACCTATTACCTATGGTGAATGTTGGTTATGAAACAAATACTTTCTTTTCCTTTCTCTGAAGTCTGCAGAACAGCTGGCTTATTATTTTTTTTTCTCTGAGTGACCATGCAGGAAGCAATAAATTAAAAAAACCACAATAACAATACATAACAACACAAACATTCCTAAATCTCAACGATGCAAAGGAGCTGATTTAAATTAGGTGAATCGTTTATTAACGTGTCTTCCAGGCCTTTTATATTTAGTTTATGTCTGTGGAAACCAGTTTACAAATTAAGTCTCCATACTGTTCCTGGCCCAATGAGACACCTACCTCAGACTGATTTGCTGTGCTAAGCTTTGTAGCGTGATTGTTTTCTGAAAGTCTGTTTAAAATGAGGAATTACTATCATGGCAAAGAGAAAGAAATGGAGGCCTTTTAGCAGGACATGATGTGTGGGTTTTTTAAAAAAATGAGACAGACAGAAAACAAAATAACTTGGCAGTGTAGACAACTTTTCCAAATAAAATCTGCAATGGTTCTCTTTGGAAAATGAATTCTTTATAAGTAAAACCATTAAGGTAAGAATATCTCAGTTTGGAAATTTATACTGTTTATCTGTAGGGTGGTCCTTTCAGACTAATCCCAGAAGTTGATGTTGAGAAGTTGCTGTTGAGTGGTTGCTGTCCTACACAGAGGACCTTGTGCCACAGGGCTCTTTTAGGACTGTTTTCTCTTCTCCCACAGTCCAACTGGTGCTCAGTTGGACCCATTGGGATAACTCAGATGTGTCCCATGGAATCTGTAATGTAGCTGCTGACACTCATCCTCAGATTTCTGTATTAATGACCCATCTTTTGTGATTTGTTTACTTCAAAGGTAGCTAGTTGAAAGCTGTCCCAAGTAAGAGGCAGAATACCAGCAGTAATTAAAATAAAAGCTTCAGAGGATATTTATGGCTTTGTCTCCAGTATCTTGTTGGATAGCTGCTCCTGGATAACAAGGTAGCAGCAAACAGCAACAGCATTTAATGCTGTTTTACTTGGATTTTTCTGCTATAAATGTATCTCTTTTCAATCGCACAGACATTTTTTTTTCAGTGGTTCAGATCTTTCCTACAATGGCCTATTCATCTGAATGTGAGAAAAAACATAAGTGGCACAAGTGGCACAAGTCAGGCAAATCTCTCTGGGCAAGAAGTTATAGCTGTTTGGTAAAATGAAGTACCTAAATCAAAGGTGGAGGAACCAGGACTTTTCCAGGTTTTGTGGCTGCTCAAGATGAAAGTTGTATTTGTAATGGGTGATTTTGGGAAACCATGAATACAGAAAGGAGATAATTTTGGTTCCTGAATGAGGTTTTAAGGCAGCACAGTAACTGAGCCACAGGATTCCCACAGCACCTCCCTGACTGGGAGACTAGAATGGCATCCTCCTCTGAGCCCTGGGCTACAACCAGAGTGGGGCACACTGCTCACTGCTGTTCCACGTGTGGCACAATATTTCCCCTTTATTTACAGTGACCTTCTGTTTTGGATGATATGTTCATATCTGTAGATACTGAATTTCAAAATTGTTTGATGACTGTATTAGGACTGGTAATTTTACAGAATGAGGACTCATACTTTGGAGGACACAGCAGTACATGTTGAAACTATTACTATAATGAAGTAAATGTAATGCTGCCATTTAGTATGGAGGTCTACCTATATTGTAACAATTGGGAAACTTGCTATCTTCTGGTTTAAATGTGGTTTAAACTCTTCTGCCTAATATTATAATGACATGTATTATCCCCTACAGCATAACACTGGGAGGCTAGAGGAGCATGGCAGGGAAAAGGGCAATACTACTCAAAAGAGTAAGATCTATTATTGAAATCAGATTTGTGAACAGAGGCTCTCGAATCCCCATATGATGATTTTTAGTTTAGTTACAGTTTGTGTGCAGCTATGTTGACTTTTGGAGGAACTCACATGATGGGCTTATCTTTTGATATACAAAACTCAGAGAATTTACAAAATGCTGAAACTGTAAACAAACAACATTTCCGTTTAGGAAATGTGTTGTATATTAGGGCACTGAACAGCATTAGGAAACATTTATTTAAGCACAGCTGTGTCAATGCCATTTCCTTGAGAACTTCCATATTGCTAAAATGGATATTCAAGAAGAGAACTGGGGAATTTCTTTTCAAGGGGGAACCCTAAAATGTCAGTATATTGATTGGGTTTATTTGTGTAAATACAGCATCTTTTCATGAAATTGGTATTTGGGAACATTTGTTTGATTTACTTTATTTATGTTCCTTGGAAATTAGAACCTATATGTATTGATTAATTACTAGATCTTCATTAATTCTTGTGGAAATGCATATTAATTATGTCCTCATTAATGCAAAATTAATTCATAATGATTAAATATTCCATCCGAATGTCAGAAGAATTAATAATGATGGGCTGGTTGTTTTCAAGAGTCACTGCTCTATCCATGGTGAGACAGACGCTGCCATCAAGAAATAGGCTGAGGGACATTAATTGTATCAAATACAAAACATATTGCCCTGAATTGATAAGGGAAATGTGTTGATGATTATTAAAGGCTTTTAAAAAAAAAACCCAAACCAAACAAACATAAAACCCCAAACCAAACAAACATAAAACCCCCCGAAACAAACCAACCAAACAACCCTCTCCCTCCAGATCATGAAGTGGGTGGGGGAGATGCAGTTTATCAAAACAAGGCAGGCCTAGATTAAGGCGTCAGCTCCACAAAGACCATTCTGATGAATAAGCTCATGGAGCTGCAGAATACATTGTGAGTTTTATTAAAGAAAAAAAATTAATGGTTTGAAAAATATGGAAACTATTATATTTTAGGTATATCTCAGGCTATGTAAGCCAACACAAGGCCTTCCAAAAGGGACTATTAGCCCCATTCATTGACATCCTGGATGCTTCTGCTGTGGCAAGTGGTGGGAACATACAATACAGCAGGTGGAAGGGCAATCTAAGTGGTGTCTAGGGAGGTTGCCATTACAAAAGTTGCTTTGAGTGATTATTTCAAGTCCTTATGTACTCCAGTAAGATGATTCTGGTGACTGAGTATTTGCAATGGGGAACTGAGATTAAAAAAGGTAAGAAAGTAATAGAAGGCTGTTTAAGAAGAGAATGGAAAAGACATGAAAGTGAAAATAATACATGCTTTGGTAAAATGTAAAAGCTACATTATAAGCACCAGAAAGGTGTATTGACTTGCTACTTTATTTATTTTAGACTCAAAGTGAAAAGCTTTAATTAAGCAAGGATAATTTTAAGCATATGGAGAAAGACTTTTGCAAGTCTTTAATGCGAGTTTGGTTTTCCATATAGATATATATATTTAGCAAACAGTAGAGAAATCTGGACTATAATGCATCAGAAACTCAAAAAAGGTATTTATAACATGCAGTGAAATAATTTTTTACTGCATTAGGCTTGGACTGCTTCCCTTCCTGTCCTCTGAAACTGAGGATTGTTTACAGCCAGCAAGGAAAAAAAGGGAAGAAGAACCTTAATGTCAGTAAGGTGTCAGTACTTTTAACAATTATTTAACTACAGTCATGAGAAAATTTTTCATTGCTTGTTTTTTTGGTTGCGAGAGAGTGAAAATTGTATCTTTAAAAAGTGTGTTTTCATATTTCGGAATTCTGGAAACAAACTTGTTTGAAAACCAATCATTTGCAGCTCACTTCTTGTAAAGGGTCAGGCGGGGAAGAGGACTCCAGACTACTCGTCAGACTTTGGATAAGACACCTGAGATAACAAGAAGCACTGCAGAGCAATTAGTAGAACTAGTAGTTTACAAAAGTTAATAAATTTAAATTAGCTCATATTTTAGGGAAGCCTCAAAATCCAAATATTGCTATCAATTGTTAATAGAGGAAATGAATTGTTTTGTACACTAAAGTTGCATATCAGGAGAAATTCTCAGAAGAACTTTTGTTTTAAAGGCATAAAGGAATTTATTGAGGCTTTGAAATTATGCATTTGAAGTTGGGTTACACTGGTGTCAGAAGAGAGCTGTAAGTAGGCTTCTGCACGTCCACTGGGGTTTGTCTCTGTGGTATTTTCCAGCAGACGAGATCTTGCTTTGCTCTTCTTCCAAGGCTTCCAGATGCAAAGCAGCTCTGAAATGGAAGCTGGACAGGTGCATTTGTGGGGGAGTTTGATCTGTGCTAATAAACCTGCTAGGAGGGGTAAAGTTGTACAGAAACATTAAGTGTTGCATCTTACAGCAGGAGATGTGCATGTCTTTTTCAGGAGAGTGCTCTGCGAGAACAGATTTAACTCTGAGGATAATCTTGGCTTGACAATACTTGTTTTGTTCACAAAAAATATGTACAGCTTGGAAATGTCAGTTAAGTCTGTCACTTCCTTTTAGAATATATATATGTGTATGTGTATATATATGCATGTATGTATATATATATAAAATACATTATATATATATATATTCTTCACTCTCCCTTCTGTACTCCTCTTCAGCTATAGGGATCGGGTTTCCAAACTGATGAGAATAAAAATACATGTATCAGATTCTCTTCTTTGACTATTTTGTGACCTGAACTGTTGCAGTCTTTAAAATTCATATTTTCATGTAGCAAGACAGGAATGTTACCATTGGTTGAGTGATCTCAACAGTCTTTTGTATAATTTTGGATGCTGTGGCCAGTGCTTTTATTTTGGGATTGAACATTGTGTCCCTTGTAGACACTATGAAACTTACCACTGCCAGCTCTCCTTCACTTCATTTTGGGTTTTGAAAAAAGGAATTGGAAACCAGATACTCTAAATGAACGTCAGCTGACCCCAAACCATTCTGAAATCATCACTCTTGGAACATGTAAGATCATGTTACTTAATTAAGACTATACGTTTATCTAGCTGTGATTTCCGTAACAGCAGCGTGGTTCTAAAGTTTTTGTGTGTGCCCTTTGGCATCCTAGCCAAATCTTTGCTCTGTGAACTGTACTGAACTTGACTTTTTAAATCTAGTGTGCTGAGTGTTTGAAGAAAGGGCCATACCTCCACGACGCTGTTGGAATCCTTAGATAACCCTTGTGGCACAGTGCAGTTGGCTACTTGGGTTTCAGGCATTGCAGTTGCTTCCCAGGAACTCTTTTGCCATAGCTCTTAAGTGTGAAGAAAATATGGGAATTAAAGGTTAGACATTCTTAATGAGGACTAGATTAATCATAATTATGTTATAGTTCAGGGACATCACGGAATTACATTCTGCACACAGGTGGTGTGCATTTGATTTGATTGCCAAACTCAAACCAAGGTTCGAGTAGGTTTTTCTTGACTTTTAGGTGGTAATTCCTCACAGAATACCCTTAAAACAACCTGTTGCTGGCATCAGAGGATCTTCTGCAAATTTCCAAACGATAACTTGGGTTTAGTTTCTTCACAGAAGTAGCATGTGATAGTGCTAACGTAGGGAGCAAACAAAGCTTCTCAGTGATAGCTGGAGATGGTTGAACAGCTCTTTTAATTATTCTTCACATCAGTTTAGAAGCCCAATCCCTATAGCTGTAGAGCTGCATACGGGGGAAGGTGAAGAACGGAGTCTTTATTGCTCAAGAATTGAAAGATAAATTCATTGTCATCAGGTATTTGCAAATAAACTCCCTTTCCACAAGCAGAGTTCCTGCATTTTGGTCTGAGAAACTGAAGCTCATAAATATCCAATATGGAACAAATATCTGGCTACTAGTTACTGCTACCAAAGGGAGAGCATGCTGTTGTGTGAGGCTGTGATAGAACCTTACTGGGGATGTAACTCATGAAAGCATCTTCTGACTGTGGCACACTGAATGAATAGGTCCTTGGGTTGCTTTCTGAGTCTGATCCCGAAAAGAATGCGTTATAAGTTTCAGTTTTAGTACTGAGCATCATCTGGGCAATACTGAGCAACTCCCACTGTCACTGACATTAAAGGGAGTGAAGGGCATTCACCGTCTCCAAAAGATCAAGCTCTTTGACTGTCTGGATCAAGTTCAGCAAGCTTTATGCTCATAAAGGAGCACCATTGCTATCAGTAGGAGTCTGGCATGAATTAGATAAGGAGGAATCTGTGGCTTACTTTATCTGCAGCAATGGATAGTGGCTGTGTCTCCTTGATTCCTCATGTCTAAGAGTGCTTTGAGATCTGCATCCTAAATATGTAGAGTGCAATTCCAGGAGCAACCATTAGATTATTTCCCATGACCTTTCTTGTGTCACAGACAATTACATTACCCGTGTAATGCAGCTCAATAGCTTGCAGTGGGATAAAACATAATTCACTTTGGAATAAAGTTTATCTTCCAAAAAAGGTTCAAGTCTTGAAAATGTTAGGGGGCAGAGAAGCCACTGTCTCCTCTGCTTGCTGGTTCCAGTGGTTAATCACTGTTACTGCTGAATTTGTCTTCATCTTCCAATGGCTGGTGCTTTCACACTGTGATTCCATCACCCTTTCACATCTTTTGTGAGAAAAATAATGTTTCCTCATTGCATGTTTGTTTTTTTTTAATCCCTCCCTTCTATTTCTTGAGCCAAAGAAAAAACCCAATTGTTTTGATATTTTTCTGCCCTCTGTCCAGTTGTTCAACATTGTTTTTAAATACAGGCAGCTGAAGGGCAGAGAGTGTTCCAGTCTGTCTCACCAGCCTGTACAACAATAAGATCATCTCCTCACTTTGGTACTTCTCTGGTTTTGCAGTCCAAGACTGCTGTCTGTTCTAGAATTGCCCTGGGAGTTCATGCTGAATTATTTGTCTGCTTCTAGCTTTTCACTCTTCCAGGGTTACAACCTTCCAGGAAATGGGATGTCCCCTGGGGTTCTTGTATAATTTTTGTTTTTTATAAAGTCCAAGAATATTCCCAGTGGGATGTTTGCACATGCAGTTGTTTTTCTTCAAGATACAAAGCATTATAATATATTTCAGATCATTGTCAGATCCACTGTGCAAACACTTCAGTTTGCATTTTCCACATAGAGTAAATGTTTGTAAAAGGATAAGGACAGAAATTAGTGGAAAAAAATGCTACTATCTTTACTAGCATGACGTATTCTCCATATCTTGGGTTGGAAAGTGCAGAGAAAACTTGTACTTTCTCTCTAGAATAGGAAGTAAGCTTCATGAATCCCATAGTGTTTCTCAGGATTGCAACTCAACTATATATGTAGAAAACTATCTGACAGCACAAAGAATATATACAATCTGCTGATCAGGACACTGATAAATTAAATCCATATTTCTAATTGGAATAAATGGCATGCACGTTTCTTTTCTCTGCAAATCTGGCTTTACAATCCCTTTTTTGTGCACTCCATGTCAGAAGAGAGAAAGGTACAGGTTTTCTTGGTACTATAAATAAAATACAGTGGTTGAAAAGTGAGGCTATGCAAAACAGTGGGCTGGAAAATCAACAAGGGCTGGAAATGGAAAGTAAGATTAAAGGTAACACTTGGCCACAAGATTATCCTTAGCAGCTTCAGAATAGTATGCAGTTAAATAAACACTCACGCAAAGCTTACTTTGTAATGTGCCTTGCTCTCACTTTTAACAGCAGATGATTGCTGTTTACTGGAGGGTAGTGAACCACAGGAAGTTGGCCTTTTTTAGCCCTCTTGCCCTGGAAAAGAACTATGTGAAGGCAACTCAATATAAACTCTCTTCCTTCCCTTCTCAGCTCCCCACCCCCAGCTGTGGCTTTTTTCCTTGACTATGTATCTGAGCATCTCCAGTTCAGACAAGTGAGGATCACTCCCAGCTATGGAGTGGGTTTGTTTGCTGGTGGTGCTGAGTCTTTGTGTTTTGTAGAAGAGCCAGGGAGCACAATGATTCAAACGTGCCTGACCTGGGGTGCCAGAAGTACCAGAACTTTCATTGCAGTGGGAACCTCCCCACCCTCAGCCCCTTGGTAGAAGAAACCGAATGATGAAGCGATTTGCAATCTCAGAAAGTTTAGGATATCATGAACACCTTTAAACAGTTTCTAACTGTTCAAGTGGTAGTTGCTTAATGAGATGAGTTATGTTATTACAGTGCTGTGGAGTGGAATTGCCAATAGGTTTTGACACTTGCCATAACTAAGTTTTATGTGAAGGGAAATGTAAATCTTGCATCTGGGCATCCTGTGCATATGGAAACGTGGACAATGAGGTGCTGAGATCAGTGCCACAGGCCAAGATCTTTTTTTATTGCCAAGAGAATGACTTTGGAAATAATTTAAAAGTGAAGAGAGTAAAAGATGTGAGCGAAGAAGAGCTGCTTTGTTAGAAAAGCCACTGAAACACGTACTTGATGTTTGGCCAAAGAAACATGTTCCAAACTTTATCTTTGGTGGCCTAAGCTATGCTGGTTCACTTTGCTTTTTCTGGTGATTTTTGGTTATGATATTCTGCTTTGCAGAATATAACAGGCTAGTTTTGTAATTCAGTAGCAGCAATAAATTGTTAAATTTTAGTTGACGTTAATAACAATTCTATGCCTTTTCGGGTGGTTGCAAATCAGCTTGGATTGTGGGGGTTTTTTAACCTCTGCAGCCAAATTGCCTAGCACTGTAACATTTAATAGGGAGCTGACAGATGGGCTGTTATATAAGGGTGTTTTTTGATATTGTTGGAGTGATGTATATTTCCTAGTCTGATCAAAACCATTTATTCCTAAAAATTCTTATTTACAGATAAATGTTTGATGTCCTAAAATGGAAGGTTGCTTTAGGGAATTAGAACTTTTAATTAGAAACAAGAAAACTGAGTTTAAAAAAAATGGAAAGAAAGAAAGCTGCAAGAAGAACAAACTCAATGTCCTTCTCAGTGCTAAGTGAGCTGCTTTAGTCAAAATGTTAGTAGCACCCATCTCCTTAACTAGGTCAAAGTTTAAGAAAACTGTGCTTTAAGAAAAGCCTAGTAGACTGAACTTCTCAGTGGATTCATATGAATACACACAATTCCTTAGTGAGGGGTGAGAGTAGCAGTTTGGAAAGGCAAAGTAGGGAACTAAGCAGCAGGTCTGTGGGTAACTTATGTAACTGAACATTTGATCTCTTGTGGTCTTTCTCTTCCTATACCTTGAAAGACCTTATAGGTTTTGCTTACGTTTTGGTGTCCAAACAGAAAATATCTGAAGCTATTACTGTCTTTCAAGGTGATAAAATCCTCCCAGACAGCTACAGTTCAGTTGATTTTTTTCAGAGGGGCTGAATTTGCTGTCTCTGTGTCCCCGACTGGCATTTCCCTTAGTATAGCCAGAAATCCATGTCATGTGCCAAGAGATGGAACACTGTTCAGAGAGTGCCTTTCCATGCTGGGGAGACTGAGGGATGGCCCTGAGGCAGGTTTGATCAACCTGTGGAGATCCTCAGAGAGCAGAGGCTCTGAGCTGCAGCCTCCAAAACGCTGCCCTGTAGAAGCACAGAGTGCATCGACCCACACGATCAGATTTGCTCAGTGCAGGAGTGGGTTTGTCAGAGCCTGCAGCTATGGCCAGGCTACTCACAGTACCCAATATTGCTAATATAAAGATAGCCTGATGTGTCTACATTGATTTCAATCACAGTAGTGACTTTCTTTCCATGAATAAGCAACCTGGAGACAGACCAATTGATTACACATATTTTTGATCAATATGTTTTGCTTCTTGCCTTTTCTTGCTATTCATGTTTAAGAGTTTAAATACTCAAGGACACATAAAATCCATATGTATTTGTGAGCTAAATAAGAAGCAAATTTCTAAATCTTGTATTTGGATTTTGTACTAGCTAATGTAGAAATCACACGGATGTGAGCAGTGCTCCATGTTTGAGCTTCTAAACCTTTCTGAAAGTACTTGAGGTTAGGGCTGAAAAACCTTTATAGCCTAAAGAGCACTCATGGATCACATCCCCTATTTCAGTATCCACAGGATTCAGCCAGACAGACCAATTGATTACACATATTTTTGATCAATATGTTTTGCTTCTTGCCTTTTCTTGCTATTCATGTTTAAGAGTTTAAATACTCAAGGACACATAAAATCCATATGTATTTGTGAGCTAAATAAGAAGCAAATTTCTAAATCTTGTATTTGGATTTTGTACTAGCTAATGTAGAAATCACACGGATGTGAGCAGTGCTCCATGTTTGAGCTTCTAAACCTTTCTGAAAACTTGAGGTTAGGGCTGAAAAACCTTTATAGCCTAAAGAGCACTCATGGATCACATCCCCTATTTCAGTATCCACAGGATTCAGCCATCTTATTAAGTCTTTCATGTTTGATAACTGGATTTTTTGTTATTGGAACCAAGAATTGTCTTCATAAAAGAACTCTGAGCAATTGGCAACATCTACCCCACCTCACTCTCTGCAATAGTACAGTGAGTGTTACTGTTTCATTCTGTCACATAATGAGATGGTTTGATGGGAAAACACCAGGTCTGATTTTAACACAATTTGATGCAGGTGTATTTCTAGAGTTGATTTTATTTTATTGACTCTCATCCTTTTTATCTCTCCTGATCTTTACCTGGGCTTTAGCCATTGGATTTTGTTAGCTTCAAAACTTCGTGTTTGTACAGCTCACTGGCAAGGATAGAAATTATTGTAATGGCTTTAATAGGAGGGTATTTTTTCATTCTTAGTTTTATCTAGGCTTCATGTATCGTTTCTTTTAAAATGCCATTTTTAAAACATGACCAGGTCTGATTATTCTACTAAGAATTGTGCACGCTGAAGATATGTGTCAGTGATTGGCATTATATTGTCTTTAACAAGCTGAAAAATATTAGCAATTTGAGAATTTGAAATCAAAAGTATTGGGGATCCTGTCCAGAAGTATTTTTAGGGAAAATCTTATCCCTAACTACAAGGGAATTAGCTCATTAAATCTCTTAAGAGTCCAAGAAAATGAGTTGGGCATTGTTTGTTTTGACTCTATTTTTTTCTTTTTTAATGCCTCTGCATTTAGCCATAGTTATGTGTATCTGCAGCTGCATCATGGCTGATGTACAACTTGGATGAAACAGTTTGAGGCAGCTAAGAGGGGACTGCTGAGATTCAGATGGACTTTTCATGCTTTTTTCCTTTCATTACATAATGTGAGGAATGTGAAGAACATAGGGAGATGACAGCTTAAAAAAAGCTGAACACCAAGGATGTTTACACCTATAGTGTGATATGAGTGTGTATATGGTGCTGCTTTACAAGCAATGGTTGGACACTTGGTCTTCTGTGTCATTACCAAGACTGTGCGTGTTTGACAGACAATGAGGCAGTTCTCTGCTGCTTTCTTTCAGCAGCAGCAGAGCTGGCAAAAGTGAACACCAGTGGTCTTGCTCCTGGGATTCTTTAACCTTCTCTGTTAGATCCTGATTTCATAATGTACCAGCACCAGAAACCGAGCCACTTGAAAGAATTCCTGACTCCCTGCCTTGTGTGATTGTTCCCACTTACCTCATAATTCCCTGTCCCCTCAGTTTGCTGAGGGTGGCTGGTTGTGAGGACAGATAATAAGCAGCATCTGTCACCTGGCTTTAAATCAGTCCTCTTAAAAATAAATAAATTAAAAAATCCTTCTCCGTTGGGGTTTGAAAAAGTTGTAATTATGTCTGTGCTACTGCTTAAAAAAATATAAGTGGAACCTCATCCTTAATTAAACAAATGCCATGATTAAAGCAAATGCTGAAACAAGCAAAGTTTCTACATTTTCCAATGTATTGAAAAACATATTTATTTGTTTTTTCAGCATTGCTTGAGAAACCCATCAGCAAAAGACGAGACAGTGAAGCTGTACAGAAGGCCAAAGTCCTTTATGCATCCTGCATGAATGAGAGTAAGTGGCTTGATTTGAGAGGGACATGATCCTGATGTGTCCCTTCCAGTGCAGCATATTCAATGATTCTAAGATATATGAGTTCCCTATGTTTATAAAGGCAGGGGTTTTATCTCTCTGCTGAGCTCTGTGCAGATGCATGGATTTTGCTGATATGGATTCAACTGAATGCAGAGGGTCTTTTACACATTTCTGAAGCTGAGGTACACCCAGGCACAAGAAATCAGTTTTAGAGAGACCTCTGACTGTCAGGGAACTGTGAATAGATATTTATCTGTGCAAAAGAATGCTAAAATTGTGTCCCAGAGTTGTGGGGTTAGTGCCTGGGGTCAGTAAATCAGAGGAGCTTCTGAGGAAATTCTCATACTGATATTTTCAACAGCCTGTGGCTCAGTACCTTCTATATTTCTCTAAATCTGTTTAATCAAAACACTTCCCCAAGACTGGATATAGACAGCCCTGGACTCTTTGAGTTATCTGCTTTAAGTCAAACAAGTTAGGATGGGAAACCCTATAGCCCTGTTTGCAGTGCTTTTCCTCAGCTTGTAAATGCTGCTGTCAGATGATGTACACTAGTCTGGGACACATCACTGCCCTTATGTAGCTACACAGGTGGAAGATGAATTAGAAGTGCCCTTTGTCCTTCTGGACAAAGGTTCCTTCTGAACCTTCTGTGTGCAGTTTTGCTCACTGCAATATGAGAAAGATATTAAGCTCTAAGAGAGTGTCCAAAGGAGGACAGCCAAGATGGTGAAGGGCCTTGAGGGGAAGCTGAACGAGGAGCAGCTGAGGGCACTTGGTCTGTTCAGCCTGGAGGAGACTGAGGGGAGACTGCACTTCAGTTACAACTTCCTCGTGAGGGGAAGAGGAGGGGCAGGCACTAATCTCTCCTCTGTGGTGACCACTGGCAGGACCCAAGGGAATGGCCTGAATTTGTGACAAGGGAGGTTTAGATTGGATATTTAAAAAAGGTTCTGCACCCAGAGGGTGGCTGGGCAGTGGAACAGACTCCCCAGGGAAGTGGTCACAGCACCAAGGGTAACAGAATTCAAGAAGCGTTTGGAGGATACTCTCAAGCACATGGTGTGACTCTTGGGGATGGTCCTGTGTAGGGCTAGGAGTTGGACTCAGTGACCCTTCTAGGTCGCTTCCAACTCGGCATATTCTGTGATTCTGTTATTCCCTGGACAGTTTTCTTCCAGCACGGCCCAAGACTGACTGCCAGCAATTGAGACAGCCTGCCCTGCAGCCTTGGTGCCAAGATTCTGCCCCTCTAGCTTTGATTATGTACGATAACCAGCCTCTCCTCGGCCCTACGGAAGCAGTGAAGTTTCTGTGCTAGTTTCTAAATCAGATTTTTTTTTTGTTTACATTTACTTAATTCCAGCCTTTGCCTTTTTTGAAAGGTACTGATTTGCCCCTATTATTCTTAATATACATAAACTGGGTTGGACTCCTGTGCTGCTGTGCTCACAGGCAGAGCAGAGGCTTTGGGTTTCAGCTGTTGTATTTTGTCTTGCCTAGAAATCAATTGATGCCGTTAAATCTTTGTCTTGTGTGGCTGCTGCTTCGGTTGAATTATCTGGAATGTAATTGTTGTCACACTTTGGCATTTCAGATAAAATCGAAAAAGCCGATGTGAAGCCCCTCTTAAGTATCCTGAGGCACTCACCTTTCCGCTGGCCTGTGTTGGAATCCAATATTGGACCTGAAGGACTGTGGTCAGAAAGGAGATTTAGTTTACTCCAAGCCTTGGCAACTCTTCGTGGCCAATACAGTAACTCTGTCTTCATCCGTTTATATGTGGCTGCTGATGACAAAATCTCCAATCGGTATATCCTGAAGGTACTATATAGCATATCTAATCGGTTTCTTTGCATGGTATTTTATGGTCTTCTTTTTTAAAACATGTTTACATGCCAAATGTTTACACTTGATTATTGTTGTTATTATCTACTGATGCACGGATGTTCATAGGTGCCAATTTATGGGAATGTAGAAGCCACTAGCAACCACATGCTACTGAAAAATATCTCCTACAGGTTGCTTTCTTCTTTCCAATGCCAGGAAAAAAATACAAATAATGTTCCCAGTAGACCAGTGTCCAGGGTCTATGTGCATGAGAATAAGAGGTCAATATCTAGTTCTGGGTGCTGCTTATGACTCACTAGTTGCATGAAGAATGGGGTTTTTTTGTCTGTGAAGATGAAGAATGGTGCATCAATAGCAGATATTCTGAACTTGAGCTATTTTTCTTAAGATGGAAACACATAATCTTGCTCTTATATAGCAGCTTATGACACAGATGTATCCGAAGCACTTTTAGACCTGAAATACAGAATTTACCTTTTTTCCTGAAATGCTATTACATTTAGTCCAAAGCATTACCATTTTATTAACAGTGTGCGGCATTGCACAACAGTTTAGTGAGAAAAAGATCCAAGAAATGTTGCCTCCCTGTAGTCTGACAAAACTCCAGAGAAAATTGTATTACTGTGAGATGTCACCATGGCAAGTCTGAGTACCTGGCCAAATGCATTGTTGTTTAAGAACTACAGATGAGTAGCCAGAGTAGACCAGCCCTCTGCTGCTATAAGAAAATAGGTTATGAAGGCAAGAGAGAAGGAGCAAATAAGAAAGTTATGATGCCATTCATCACAGCAAAGTAGGATCTATGGCCTTTTATTTTGCTGGCATATGGGCTGGCTGTAGGAATGTAGCCAAGAATACATTGTATCTAGAGATCAAACAACAGTTAATTGTGTTGGTGCTGGAGTGGATGTCAAAATGTCTTCTGACTGAGGCATTTAACTGGTATAAAGTTGAAGGGTAACTTTTCCCCATCTCTGGGATATTTTCCTGGATAGTCAACAGCAGACCAACAGTTTGCTGTAAATAAGATGTCATTCTGCTAAGATACTTTTAAGATCCTGTCAGGTTTTCTTTGGCTTGAGACTTGTTTAAATGAACTGAAGCAGTAGAATCAGATGTTTAGTTGGGTATCTCCTGTCATAATATTTCAGTCCAAGTCACCTGTTAGCAAAGGGCTGGGCAGGGATATCCTTACTGCTGGTCTCTTGAAAATGAATCATAGCTATCAGTACCTTTCCTTGGTATGCTTAGTGGTGCCTAAGAATTAAGTATCTGAATAACTGAAGCACTACATGCTATGAATAATGTATTATTCCATAGGGTATTCTGTTGTTAATTTTATTAAGATCTTGATCTACAGATTGCATCGGCCAGTATTCTTCCTTGTCTGTGTTTTAACAGATTCCCAGGGGTGTAGATGTACCATGGAGTATTTCAATCTGCTTGTGAGAATAACTTTATTGCAAAATTCTTTTTGTTCAGCATTGCAAAATCATCAATGGATCATAAAAAAGTAAAAACTCCAAATAAAACTTTGTTCAGCATTCAACATGATCTTTTTTTTTTTTTTGAGGGCTAAAGAAATTGGTTAACTTTTCTGTTTCTTTCTCACATTTGTGCTCTCTTGGTTTTCAGTCACATAACTGAAACAGACCAAATAGTCTGAAGTTAACTATTGCCAAGACACACATACAAAAAGCATGAGTATATTATTTTTGCTCCAATATGCTGAGAAAAGGTGATACTGTTTTTCAAAGAACCAGCTTTGCACTGAGCATCACAGTTACTCTCCTTTTTGAGGAAGATTTGTTTTATTTGCTTATGGTGTATTTTAAAGATTGTGAACATCAGCTAGTAGAGGAAAAGATTACATTTATTCATCCATTTTAGATTCTAAGGTTTTACGAACGTGCAAAATGTGAAATATAAGTGGTTTAACCTAAATAATTTAGATTAAAAAAGACACATGAAATTGTATGAATCAATGCAATCTCTCTTTACTAGACTTATCTTTAAAAAACAATTACAGCATCAAACCAATAATTTTAGAACATCAAAACTGTTGTTTCTGCTCCAATCAGTATCTTATTCAGAGTTTGGAAGCTGGTTGAATGAAGTTTTCAGCTTTGGCTTCCACACTCTAGCCTAACTTCACTGCATTGAAAAGTTCTGGGAAATCTCAGTTCCTAGTATCAATTCTAAAATATGTGCTGTATTGTGAGTTTTGCCTGGTTAGGAATTTGAAACCATATGTATATATTCTCATGTAGATATTTCACTCAACCCTAAGTGCAGATCTCAAACTTTGAGGTCTGGTTTAGAAATTACCTTGAGGCCCTAATTCCAATATTAGGGTGACTGTAGACTATCAAATTTGAACCATGTTTAGATCAAAAAGGTAAGTGAAAGTCAAAGATCCATCTGGACCTACCAGACACCTTTAGGTAATGTACTGGAGAGATAACAACATCCTGGGCATGCATGCAATCCTGGCTGGTATCCAGTTGTTTCATATCTGTTCAAAAAGCTAAATACAGCACCCAGTGCTGATCTGGGGTGAAGCTCAAAAGTGTAATCTCAGTTTCAGTCAAGAAAGGCTAACAGTGTCTTCTGGATACACAACAGCTAACATGCTCCAGCACCTCGTGGACATTTGGTCCATACACTAGGCTAGAGTGTCCTAAAGCTGACTCTTGTGCCCCTGAAATGTGCACAGGATGAATGGTCATCAGCACCAACTGTTCGATGCTGTAGGCCCAGTCCTATTGCATTACCTAATACTAATGGAGCCATAAACACCTACATCGCATAGGTAATTCTTTTCTGGAGGTGGCTTAGGTATTGCAGGGGGCATCTGAGGCTCCCCAGATCACAGTAATCTGATTTAGTTAATATCTGTCAGCACAGCATAAGATTTTTCTGTTGTTTTGAAATCCTGTGGAGCTCAGTCTGCTGCAGTGTGTTGTGTATGTATATTTGCACACATCTACTATAACTGCCAGAGAAACTCTTCCAAGGTTGCTTATTAGTCTACCTTTGATTTCTGATGAATTTAGCTATTAAATGTTGATTCTTGTTATTTTTAACAGCTTGACCAAGCAAGCCTCTCTCTGGCATCTAGAGAGGATTACCTAGAAAACACCACAGAGGCCAAATCTGTAAGTACTATCAAATGGAAATTAGAGTGACCCTTTTTCCCCTCAGCTTTTTTCATTGTTGCTTTTGTTTTGTTGAGCTCCAAACTGAGAAAGGGCCATGCATTGCATGGATTTGGATTTTTCAGGATATCTTCTGTCAGAAAACACCACCGCTACCACAAACATATCTGCAAAGTTTCCTAAACGAAGATTTTTGTAAGATTTGGGGTCCCCCTACTTTTCTTCCCGCTTGGAAGGGGCCTCTGGAGTTCATCTTGTCCGACTCCTCTGCTGAAGTAGAATTTACCTCTGGAATATACTACTAGTGACTGGCCTCCAACTGGGCTTTGTGCTGCTGATCACAACCCTCTGGACCTGGTCACTCAGCTCATTTTCAATCCACCTCACTGTGCACTCCCCTACCCTGTACTTTTTAACCTTGGTGATCAACCACAACTGCTGTCCCTTCATCCACCAGGATATTAATGTAATTGTAGAAAATTATCAGCCTGGTTAAGTTTGATTTCCCCTTCATAAATCCATGCTCACTACCTGTGATCACCTTATCTTTCATGTGTTTGGAAATAGTTTCCAGGAGGGTTTTCTACATTACCTTCCCAGTAATTGATATGAGGCTGACCAGTCTGTAGTTCCATGGGTTTTCTGTTTTGCATTCCTTGGAGATAGGGGTGATGCTTGGTCTCTTCCACCCTTTTGGAACCTCTCCCAATAGTTGTGACCTTCCAGATACTGTCCAGAGTGAAGTTGCAGTGGTATCAGCAAGCTTCCTCAGGACTCATGAGTACAATCTTTCAGATCCCCTGGATCTACTTATGTCCACTTTGTTCCCTAATCTGGTCCTCCTTGCTCCAGACTTCCCCTCTGGACTCAGGGGCCTGGGATTCCTGAAAGTCAGTCTTATCACTAAAGACTAGAGCAAAGTTGGCATTGAGTATCTTGGCCTTTTCAGTGTAATTTGTTACCCTGCTCCATTTAGTAGTAGATCCACATTCTCCCTCCTCTTCTTTTTCCTGTTATAGGGTTTTTTCCTATTGGTCTTCACATCCCTTACCAGCTTGAACTCCAGGTTGGCCTTGGCTTTCCTAGCCATATCCCTGCAAGATTTGTCAGCAACTCCTGGGTATACAGCTTAGTTTCTTGCAGCATTTCTGTGGACAGCAGTTGTGAAATAATGATGTTTATCAAAGGCTTTAATGTATCAATACTTGACTATGACAACAACACCTTTTCCTCCTCATTCAGTGAAGACGTGTGGGCAAGTATCTGTCATGTGCAGCCCAAAACTCAAAGAAAACAACCTCTGGGGTTATCTGGGGGACAAGTCATTGCTGCTGATTTTTTACAGCTTTACTTCCCTTTTGAGTTTCCTGAGAGGTTAGTAAGTTTTTTAGTTACCTCTATCAGACTAGATGATGACAGGATACAAAGAATGGTAACTGCTAAAAGATTAAAGGTGGAAATGTGTTGGGATATATTTTTGCTGTTGTTGGACTGTGAACTGGTAGGAGTTGATGAGGAGCAATCTGATCCCTCCAAAATCTCTGAAAGATTATACTGTGGGGGAGGCAGCACAGAAATCACTACAGTATCTTTACATCCAGTGTATTTTGCTAACATCTGTGTACACAGAGATTAAAATGTGGTTTGTTAGGATATCCTGGGGAGAGCAAAGAAAAGCACTGTAGCAGACACATGTGTTGTAGTGTGTGGCAGGAACAGAGGAGAGAGCTCATTGGAGCATCCCTTTATCTCCCTGTCCTCTCAGGCACTAAGCTTACACTCGTATACAAGTGCTTCTACTGTCCTATAGTTATTACTGTATGAGTTGGCCTAAAATACTGGTGTACAGTCATACACATTGTCTAATCCATTTGTAATAGCTGAAAGTGTTAGTCCAATCCAGAAGTGTCATTTGCATTTCCTGAGATTTGTACTCCCTGAACCACAGCAGATATCTCTGTCTGTCATACAAAGTATTTTTACAGTGTTATTTCTCCTTTTTAACTTGCTGACAGCAGACATTCAAGGTAAGGAAAGCACGACCTTGGTTGCTAAAGCATGAAAGTATTATACTCCTTGCTATAGCTGGGCATTTCTGGTTTACTGCTACAGCTCTGCTCAAGAGCAAATCCAGTAGTCACATCATTCTTTTTGTTTCTTTACAGTACCGAGATGCCTTTTTGCAGTTCATGGTTGATACAGCAGTGCTTCTGGGTGCAAATGCTTCACGAGCCGAATCTGATATGAAATCAGTTCTAAAACTGGAAGTTAAAATAGCAGAGGTTGGTAATCTAATTGCAATCCTTTTTCAAAATGAAATTCATTATATCAACACCGGTAGCAATAGTGCTTTTTAGAAATTGAAAGAAAGGAGCAGATCCTGATGAAGAAAGGATTAATAATATTTCTCCCTTAATTGATTGTTAAATTCATTGTTTTATTCTCCGGGGAAAAAATCTTAGTCAAATACCTTTGGTCTCTTAAATTGTAATGTGAACCAGGCTCATTAGAGATAAGCCTGGGGGTGGCATGGCAATGTTTAAGGAACAGTTTGCTAGCGAGGTCCTTCGGTCTGCCATCTCAGTGGAAGCAGGGGATGGAGATCCATGTGGCAACAACGATGCAGGGATTGTTGGTGTGTTAGAAACTCTGGAAGCTCAGCTGGTCCCATAGGAATCAGGGCTTCTTCCCCTGAAAAGGTGATGGGATCAATATCCCGGCTGAAGTGCATCTACAGCAATGCACTGGTACCCATTGTGCAGCTGGGAAACTGTGATATAGCTGTCATGGAAATAAGGTGCGTTGACTGGAAGTTAGCGAATGTGATGCCCATCTACAAGAAGGGCCACAAGGAGGATCTGAGAAACTACAGGCCTGTGAGTCTGGTCTCGGTGCTCTAAAATGTTATTGCACAGATCATCGCCGTTGCCATCATGCAGCACATACAGGATAACCAGATGACCCAGTCACCATGGGTTTATGAAAGACAGGTCCTGCTTGACTAACCTGATCTCCTATGACAAAGTGACCCACCTAGATGTTGTGGGAATGGCTGTGGATGTTGTCTACCTAAAGTTTAGTAAAGCTTCTGACACTGTTTCCCACAGCATTCTCCAGGAGGAACTGGCTGCTCAGGCACACTCTTCACTGGTTATAAAACTGGCTGGATGGCTGGGCCCAGAGAGTGGTGGGGAATGGAGTTACATCCAGCTGGTGGCCAGTCACAGGTGGTGTTCCCCAGAACTCAGTATTGGGGCCAGTCGTGTTTAATATCTTTATTAATGATCTGGATGAGGGAATTGAGTCAGTTTGCAGAGTGCACCAAGTCAGGCAGCTCTATTGGTCCACTGGAGGGTAGTAAGGCTCCACAGAGGGATCTTGACAGACCTGATTGATGGGCCAAGGCCTACTGTACGAGGTTTAACAAGGCCAAGTGCCAGGTCCTGCACTTGGGTCACAACAACCCCACACAACACTCCAGGCTTGGAGAAGAGTGGCTTGGAAGCTGCCTGGTGGAAAAGGACCTTGGGGTGCTGGATGAACATGAGCCAGGTGGTCAAGAAGGCCAATGGCATCCTGACTTGTATCAGAAATAGTGTGGCCAGCAGGACTAGGGCAGTGATGGTCCCCCTTTACCTGGCTGTCATGGTTTGAGATAGCCTCAACATCCAATTCCCTAGCTCCATTCCCCCTCTCACATCTCAACCTAATGTGAGATGGGTTTTTCCAGACAAAACACACCAGACTCCAAAGTGGGGAAAAGGGAATATATTACAATGACTGTACAAATAAATACCATATCACATTATACACATGATCACAAACTATCTCTACCATGACATATGTATTTACAATGGATCAGATCTCTTCTCCCCTCCAAATAAAAGTCCAGGAGGGAAAGAAGGACAGATCCCATCCAGTCTCTGAACAGCAGTATCTTCTAAGGCAGCAGGTTTCTTCTTCTCATGCATGCAGCAGCTGTGGCTGGCTTTTCTGCCAGCACTCCACGAGGGAGGTATCCAAGCCTCTCTCTCGGCCCCATCGCCTCACAACCGAGGGGTCTTCCGTGGACTTCGTAACCCCAGACAAGGTCGTTTCACCACGTCATATCACGAAGACACAGGGGGGGCTTCGTGACGGTCTGGTATCTCTTGCAGGGCCTCTGTGCCCTGCCTCTCAGGCTGCCACCGTGGCAGCAGTGCGAGGGGGGGAAGCCAAGGTCAACTCCCCCTGCATTCCTCTCGGAGCTCTCTAGCTCCTTTCTACAGTGCATGTCGCACTTCAAGGCTCTTTCAAGTAAGAGTCTATCATCTTCCTCCTTCCAGGAGGTCTCAAAGGAGTTTTGGGGATCTGGTATCAGTCTTACCCCCAAGAACTCTGTAGCTCTCAGCTGCTGGCTCTCCTTTTCTCGGCTCTCCTTCCAGGAGTCCTTTCTCTGGTGCTACATGTTGTTTCTGCTGCTTCTTCAGTTCAGGTTCTTATCTCTGGCTCTCTGCCACTGTTTCTCTGGTCAGCGTCGGCTGCTGCTCTGTGCCCATAGAGAAAACATCTCCCGGCATAACTACAGACACCTAGCCCAGCTTTATGCTGTTCCAGGTCCCTGCAGCCCCCAGCCAGGGGCTGGGAGGGGGCCAGAGGCCCCAAGGGGCTCAGAGCCCCTTCCTCGTGGCTCTACAACATGGCCACCTCTCCTACAACCAAACTACAACTCTTCTTTTCCGGTCTGGTTGTGGTATGTTTACATTTCTGCAGGAGCGCCCATTGGGCAGAACTTCAAAACTTCCAGAGGTTTCCACCCCTTGGGGTCTACCACTTCTCTTAGCCTCTGGGGAAAACAAGGTTCAAACCACTACACTGGCACTGGTGAGGCTGCACCTCAAATCCTGTGTTCAGGTTTGGGCTCCTCACTACAAGAAAAACATTGAGATGCTCTGGAGCACAAGTCTTATGAGGAGCAGCTGAGGGATCTGGGGTTGTTTAGCATGGAGAGAAGGAGGCTCAGGGGTGACCTTATCATTCTCTATAACTATCTGGAAGGAGGTTGTAGTGAGGTGGGGGTCTGTATCTTCTTCCAAGTAACAAGCAACAGGACAAGTGGAAATTGCCTCAAGTTGTGTCAGGGTCAATTTAGATTGGGTATTAGGAAAAATTTCTTCACCAAAAGGGTTGTCAAGCACTGGAATAGCCTACCTAGGTAAGCGATTGAGTCTCGATCCCTGGAGGTATTTAAAAGACATGTAGATGTGGCACTTGAGGATGTGGTTTAGTGGTGGACTTGGCAGTGATGGGTTTAATGGTTGGACTCAATGACCTTACATGTCTTTTCCAACCTAAGAGATTCTATGATACTGTAATTGTGAAGCTGGGTAGAATTTGAATCCCTGCTGTGCATCCATTGCGAATATATTACCCTGTTGTTCAAGAAGCAGACTGGGCTGATTCTCTGTAGAACAGTCTAAAAGCAGTGCAAGACCGAGGTGGGATATTGGAGGTGGTAGTGAGAGGGTAGTGTTTACAGTAGCACCACCCTTAGCTCTTGAGGTGGTTTCATGGAGTACTCAGGGAGAGTAGATGAGAAACTCCATGAGTTTTAATTTAAGGGGACCAACTGAATTTGGTAAAGCTAAGTGTATTTAAATCTAGTACTTGGTTCTGGCATTTACTTGGAGACATTTTTGCCCCCTTGTGGAGTTTAATTTATGCATTAGGCTTGTTACTGTTTGAAGGTGTATTTTTGTTTCTGTGTATCCCTCCTTCAGTATGGCTACTACAGGAATCCCGTCCCTGGAAGCTGCAACTCCACGATCATTTCAACTTCTAAAGCTAGAGAGAAGAGTTAGCCTCAATGCTGGGAAAACACCAAAGTTTAGGGCTACAAACTGGTTTGCATAACTACCAGCTGAGCTGAGAGGCTATTCCGTTTGAAATGGTGGTCTCTCATTAACAGAGAAGCCTGTTGCACAGGACAGGTGATGCAACAGATGACTTTTATCTGGGTTCTGCAGTTGCAGTCTACAGGAGGAAAGGCAGTGATGCTTCTTAATGGTGTGTTTGTACAGAAGTGAGGGCCATCCGCAATAGTAGTAAGTCAGTGTTTCCATTTTTTCTGCTGAAAGGGATGAAATTTGCCAAACCTCTAAATAAAGCCCAATATTCAGCTTCAGTTACTTAGCGTGGATGGACTAATGAGCAAATACTTCATTGTGACCCAGTAGACTTGAAAAACAGTAAACATTTCTTCCTTTTATCATTGATGTGATTAGAAGATGCATTGCTAGCTCTAGTAGCTCTAATGCTTTACTTAACGAACGTCTTACAGAGAGTATGAGGTATGTAGGTGAAGTTGCCATATGAGATGACACAGATCATGTAAAAATCCTCAGGATCGTTAATGCACATTGTTATGTGACAAACCATGCTTGCTCATGGTTTCCTTTAGTATGAATAATCCTCCTCGTGTCTGTCCAGATATTAGGTGTGAGTCCAGGGATATGAATTATTACATAATCCCTAATGAGCACAATGATTATATATATGTAAACATTTTACTGATTCAAAGGAGGTAGTCCTGTTTGTTACTTAAGGTTTTACTGTATCCTGTATTCCCCTGCATTTATTCTAAGTAAACATATATAATGGAGAACTTGCATGCTAAAGAAGAGGCAGCAAGAATACTTTGAGTATAAGAAAGTGGCATGCTTTAAGAGAACTTGTTATGTACAAGGATGACTAGGATTGAATGACTGGAGAAGGAGAGAAAGTTCTGAGAGGAAGAGAGTAAATGGGTTCAAGAAGAGTTTAAAGATTTTTCAGATAAATCAAATTTGCAGAAAGGGAGAAGAAAGTAGTTTTTTATTTTCCTGTGTGGCTTGAGCAATAGTAAAACCGCAGACACTTACTGGAGAATTTTGGTTGGAGAACTGCCAGCTGTCTGGTTAGTCTGGCATCAATCTCTGCCCTCTTTAAACTGCACAGCATACAGCTTGTTGCGTAGGATTTACCTTAGAGTGGGGCTGGAATTGCCATCAGGAAGTTTTATTTCTCTTTAGCACTGAGAAAAATTAGACCTATGTCTTGTACTTGGTTTGTTTTTCTATTATGTACCATAGGGCCACGTTGGAGTCTGAATGTCCCTCTTGTTAGTTATAAAAGGACTTGCTTTATAGTTAGGATTTCCTTTGCTATGACACTACAGAGGAACTTGAGGTCTGGCTCCTCTGGTCACCCAGATGGAAGGCCTGGTTGGGGAATGCTTTAATTTGTGTCTGGCCTATGTACCTGGGTTCCTGCTATGGAAATCAGGATGGTGGGGTGAAATGAGGAGAAACTTGTATGCATCTGGCTCTTCCCTCAGGTGGAGTAAGGCTACAGTAAGAACATGTTCAAATCCAAGACATGAACTGTACTTCCAGTATGCCTATCTCAGGCTCAGCCTTTTAAACCATATAGGTTGGAGCTGGTTTCTACCTGATATGATGGGATGAATAAGTATTAATGGTTTAGGTGTACTTTTATATCTTATGAATTAACATGTCTTTCCTTGGTATAATCAGAGCTGAAATTGGTCTAATATGTTCAAAGAAGACATGTACCTCACTAAATTCCCCAGTAATGAGTTAAACTTAAAATGAACTAAGTTCCATTTCTTCCAGTTAAATTTCATTTCCAGAAAGGGAAGTTAATGCCCTAAATTCTTGGGAAACAAGTGGTGAGACATTTCTGCACTGGGATTATGATGGACAGTAATGACATAAGAGCAGGTCCCTGCAAGATAATCCTTGTTTTGATGGTTTTGTGTTTTTTTGCTCTTTCCCAGATCATGATTCCATATGAAAATCGAACAAGTGAGGTGATGTACAATAAAATGAACATATCGGAGCTTAGTGCCATGATTCCACAGGTTGGTTGGGGATAATTGCAAAATTATTCTTTTAATATCTGACCTATGTAATTAAAATTGCCTTTAGTGTGCAGAGAAGCATGTTAAAGGAATATTATTAGGAATGTGTGTGCTCATTTACAATATATGTTCTTTTAAATACAGTTACGACTTTACTGAGATTGAAAATACATGTAATAACAAAGTGCAATACTTTCTAAATTTTTAATAAGTAAAACTTTGAAACAATTAGTTTTAAAGGTGCAACTTAGTTAATAAATCATCTCTCTTCATAATCTGATTTAACCAGCCTTCTCTTTGTCATTGCAGTTTGACTGGCTGGGATACATCAAGAAGGTGATTGACACCAAACTCTATCCTGAGCTTAAAGATATAGGTCCCTCAGAAAATGTGATTGTCCGTGTTCCCCAGTACTTCAAAGATTTATTCAGGATACTAGAAAATGAAAGGAAAAAGTAAGGATCCTATGATGATTTCACCCACACTTATAAGGTTACATGAAATGCTGGGCTTTTCCTGTGTTTTTCAGGAGTTTCAGATATTCTTGGAATCAAGTCTCTAGTAAAATGGTCTGTTTGGTTTTGTCTGAATGAGGATATAGATATTACCTTGTGTGTAGCAGGAGAATTTGTAGTTTCAACACCTTTCGTCTTCTATGGAAAACTCAGGTTGCAGTAAAGCTGCATTTTCCAGATGCATTCAGAATCTCCTACTTTTATAGGGTCTTGTATCTTGTGAAATGATTTACATCTGTAGAACATAGTTGTAGAATGCAGGTATCTCAGATTAAACATATTAGATGTACTTTGCATGGGGAAGCAAGACAGCTTTGAGCAGTGATGAAAAAGCAACACCCCATTTGAAACATCATTACTGATGACATCTGAGGGATTTCTGTGATAATTTGTTCTCTGCTGAGGTGTGTTGCTGAACTTTTAAAAAAATATTGTTAAACTGCTGTCTCCAAATATCAATCTTTGCTGATTGTACAATATCACAACTAAAAGTATGCTTCAGAAAAATAAAAAAACCACCAAAAAACCTAATTCAGAAGAGTTATTCTTATATTGTTGCTCGATGTCTCTAGTGATGGAATGCTTACATCAATTCATGGTACCTGTAAAAATAGTACACACATCAAACAATAAGAAAAATAAAAATTACTGATCTGCCTACAGATCATCAAATATCCTTTCTTTATAAAATTCAGACAAATACCATTAGTGTGCCACCAATCTTAATCTACGGAAGAAAGTCTTTTAAATTATTTGGGCTGTCCATGCTTTCTATCTCAAAGTTAGTTACACCAGTGGGGATAAAGCAGTGATTTAGAGGATGCACATCTAGCAAGACGGCAGAGAATTAGTTATTCCCAGTATACAGATAGAGTTACATGCAAATATATTCTGTAACTACGGAGTAAATACTTGGAGACTTTTTTCCAGTAATTTCTTATTCAGGGAAAATCTGAGTATTCAAGAGAAGTTAAACCATCCTGTGTGTCATGGCAGAAGGAGGCTGTAGTAATGGCTAGAAATAATGGCAACATCTGTCTTCAGCAAAGCTGGAGACCAGCTTTCTGGCCCCACAGGTTGGGAGAAGAGGATTGGGCAAAAGTAATCTCTCATTCCAGTATATTCGCACTGCATATGTTGTAGCTGTTGGGAGAAGAGGATTGGGCAAAAGTAATCTCTCATTCCAGTATATTCGCACTGCATATGTTGTAGCTGATAATGGTTTAGGCATTTTCTGCCCAGTCTTACCTTAAGCAGTTTGCATCCTAAAGTGTTCGAAATGGCAAATAGTGCTTAAACTCAACCCAAGCAGGCTTCAAATTCTTGTGTGTAAAATGCATCCCAACAGCCCTTGCATGATAACAAAGATCATATTTATCTATTAGGTGATAATGTTCATTACTTCAAATGTCAGAATGTGCTCCAGAAGTAACCTTGTTATCTGGCCTGAGAAAATTAGGAAGTTATCTTAATGTGAACTCCTAACAATGAGGTCAGGGTGAACTCTGAAAGCTTAACAAGGATATTTTCTTTTAGGTAATCTCATTTGTCATTCTCCATATGATATTTTAAAGGTTAAGTAAATGTAAACACCTATGAATTTTGTTACTGCAAATATCTATACCAATCAAATTCCTAGTAAATCCTTAGATTTGCTTCAGTGTTTAGAATATGAATTAAATTCTCATCATTTCGGGAGATGCAGTGTCATTATGAAACGCAGGTACTTTCACAAAGTTCATCTTCTTTTCAGTTACAAATCTATCCCTAAACTATACTTTTATTCCAATGCCTTGTTTGTCCTATTCCCAGAGGAGCATCCTGCTAGCATGGGTACAATTCAAAATGTCACAAAAAGATGGTTCATGCCCCAGTGATCTGGTAAAGTACTCCATGAAGTTTGTTTCAAGTGGAGGGAAGAATGGAGTGAAAATTGTCTGATTACAGAGGCAATTATCTGTGTTGGAGGTGGCAAGTCATATGGACTCAAAATCATTGTGTTAAAAATTTCTCCCTCAGAGAACCTGCTGAGCAATCTTGAATCATGAAATCATTCATATGGCAATATTATTAGAAGGTAGTACATTGGCACGGTGTAGAGCGAATTTAGGAGAATTTTACTTGACTGCATATAACCAAATTACTGTGTGGAGCTTGAAATTGGTGCAGCAGTGTGGTTCAGGGATCTGTCTGAAGTTCCCACGCCAGGGCACTGCTGCAACTCCAGTCAAGGAGCACAGCTCTCCATAACAAGCTGCCCAAGGAGCTGAGCAACTAGCCTGCAGGAGTTTCCATCAGCTCTGGGACAGCTATCCTAAGTCATGTCATGTGTTCAGTGCTGAAGTAAGTCACACTTTCCTCATAAGAAGTCTTCAGGGATTCCTTCAATTTTTGGGGGTACTGACTAATTTTTAGTGGGGTTTATCTCTGTTACAGGAGGAAGAGGTGTATGTATGTGGCTGTGATATAAATGAGCAACAGCAGAGCTCCGGTACAGCTGTGCCATGTGAGGGGGGAGATAGAGCTGTGCTGGCACCAGTTAGGAGCCCCTTATATCCCTCCCCTGTTATCTGTGTGCTGGTGCTTTATGTGAGCCATAAATAGGACACTGTAAATTGCATCCTTTTTGGAGATGTTTGCAGCTGCTGAAAGAAACAGCTTTATCATTCTTACAGATATCGGAATGGATAACTAGTTTCATAGGATCATAGAGTGGTTTGGGTTGGAAGGGACCTTACAGATCATCTGGTACCAACCCTCTTGCTGAGGACAGAGACACCTCGCACTAGACCAGGTTGCTCAAAACCCCATTGTTATGACCCACCCTTAAGGGGAAGGCCAGCCTGACCTTGAACACATCCAGGAATGGGGTACCCGCAACTTCTCTGGACAACTTGTTCAGTGCCTCATCCCCCTCACAGTCAAGAATTTCCTCCTATTATCAGATAAATGTATCCTTTTTCAGTTTTAAGCCTTGTCCCATCACTACATGCCCTTGTGAAAAGTCCCTTTCCAGTTTGCTTGTAGCCCCTTTTTCCTTTGTCTTACCTTACCCTATCTTTGCAGCCTGATACTGTTAATTGACAAGTACTTCAATTCCTATAGCATATGAGGAATTTTCTTTAGAGGGGGATGGAGGCACTAGATCTCCTTTCTGGTCCAGCCTCTGAATAAAATTAGAGAGAGAAGTTAAAATAATTTAACTTGAACTAGTGCCTCTAGCAATAAGGCAGAAGTTTTTCAGTACTTATAATTTGATTAGTGACTCAATTCTAAATACAATTTTCAAACACATCTAAAATTTGTGAAAGGAATCTTTTTCTTAAAATGTCAATTAATTTGTCCATCTATCTCATATTAAATCTGTCCTCTTTAATTGCTACCATGGCTGTTGATTAAAATATTGCAAACTCACAGAATTTTACATGAGTAACCTACTTTATTCCCAGACAGGACAGAGAGTACTTTAGTAAATATTCATAAACACTGTTACAAATTTAACTGTCCCAACAAACAAGTTCCCTACCACTTCCTTTGGGAGTGTATGTCACAATAATGGTCATATTGGTTAAGAGTGAGCCTACACTTTCTGTAACAGCCATTTGGAAGTTAAAATAGAGGGCTATGTACTGTACTCTTCTGAAAGGTTATAACAACAAATGCTCTGGTCTCATTGAAAAAGCAGAGAGGATTTTTATGTTTTATTTTTGTATTGGATTTTGCTCCATGTGTAGAGGTTAACTTATCTGAGCCTCAGTGAACTTATTTGTGAAACTGGGATGGAAATCACCCCAAGATAAGAACAGAAAGCATTTCGTAAACAAAAAGTGTCAGTTTTTAAACCAACTGGAGATGAACATGATTTGAAGTTTTTATAGTCAGCCTAAAAGGTAAAATAATCATCCCCAAAACTGATAAACAAATTCAGATAAATTACTCTTTTATATAGTTCTAAAAAAACAAACTAAAGAACACTACCCCTCAGACATGTAACAACAACAAACCCCGTCAACCTTTCCCCCTGTTGCCCACTCACACAGCAAATAAACATAACTCTGCACTTTGAAGTGAAACCTTCCTGTTTTATGCATTGTATGCATCAGTGGATCCTAGTGTGATTACATTTAGGAATTATTAGTCTCATCAGACAGCTTGGCTTTAGGATGTGTCAGCCTTTTCTTTCTCAAGTTAAAACAAACCTCAATTAATTGTGAGATATTTACTGCAACTGTCAGCTGCTTTCATTACTTATGTCTGGCACAAACATTTCTGAATTCTTGTTGATATTTTTGTCTTTCAATAAGTCACCCTTTGAGACCCATCCTTTACAAATTTCAGTCTTTTATTCACTACCAATCTGGGAGAGGTTCCCCAAATCAAATGTAAGGACAAACATCACTATATGAGAACAAGAAGCACACAGAAGAGAGAATTGATTTTTTGGTTGCAATTAAGTACCAAATTGTAATACATAATTGGTTTATGATAGTGATCTGTTTAGATGAGTTTTTTTACCTAAGACTTTTGATCAAAATTAAATCTTTAAACCTCTTAATCTATAGGACTTGCATATATCGTGTTTCAGATACACACAGTAGTTGATGCAGGAGAATGGATGCTCTTCAGGTCTGTTGAAATATCTGAGGCAGATAGTTGTGAGGTTTATAGAGTTTGAGTAATTTACAAAAACAATGAGATCTGAGTGTTTTTGGGGTGCTTCACTTGCCATTGAGTGAGAAAATTCCACATTGTCACAAATTTGTTAAGGGGAAATTCTGTACTTTCTGGTATTTCACAGTTTGAAATGAATTTTTAATGACCCAAAGCATTATCTCAAAATGGTTTGATCATCTAAGCAGAGCTAACTATTTTGCCTTTTGCAACATATACTGTCTTATAAATGTACATTACTCATGCTAAAAAGCTTTTTCAGATCTGTTTTATGATTATTGTGGGCATTTAGGTGCACTATATGATATATCTGTATACTAAAAGGGGGAATATGCCCACAGTGAGAAATGCAATAATGCATCTTGAGCTGAAGGCTTTGTGTGGGTGGACTGGAGCTTGGTTAGAGGGAGAACTGAAGTTATGTCTCAGGAAAATACAACATGCCCACGAAGTGTGTTTATTATGTCATGTTATGATTCAGAGGAGGGAAACGTATGGGATGTGTCTGTCAATGAAGCTAATGGAGTGAAATGTAGCAACAGCTACATTGCCCCACACCTGTGGCAATGAGAGAGTGCAGAAATGGGATTTTTAGAGATAGGGGTGTTGTTCAGACAGTCCATAACAGCATCTTTGGTTGCAAAGAAGCAATTTTCCTACCTATGGAAAAGTCTATGGCCTGCCCAAAATGTTATGTATATCCCAGTGTAGAGTAAATGATGTTTGGATATCCATAGCTTTAAAGCAATGACTATCCTTGAAAAAACATGTTATGTAAAAGAGAAGATGAGAATAATATGTGTAGGCCATTACTGGATTTGTTTCGAGACTGTTTAGAGTTGAATTGCATATTTCAGAATGCACCTTTACCTCATACAGCCACTGCTGAACAGGGGAAGAGATAAGTCTAGACTAGATAAATCCTCCAGTCAGGTGCTTGAAGTTTTAGAGAAGGGGCATGGATGTCAGATCTCCTGGGAATTTTAAACAAGCTCTTCCTGGCTCTCTCAGCCTCAATTCTTAGGAGATTTTTGTTACTGAGACTTCTCCCTTTTGGTATTTCGATTATCCATCTGACAAAATAAGAATGGTAATACTTTAATAACTCTGAGAGGAGTGGAAATTTTAAAGCATATTGATAACTTCTAATGAAAGATACAAATATGAGATAATGATAGTGTATATGGGATGGACTGTTATCTACTCTGTTACCATTTATGTGCCCTACTAATGAGGAGAGATAACATTCACTTTGATCTACAAAAGAAAAATCAGTTATCTCTGGATAGAAATTTTATGCAACTATTATTATAACACAGTTCTTGTCACTTCTAAGGAAAATGAAAGCTGCCTTTTGGAAAAGACATTACCTGAAAATGACATAAAAGGTGATAGACTTGTTATAAATAACCCCTAGAACATGGTTATCATGGTGCAATTACATAATAACTGGTTGCAATCATACAGATTCTCCTGTGTAATTGGGCTTTATCGATTTGGTCATCAGTCACTAACTTCCAAGGTGAAATTTCCACCAATGAGGTGAAATGTTTGTAGAGATATTTCTCTGAGTGCTATGTGGTACATCATATGTGTTTAGATGCCTGATAAAAATATTTCTGATTTAACAGGACTCTTGCCAACTACCTGGTGTGGAGGATGGTTTATTCAAGGTTATTTAATCTCAGCAGACGTTTCCAGTATCGGTGGCTAGAATTTTCTCGGGTAAGTTAATGCTTTCATAGCCTTTAAAATGGTATTAGTGTTGACACTATTGGTTACCCTTACACTTGCTTATATTTTTGTAAAACACAAAATGTTTTCTATGCTGGATGAATTTCTTGAATTTACTTTTTCTTGTTGAAGACTAACTCTGAAACAATTGACATACATATTTTTGTATATGACACTAAAAGAAATGTCTTTTAGAGTAAGTTAAACAATTTTTGGGACCTACTCTTTAAAAATCTTAGTCTTCTTTTGCAGAAACTTGAAAGCTGGAACATTTTTGACTTAGGTCATGTGGGCTGTGACCTATGCTATTCCTGCAGGCCAAAACCATTTGGCCAAAACCTAAACTTTTTGAAAAACTTACTGTTTGTCCATGTGTGAATATAGCTGTGGTAAAACAGAAATCTTAAGATTTCAGGTTTTCTAAGCTTGCTCAAACCTCTCTCATGCTCTAATACCAACTTTACATGAGCTCTAGCACATCCATATATGAGCCATTTCCACAAAGAAGGTGATCAGGTGTCTTCCAGCTTGGGGATGAGGAAGAACCAGAAGACTACCACAAGCTATGAGAGCAGAACTAATTATCTATTAAGTAATATGGGCATTTATGTAAAACACGTGTATTTGCCTGAGTGAACCCTGAATAGAAAGCCACTTTGGTAATCCTGTGGGCAGTGTGAGGGCTCTTTAAGTAAACTAAAAATGAAACTGAAACTGATTGGTGCTTTATCTCGTTTCCAAGCCACTTCAGATGCTGAACTCTGTTTGCTATTATGAAAATTAGCTGTTTGGTGACATCATGATAATAGGAGGCTGGCGTGATGCTGGCAGTGATGTGGTACAGGAGGTGTGGGTGTTCTGTCCTCCCTGGTGAGGCATGAAAGTGACTAATTGAAGCACCTGTAATGTCTTTCCTTGGATAGTACTGGAATTGTTCTGAGCTGATCACATATCTAAAAATAAACTCCAAGAGATTTTTGATAGAAATTACACAGGAAAGGCAGTCCCTTATGCTTCTGAAATCATATTCAAATCAGTCTTGTTAAAGGTGCTGTTTCCTTCATGTAAAATGAAACTGGCTGTCAGAACCACAGTGACATGTTTGTAAGTGTATCCCCTCCTGGGACATTCCTTGCTAGTCAGGTAAGATAGATTGATGCTGGCCATCAGCCAGTCTGCAGCATAATACTGAGTTACATTGAATTATATAATGGCCAGAAAAATTCCTGAAAGGAAATGTTAAGCTTTGAACACTGTGCATTTTACTATGGTGACTAGCTACTGTCACTTCTATGGGTATTTTCTCCAGAAGTTTAGGGAGAAATTTAATTCAAGTTGATTCAATGGTTATTAATAATCTCATCAAGGCTGTCACAGAATCATAGAATGGGTAAGGTTGGAAAGGACCACAACTGGTCATCTGGTTCAATCTCCCTGCTTAAGCAGGGCCATCCTATAACACGTGGTAGAGGATTGCATCCAGACACTTCTTGAATATCTCTAGGGAGGAAGACTCCACAATCTCTCTGGGCAACCTGTTCAGGTACATGGTCACCCACACGGTAAAGAAGTTCTTCCTCATATTCAGGTGGAACTTTCAGTGTATCAGCTTCTGCCTGTTACCTCTCATCCTATTTCTTAACACCTCCAAGAAGAGCCTGACTGCATCCTCTTAACACCCTCCCTTCAGATACTTACAGATATTGATGAGGTCCCCTCAGTCATTTCTTCTTGAGGCTGAGCAGGTCCAGCAGCCTCAGCCTTTCTTCATAAGAGAGATGTTCCATTCCCTTATTCATATTTGTCTCCCTCCACTGGACCTGCTCCAGGAGCTCCTCTTGTACTGAGGAGCCCAGAACTGGACAAAGCACTCCAGGTGTGGCCTCACCAGGGCTGAGCAGAGGGGCAGGATCACCTCCCTCAGCCTGCTGGTGGTGCTCTTCCTAATGCAGCCCAGGATACCTTTGGCCTTCTAGTGCACAAGGGCATTGCTGGCTCATGGACAGCTTGTTGTCCCCCAGGACGCCCAGGTTCTTCTCCACAGAGAATGCTGCTTTCCAGCAGGTCAGCTCCCAGCCTGTACTGGTGCCTGGGTTTATTCTTCCCCAGGTGCAGCACTCTTCATTTACCCTTGAATTTCAAACTGTTCTTTGCCCATTTCTCCAGCCTGTCAAGGCTCTTCTGAAGGGCTGCACAGCCCTCTGGGGTATTGGCCACTCCTCCCAGCTTTGTGTCATCAGTGAATTTGATGAGGAGGCATCTGCCCCTTCATCCAAGTCATTGATGAATAAATTAAACAATTCTGGCCACATAAATGGTTGTGAAAGCTTACAGCACCCTAAGGGCAGTGAGTCAGCAGCTCATTCCCACTATCTCCCCCTGGGACCTGGAGATGGAGATTTTGTTAAGTGAAGTAAACAGCAGTAGCTAATAGTTAATAGCTAAATTTAAGTGGAGTAAACAGCTCAGTGGAACAGACTTCACAGGTCAGCAGAAATAACATGAGAAATGGAGTCCAAGGCAAAGGCCTTGTTGAATAGATTTGTCCAGTCAGAGTACGGAAAACTAATGGCACTTTAGGATCATAAGAAGGACCCACCAACCTCTTGCCAGTTAAGTGAATGAAAGATTGAATGGCTATTGAAAAGACATGACCATGAGATGAATCAGTGACCCTTAAAGGAAAGGATATATTTTATACATGCATTGTTTCATTAATTCAGTCAGCCTCACCTATCATAAGCATACTATTTTTTTTTCACCAGGTTTTAGTTTTCTATTAGTGGCTTTTATAACTTATATGTAGAAATTGTGGCATCAAGACCTTAAAATCTTTGCAAAGAGAGGGAAAAGACACGATGAAACTTCAAAAAAGCTTCGGATTGAGAAATAGGACAAACCTGCTGACTCCAGAGAAAGTTCTTTGAGAACCACGTCAGCAACTATCAGCAGCTCCTCTGCAGTGGTGCTTTGAGACCTAGTAAATGTGCAGAGGCACCTGGGGAAGAGATTGGTTAATTGTGTTGTGAAGCATTGAATTGACTGGGAGGGCTTGAAACCTGCTATTTATAGTCACTGTTACTACCTGGAGTACTGTGTTTTAGAGTGGTACATTAATATTAGGAGGACCATTTGAGGGAGTTCTTGTTGGCTGTTGTAACATAAATATCAATAAACCAGCTGTGAGATATAATCTATTCCTCTCAGCTCTATTTTTATTGGTCTCACAGCCTGTGCTGCCTTTATGTCCTCTTTACAGTCAAGCCTCCCTCAAAATGATGATAATTATTATGTTGTAATAATAGTATGTCACAGTCTAAAAGCCAGCTCTGTCTCCTGGCTCTTTCAATGGCTGCATTTGGAAGGAATTTCAAGCTCTGATGACTAATGCCATAACTCCCCTTCTTCCCCCTGCATCAGGAAAAAGCTCCATTGTGGGTTTACTGTGACCCCAGAGGGAAATTTTCTTCTTTCTTTTTTTCTTATCTTTTTTTCAAGTGTTGTGCTATTTATGAGGGTTGAAGAATTTGGAAAAGGAGTTGATTTTCAAATTTGGCTCCGTTTAGAAAATAATATCATCTTATATATTGGTTTGGCTAATATGTTTTTTTATAGAAGCAGTGTACTCTCTGTCATTGAAAATCTATTACTGCACATACACTATTAATAAAAATCATTTGAAAATGCAATGCACTAGTGTATTTAAGTGAGTCATTGATTAAGTTTAATTACAGACAATATGATAGGGAAAATCAATCTCTGAACAACCAAAATATCTCACCTTCGGTGGCCGAGGGTTAAACTGCTTTGGAATTTTCCAATGAAATCTTTTCCTGTTGAAAAAAACCCAACAAATCCAAACCCTTCAGTTTTGCTGGATATCTAATCTTGTGCTCAAAGGAGGAGAATAATGGGGAAAAAAAAGAGGCTCAGAAACTGCAAAATCAGTGCTTAAGAGGCTTGTATAATCTGTGAGAGGCCAAAATCCATATCCTGTGTGATCTGGTCTGATGTTGACTGTACTCTCCTTTTACACAGCTGACAGGTGTTTACTACTAGACTGGAATTTTCCTTGTTCTCTGTGGAAAAGCATAGGTTCCTTAAGTGGAAAGGGAACACTTTGAACCTTGAAAACAACAAAAGTTTCTTAAATCAATGCTGCTTATTGCTTACATGACCCATCTTGTATTTTGTTGTGTGTAGGGTTTTTTACAGGATCTACCTTCACAAACAAATGTAATGTAACTGAGTAAGCATCCACAGTAACAACATTCTTCCTGTGAGAAACAGAAACCAAGACAGCAAATGTTCTTGAGTTCTATTTTGCTTTATTCATTGGTGTGCTGACCAGTCTTGACTATGCCTCTTTTGAAGCTCATGTGTGGTGGTGTAGGGACATCATCAGACCTGAAAGTGTGTGTTTAATGACCGTTCCTTTGGTAAAATATGAGGGCTGTTCTACCAACATTTTTCTACCATAATATGGAATGATATTTAATTTTTTTTGTGGTGAGGGGGACAGACATATATTCAGTGTTCTTGATGACTCAAACCTTGTTTTTTCCTGAAAATACTCTGTTTGGGAAAGGAACTGAAAACAACTATTTTACACAAATTGCGATGAAAGCATTTGGACAGGTAAATGACAAAAACGTGTGCACGTGTACCTACTGATGCTAGACATCATTAGTTCAAGGCAGTGAGGGCTCTGAAAGAGGTGTTTCATAAGGACTAACCTAATTTTCATGAGGAAAATATCCTTAGGCTTCTCACCTAGACAGTGAAGAGAGAACCTTTTCCAGGAGATAGAGCAGGGATTTTCTATAGGAAAGTCTCTCTCTACTTGACACAGAAAGAATACCAAGATTAGTCTAAATTTAGCACCTGGGAATGTCTTCCTATAACTAACCCTCTAAGCCTAGCCTCTGTAAGTCATTACCATTGTACTGTTCCTAGGTTTAAAATCTTACAGCTATTTTGGGGTGTTCAAAAGATTTGCCATAGCACTTGATGAAAGTAGAAATAACTGTAATGTATCATTATTTTTTTCCTTTTGGTAGCTATTTGACAAATATGCTTTAGACTATACTGTATGTGAGTGCAGACTTCTTAAACTGTATGATGTTATGGCCCCTGCCAACAGGTGATCCATGGAACCACAACTTTGCTGCCTCAGTGGGATAAATGTGTGGACCTTGTTGAAAATGCACTCCCCTACGTTGTGGGTAAGATGTTTGTGAATGCCCATTTTCAAGAAGACAAGAAAGAGATGGTGAGTCGTCTGCAATGTCTGTCTAGAAACTTTCGATTAGTGGCTTCCTCCTCACAAATTGCCTCTGATGTTAGATCAAAGTTTAAAAAGAGATAAGATTCCTAAAAATGCTTTGATTGAATTAAAAATAAAAAGAAGGAGGAGAAGGAGAAAATGAGAAAGTGGAACAAATTTGATGAAATGTTAACTTTTTGCCCATGTGGGTACTGCCCATTCTTTCCATCTGCATCCCTTCAGACAAATATGTAGCCACATCAAAACCAGGCTGAACACTGTTAAATGGTGTAAATAATGACAGCCAGGCTGTTCAGGAATGAAGTGAGGGGCATTGATGAAAAATGGTTTAGTATAGCTAGAGTAACTCATTATGGAAAAGCTTTTACTGACTAATTAAAAAACTGGTCAAGATTACTTGAAAACTGTGACTGTGCTACACCTGTAATCTAAGCAAGAAACATGTAAATGATGTCTGGCCCAATTAAGGGAAGCTTAAAGCCACATGGTGAGAGTGAATCAAATCTGTTTTGCTGAACGGTGAAAGGAAGTCTTCTTCCACACTGTTGAGTCCAGAGGATTGTTAGTCTTCATTCTAAACTTCAAAGATAGCTCCTTTATCCCTTCTTTTAATAATACATTCAAATTAATTACCCTTCACAATAGTTTCTGACTAATTTTCAGTTCATGTTTTTCTTATGAGGTTTTCCAGTATCTACTTTTACTGCCATTGATTTTCCAACAATAATCAGTTTTAATTTAACTAATTTAGTCGTTGAACTTAGCTCTCCGTGCAGGAGAGGCACAACCATTTAAGAAACGTGTAAAATAGCATCATGTGCTGGGAGCAACAGCTCTGTGATAGTCCCACACTGCCCTGGCTAAGTAGCCTAAGTTTATCTGTTTGACTTTATCTACTTTGACTGCTTTGTCAGGGAAGGATTCCATTTTAGACAGCACACACTTTTTTGGCTCATTCAAATCTTTGTCATCTGTTTTCCTCTCAGGTTCTGCATTTCTTTTGCTACTTGCCTTCATCTGGAGTTTCCTCTCTGAGATCCAGCTTTTCAATCCTCTGCTTCTTGATAGCTTGTAATGTGCTATTTGGCCATTTAATGGCAAAAATATGTCAGGGATATACAGTATGATATCTGCACAGGATAAGAGGGAAGAGTAGGAGTGTAAGAAATGTACACTTTATGGAGGGGGTGGAAACTTTTTCATCTTTGTATATGTGAGGGAAAATTCTGAGAAGCAGATAGAGAAGAGAATGGTTTTCTGTTGAAATGTGACCTAATTAGAATGCTTCTTAGCATGTACATTCCTTTTAGACCAAAGCTTTGAAAAATTATCAAGTCTAAGTTCACAGTAGCATCCACAGAGAGAAGTGCATATAAAATTCATAGTGTAGGTCACAACATTCAGCCTTAAAGTGAACTGCCCATGGAGATAAAATTAGATACAGGTGAAATTCATCGCATTCTATTTAGAAGTGTGCTTTTCAAGTTAATAGTTTGTGGTGTTATCATTTTCATTTCACTGGTTTTCAGCTCTATTTCTCTTTCTTAAGGAAGCATGTGAGTGTAACACCCTTATTTGTATAGGCTTTATTTTTCTTTTTTTTCCCTTTTTTTTTTTTTTTTCCTGGCTCATGGCATATATCCGTCTATGATAAGCAAATCCTGAGTTATGGATAATATGGATCCTTTTCCCCCATGTTTTGTGATTAATGTTTCATACCTTAGATACTTCTCTCCTTTTATCAAGAAAGACATTATTTGTGTCTATATATAGCTCTGTTTCTAACTCAGAGTGCCTGCAGTGTTTCTTACAGATACGCCTGAGCAGTTTCAGTAATAACTTTGATAGCAGGAATAGGTTTCTCCCCCTGCCCCCTGCAGCTACAGCTGCTGCATAAAGCCTAAGTATACACCAGTGCCCAGCTGCAGAGCTTGAGTTTGAACTTGTAACCTCCAAATACAGGGAGTTCACCTCATTAGTGCACTAAGTTAATTGAGTCAGTGCTCTGTCATCAATATCTTCAAGTTACCCTATTCCCTGGGATGCAGTTTACTGTGAATGTTGACTCTTTAGTCATATTTAATGCTAGACCTGCTCCAGTTATACCATATTGCCACTAAAAATAAGAAAATGTTTTTTGAAAAGGGTAGGAAAAGATGAATAATCAAAGGAATTTTGCTGTGTTTTGTCTGACTGCACCACAGATAAAGGACAGTTCCAGATTAAAATATACATCTGACACATAAATGACAATTTAGCTAAAGGTAATGTTACTTTCCAGGGTTTAGTCCCTGCTTTTAATGACATTTCTGAACTACTAGATTTATAGAATAAAATTATATAAATCTCTGCTACTTTCATTATTTTTAAATGTAACAGAACTGGTAACACGAAGCTCCAATAAGTCTTCATCTAATGGTTATCTGTCATGTCTTATGCTATTGCAGCTCTGTTTTGATTTGTGCTAAAGGACTCAGGCAACAGCTTGATCCCCCTAACTGCCTCACTCTCATGGTATTCTCAGTGGCTGTCTGTCATGAGGGTCATCTGTTGATATAAATAGAGGCAACTGGTTGTGTACACCTTTCTGGACTTCCAGACAGATGCATAGGCATGAGGGCTCATAATTCATCTCTTAGCCATTAGAATTATTGTTTTCTGTCATTTCAGTGTTTTCTTAGTGTGTGTTCTCACTAAACAGTTCTATTATTGTTTCTTTTACTTGCTTGTGATATGTTTGTGGCTTTGTAGAGGTGTCTGAAGAAGCAGCCAAGTTAAAATAGTTGCAGGTTTTCCTAGCTTTGCACAGATGTAAGCTGTCACTGGTGGTTCAAGACCACAGAAGCAGTTAAGTGTTGGGAGCCAGGGCCTCTATCCCTGCAGTAAGTTAATGGTAGGAATACTTCACAAATGCAGCTAAATACAGGCTAAATATTTGGATGCTTCTTGGATGCATTTGGATCATGGCACTGTCAGTCCAAATTCAGTTCTTTGGCAGTATTTATAAGGCATATCTTAGTCTGACATAAACCAAACAAGGCTACAGATGTTCTCTCTGCGGAAAAGGCTTTATTTGTGCAAATGCCTTGCAGTTGGCTCCTTCTGCATGGGCCTGTGATCTAGAACCTAAGGGTCAGAAATCTCCCCCAATGACTGCAAATCTCTCAGTATTTTTAATGATTTCAAGATGGATATTCTCACAAATGTGACATGAAAGGATCAGCAATGAACTAGTTGTGGAGTACTCCTTAAGGGAAAGAACATGGAAAAAACTTACTTTCAGAAGAAGTGTCTGAGAACTGGAGAAAACAGAGATTAGGCTTCAAGAAAGGACAGCAGATACCATCTGATTTGAAATCATTTGTGGTCTAACCAAATCTATTGCTCCTATGTACACCAAATCTTTTCTTATAATGATTCTGACATGACATATTTTATTGGAGAGGGATTTATTAAATGTTTTGCAGATGGAGGAGCTGACGGAAGGAATTCGCTGGGCTTTTATTGACATGTTGGAAAAAGAAAATGACTGGATGGACTCTGAAACAAAAAGAAAAGCTCATGAGAAGGTAACAAATATAAATGTTGAATGAGTGAAAATCAGATGGAGGAGCTGACGGAAGGAATTCGCTGGGCTTTTATTGACATGTTGGAAAAAGAAAATGACTGGATGGACTCTGAAACAAAAAGAAAAGCTCATGAGAAGGTAACAAATATAAATGTTGAATGAGTAAAATCCATTACGGTAAAGATCTGACTTGAGCGACAACAGAATGTCATGGACTGTACTTGCAGTTCCAGTTAATTACTCATCATTTTGTTTGTGAAGGCACATGTGCCACATTTGTTTTGCTAGAAGCTGAGCTGTCTGAGCTCATACTTCTCTGAGGAATTTTTTTTCCTACCTTGTTCTTCTTACCTTGCCTCCATATTTCCCCATCTGGCTCTGGCTGATGCAGACTATGTGAGCTTGTTTCAGATTTATCTGTACGGTGGCTTTTCTTGACAAGGTCTTCATCTTGAGTGGGATATCAGGGACACACCAATCTACAAACAGAAAACAGTGTCTAAAACATCTGGGACAGCTGAGGGTGTTTGCTGTGGAGATAGAGGATCCAACCTAAAAGGGGATATGAGAATAGTCCAGGTTTCATACTTTCTCCAGTGCCTACCTTGAAAGCCATCTTTTAAGAGTGTAGTGGCCATCACAGCTAAACATCCATTTCCCAATAGAATAATGCCAGTTATGAAGTGCTATGATCAAGGGTGGCATTACTGGTCCCCATTGCTTTCAGATAGGGGGACAATAGAATGCAGGAGGTAAAGGTGAAGGCAGGAGGATGTATTCAAAGCTTCCTTTTCACTCTCTTCCCACATTTACAGCACGTGATGTGTGGAAAAAAAGGTTGTCCTAATGCAGAGCTCTGTCCCTAGAGCAGCAACTGGAAGAAGAATATAAAAAGCCAAGTGGAGGGCATTGTGTAAGTCTGTGTCCTTGTTTGTTGAGGCAATGGGATATCAGTGAATTAGTAAGAGCCCTCTTTGAAAAAATTGACATGCAAGGGCAGCTGAACTGTTCGTGCTTACTGTGCTTGAATGAAAATAGCAGTGTTTTGATTAAAAAGCAAACATGGCCTTCAAAGCTTTTTAGAAATTCTAATGAAAAGGTTGTTGAGACATTTTATCATTGGAAAGATTTAGATTTCATATACAGCCATTTACATTTTATACAGCAGTGTTCTTCATATATGTGCAAATGAAATAGAGCTGCATAAATGCACCAATAAACTCTACACCAAGAGAATAATAGTAAAATGCCATTTATTTCCTGCTATCCTGATGGTAAATGGACTGCAGTTATTACTTCTTACTGGCTGTTATGCTTGGGTTTTTTACTAGAAATACCCTTAGAAATATAATGATCTGTAATTTAGATATTTGTTAAAATTGGTGCAAAATAAGAGCAGGAAGATTTTCTAATAATTTCCTTGATAAGGATATTTCTATATAACAATCTGCTTAATGATTTTGTTCAACATTTGCTACCTGCCTTTCATTAGGGAAACAACACAAACATTGCCACAAACTAATGAACTCCCTAAAAAAGCTCTCCCTTTCCCATTTTAAGGAGGGTTTTCATCAGAAGGTAGGTTAGGTTTTGGGTCAGTATAGATGCCTGTTTCCCTCTGCTGACACACATTTTGGAAGCTTATGGTACTTTACTCCCAATTTAGGCATCTCCCTGAAGTTTCTGAAGTTAGTGGGGTGAGTCTGGGCTGAATAATGTAGGACAAACTAAATTCAAGAAGTGCAGCAAAAATAATAGTACAAGCCATACTATTAGCAAATGAATAGCAAATGCTTTAAATCCATTCTCACTGACTTGAACAACCATTTTATAGTTTACTGACCTAGGAACCAGGTCAAGCTTGTAATATACAAGTATTATGTAAGGTCTTAGATGTTGTAGCAACAATTATGTGGTAGCATGTACAACTATAAGTTTAATTTCAGATTCACAGAAACAGCTACTTGTCTGGAAGAAAAGAGTCTAGAGAGACATTTTGGTAGATTTCCAGACACAGAGTATGTGCATATTTATTAAATATAATTTATTGCTAATGATAGATACTGGAACGCTTGGATGAGCATGTTTCTAATTCAAGAAATAGATTACTACATGTATGGTCACATAATTCACTGGGGAACTCTAAAGTTTATAGTACAACAGACACTTCAAAATCTGTTACACTGTTCTAATTAAATCTCATGAGCCCAGCACTTTATGCTTACTTTTTTATTATTTAAGTTTTAATAAAGCAGCACAGACAATATGAATTCTGTGGCAGAGATTGATAAATGTCATCCACATGCTGGATTCTGCACCGAGTATTGAGTAACAGCACCAAGTGTAAGTTGGGAGGGGAGAGGCTGGAGAGCAGATCTGCAGAAAGGAATCTTGTGGTGCTGGTCAGCAGCAGGCTCGATGTGAGTCAGCAGTGTGTGCCCTGGCAGCCAAGAGGGCAAACCCCATCCTGGGGTGCATCAAACACAGCACGACCAGAGGGGATCATCCCACTGTGTTCAGCATTGGTGCAGCCTCACGTGGGGTACTATGTGTGGTTCTGGGCCCTCCCACTTAAGAAGAATCTAAAGATCCTTGAATGCATCCAGGGGAGGGCAACAAGACTGGTGCAAGAGCTGGAAGGAATGTCCTGTGAGGAACGGCTAGGGATTTGGGGTGTTCTGGTTTGGAGAGAAGGAGACTGAGACACCACCTCATTGCTCTTCTTTACAGCTTCCTGAGATGGGGAAGTGGAGAGGGAGGTGCTAATGTCATCTTCTTGGGATCCAGTGACAAGATGTGTGGGAACAGTTCAGAGTTGCATTATCAGAAGTGTAGACTGGACATTAGGAAGCATTTCTTTACCTAGAGAGTGGTCGAAAACTGAAACAGCCTTCTTGGAGAGGCGGTCAATGTCCCAAACCAGTGAGTGTGTGTGAGGCATTTGGACAATGCCCTTAACAATGTGCTTTAACTTTTGGTCAGCCTTGAAGTGCTCAGGCTGTTGGACTAGATGTTCCTTGTAGGTCTCCTCCAACTGAAATGTTCTATATCCTATTATATTCTATTAAGTAGAATATTCTATTAGTTAGGTAAACAATGTCTTGGTCTTTTATGATTTCATCAGTAACTGTTACATTATCCCTTATAACAATGCCAATTAGAGCTCCTGCCCTAAATGCTATGGCAGAACTGTATGTTGCGTGGAAATGACCATGATTCATATATTTTGCTTTTCCTCTGTATTTTTAATCTCATTGCATTCTTGAAATGTTCGAGTGCTCTGAAAAGAAAAGAACTGCAGAAACCTGGTAGTGATTTTGTTTACTGGGCCTGCTGCATGTGATCTACTTAATTTGTCTTTAGCTGTTTCTTTAACTAAAGGCATATTTGGATCATTAACAACTTTTTTACTCATTTCCTGAAAGAAGAGTAAAGTCAATGCAGGATTTAGGTGTCTGTATAGTGATCATAGAGAGCCTTGTGGTGATTGTATCTTTAGAGGGCAACAGTATAATGTAAATGACACGTCAGTTTTGAAAGAGAATTAATTGCAAATCCTCTCTGTGATTCGGATACTCACTGTTTTGTGTTTTCTCCTTCCTGTTTTCTGACTGATGCCCACCTTTCTTTTGTGCTTGGCTGAGGCCGGATTTGTATACCTGTCTGTCAGCCTGATGCCTTGCAATCAAAGGAACCATCGACCTCCAAAGGACTTACAAAAGACCCTCTGGTAGAATCGATTCTTGAATTTGGCTTTAGGGAGCTTGTCAGCTCAGTCTAATCGCCAAGATGTTTCTCTGTGACTTTCTTTGTGTCTGTCCTGTTGTTTTAAGTTACTCAGAGAGGACACTACTAATTTGATGAGTCAAACCATGTTAAAAGAATCAAATCTGCTACTCCAAGAGACATAGGGAACAATTGTCTTGCAGCCTTGATTTCTGAGAATCATCCCTTTAGCCCTTGTATACTTTGGAGTTAAGGTTTTACACTCCCTTTGTAACAAAACAATATAATGAGATAACATCTAATAACTTACTTCTATCCTTCTTCCGTTCCTTCCTTTCTGTAATTGAAACATGAATTTAATCCAGAGCATCTGAAGGCCAATCTTACAAAAAAGGTTTTTATCAGGGTTAGGTGACTCTGCCTTTACATGCAGTTCTCACCTAGCTCTCTGGATGGAGCTCACGCTGCTTCCAAAGGAGCTCGAGTCGGAGAGAAGCGTTTGGCTCTTCACTGTGATGTTTTCTGTCCTGTCCTTCCTCCTCTGCTCTATTCAAGCCTTGCTTTATTGTACTGTATTTGACTATCATCTCAAATTTGCTTGAAGTGTGCCTGTTAACCTCCCGAATTTTCAATGGAGTTCTCTGATAAACAAACAAACAAACAAAGAAACCAACAAAAAAACCCCTGAAAGCTTCCTCTTCTCACCCTTTTAATGTCTCACTTTTGTAAGGGTCATTAAATTTTACCCTCATTTGAGGAACAGAGAAGTTATTCAACTGAGTGCAGCTCCAAGGGTGGGTCTGGCAACAGTCTTCGAGTATGTGGTCTGAGTTACCAAAGCTGAGCAGAGAGATCCCTGGTCGGCTGCCCAGGCACCTGGTGAGCTCTGTGCCACCTTGCAGCCTCTGAGAAGGATAGCAGATGAGAGGTGCGGGGAGAGAGAAGGGATAACCATTTGTTTCCCTTACAATGAAGGTGCAGATTGCAGCCAGCTACAGCAGCCAAACAGTACTGACAGCTGTGTTTTGGCATGGTGGGCCACAGGGAAAAGGGAGAATCCACAACTGAAACTCCATTGACATAACTTGTATGATGAGGGCTCACATCTTTAAAATGAGAATTTATTGCTGCTTCTCTTCAAAGGATAATTCAGTGGAAGATCATCCCTCAGATGTTAAATTATTCCCACTCCTGGGCAGGAACCATTATTTTATTAATCACTATTTTTCCTTCCTGAAATGCCCTTTGTGCTTGAGTTTAACTGGAGGCTTGAAAAAGACTTGTACACAAAAGCCTGTTTTCTGAAAGGCTGTGGTTCTCTTGTAAAATATTCTGTTAGGATATGGCAAGAGAATAACTTCCTATTAGGAAGTTGTTTTTTTTTTTTTTTGCTTTGCAGTACTATTTTTAAAACATGGATGATAAGCCAAAAAAGCTTGTTTTTCCTGTAGTAAGATTCTTCTGTCATATTATTAACCTCCTTAGGTCATGGAACACAAATCCCAAGGTCACTGTGCAATCATATTTTCCCTACTGAACTTGTGTGCTGCTTTGCTTTATTTCTCTCTAAGGAAGTCGTATATGCAACATTTGTTTTTTTCACATCTCTCTGAGTCAAGAGGAGCACAGGAAAATACATGGACAGTACTCAGCTATAGGTGGCTCTCTCAGGCAGTGTTTGGTGCCTTTGTTTAGCCTACAGGGTTTGTTCTGCTGCTTCAGAGAGCTATAGCAAACCTCCCTAAATAACACAGTGTAATTTAGGCCGATAGCCCTTAGGAAATCAAGAGCCATCTGTACAAGCCCCGATTTAACAAAGTATAGGTAGTTTAAAGGAGGTAGGTGTCTGTGGGTTCTCCCACTGAAGCCATTCGTTTCTCAGCTGGAACTTACTGGCCGTATCCAGCCCTGCAGTTTATTATCTGAGTCCCTGCCATCTTTCCCAGTTCTCTATGGTCTCTCATTCTTCACATTTGGGTGATTTCACTGCCATACTGCTCAGACCAGAGGTCCAATGTCTGCTTCGGACAGTGGCCAAGCATTAGCAGATGTTTAGAGATAAATGTAAGGACAGGGCAAGCATAAAGGGACATGTTCCTGCTATCCTTTCCTGGCCTCTGACAATCTGCAGCTCAGTTGTTTCCTGAGCCAGAAGTGGTCTCTTTGTATTTATTCATATTTTCCTGCTGTGAGTTTGTCTAATGACTTTTTGAACCCACAACAATTTTTATCATCTGCAACTTCCCAAGGCAATGAGTTCCACTGCCTCACTGTTCTCTGTGTGAGAAAACATCTCTTTTGCTGGTCTGGAAAATGTCACCTTTTCCCCCCGTGTTCTTGTAGTGGGGAAACCAGAGAATCTTCATTGACTGTTCTATGCTTGTTCTCACTTTTGCTCCTGTATAACCTTGGCACAAGAAATACATGCTGGGAGAATGGAGCCTCCTGCTTTTCTTCACAAAGCCTGTCCAGGGCATGCACTAGATACAGTTCTGAAAAATAACATTTCATTAAGACCTGAGGCATGCCCAGACAAAAAGGCCAGGCACCACAGCTTCAGGAGCTGAAATTAATCTTGCTCAATGCCATGCTAATTTTTCAAAAAGATGACAAATCATCCAATCTTGAGAGTGGTCACTGGGTGCTCTGCAAAAATTAAAAATACCTTTTGTTTCTTGTGGGGTTTGTGGACTCATCCTATGAAAAATAATGTGAAAATATGACAGAGGACCAGCCCTGAGACTCAGTACCTCCCTTATTTCAAGTAGGCTTTTTCAGGAATGAAGGCCAGCACTTCTTAGAGAACTTCACAAAGTGTAAGACTGCTTCAGAGCACTTACAGAAGCTGCCAGACACACTTCAGAAGAACTAAGAAAAGAGGGAGAAATTTCCAAAGGCTCTAACTGCATTTAGACACTTCATTCCTGTTCAAAAGCCAATAGGGCTGACTGCTGTCTTCCAAATTTACTGGTTTTACTAGAAAGTTTGATTCACATATTCTTGAAACAACCTTGTCATTTCTAAACTGGAAAGTGTACTTTAGTTGAGTGCCAATGGAATCTTGGCCACACTTTTCCTTTGTGGAAGCGAGCGTTCTGAAATTACAGAATCACAGAATCAACTAGGTTAGAAAAGACCTCTGAGGTAATCTCTGTCTGTATTCAAAAATTTAAGGTTCTGCTTGTAGTTGCATTGCAAGGAGCAATGAGCAAGTCTCCTCATAAGGTTGAAATATATCGGAGTTCAGAAAAGTCAGAGTCACTACTTACCTAGTTTGGAATTTGATCAGGATTTTTAGGCTACTACTCCTGTACCATCACTGAGATAGCTGTTTGGAAAATGCCAATTTTTAGAGTGATATTTTTTCACCTGAAAGATACCGAGAAGGTAGGGTACTTTCCTTCTAGAGTAGAAGTGTTCAGTATTTTTCTCTGAATAAATATAGGTCTTCGCTTTCCATCAGATTAACATTGCCTTTTTTTTTTAAGTCAAATATTTATTTCTCACCACAAACTTTAATTTTTGAAGAATAATCTCTCATATTCTGAATTTAATTTAACCTTCTCAGGAGGACTGGGCTTTCCTGTTCAGTAACAACAGGAGATGTTCTACTCCATTGGCCAGAGTTGAAACTAATAGCCATGGCATGTTTGCTTATCTCTTATCTCTGGGGTTAGATTGCTGCTGTCAGCTTCTCCCTTGTTATCTGGCTGCTGCTACTGCTCACTCAGTTGTGCAGGGATGTCAGTTCCATTAATAACCTGAGCACCGTGCAAACAGATAGTGGAAAACAGGTGAAGGGAGAGGAAATTGTATTTAACCCTGATCTCACAGCTGTCATTTTTCAGACTCTGCCACGACTCCATAGGGCCAGAATGGGTGTGTGACATCAAGACACTTGTGACAAATCTCATGTTTGAAATAGAAGAAGGGAGACAGATGGACAGACACACCTGCAGATGCTCAGGGACTAGAGTGAATCTGAAGCTTTTGTGGCAGAAATACAACATGAAAGCATTGGTATGCTGAAAGACAGATTCATTCTTCCAGAGGGCGCGAGATCCTCCACCACCCCTAGAAGTCTCGGACAGTTTCAGCTTTAACTTTCATTATCTTCTTTTGTTTTGATAAGTAAACCTGTCTCCTGTAGAGGTACAATTACAAAGACAGTGTAGTTCCCCAGCTCAGCAGTAACAGATATTGAGATATGGGAGACCCGTTCTCTGTATGGAGAAGTCTACAAGGGCACGTTCAGGTTTTTAATTAGCATTCTCTGTCGATTTCCGATAAACGTGCATTTCCTGGCTGTGGTGATCTCCATGTCCTGTATATTGCTACCTGAGCCACTTTGAGTAGTGTTAAAAGGAGTCTCTGCCTTGTCTGGTCCCAGCTGTATCTAGACTGAAGCTGAAGCTCTCTTGTGAAATGAGAAATGAAAAGGGAATTTTTCATGTGCTTTTCATTATTAAAAAAAAAATAATTGCCCTGCAACCTTTGCTTAACCTTGAAAATATTAAATGAATATGAACTGATGCAAGCAGAGGCTAAGGTCAGAAGTTGTCACTTTCTGGAACAGGTTATTCAAAGTTTTGTGTAGAACTGAACAAGAAACACTGTGGTAAATCACATCCCATACAGTTGTGATGGGGAGAGAGCTTCCTTGCCCTTTCCTGATGCCTGGGGCTGCCCCTCTCTCAGTGTTTGGTGCACTCTTCAGCACACTGGGGGTTTTGGGTCCCTGGGGACTTTCATTTTGCCAATGCTGTGGGTTTTGTTAAGCTTGCTGCTTGCCCAGAGCTAATACAAAAACAGCAGAAAAGATTTTTGCAGCAAGGTGGATGTTTTTCTAGCAAGAGGTGGCATGAAAGTGGGAGTATGGGTCAACTCATGAGGTGCTTTGGGGGTGAGCAGTGAAACAAATCCAGGAAGGAGTTTCTATTAAAAATGCAACATAATAATTTCTGCTGCTCACCAACATAATAAAGTCCAGCCAAAGGTGTCTTTTTTTTTGTGCCATTGCAAATCCTTAGAATTCTGTTGCAAAATTTATTCAGTAAGAATATTTCAGGTAATTTCAAAACACAAAGAGAATTTTCAGTTGGAGGAATATTTGGCTAATGCTTTTTTGTTTTAAGACACAGTTGTATTAAAAAATATAGAGTATTTCCTGAAAATAAAGACATGACAAGGTACGGCTTTTTAAAGTGCCAAGTGTGTGTCCAAGCTTAGCTCTGGTGCACAAGGTGTTAGAGCCCTGTCAAAGGCAGTTTAGCAGCATATACCATGAGACATACATATACCAGCAGGATGCTAATGGTAGTCTGTGCCTTCAGACCACAACACTTGCTTCTGGCTTGTTTGACATGCAGCTGGAGGAGCTCCTAGCTGTCCACACATAGGCGTGCCCTAAGTGATCCACAGGTGTGCAGAGGGGAATCCAGTGCAGAAATCCCCATGCTGGAGCAGACTTGTCACTGCTGGTGTGGTGCCATGATGCCATAGCTGAGTCGTTTGCATATCTGGACATCATCCTTTTTTTTCTGGACCATGAGCATCATTTCAGCTCCACTGAGAATCCAAAGACCCTTAAAACTGACCAAGGTGCTTTGGACAGGAAGGGTGTTAAAAGGTGTTAAACACATCCTTTGCCAGGAATTTGGTTGTCGTGGTCTGCAGTATAAGTGCTCTTATGTATTGTATAATCAAAGATGAAGATATTTTATGTGTTTCTTTTATGCCACAAAGAAAGGTATTTAATTTACAGACTTATGATTCTGCTAATGAAAGACAGAATTCATGTCTGTTATATATAATATTCTGTACAAAATAATAGAATCATCATAATTGTCATACAGAGGTTACAAATGGAAAATGGCATTCAAATATAATGGGCAAAGGACTTCTTTTTCCTAGCAAAATTAAAGCAAAGCTGGCAGCAGAATGGGTTTGGAACCAAGATGGTAGGAGAAAATAGGAGTGGGTCTATTAATTGTACTGCTGCATTGAACTGAGGAGTTAACGCTTGTGAAAATATCACAGTCAATTAGTATATTTATATCAGTAAAACCAAAATAAATATACTAATTTCCCACTTTCTGTGACTTGGTCCAGTTCTATTGCTAAAAAAAAAGAAAAGATAATCTAATGTGGGATTAGTTTAAACTGAAAAGTTAATTCCAGTGAAACTATCATCACAGTGCTTGAACCAGTGACTGAGTCTTTGTATTCCAGAGAGCCAGAAGCGAAAGGGATTTAGGACAGGAAAGAGTGTCACTGAGGTACATTGTTGCTTTTTCTGGCTCTTCTGTCCATGGTAGTCCTACTAAACTTTTAAGTGCTTGTATCTTTATGCTTAGTAATAGTAATATTGTCTTGCTAGATAGTAGCTATTATGACTGAACATATAATCCCAGTGAACAGTTTGTTTAGGAATTGCTGTGTCCCTTTTCCTCTCTGTTTCCTAGGATTATAATGTATTGTATGGTATTTTAAGTGTATTAGATAGTATTTTCTTGTCAATAAGTTTTCTCTGAGTGAGGCTTTGGTTTCAAAACGTGATTCAGAGGAGGAGGTAACTAGCGTATCACATAAGTCTTCTCCCCTTTCCCACATCATGTGTCCCCAGAAATTTTCTTGTGCAATTCCAGCACTTGCTGGGTCTTTCCATGCAGTAGTGAGTAATTCAGCTCACTGATCTGGTGGAAAATTGGCTGGGGAAATATTTGGTTAGATTCCTGCTGTGACAGTGAATTTCACAGAAAGCAGTCTCACAGAAAGATGTGGCAAGGAGCTGAGGCAGCCTTTGGAGGCTGGGGGTGCAAGCAGCATGAGCAGAAGTATGGACAGAGATGAGAGGAACAGGGAAGAAGAGTGAGGACTAGCGCATTTTTTCATTTGGCAGCACAAAGCTGTTAAATAGACTCATCTGGTTTTGAAACTACAATGTGTATTTAACTGAAAGCAATTTTATGTGTATGTGATGGGTGTCATTACTCACTTAAGTCACTAGATTTATTTTTTTTCCCCTGGCCTCAAGCTATTACAAGAATGGAGTGAGAACTGTATTTTCTGTCTTCATAATCAATTATTTTAGAGCATTCAAAACAATTATTGTAATACATAGGGGATGGTTATGGTGCAGTGTGAGGTGGTGGTATGTGAATTATTATTAAATGAAACACTAGCTCCTGAAAAGTCTACTCAGTTTCTATTATTTTATTATTGTGACATACAAATAAAAGAGGACAGTTAAAGCCAAGGTTTAAAAATAAATAGTTTAATGATTATCTATATTCTGGAGTATGGATTACAGACAGTTCACTGTAGATCAAGTACTGTTAAAAATTGCCATTTCAGGCCAAGTGTTCATGTTTGAATTGACACTTCACTTTTGATTGTATTTGACAATGTGCAAATCCCTGAGATTTCATGTGGCTCCACAAAGGAAATACTATGCATCATTAAGGTGAGCCCAGTCTATCTCTCACTCAAATCAGTGGGTCACTTCTTACTGACATCTGTAGGACTGGGCTTTAGCCCTGTGTTGGAACTTTTCTGTGTTTTGCCAAGATCCATAACTCCATTTTCCTAGTTTTTCTATACGTAAGACCTAGTTAGATGCAGTGATATTTATGCAGCAGTTTTACCAGATGGCTCTTGAATTATCTGTTTTCAATGAAAAATGAAATGACCAGACACGTACATAAAGGCTGAATTAATCTTTGTAATTAAATGGAACATTACTTTGCCGTGAATGATTTTAGCTTTCAGAATGTATTTCATGCTAATTTTTCAGTGAACTGTAATTGTATTAATTTTTTATATATTTAGAAGCTTGAAAATGATCTTCACAAAGTTATTTTGAGTCAAGTTGATATACAGAAGATCTGTGTCAGACTCATAAAACTTTGTCAGGGGTGAGATATGTGTTGCGTTTTTTTTTTCTTTACAGTAAGTGCAATATGTCAGTACTTAGTGTTGCTAGCATATAAAATATCCAGATCACACTCTGAGTGGCAAAAAAGGCTCTCAGATGGCTCACACACTTGGTTGTCAAGTGAGAATTTGAATAGAATGGAAACTAGGATGCTTTGGAGCATTGAAATACCTGTGCATTCCCACATTGGCAAGTTGTTAAGTCAAGAGTGAAAGGTCTTTTATTATATTGTCTCAGTAGTAAACTGAATAGCAGTGCCCCCATTGTGACAGAAAGACACATTGATGATAAAATCTCAGCTCTGTTGAAGTCAGTGGGGAAACTTCCATGCATAATGAGAGGTGGAGGGAGTAATCTCATTCTGGGTCCTCTGCCTCAGAGCCTGCTCTCTCTGGCTGCTGGGCTGGAAAACAGTTATCATGACTTACTCTAAAGTGAGCTGCTTCTCTGTGTCACCCCCTGTGAGAGCCTCTTGCTGTCAGTGACAGAAGAGTACTGCAGTGATGAGTTTTCTTAATTTACTCAACACCCCAACATAGGCTGAGCGCTTAACAATAGCTGGGGGAAGTACCCCATCACTCTTTTTCTTCCTGTACACGTGGCTATTTAATATGCAAATTAGAAAAAGGAATTAAATGAGCCTTTAAACCATAAAACTGTGCATGGTGTGTTTATGGTGGATTCATGTGCAATTGCCACATGGCTGGTTCCTGTACATTTGTCACGTTTCATTTGAGTTCCCTGTATGCATATGGATGCCTCTGGGAATGCTGGTCCCTTAAACATACTTTTAATCTTATCAAGGGGAAAATACTGACATCATTATCAAAGAGCAAGCCAATTGTAGAAGAGATTTCCACTTCCTTGTGCTGTATAAATAAGGAGTCTTCAAACTGCTGTTAAATATTACACAAGTGAACAGAGAAGATAGGCACAGAAACAAGACTTCCAACATGCAAATTCAGAAACCTGCTCCCAGTATGATACTTTCTACCTTGTCAGTTATGTAAATAAATTGGGCTGTGTGCGGGGCTCAGCTGAGCAGGTTTGCACCTGATGCAAAGCTCCTAGGAGAAATCCCAATTGGAGGGATTATCGAGGACTTCAGAGGGCTTCCTGTGTCCTCTCATAGGTTTTGCTTTGGCCATAGGAAACATTTTCCCCAACCAAGAGCCACACATCCTTCACTGTCAGCATCAGCTTTGTCTTATCTGCTCAGATCTCTAAACTACACATATTGTGATAAGAACTTTTAAGTAACAAATGCAATAAAATAACATTTCCCCCTTATCTATCTATCTATCTATACTACAAAATACAGGCAGCTTTAGACATTGATAAAGCATCAAAGTGCTGGAAGCAGCATTACCTTTTGAGTTTACTTTCAAAAGTCTCTCCAAGACAAACTCTGTTATTTACTAGGGTTTTATATAGCCTTTATAAAAAAATACCTCATAGTATAGTAGTGCCCAACTATTTTATTCTCTTGTTTAGAAATCTCAATTTCATGTCACAAAGCAAAAGTATGTGTCACCTGACAAGTGTGCCCAGCTCTCCTGAGGCAGTCTGGCTGAAGAACTCTTCCCATCTTCCTTTCCTAATGCAGCAGGGCCATGAAAAGAGTGAAGGGTTTAAGTGTCAATAAAATAAAATTTTAAAAAAGTTAATTATATGGTTACTTGTGAGATTATGTGATTATATTTGATCTTTAGTTCAACCTATGTCAGACCAGCTATTAAGGAGCCTGGAGGCATCATCTTCACCCTTAGAGATGCTTGGTTAAAGAGTGAGGTCTAAAAGGGCCAAAACTTGGCAGTCCCAAGCTGCTGCCCTCAGGGGGCTGCTGTGGAAGAAGAGAGTGAGAGGGATGCGGCAGATATTCCACAAAGATCCCAAAATGTCCATGTGGTGGAGATGGACATTACTTTGGTAACAACCAGACAATTAGCACCATGTGTTTAAGGGCAGAGCTCATCTCTCAGCAAAGAAGCACTGCCAGATCTAGGCTGGCTTTATACTCCTTTGCATTTACAGCCGTGAGGTATGAATTTATTTGCTTCTATTTGGAAGACAGTATACAAATTAAGAGCACTTTTAAAGGATGTAATCTAGCTCTAAACAAAAAATGTTCTTTTATATGCCAAAACAGGATCAAAAATTTTTGATCGACATTGTACTGACTAAATCATTAGTAAAATGCTGACACAGTTAATCTTTACATTTGATTTAAAACCACTGTTGATTTTTTAAATGTTGCACTATAAATTGTTTTTAAAGGGTTTATTCTTCATCATATAAGTCAATTTTTAAATTAAATCTGTTTAATTCAAATCTTAAGGTGTTCAATTAAGTAGATTCAACACAAAGGTTACTGTGATTCAGACAGGTACTCTGGAACTCATGCAGAACATGAGATTCACCAAACTCATTTAAGCAGCTGACTTAGCAGAAATTAAAATTTATGAGTTTTGCTCTTTCCTTTTTCAAGGATAGTTTTAACTGGAATTTAAACATGGGAAATGGTAAAGAAAATTTTGCGGTTCCTTGCAAAGTTCAGTCAGTTGGACCCGACACCACCACTAGGAAAAAAATTAGACACTCCTGATTACCTACAAACTTGCAGATGAATAGTGCTCCCTCCCCAGCTTTTTATTCTCCCTCCTCCCCACAGCATTTAAAATATCTTGAAAGACTGATAAACCTTCTGGAAAACTGAGAAAACATTCTGTTGAGAGGTTATTTGGCTCATTTCATATTTCCCATTCAGCATTTTTCTTCCATTGCTTTCTTTATCACTAGAGCAATTTGCATGACAGTGGGATCTTTCTTGCTTAAGAGATCATCTGCTCCTGCTACTAATTTCCTACCTGAAGTTGTTGTCGTCTGTTTGTGACATCTTAATTATCTCAACCACAATTAATTGTTATGTCACAAATGGAGGTTTATGACTTCGGATTGGAAATGAGATTGAGAAATTGAAGGAGTTTGAAGCAAAGAGGCCTTTCTTCTTGAAAAATAAAAGAGGAGACAGAATTATTTTGGTTAAATGGGGGGAGTCCTCTATCAGGTTCCTTCTTACAGTAGTGGAACAGCCATTTCTAATTCTGGCTGTCATAGGAGGCCCTGTTGTATTGAGATACTATGGAGGGGCAGAAGGGAGAAAGGATATAAGTGCAGGAAGGGGAATCTTCCTTTGAGTAGTCACCCTCTGAAGAGGGAAATGGAAGTTGGTGGACCCCAGAGGGGTCCAGGCTCTGCTCAGGAGAACAGAATGCAGGGTTGATACGTCTGCAGTTGGTTTAGAGGCCAATTAATTTATTGCATTTCATATCTTGCAATATTCATTTGAGTTTTGACATCTGAGTTTGAAGAACAAATGTCCAGAAGAGTGCTTTTTGAGGGGTGGAGGAAATTCCAAAGACTTATGGGGAAAATACACTCAGCATCCTGAAAACATACAAAATGAAAGCTTAGTGCTACCCTAGTCCATCATAGCTTTAATTTATTTTACAGATTGTCACATTTCACATCTTGGTATGTAGTCTTATCTTTTTGTATCCTTTTGCTTTTCTTCTGGAAAATTCTGTTTCCACAGAGATTCTGGGTGTAAGGGTAGCCTGCTGGTGTTTTTGTGAGAAGAATGCTCAGGCTGTTTATACATTCACACCATGATTTACAAAGTGGTAATACTCATCTACAGCTACTATCACTTCACACTGGAGTGTTTACACAGGCTGTGCATAAATACTGGGACCAAGTCATGATTAAAAGAGTTAAAAAAAGCAAAGTTAATGAAAAGTGAAGTGTCTTATTTTAACACCCTTACTAACATTAGGGAAAGGGCAAAAACTGGAGAACGAAACAAAAATTAGTCCTGTAGTTTTAGGAAAGCACAATGTCCTTCAGAAGAGTGTGTGCCCATCTTCAGATGCAAATAGAAGTGGCCCTCAGTAGAAATACACCAGTCTGCATTTGCTGGGACCAAGGTTCATTCACATCTGTGTATCAAATCTGTTTTAAGCGTTGAATGCATACCAGCTACTGTGCCATAGCAAAACGGACCGTTTTCTGTTGTCCTTTGGAAAACATTGTAAAAACAGAAGTTTGACCATCTGATTAACACAAAAACTGGTAGGGAAAGTCAGCTGTTGAGATTTTGCACTCAAACACATAGCTGTAACTACGCAAAAGCTCTGCAGGCAACAACAGACCCACTGTGATAATCTAACAACAGAATCTGGACCCTCTGCCTTGTGATGCTGAGCTCATTTGTGGCACCAATTTTACCTTGTAGGCAAGTTGATTTGAAGTTAAATTAAGATGCCTCTAGGGAAGTATAATAATGCAAAATGGAAAGAGAGCAGGGGAAAAAAAAGCTGTATGTTGATAAGTGGGTTTATCTGTCAACACTTTTTTTCTCATTTTCTTTTTCAAAGGCAAAAGCAGTTATGGCGAAAGTTGGTTACCCTGAGTTTATAATGAATGACACATATATTAATGAAGACATCAAAACAGTAAGTGTCAGACTTGCAGCTTTCTTCATTTACATATTGCAGCTATTCTTTGCTCTGTTTCACTGCTGTCTAAAATCAAAGCTTGTCTTTTGTTTGGCATGCACCTGGAGTTTTGCTTGCCTGGTTATTTTTATGTTATTTTTTAATTAAGTGTGCTAGCTCTCATGTCTAAATTGTCAATGCTGGCATGCCTAAATGAGATCATGAGGCTTGTGGGGAGTAAAATGCACCTGGGTGCAAAGAACCTTCCTGATAAAAAGCATTTTAAAGGTTAAACATACACTGTAATTGGTATTTAGTTATAAAAATGAAACAAACCAAAAGCATTTCTTCTCAAAATAATGGTCTTCAAAAACACAACAAGCATTTTACCTCAGAATATCACACTTTATGATGCCCTATATAGGCTCTCCAGGCTATGAATTTTATTTATGATTGTTCCTTATAATTTTGTCGAGATGTCCTAGTCAATGTATGGGCCTATTGTGCTGGCTGCTGGGCAAAGATACTATGTGGGGACTCCTTCCTGACCTGTTCAGCCTAAGTAAGGCAGGAAGGCAAATTATTGTTATTATTATTATCATCATCATCATCAGTGACAACAATAACAATATATGTTACCATTTTCCGACTGTGGCACGCATGTGATGAATTGTATTACTGAAAGTCACAGGCAAAGTAGAACCCTAAATTCAATCCTGAGCCAGTAAAACAAAGAGACGTGGTCATCTTTGCCAGAACACATGAACAAACACTAAACAGAGACCTAATTTATTGAGAAAACTTTGAAGAACCAACTCTACCAGCCTAGTCCTTTTTTGTGGGAAGTACAGGGTGAGATGGTGCTGTGAAGACAGTGTAATGAGACAAAGCATTCGCCCAGATAAGTGGCAATGTCTGGTGAAAAATACTTATTAATCGTGGTTGCAAAACCATAGTTTACATCTGAAATGCAACTTCCTCTCAAATCCTAGGATTGCTTTAAGCTGGTGAAAGGGATATCATCTGGATTTATGAACTATTAACATCCCTTTTGCCTGCATGGTTATTTGTATGTGTATGTGTAATTGCTATTGGATTTGGAAATTTATGGAAGCACAGAGCCCTATGGCTGTATATATTTAATGTGAGAAACAGGAAGAAAGCAGTGGCAGAACCCTCAGAGGGCACAGAGTATGAAGTATTTGTTATAAAATGTAAAGCAAACTGAGAAAGGGGACTTTGTGACATTGTTAGAAGTGGTTTTAAAATGCACTTTTAAAAATAAAAGTAAGCCTACTTCCTCCTGGAAAAGAGAAGTTCCATCTGCAATCCATTGTTGGGTGCTTATGATTTCTTCAACACCTCTCTGGACAGGAAAGAGCCTTTCCAGCGTTCCAGACCCTTGTGTACATCTGTTCCACTTCTGTGTTTTAACTAAGATCATAAAATATCTATTCTTCCTACCAAAATGTGAGAATTCTAATTGCTTCCATAATTGCTGAAAAATTAGGTGATTATCTTGTAAAAAATAGAAGTTATGCTTTTTATGACAGCTTTTGTTTCTTTGGATATGCTTTTAAAATGTCTGTGCTTTATCCATACAGCTGAAGTTTACAGAAAGTGACTATTTTGGCAATGTATTGCAAACCCGCAAATACGTAGCCCAATCTGATTTCTACTGGCTTAGAAAAGAAGTTCCAAAAACAGAGTGAGTAGACAAAAGGCAAATTTACATACTAGTCTAACAATGTTTTAATTTATATTATCTAATTTATAGGACAAATACTATTATATATTAATTTTAATAGAATTATATACATGGCAACATATTATGATACAAAAAGCCTATGGGCAAACCCCCCTGTTATTCAGAAACTCCTGGGGGACGTGTTTTTTTTTTTTTTTAATTCTAGGTATCCCTGTTTGAATGCACAGTAGTCATATTCTTGCAGCTTAAACTTAATTTAATGAAAAAAAGGGGTAATTGAATCGCAATTAAAAATGGATTATGTCTCTTGTTCACAGTTAGAGTTTGAAATGGTACAGCAGGGATTTATGAAATAAATTTTGTAAGAATGTTATTATAAGAATGTTATTATTAGTAATATAAATCAGCATTGTTAGTTACCTGCTGTTGATAGCAATGGTACAGAATGAAACATAATTTAATTTACATATGTTATTTTTATTTATTTGTAAACACAAGAGTGCAGATTGTGTCACAAACTGTCATAAAATACATGAGAGAATCAGTCTCTTTTTTTACTGGTGGGTAATCAAATCCTTAAAATGCAAATTAAAACCTAAGCAGAACCTAATTAGTGTAATCATGATACTTAAAAATGACTCTGTCTACACACAGACTTTGAAATTGGTGCTGCTGCTGAGCTCCTGTGCTGGTATTTCCTTAGGACTCCAGAAAATCCTACTGAAACTGAGCCATACCTTGTTCTGAAGGTGGCTCCGTGTTGTCCATGAGGAAGGTAGAGGATGTTAGCAGAACATGCCAGTTAGAGTGCTGTAGTTTGGCCCTATATATTGAAGGGACTATTTATACCTTAATTTTAATTTTGAATTTTACCTTCTCATCACAGCTTTCTCTGACATTGCACTGGCTAATCCCAGGGCATCATTTTAGGGATTTTCCTGGATGTCAGGACTAGATTATGACAGTATATTCTCTTCAGAGCAACAGTTCCATGAGAGCAGTGAAATAACACTTGCCCCTGTATGTCAATTGTGATCAGCAACCTCCTCCTCGTGATCAGCATTGGGGCAGCACTAATACAGACTGTGTAGATTCTTGGCACGGTGGGAAAACTCCCCTGTAAGGAAATTAACTGGTAGGTAGTCCCTGACTCAAGGACTGCAGTATGAGAACTGTGGCATGAGTATGCTTAAAAAATGAAGGGTTTATCTGATTGCCCACTACCAAGATGGAACACTTTCTCATGTTTTTCTTTACCATTTTATTTCCAGGACCATGTAATAGCCAGCCCCCTCATCACCTTTGTTGTGCTTTTCTTGTCATCCCTCAGGGCACATTCTGGCCTGGGGGGTGGCAGTTTGATTTTTGGTCTCTTTCCTTTGTTAGCACACCTATGTACTCTGCCTTCTGTAGGACTGGAGGTAACTCCACCTGAGCCCTGGTGGGGAGGAATAATTAGGGTTCCTGCTGGGAGATTATTCTGTCTCTGCAACTACTCAGTGATAGAAAAGGGTCCTGAAAGTGGTGCCACTCTGTCTGCTGAGGGGTAGCGAGGCACGAGAGTCACTGCTGCCTCCAGTAAATTTTTTAAAATTTGTTAAAATAAACCAATGACTCCCACTCACCAGTCTGAGGCATGGCCTCAAAAGTATCAGCCACTTTTTAGCCATTTGCCACTTTTAAACTATCATACTCTACTGCTTTCTGTTGCTTTTACATATCTCATTTTCTCTCTGTCTCTCCCTTCCTCTCTTTCTTTCTTTCTTTCTCTCTCTCTCTCTTTTTCTTTGTTTGATTTTGTTTTTCTAAACTTTTACATTTAATAGAACACCACAGATCTTTTGGTGAAGCTTGATGCTGTGTTAATAGATAATTACCCTTGGGATTTTGTTTCTGTTTAGTTCATTTCTTATTTTCCCTAGTTTAGTAGCTTTTAGCATAGCATTTATATTTAGAGATAGATACTGCAATATTGTCAAAGTTGTGAACTGAAAGAGATAAATAAGAAAATGAGTGTTTAAGGAAATAAATTACCAGATAATAAAGTAATTACACCCAAAAAGTAAAACACAATATTCTTTTAGCAGATGGTCCCTGTTTCTCAACAATATTATTTCAAACTGCAATGACTTTCCTCAGCACTGTCAACTAAAGGAAAATCAAAATGAGGGTTCACACAAAGCACCAGGGAAACCCCATGAGGGGATGGAGAGAGAAGCTGGGGGATACAAGATAAAGGAATTTGATAAAACAAGGGGGAATGTGGGTATCAAAGTAGAAATTAATTATTTTGGAAATTCAACAGGTTTTTAATCTAAAAAGGGGAAAAAACCAACAACCTAGCAGGAGTAATTATCAAAATTCTTTGTTTTCTGTTCTGCTCCCTCCATCCCTAGCAGTTGTCTGCCTGACAGGAAAAAGAAGCATGTAGGAAGTCAGATGAGGCATTGCTCAGGGTGTGGGTGGGGGAGCTACTGGTACCAAAGAGCTGTGACAAGGTATTGGGGTGCTGAAGTTGCCTGTTCTGCATATCCCGGGAGCCAGGTTCCCCTTGAGCATCACAGCTGCAGGAGATGTAACTTGCTGTCCTCAACACCCGCTTTGGATGCAGCTGCCATCTTCACAGCTGGCTGGGGAGATGGCTGTCATCTTCACAGCTGGCTCTACTGAACAAGAAAAAAAGTGCTCAGGTATCAGCAGAGAGACAAACAAAAGGGATTTGTGCAGGTGCTGAGGAATATGGTGCACAAACCAGCACTGGTTACATTGAGAGGGTGGATGGAGGAGGTGAGGCTGGAAGGGGGTAGTGTGGGAGGATGAGGACCAGGTGTGAAGACAATGATTATAACCCAGGTGAGAAATAGCTAGAGCAGAGGGAAATGAAAGACAGTATAGAGGGAAGTGATTGCCACATGGAAGGGAGAAATAAAGGAGAGTCAGAGTTTTAGTTGCATTTGCTTATCCATCTATGGAGCCATACACATTCATACATATATGTGTATGTATATACAAACACACACCTGATGCACCTTTTTATCAGTGATTGAATCTGTCCTTCTTAACACTGATATCATACTTGTAAATAACAAAGCATCGGAGGACTTCTTGGGCATACCGCTTCATTATTATTCATCTCTCTCCTTTGAAGTGAGGACATAATCTAAGATTTTTAGACCTGGACAAATCATTCATTTTTCACTCAGCTTTCAGTGCTGGGGATGTAGACATCTGGTATCCCTATCAGAAGGCCCAAAGAAGTTGTGCTATGAGAGGATTCCTGAGTCTTCTCCAGGACCTATTCCTATTTTTCTTGGCCACACACTGTTGTTGGTAAACCCTGACTCTTGGTTTGATACAAAGGAGGGCAGCTCTGAGAGGGGCTGTGTTGGATGCTGTTAAGGACAGTGTAAAAAGGGAAAAGCAGCCATGAAAAACACTGAATAGGCTGTTGTCTGTTGGAGAGACGCTGCTGGAGAGCTCAGAAATTGTGTGGGTGGGACCTGCCCTGGAGAGGAGAGGCTGGAAAGGAGTCTCTCCTGGAACCTTGTCCTGGTCTTTGAACCTTGTTTTAAACAGTGAAGTGGCACTGAAGGCTGGGCCCGGCTTTACCATCCCAGTTTCTTGCCCAGCCCTAAGGGAGACAGATGGCAGCCTGGTCTGGGATGCTAGTCTTCTGTTTCTACATGAGAAAATGTATAAACCAGATTAACAATGAGAACAGGAAATACACTTTTGAAAGTCACCTTGAAGGTTGCCTCCCATTTAGAAGGTTTTTTTAATAGTACTTTCTTGGGAAAACATTTTCCATCATTCAGCAACTCTGTACAGCTTTTCACTGCTAACCAGCTTAAGCGCTGTACTTTCACAAATTCATTTTCTTTATGATTTTTTTTTAATTTCTTACTTCAGATGTTGAACAGCAAACTGAGTGATTTCTTCTAATTCAAAAAGTTGAGAAAACAAATTGCAACTTACCTTTGTGCTTTACAGAAAATTAAATAGTTTAATAAGCTTTTTCCTGTAATGTAAATGTTCCCAGTTGCCTCTCTTCATGACTGGCAATGTACCGCTCTACTTTTAAATCAGAAAGGAAAATATCATGGAGAAAACTGTAGCCTAAAGAAACCCAAACTAAGAGAGTATCTGCCTCACTTGCTATTTCAGTGTAGGTTTCAGATTATATTTCTACAAGAGAAGTCTCAAAATTGTTGAATCTGCAGCATTAGGTTTTGACCACTACAGTAGTTAATAGGTAATGCTACAGGACATCATTCAAAGCTGTTCCTTTTTCACATGCTTATAGCAAATGAAAACAACAAACAATTCTAGACTTTTTAATTTGTTTACTTTGTAATTAAGAAGAGCTTGGAATGTGTTATGCCTGTCTCTTTTTTTCTATCCTTCTGTTAGTAGATAAACTGCACTGAAATTCTAACCAGACCTAGAGTAAATGCCCAGGCAACCTGACATCAAACAGAAATGAGAGAGATACTTCTAAAATTGCTTCACCTTAAAATTTAACAGCAATAGCTATTTATTACATACCTTCACATGGAAATTTGGTGTGTTATTAGTTAAGGTCTGTCACTGAAGGCTCAGTCTTTTCAAGCAGCTCAGTGAAAGAGGATAATAGATGAGAAGTGAAGTTCTTCTGCTAATCTGAATGGAAGCATTCTTGGTTATTTCTACTCTTTTGTGGAAAATACTTCCTAAATCTTTCTGAGAGTGGCTCATAATGGTACAACAAAATGCTGGAATGGAAATATGCTCCTTTCAGAGTGTTAGATATGAAATTAAGCTCTATACTCTGCTTGCAACTAGAGAACTCTTGTTCTTTCTGTATAGCTCCTAAGTCTCTTTTTCCTCGCTGCTTAAAAATACAAGAATTTCATACAGGGTCATTTTTGAGACCTTGTTATGAAAGAGCAACTTAGGAAGAACTTAGTTCAGTTTTACAATGAGAAAATCAAGGCTGCTCTTGGTCTTTGGCTCATACTAAGCTCAGGAAACAGGATGGGCTCTGTTAATGTTGTGGTAGATCATGAAGAAAGAAGCTGTCTCGGGATGGGGATGCTGTGATATGTCTTAGTAGGTAGTCTACAAGCTCCAAGTCTGTGAATTTACAGGTATGAAAGTATGGCCAGAGGATGGTGTGATGTCTTCCCTCAGTAACTGTGGACCAAATGTCAACAGCATTCACTGTTGTTCTTGGGCAAATTGAGGTGTTCCTGTGGTGACAAGTACATGTGTCACTAGCTCCTCACTCAATAAAAATGGGTGCAAACATGTCCTGTTAGAGAGGTGTCACTTGTTGATGAAAAGCTCTTTGACCACTGCTTGTGGTGGTTCCTGCCTTCAACTAGCTGTGGTAAGCCCCCAGGGCTGCAGCAGCAAAGAGGATGGGGAGAAGAGCAAAGCACATTAGTGTGTTTTGAAGTATCTGTTATCTGTCTCAAGCCCTTGATTCTCTAACTGGAAATGAAAGGCTAAGAAGAATTTGCAAAAAGGGAGGATTTGCTGTTCCAGAAGCCTTTTTCATGCTTAAAACTTGCTGTTTGTGAGAACGGAAAGGCTATTGTAGGTAGAACAAGCCAACAGGGTGAGGTGGAAGTCAGAACACTATGTGTCTTTGATCAAACTTACAGTAACATGTAAATTAAAGTGTTGAGTGTTTCAGGTGGATCCTTTTCAGATTGTTTCTCTCCTTGTCAGAAATGGGGCAGTCCCCCAGACCTACTGCAAAGCCTGGAGAACAGGTCCCAGAGCATATGTGGCAGGCTTGCATCCTTCAAAACAGTTCAGCTAATTGCTGCTTTGAGCAAACATGACATTGAAATGTAGTTGATTAAACCTCCTAATTTTTTTTCTTTATCCCCTCACCATACACATTCTTCCTTCAATTTTCCATTATCTCATTACATTACCTCTAACATTTAATCTCCTTATTATGGAAAAAACCAGAAAACACACCAGAAAGCAACCTCCCCCTTTTCCTCCCATTCACAGTCTCCTAATAAACAAACCAGGGAGAGTTATCTGTGGCAATTAGAGCCTATAATGTGATGGATGGTTAAGATATGTACATGATAGCATTGTTGTTGCCTTCATCGATTAGTTTTTCTATTTGATGCATTGTAAAATAAGCTGCTCGGCTTGAAGAATAAGAGAAGCAGTTAAATTTATTGGTAAAACACAAAATGCTGCCATTTTAAAACTCTTCCCTTTGTTACATGGTTTACGTGAGGACATTAGTTGTCAGAAAAAGAGTCAGGATCTACAGATGACTCATTTATTTGATAGTGCTATTTTAAAACACAGATTGTGTACATGATTGTTACTGATATCACACATTTTACATGTTCTTGTAGATCTTCCTTCGTCTTACTCCTTGTTTTGCAGCTCCTATCTCTTCTCTTTGAAAGAAATTTTCCAAAGCAAGTATATTGCATTCATGTAGCTTTACGAAACTTTGGAGTAATGCATTGCTAAAGATGTTCCTGTTTAGAGATTTACTGGACTCACTTCTAATTTATTATGAATTAACCACTAATTCTCATCATCTTTATTACTTTTATCTCAGTTCTTCCTTACAAAATCATAAGGTGAAATCTTGGGCTCACTGAACTCAGGCTTTCATCTGAGGTGATTTGGATCTTGCTGAAGTCAGTTGAGATTTTCCAGTCTGTGGTTGAAGCCACTGTCAATATATATGAGCTTAAGCTAAGGAGATTCTCAAATCCTATTTGCCATTCATAGAATCATAGAATATTCTGAGTTGGAAGGGACCCACAAGGATCATCGAAGTCCAATACTATTCAAATCTAGGTTTTCCTCCAGTATGTATGAGAAATCAAACTACGGGAAGAAATGCTTTGCATTAGGTTTATTTGTTTAGGAGCACACTGATGGCCATGTTCATTGTGTAGGGCACAGAACACGAAACTGTTCATTTCGAATTTACATTCCCAGAAAGTACCAGCTTGTGTTGCTGGCATAAACCTAATTGTTCAAGTAGTTGTTCAGCAAAGCCTCTGAAACCACTACACTTGTTTCAAAATGCTCTCTAATTTCAACAGGGAGTTTCTCCACACATGATTAAAATCCACCCAAGAGAGTTTTCACAGCTGCTGTCAGTGTGGCAGCCTCTGCTGCCTGAACTTCAGTTCATCAGCACGGCAGACCTCTCAAGCACAATGATCACCTAGAAATTAAACAGATTAGGTAATAGAAAGCTTAAGAATCGCTCCAGTTGAGCATTCATTGACTGTACGCACTTAAACTCAGTGAACAGTAGATTTCCATGTTCTAGATAGTGTAGGTAGCATGTGTTGAAGTGGAGGAATACTTAAGCTTTAATGTATTCTAGATCCTTAATATTTTTAATTCCTTCTACTGAGTTCAATTTTTATCTTTACTCCTTTTATTTATAGACATGAGTAAGTGTACTGACAGATATATTCTTTTGCTCTTACTACAGGTGGTTTACAAGCCCAACTACTGTAAATGCTTTTTATAGTGCATCTACCAACCAGATCAGTGAGTATCTGATTTCTGAGCCTAATTATAAAGTGCCTGTTTGGGATTGTATGTATCGAGCGTCAGATAATAGCTGTACCATTTTTGTTGTTTGTGACTGAAAATTAAAAGTTCAAACGTGGTAATTCAGCTGTGAGACTTAAGTGAGAGGATAGTTCTGTAAAACTTAGGGCTCTCACGGATTTGAACTCCTGTTGCTCGATGTCAGCTGAGTTGCAGTGACTATGTGTGTGTGCTCTGTCCATTGCAAATGATAGCTTAAATCACTTTTGTGAAGGCTTAGATTTTCTGTCTTCCATTTTCTGTAACAAAAACATGTGTACACATACCTCCATAAATATACAGTGATAGCAATTCTGACCTCTAGTATTGATAGATATGTAGCAATAAATGACTAGAGGAGACTGTGATATAGACTAGAAAACCTAAGAAGAGGTGTCCAGTGGATTTGTTCAATATATGCAAGCACAAAGAGTGGTATCTGTAGCTAACTTAAAATTCTTACCTTTATAGTTTGATGAAATTATTTTGTGTGTACATTACTATCTTATTCTAATTTTAGTTACTGGTTGTTTTAGATAGCATAAATTCAGGTGTGGAAACATATAAGGTAAAAGAGTTGAGTTCTTAAAATACGTGTATGGATTTGGATGTTCATTTCTGTTTGCTTTAATGTGACTTTGCATTGCAAATTTCTAATGGGCTTTAAAATTCTATACCAGTATTTCAGTGTACAACAGAGTCACCTTTACCCTGGCACTTCTCTTTGCTCTTATTAGCTTTGGATGTTGAATCAGCCTTCTTGTTCTATGCCATCAGGGTCTGGAAGCTGGCTGCCATCTTCTCTGTGATCTTGGTCCCCAGAGACAGGACTATCAAAAATTGCTGGGTGACTCCCCCTTTTTCTCCTGGATCTCTTTTGGTAGCAGAGAAGTAGTTTTTGAAAGGCACAAAATTAATATATCACACTGAAGAAGTTACAGCAGGGGACTGACAATCTGAGTCTGCTGGTATCTGCTTCTACCAATTTTTGTAAACAATGTTGCCTTCAGACCACTCACTTAAATTCTTTCGTGTCTAAGTGACCTCATTTGTAAAGTGTGTATAATAATTAGGCAGCTCTTTTGATTAAAATTATTTCTAGGTTTAGATAGCTCTGCCTTAACTAGAGGCCTGCCATCATTAAGCAGTCACATTTTTGCTGATCATCTGAGGGAGCACTTGAGGCTCCCCTGAGCCGGTCACAGCTCTGAGGTGCCCGTGAAGCACGACAGCTGCTCTTCCTGAGGAACTCAGCACCAGACACCACTGATGCTGGAGATGCATCGTGTGAGTGGAGAGGAAGCCCAGTCAGCACGAAATGAGAACCATCACTGTTACAGCTTCTTTAACATTGTATTCTTTCAAGTTGCAGCAGTGCTCCGCTCTCAGCTTCTCTGCCATGGCACATTAGAGAAAACTGTAATGAGAGGCTGGGGTCACTGAAAATTTCACACTCACTGTGTCTAACAGTGTCAGGAGGCAGAGAGTTTTCAAATGTAACCCACCACTCGTGGGTGTAGAGGCAATTGTATTTTCTGTCGTAACTGCTGACCTTCTTGTTCTGCTAGCACATGACCTGGAAGCTTGGACAGTGCTATTCACAGCCCTTTTACGACTGTTTCAAAGAGGAAAAGGTTTAATGTGGATCTTTCTGAGCAAAACCCTCTCCTACCAGAGAGAGAGGTCCAAATGTAATCATACCCTAAAAACGATGTGCAACAAGAGGGAAGAGTCATAGAAAGGCACAGCACAGTCTTTCACTGCTGGCTGGTGTGTTTTTATTGGGGAAGAGGCCCTGTGAGATGTGGGAGGAACATTCTCAGGTCTGAAGTTGCTGATAAATATTTGACACATCACTACTGTGTTTCCATTAATGCTGCTGGGAAAGAATGGCTCTGCTGGAGAATGAAGTTTGCAAGCCTATGCACACTCGTATTGCCTGATATATTTGCTGGGTAAATCTCACTGGGCAAATCTCACATTCAGCAGTTCCTACCTTACTGCTTTGCAGCTGTGTTTTCAGTACTAATCCATACAAAGTTCAGAGGGACTGGTCACACGCTACAAAAGCTGTAGCATTTTAAAGGCCTAGTTAAACAACAGAAAAAAAAAGTTCTATTAACCAGAATAATTTGAGAATAAGAATTAAGCATGAGCTCTACCAAATGAAATTTATAGTTGTCATATAGCAAGCCCACAAAGATTTTGAGGACCAACTTTATAAGAGCATAAGAACTAATAATAGGACCTTCTTTCAAATACACTGAAAGAGGAAAGTTTCTAAGACATAAAAGTAAGATAATTCATTGCATTGGAAGAGTTTGTGAACTTCTAATCCTGGAGCTTTTTCTTACGAGAGGTAAGTCCCAGAAAGTGTTTAAAATCTAGTGTCAATGGAAGGCACTGTAGAAGAAATTCATACAATGAACTGTGACAAATATAAGGACCAGATAATATTCTCCCAGGTATTTCAAAGGAACTTAGACATGACATTGATGAACAACCTGCTTTGATGATAGCTTATCACTTATAGTGGCCTCAGCACAGGAAGAATAGGTATGGCAAGTGTCAAATCCTTTTTTTTTCCAAAAAGAATTCATGGGGATCTGCATAAAAAGTCATTTTCTACCCCTATATGAAGGAATCTGGTCGTGACTACAACATGATTGAATAGACAGAATGAATAAGCATGTGATATAAGGGTGAAGAGTGAATGTGACTATGTGAGTTGCTTTTTGCTTTTTCTTTTAGAAAAAAATCATGCTTTCTTAGTCTACTAGAGTTTTTTTGAAATTTAGAATCCAAGTAAGTATGCTTGATATACTATGTTTATTTCCATAGAACACTTTTGATGAAGTTCTTTTCCAGTGCTATTACCTGGATGTTGTCATGGGACAACAAAGAAAAGTCCTTTCATAAATTAACAGCTGGATTTTAATGTGTTCAAGGCTCATCTATTTTTGCTTTTTGTAAGTGTGTTTTCTAAGGGGAATTTGAGAAATAAGAATTTTAAAATACATAATAGAATTTGATTATGGAAAACAGTGTTTCTACATTGACTGGAAAACACTTGGTTCCAAAAGTTGATTCTAAAAATTAAGACCATTTAGTTTGAAAATGGAAATGTGCTGTGTGATAATGTCAGCATAATCACAGCAACTCCCAACTTCTTTAGTCACTGAAGGCTTTGTGAAAGGGTTTAGAGGAAAAACAATATCAGTGCCTTAACCCATGGATTCTGAAAAGGAGCGATCATCAGGTACCTGCAGAGGTGGAGAGGAATGCGGAGGTCCTGATCACTTCTGAACTTTAGGCAGATGCTTCTGCTTTCAGAGCTCAGAGCACAGGAAGGTCTGTGACACACTCCTGATGGATCACAAATTCTTCTGTCTCTGTAGTCTGTATCACTGACATAAGCATTAAAAAATCACCACAATCTCCATACAAGTCCATTTGATCTTCATATACATGCAATCTGTTAGTGTTCTTAATTTGACCACTTGGCTACTCAATTATTGGAAGAAAAGGCCTTTTTTCACTAGAAGTGAAAATTAATAGAAAATAGAAGCTAGATTATTTGGGAAAATATTTAGATTTGTGAGAATACAGCAAACCTAATGTATGCAGTACATGTACTGAATTTTGCTGCACTTTAGTGGACACAGCTTTATGTTTGCTATTGCTTTATTTAATTTTCATTACTAAACTGTTGATAGCTTGAATGACCAAAAATTCTGTGAATATCTCCAAAGAATAAATAAGGAAAAATAAGTACCTGTATCTAAGTAAGATGTCCTGCAAAGAGCAGAGTTTAAAAATATGGTACATATAATTTATCTTATTACAAGTTTAATCCTGATGTTCTCTTTACATGAGTTCTATTTATTTATTTCCTCTTTTTCCATAATTCAAAGTGACTTAGATTAATTACTATGCATGTTTCTAATGGTTGTTAACAACTTTTCAATCCTAGTTTGGATAATTTTTCAATTTTCTGTTCATTTGCTCATCAATTTCTACTCAATTATAGGTACTTAATAGGGACAACAGGTATGTGTCATTGCTTTTAGAGTCTCAAATTGTATCTAAGTACACTTCATATAATCTAAGCAGCATGAATACTATCTTTTTAATTATCATAATTGGAACACCAAAAACACATTCCTAAAGGATTAGTTTATTTTAATGCACTCTAGAGCAGTCAACAAATATGTGCTGAAAATAGACATAAGTGATGATCAAAGTATGCTAGCATACTTCTGTTCAAGAAAAGGTTTTATTTCATTACAGTACTAAAATATTGCCCCTTGAATATGTTAGGGATAGAAGGGAGCTGTTAATCAGACATTTGTTATGTTTATTTTTTTTTTCCCATACTTATGTTTCTAGAATATATAAGAAAGAAAGTGTAACATTTATGGGTTGTGAACAGTAATGAAAAGGAGATGTACAGTGAACTGAGACAAATATAAGCAACACACGAGGTGTAAGTTTGAATAGATGTATTGGATAATTAACTAATGTTGATATTATCTCTGTAAGTTTATATCCATGCTCCTTCTAAGTCATTTGTGCTGGTACTGCAGTTCTCTAGTGAAAGTCAAGAGGCCTCTTTAGAGAGTGGCTTCATTACATGTTACAGGAAGGAGATATAATCTACAACAGAATTTAAAAATTGCATTCAAATTAGCATCCATAGAGAAAACCAGAGATGAGAGCTCATATTAGCCAGTAAGTATCATCTTTACAGGAAGCATTAGGCAGATATTGATGCTGGCAGCTTGCTGATGCTGTGACTTGCAAAGGAGAACTCTTATCTTGCCAGGAGGCAGGGGAGTGTTGGCAAACAGCACACGGTGCCGTGGCCAGGGGAGGACAAGGGGCCTGCACACAGAGGCACTTTCTCTTCCCTTAAGAACCACACTAATTGGAAGGTTATTGATGAAGTAGTTTCAAGTGTGCCGTTAGTTTCCAGGAGGTTAATGAACATAACGGATTTGAACTGAACACTTTCCGAGCCCTGTTATTAAGTAAGCTTTAAATGTTCTTAAGTGAGCCCTCATTTTCAATTTTCTCTATTTACTAATGACCACTATTCTCTTTTATTTAATTATGGTCACAGGTGAGATGACACATGATCCTTACATCCATTCTTTATTTTTTCACCCTAAAATTCTTATCTATGAATGTATAAAATAGAAGAACTTTTTCTTTTTCCTATTTCACCCCTCTCCCAGGGAATCTAGTCAGGTTTTTTCCCTCAGAAAATAAAGATTAAAATTTCTTGAAAAAAACAGATGTTTTCACAAGTTTTCTAGTCTCTTAGCACAGAGTATTCATTGGCCTCTCACAAACCACCTCATGTTTCTCCTCATGTTTGCCCCACTGAGTTTGGGAAATACTGGGTTCTCTGCTTTTCATGAGCAGCAAAAAGCCTCTTGTCAGGTGAAGTAGAAACTGAGCCAAGAATTAAACCAGAGGCTGCTGAGTCCTTTGCTTTAAGATCATCACTTCCCTTTACCTCTTTAATGAATTTATTCACTACTCTTCATAAAGCTAAGCTTTGTATTCATGCATGGCATGGAACAGTTACTGTGCCTTACACAATTGATATTTTCTATTCCTACACAACTTTTGTTTACTATTCTCCTTGTCCACAGGACAAAACTTGAAATTAAGTGTAGGATTTGAGTCCATGTTATGACAGAGTTTGATCCCTGTCACCTACATATAGATGCTCAAAGCTGTCTGTGATGCTCGATAGTGTCTGATATGTTTTCTCATGTGTGTTGTATCTGAGAGAGAACTTGCAGGAGACCCTTGCCATCAAGACTGACAGCTAGAGGCCAAACAGGATATGCAAATCCATCACTGGGATGAGATTCAGTTGTCCAAATACAAGTCTGTGGAAGCATTTTAAACAAATGTATCCTGCCCTTTGTGCTGTTTTTAGATAACTAACCAGTTCCCTAGCTGTCTTCACCTTTAATTCCGTATGTGAATTCAATATCCTTTGATTACTGACTAGCAGTTAGTCTTCTGCTTGTATCTTATCCCTTTAAAATTCTACATTTCCTTCAGTGATACTTGAAAAAACAAATTACAGCTTTTAAACACATCTGAGAATTGCCAGTACAACAATTGGCAGAGTACCCTGTATATCACACAGTTTAGCACAGCTGTCTGCCCTATCTGTTGCTTACATATGGGATTCACTAGACTGTCAGAAGTTGCTTTAAACAAACCAACCTAATTATTGGAAATTGTAAAGACACTAACTTGGAATAAGGTTTTACTAGATCTTGCCTTGCTCGGTTAAAAACATCTTGCAATATAACTGCATAATGTAACCGAACTATAGCATTTGAATTCATATTTAGATTTGAACTCCAAATTTCCTCATGATATGGCAAGTCATGTGTTTTAAAAACACTCATGTGTTTTTAGTTACATCATCCATTATTAGTCTGCATTGTTTCAGTGAACTGTCAGATCAAATGTGATTGCATGTGAATTAACAGTATTACACTGAGTTTAAGGTTATTCATCTGCAAAATGCGTATAATAATACCACGAAGGTATTCATTATATTCATCAATGGCAGTAAAGCCCCTGTAAAATTGGAAAAAGAAAAGCTTCAAGATTTAAATACATTCTAACAAGCTTTATAGCACCTTGCTGCGGGGAGATGCTGAAAATGATACAATGGATAAAATGAAGCTAGAAACCTTCAATTACATTAAAAGTAGTCTGTGCAGGTAGAGCACTGTCAGAGCTACAGGATCAACATAATTTCAGAGTGAAATATTTGCAGTAAGCCAGAATGTACTCCACTGCTTGAAGTGCCCCTGCATTCCAGAGCAGTAAGATGGGTAAGTTCAACAGTCACTGTCCAAGGGTCCAGACACAGGGCTTTGGAAAGCCAAACCTCCCTGGAGATTAATCTGGCAAGGGATGTGAAGGGCAACAAGAAACATTTCCAGAAGCGTAGCTGTAGCAGCAGAAAGTCTACGGAAAATGTAGTCTCAGTGCTGAATGAGGGCAGAGAACCTGGTAACAAAGGAGATTTACCCTCAGTGGAGGAGGAGTAGATTAGGGAATATTTAAACAGAGTGGGCATACACAAGCCCATGGGCTCTGATAGGGTGCACCTATGAGCTGACTGATGTTGTTGTGATGCCACTCTTGGTAATCTTTGAAAGGCTATGGTGATTAGGAAAGGTTCCTGAGAATTGGAAGAAAGCAAATGTCACTCCTATCTTCAAGAAGGAAGATCTAGGGAATTACAAGCTAGTAAGCCTCACATCAATCTCTGTGTACATGATAAAGTAAATCCTAGATGCAGTTTTCTTGACCAGCTTTCTACAATGAGATTACTAGCTCAGTGGATGTGGAGAGAGATGTGAATGTGATTCGTTCTTTAGCAGGAATATCAGTATTGTCTCCCCTAACATTCTCAAATTCAAGCTGCTGAACAGTGAGCTACTCAAGTGGATAGTCAGGTGGACTGAAAACTGCTTGAACTGATGGGCTTAAAGGGCTGTGATCAGAACATCTGGGCTCTAAAGTGTTGCAATCAGTGGCACAAAGTCCATCTAGCCTGGCTGTGCCACCTTGCCACTGGTAAGATGCATGGATGTAGGGCACCAGTGCAGTTCTATGACAGATGGAACTCAGCTGTCCACAGACCAGTGCTCTTGTGGCACGTGACACCAGTGTCTCTCTCAGAATGATGTCCAATGACATTGCTCCAAAAGTAGGTAGGTTGTAAGAGGGTAGTCAAGGCAGATTCTGCAAGTCCAGGTCCTAATTGTAACAGATAGATTTGTGTGGGGTCTGTAATAAAACAACACTGTTGGTCAGTAATAGCCATTAGTGTAGGCTCTGAGCCTGCACTAGCAATATAGTGCGCAAAGAGAGAGACTTTCAGCCTCTGTCTCTCTTCTGGGGCTGTGTAGAGGGAGAAAGGTGCACTACAGACTAAATTTATGGTGAAATGTTAGCTCAAAGTACATTCCCAGTGCTTGTACCCATTCCTTAAGATGTGAAATCATCTGAAGTCTGTCTGTCTTACTCCTTCAGATCAGTTCTTAGCTTGCTTGAACTCCAGTGGCATATAAATAATCCCATTAGTATTTATTGCAAATGCAGCCTAGTATGAGCTCTCTGAATTTTGTCATTAATGCTTTTAGGTGCAATATGCCAAGCAAAAAAGAAACAGACTTCACAAGGGAATTGCTTAAATTGAGGAATTCAAACCAGCACAAAATAAGAAACTGTCAGGTGATCTATCTCCTATTAAAATTTCAAGGACTTTCTGGGTCTAGGACACTGTTATCCTTGCTCCCTCCAAGGATGATGCAGTTGATGCTTGCCTGAGGGAGACATTGCATAAAAAGGGATGCCATGTGTTGCCAAATCCAAATTTGTTCTTTCTAGTTTTGTGATAGTGGACAAGACTGTCCCTCATTTAGTGCTACTAACCTCTGGAGAACAAAACCCCTTTGCTATAACAGCTGCCAAAGAATTAGTTTCAAAACTAGATAATTATTTTTCTTAAAAAAAACCAAAAACCTCTCGGGAGTAATATATTCCAGTTTCCTGAACTTTTCTGGGATGTGTATTAAATTATACTGGCTTCTCATTCTGCTTTAGCCTGAAAATAATTCCTAAGCTTCCTTTAGTGCAATCAAACTGCAGAGGTGTTTCACGTAGATACCTAGAAGCAGGAGCCACTCCTTTAACCAGTATTTTGCTCAGTGATGTCTTACCTAAAATGAATCCTGACTCTGAGTAAAATAATTATCAATCTATTATGTGGATTCAGCATTGGAGCTTCTTAGCATTCATTCACATGACTTATTCAGTGAAAACTTTGTCTCGTGGCTTAACTCGCAGCTGATCATATTTCGTAGCTGGATGAGCCTGAGTGAAGGTTTACACCTTCTGTAAATAATGTATGTTACCTCTACTGCAGACAAGCACAAATTCAATATTCAGTTCTATACCTGGACAAAATAATTGCAGCTCCTTAAAAGATCTTATAGCCTCTTGGTGTGGTGACAGGCACACAGGATTGTGTGATCATTAAACATGATTTGTGGAGTGATTGTGCTACCTTGGTTCATACCATTTTCAGTGTGGGCTCATTTGTTCATTTTGGCCATGATTCCTCTCATCTGCTGTTGTGGGGAAATGACCATTTGAATCATTCAGAGTTAGCAGAACCTAATAATTCCAAAACCTTTTCTGAGGTTCAGAGTTTGGAAGGAACCAGTTCAGATTAGCTTTCCAGCTCTTAACACCAGCTCTTAACTTAGTGCACTAACAAGCAATTTTCATCAGGTCGAATGGATGTACCATTGCTGTGAGATGTTTAAAAACATGCAGAGTAAATACTCTTCTCTGTGCACTGGAAGGCAAGGAGAGTCAGATCAGGAAAACTTCGTACTTGACATTGGTAACTTGTGTTTAAAGGTGATAGAAAAGCAAATGATAATATGCTTGAAACAATGAAGTAGCATCTGGAGAAGTAAAAGAAAAAGACGCAAATAACATTCAGAAAATAAGTCTGAAACACATGCTTTTTGTAAGCTGATTGCAAATAGGTAATCGTGGAAGCCACAGAGGAGCAACAGAAAAAAGCAGATGGGCAGGCCTGGAGTATGTGTCACTCGCCACATCATTTGACATGAATTACACTCAGCATACTGTTCTATTTGTTTGTTTGTTTTTAATTTTTTTTTATTTGAAAGTATGTTTTTTAAAGACTTTGTAAGGAGAAGACAAAGATCGTACCTGACACTTTATCACAGATATAAAGAAATCCATGAGCTACCTATCAAAAAAAGATTGAATAGGGTAAGAATGGAATGAATATGGTTTTTGTTTTGACCTGAGTGTTCAGGTGACTTACTGAAGAGAGACCCGTAGGCTGAACAAGCAGGTCTTGGGAAAACAAATGAATCACCTGAGGAAATCTGTTCTTCCTCAACAAGGTGATATCCGTGTGGGGTAAACTTCAAAGTAGGTGTATGCCTGTGCTTAACAGATGAGAGTTTGTAACCCAAGACAGTAAATTCCACATTTGTGACTGGAAGGGTAGCACTGTTCACCATGTTATAAAAACTTTGACTGCTTTATTTAGCAGTTCTTTGAGGTGTTAAACTTTTACTATGTGCAGCTCCACTGTCTTCAGTACCCTGGCAATGAAATATTACCCTGGAATTAAAAATAGATGTGCGACTTTGAATTTGAGGAACAATTTTGATTCCTATATAATTAGTCTACCAGAAGTAGCCAGGTAATTCCTGTAGCTAGACTGACCCTATAGCCTTAATAATCTACAGCACTCCTTTACCAAAGTGCCTAATTATGTTAATTTACCTTTGATTTTCATAGACTAAATAAAATTAGGCTTGCATTTTATCACTTTCATGTTTTTGCTGCACTGAAGCTTCACTAAGCTAACACTATTTGAATTCTTGTTGCATTTTATCTACATATTGTTTGTTGATCTGTTACCACATCTGAGTATTCTTCACAAGAAACATTAGGTGTTTTTTTCACAGGAACACATGACTTACTCACTGATGCCTTAAGCCCCTAATGGTTTTTTATTTTTCTAATATTGGTAAGCCTTATAAGTTTTATAAGTAGATTTTAAAAGCAGCAACCCTCACTCCTTTGTCCCTTGTCCCTTTCCCTTTCCCTGTAGCACCCTTGTTTACACATTCCTTAACCCTCTTACCCCATTCTATGCTCCCTATATCAATCCTACTCCTGAAACCAGTAGACATGTTTAGTCTTTTGTCAAGGCAAGGCCTAGATTGTTGGCAGAACAACATATCAGGGCCTAAACCGCAGAACACGGTCAAAAACTGGGTAACTATGTACCCTTTGTGCACTGAGGGAGATGAAGACGGGATGAACAGGGGGTCCCGAAATGCACCCCAGACCCATTTTCAGGGGGTGGACCAGGGGCAGAGCAAAGGCCACAGGGTGGACACATTTGGGATTGGATGGAGGGTATTATAAAAATGTAACCTCTCAGGCACAGGTGCGTGCGTGTCTTGTAACATCTTTAGCCTTGGCAAAATAAACCCTTTCTTATCTCACCCCTAATTAACTGCTCTGGAGATTTTTTCAGCACTTAAATCCCACGGCAACACACACAGACAATGTGTGTAGCTATGAATTAAAATAAAGTTCTTTCAGTGCAGAATCTTATTGCCATTGTGGTCCTGGAGGAAGGAGGATCTCTGCTGCCTCTCAAAGATTCACCTCCTGAAACTGAACAAATGAGGTCATTTGTTGGGCACTGTGACAGTTATTCAGCTGTACTGAATTGACCTCACTATACATATATATATATATATATATTTTTTTTTTCTTGCTATTGCAGGATTCCCAGCAGGAGAACTACAAAAACCTTTCTTTTGGGGAACAGAGTATCCTAGGTAAGTTCTGCACCAGGGACCCTCATACACGTGAGAATGAGGAATAACAGGGAAAAGTATTGCAGATACACATGGACAAAGAAGAGGGCATGGAGAAGAAGGCTACTCTTGCTGTAGGGCTAGCTTGGCACTTGGGTTGTATGTTCTCACCTGCTGTGTCCTGCTTTTACCATTGAAAGAACTGACTTTGAGAAGTGCTACTTTGTGTGATAACTTTTCTTACCCTTGGGAGCCATGTGTGTTGCAATCAGTTGTCTTAAACTGATGACTGATTTCTCACAGGAATTGCTAATTAAGTGCACCAAGGGGAAGTGTTTCAATGCTGTAGCATGAAGATGCAGCATTGTGCACATGGCAGGTATTAAAAAGAATTGTAAATCAGGTAACTAACACTTCCTGAACAGAAGTGAATACCCTGAGAAGCCAATTATTATCAGTTTATTGTTCACTTTCTGCTAATATCTAAAATTGACACTGAGCCTTCATTTGTGCCTGTTGAGGTGCATAAGAATATTTCCATGTGCATAAGTGATTGCCTGAGCTGGCCCATGTGCTACTGTAGCTGAGGAAGAGTAATTATAGGTCTCACACATTTAATTTTGAAAAATCACTGCTTTTGTGCAGTTCAATAACTTTCTATTTTAGGGCAGGATAAGACCATGAAAAGTTTCTATTGGCAGTTTCTGAAAGTTATTTTGGACTTATATAAAGGCAGTTACTGGTGAAACATATCCTTAATAAACCTTTGTTAAAAAAATCAAACTTTTTGAAGAGTTTGGGTTTGCCATCTTGAAATCTGGATTGTGTCCTTGTAAACAGAAAATTTAGCAATATATGTAGAAAGACACGTTCAATTTAGGAACAAAATAATTTGCATTCAAAGAGAATTCTTATGAGCCAGCTGACTTTCTAAGTGGTAATTGGGGATAGAAGAAAGTCCTTTCTTGTTAAGGTGAACCCTTTTTCTGTTATGGTTATTGCAGGCCTGTTTCCAGCTTTGCTTTCTGAAGAGATTTCTTTGTACTCTGACCTTCTGCCATAGTGATAAAATTGTGGTTCTTTCGAAGTATTATACTTTGCTCATTTCTCATCTTTAAAGGTTACCTTAGCTTAAATTGGTTTTGCTTGAGTACATATCAAAATGAAATTTAGTAAACAAATGTAGCTGGTTTATATCAGACAATAGATTGCTTTTGTCCTTGAAATATTCTGGATGTTTTCTGTCTGTTTAGAGGAAAGAGTACATGGCAGTGGAACATAAAAACCATCAAAAAGTCATCAGCACTTGCTAGAAAACTGACTTAGAAAATATTTAACATTTAGTGGCATTTCAGTGTCCAGTTCCAGCATAAGCACCAAAAACCAGTTACATCTATTTGCATAAAGGGAAGCTTAGTTACCACTTTTACATCTCAGTACATGAAATAACATATCATTCAAATGCCATCATTCATAGTTATGAGCCTTCACTGCCAGATACATTGAAATAGAGAGTTCAAACTACCTGACCTGGTAGCTTCCTTACAGTTCTCTGAGCCTCCTCAGTCCCAGAAAGTTCCCCTTTAATACGGTGTCTGCTGGGCTGCACATAATTCCCTCCATCTCTCTCCAACTGTGCCCAGAAGCAAAAAGCATGAACAGTGCTGGGAAAATTGCTGGCAAAAAGTGTTGTTGAGATGGACAAAATTCTGAAGGGGGTTCCCAGAAACAAAGGCCAAAATTCACCCCAAACTTCACCCCATCTTTTGGAGGAATGGAAAGATGTAAGAGTGCCAGAACACCAGCCTGTTCTTTGTCCCTGCCACTCACGGTGACCGAGAACTTTAGAGGAAAAACAAGATGTATTTAGTAATAGGGCTTTGTTCTTGATCTCATTATGGGTTTTGTGCCATTATATTTATACTTCTCCAGCCGCAAAAGATCCCGTATAACCACTTCACTTCAGATGTGGAAAACAAGACTAACATAGTGCATTTATTATGGGTAATTATCACTGTGTGCTACACAAAATAACAAATTTGTTGCACAAAAGGATGATATTTCCATTGCTGAAACACATAATTTTAACCAGCATTTTTTAGAGAAGGTTTGTAATAGCACTTTGGGGAAAAAACAGTAGGAAGATTTTATCACATGCTTGAAAGTACCTTTCATGAAAGAAAAAAATAAAGTGAAGGATTGTCATGGGAGAAGAGGGAATTAAATGATATAATACTTTTTGGGCATGTCTGAGATGAGCAACTAGTGTACTATGGATCATTAGGTCCAGTAATAACACGTTATTTCAAAACCCTCTGCCTTTCTCCTATTTCAATACAATGCATTAGAAATACTATAAGCCACTTTGAAGTATAGCATGTCAATAACTGAAATAATTAAAATCATAAAAACCAACTTAACAAATGAAAGATACATTTAGTACATCACCTACACACATGATATCCACTGCATTTGGTGTTAAAAAGCCTGAACTTTTCCCCCTTTCATCCCTATTTCTCTCAGATGCATTTTTATTTGGATATAACAAGGAAAATATATTTAATTGCCAATCAAGAATACAAAATATTTCTTTCTATTCTGTTTCTCCAGTACATTAAATCTGACTATGTATCATGCCCTGTTCCAGGACAGGTGCAAGGAAATTGTATGACCTTTATTTTTAAAACTGAGTGGAGATCTGTTTAGTGCTCTACAAAGTATAGTCTTTGTTGCATGCCAGGGAAGAATGATTGGAGCCAACACGATGGAAACCCACTGCCGCTTTTGATCTCTTCTTTTTCATGGTTGTGCTGACAGAATAGTCACACCTATAACTTTATCCTATTCTCATTTAGAATATGCACAATGCAGTCAGCTGAAGGAGATATTTTGGAGCTCATATGATGCTAATAAGGGATTTGGTTAGAAGAGTGAAACATCACAAGGCTTTCAGAGTTTTAGATTAAATGTTGCTTTTAAATAAGAAAGAGTTTAGCATGAAGACTTTCAACAACTTTAAGTAAAAATTGTGCAGGTGTGATTTTCCTTTCGTACGCCTTTTAAATAAATAATGATCTTTCCTGAGGTCTTTTGTCCTTTGATGTTCATGAGTGTGGACACTTTCTGAGAAAACATTTTCGTTATGTTACAGGTCATTAAGTTATGGTGCCATAGGAGTAATTGTTGGCCATGAGTTTACCCATGGATTTGATAGCAATGGTGAGTGTTTAACTGTATGTTGATAACTTATTTTTTACAGAGCTGACAGATTAGAAAGCTGACTTCTAGGTGCTTTAGTTTTTTTATTATTTGGGGTTTTTTTAACAGTGCTGAGTTGTGTGAAAAAATTATAAAGTTATATTTATTAGATTTATTTACATAGAATCTTGCTTGTCTGAACTGGATTTTGTTTGGTAAGAAATGCAACAGGTTTGATTCTTTCTGTTTGTCTTGAATGGAAACTAAATCAGCAGCAGATTCAGAAAGTCCTGATGGGGGGAAATGGGAAGGGCAAAAGGATAACTTCTGATTCATAAAAATTACTTCCAAGAAAACTTTTCATTTCAATTTTGACATTTTTCAGAAGGCAATATGAAACTTTTAAAATACAATACTGGACCAAGAGTGGTACAAAAAAGGTGTTGCAAAATATTAAAATTAAAGAAAAAAAAAGAGGAGAGAGAGGGGGAAAAAAGAAGAATGGTCTGAAAATGTCAATCCTATTGTCCTGACAAACTGGATGGAGTGGGGCATTACCACTATCTAGCTTTGGCTGTCTCAGTAAAGTGCTTTTAAAAATTAGGCTCCTGAGAGAAAGAGGGTGGGGAGGGGTGGGGCACAGGGAGAGAAACATGAACCTCCTCCCACGAGAAATTTTGAGTTGGCTTATGTTGTGCTACATTGAACACCTTTAACTAAAGAAAACAAACAAATAAACAAAAACAACCCCCCAAACACAAACAAACAAACAACTTCCCCCAAAACAAAAATAAAGCCTTGTATCCTGGTATCCTGTTGGCACTGCTCTACAACATTTTGTGTCAGCAAACACTCCAGAATGAAGACATTTTTCTTCATAAACTCCCACCTCCTGAGTAGGTAAGTATCTAATCTCCATCTTGTCTCCTGCCAATCAGAAAGGAACTTAAGATTTGATTCCCTGAGCAGACCCCGGCTTTTTGCCAGGTGCTTACTTTCCAAATATAGAAATAAATACATCTCTAGGGAATTTGTCATCTTGAACAAGAGAGCACACAGGGAAAAAGAAAATAAATAAAAAGATGAAAGAAAGCATCTTCAGTACTTGGTATCATGTCTATCGTTGCTCCTTACCTCTCTTCATCCACATGGGCAGCTAAACCTGCTTTCAAAGAAGTCCAAACATGTCTTGTGTCTGACTGGCTGGAGTCATGACGGAGATTAGATACTCTTCTGCAAATGATGGGAGCAGGGATCTGATGCTGCAACTTCCATGAGCCAGTACTATAACCATCAGCCTGGGGAACGGGATGTGTGTATTCTCCTTGTTTCCATGAATAGGGTTCAAATGTCCTGGTTTTGCTCCAAAATAAAAAATGGAAACTTTAGAAGTTTCCATGAAATGGGTTGTTTTTCTGATCAAGTGTAGAATTAATTAATAATAAATTAGTTATCATCAGATTTACAGAATCAAGGACATATGGGCTGAGGATGAAAAATACTCACAATTAGACTTAGGAGAAAGCTCAAATGCCTCTTACACTATGTAATTATAAAATGTACTATAGAACTCATTAGTCATTGCTATCTTTTTCTGCAAATGGAAATGATGACAATAAATAGAATGCCAGCTTTTCACTGCTCTACTTGAGTGGGGTCAAGATTTTGCTCACTGATCCTATCCATTTTGTACACACATTTGCATGAAGACATTCACCTCTCATTTCTGTGCAGGTGATAGATTCCTAAACTGGAAAAGTTTTCTCCTGCAAAAACATTTGTTTTCTTTCTTTCCTTTTTGAGGTCGGAAATATGACAAAAATGGAAACTTAGACCCTTGGTGGACAACTAACTCTGAAGAAAAATTTAAAGAGAAAACAAAGTGCATGATTGATCAATACAACAATTACTACTGGAAGCGAGCTGGCTTATATGTATGTAAACCATCAGTGACTGAAAACAGTCGTACATTAGGAGTTTTGGTTGTTGTGCCTTTTTTTAAGTTCTCTTTTTATAAATCCCAGTGTATTGGGGTATTAGGCTCTCAACTTCATTTCTCACAACAAATGATTTTTTGAAGTGAATAATTGTGTTAAAAATTGTCTGTCAGGTTTGATTAGTCCAGTCAAATACCACTACCCACATCCAGGTGACAGGGTTAAACTACTTCTCCCCATCACATTGTTTTGGATTCAGAGGAAGAAGATGAAGCCACTCAGCAGGGCTGGTCTAATTATTGTGAGCATGTTAAATGTCTTCTGAAAATGAGGTCTGTAATGAAAACTGAGCAGTCACTCTTTTTAGAAAGAATATAATAGCATGTTTTATAGATTTCTTTAACACTTCTACCTGTTATTTATTGTGGTTATAAAATGGCTGCATAAACCCTACTTTATTTCAGATTGAACTCTGGCACTTTCTTCCATGCATGCACACAAGACCCCATTTGTATGTCTAATCAAAGGGGTATGATAGCAGTAGCTCATAGAAAAGGATTGAGAAAGAAAGTGCAAGTGAATGGTTTCTGTTTGATTCTTTATCAGAGCTATGGGCTTCTCTGAAAATGTACACATTATGTATGTGTCCAAAATGAAGATAAATAGGATAAATCCCAGACTTTCAGAAATGAATAGCTGAAATTCCAGTAATGTTGGCTGGGACATGATTTTAATCTTAAGTTTCAGGAAAAAATACATACTGAAATCCCCACTCAATTCTATCACCTCTATTTACATTTTAGAAATACTGTTTCATCTTTGCCTTTTAAGAATAGAGGGGTCACATGGAATGCTCAGCAATAATTTTAACACTTTTCCCAGGCTGCTTGTGTTAGTCTCAGAGGCAACGAAGCCATGTTGTGGTCCAGTCTGAAGTCCAGCAACTCAGACTTGAAGTATTTCCCATAAACTAATTTACAAATAAAAATTCTCAGGCTCATTCCTGAATATATGTAGGACAAAAACTGTCAATACAAAAGTACCACTTAAAGAAGGTCATTAAAACCTTCCCCAGGGATGTGGCTGAGCCCTTTCCATGCCTCTGCCACTGGCTTAGCCATCCCCTTCTTCTCCTGCACTGTCTCTTGAGGTGAGGTAGGTCTGAATTTCTTCTCCAGTGTAGCTACTGCCTTTGAAGTTCATGAATGGGCTTACTAGAGAGATCCTGTTACCCACAGCCTTGTCATCCCATTTCCACGGGATAACCAAAAGCACTTTTTAGATGATAGAAAAATCTTCATATTTTCTGCCATATTTTATAGCTTTTGTATGAAGAGCTATGCAAGCAAAGATCTTTTTTTTTTTATTTTTGCCTGTCACTTACATCAATAGTCTGCAGGTTTTTTACCTCTGTACGAATATTTTTCGTGGATCAAGAAACCTATTTACTCTTCTTCCTTCTCTTCTGATTTACAATAAAAATGTCTGCAGAAGAGAAGTGTAATGAAAGAAAAAGTGGATATAGAAATAGCTTCAGAGTGCAATAATCACACAAAGTCATCTCATCAAATAAAGGGCTTATCGTGGTCTCTGAGCCCTGTCACAAACTGCACAGACTAGTCTCAAATACTTGATCCAGAGATGCCTGAGGTCAGCAGAAAGACTTCTTCCACTTATTAAAATGACCTGTGGCCCAAGTGCCACTGTGAGGTTACTCTCATCTTACACTCTAAATCAGTCTCCTTCACAAGCCCACTGCAAGGAAAGGCCAAAAAAGAAGGCAGCTGGTGTGTTTGAAAGTTCCCTGGTGTCCCAGCACCTTTTCTCCTAAAAGCTTCTCTTTCACCTCCATCTCCAGCCTCCTGAGGGGAGGGGAGTGCTGACAGGAAAGGGTTGGCCTTTCCTCTAATGCTCCCATTTCTCCTTTATTGCACTCTTGGGTGTAACATTGTACCCAAGGCATCAAGCCACTTGTTTTGAGGCCAATCTGGGTGCTCATCTGCACTGAGTGGTGGGGCACAGGTACGTAGCTATGTCCTGGATCTTTTTACCTCTTCTGCTCCGTTTACCCCCCTTTTAGCATCCTGGAACTAAGGTGAGCCCACTATACTGATCCCGTGGCATGGGAAAGCCTATAGCTGCAGGCCAGCATTGATCTTCATAGCTCTGCTCAAAACTCTGCTCAATTATCTTGCTTATTCAAGGCATAATAGAGAGCAAAACTGCTTAATTACAATTACAGTTGGTAACACTAAGACCTTAGTAGGTTGGGTGAGCAGAGGTAATGCTGATCTAGCAGAAATTAGGATTTGTTCATAGTGGTATTGCACTTGGTAGTGCCAGGAGGCTGGATTTCTCACAAAGTTTATGTAGTGCTGCTTCTTGAAATATATCCTTGTTGCTGTTACTCTTGCTCCTGGAATCAATACCAGAGAGAAGCAAAAGGAATCTTCTTTGCAGATATTTTTAGAGCACTGAATATACTATCAATATTAATTCTGTCTCTGACAGTTATTTTTAATTATGCTTATGTTATGACTTAAAAGTTATTTTAGTATCCCAGTATTATATGAACAGTTATGTAGAGAAATAAATATAACCTTTTAGATAAAAGTTTAAAAAAGGGACTACTGGATCTCACATGTAACCAGATAAAAACAGTCCTCGGGGGGAAAATTACTGATGCTCAGATCAAAGATCAGGGACTGGATTCTTGAGTGCATTTTATCTACTATATTTTGTGCTACATAGATCTAGGACCAGAGCCAGGATAACTTATCACAGAAAATTTTTTACTGACAGTTTTCCCATTGAAACCCCGTTTTCTTAACCAAAGTTATGATTGTTGAAATTGGCTGAGGTCATTCTCTCCTTGTTTTACTTTTTCCCATTCTTGAAGTTGATCAAGAAGGAAGTTCAGAAATGGGTCAAATGACTGATGTTCTTTCATTCTGTCAGGTGAAAGGGAAGAGGACTTTGGCAGAAAACATTGCAGATAATGGAGGTTTGAGAGAAGCTTTCAGGGTAAGCAGTCGAAAAATATCTGAAACATAGTACTACGAAAAAAAGCTGTGGTTATCTTCATGTTGCTGAAAGGCACTTAGTATCTCTTTCTTATCAGGCATACAGGAAATGGATTACAGAAAAGAGGGGAGGAGAAGAAGAACCTTTACTGCCAGGCCTTGAGTTCACACACAACCAGCTTTTCTTTCTGAGTTATGCCCACGTGAGTAGCACAAATGTTTTTCAAGTCCCCATTTATTAACCTGCACAATGTGCAGTGCAGAGATGAGCCTGCTTTGTTTCAACAATCCACATGATCCAAACCCAGATTTTTCAGAATATAAGCAGAGACTTTTCACGGGACTATTACTTCTTTTCTCTTTTTCTCTTTGTCCTCATCTATCCATTGTGCCAGAACTGCTGAAATTATTTTTGTGTTTGCACAGTGTTGTTACAGCAGCTTTCTTTATTCTTGCTACTTCCCTCCACTAAGGGTCTTCTTGTGAGTATTGAGTCCTTAGCCTTCTTCAGTTTTCCCAGTTTTCAACTTCCCAGATTTCTGGTGCTTGCAATACGCAACAGTTTCTAACTACTTCCACCACAGATTCCTGTTGAAAATGTACCACCACTATTTGTTGCTGTTAATGTTGTTCAGTGAAACTAAGCAGCAGTGAAGAGAGTCTTAGTTTATTTTTTCCCATCTGTACACTAAATATGTTGTAACAAAACTTTGATAAGGAGTGTGAATTTTTTAGAAAAAATGTAGAGCAGGAGAGGATCAGAAATTATTTATTTGGTTAAACAAGTTGGGACAAACTCTCTATATGAGAAGTAAAAGTTAGACTATAAAACTTTGTGCACCAGTTGAAGGAATGAAATCATCCCAAACTGAAGAAACAGCACCCAATGCAACCAGTCCTGGATGAAAATCATTTCTCTGCTGAGAGTCAGTGTAGCAGCCTATGGGCCTGTGGCAATTTCAGTTTGACGAACACTGAGCAGAGGAAGGATTCCACTTTGGTAGTTTATGCTGAATTAAGTTTCATACTGTGTGAATTTTCCTCCAAGAAATTTTTGAAGCTATAGGAGTATTACAGGACCACTGCAGCAATTACGTGTCCAGTGGACCCTCATAGGGGAGGCACATGCACAGTGAGAGCAGGGTATGCAAGGTACCCTTGAGCTCAGCCTATTTCCACAGAGCTTCAGAAACTGAATAGACTTATTCAAACTGTCAGGGCTGTCCAACCAGACAAAATTGCACTGAAGTCCACTGAAATCCTATGGGCTATCTAGCTTAAAGGATTTTGTCGATAGGAACATTCAATGCAGGGAGTTGGGTAAGGCAGGGGCAGCTTAAATGAGATTTTTTCATGCAATGGATACAGCATAAGAGGGATTATTCAGCTGTGCAAATATTCTGTCTACCCTGTTTTGTAGTTAGTTACAATTGGGTTAAGTATCTTATCAGAATTAGTGAATTAGGGAACACTGATGGAAATGTGGAGAATATGTAATTTCAAAAGAAACTGACATTTCAGCATGGAATAAATATGTCAGGTAATATATCTTCAAGTCTAGAGATGATAAGCATCATTATATGTACCTTTTATAAAAATGACATAGCTTTGAGACCAAGAAGTATGCTTGGTAATTATTAAGGTGTGAGAGCTGCAGCATAAGCTGAAAAGCAAGCTACCATTATAGAGAACTTCAAAAAAAGAATTAGTAAAGTGGCTGTGATTAGATGATGGGATAGAGTGGGTAGAGAAAAACAGTGGGTGGATCCACTAGAGGATTTGAAAAACAAGAGAATATACCAACAGAAAACCGCAGGTTAGCAAAGGTGAGACAGAGCAGGAATTTATGGTGTCTTTCCCTTTAATGCATTCTGTCGGTAATAGGCATCTTAAAAACAGTGACATTACATTCTGCTTTACTTACAAAGTCATCTCAGATAATGTGCCTGTTTCTTTTTTTTATATTTTATTAGGTAAGATGCAACTCCTTTAGACCAGAATCTGCGAGGGAGCAAATATATACTGGAGCTCACAGCCCTCCACAGTTCAGGTAGTGCAAATAATGTATTTCCTCAGTATACATACAGAATCAATCACTGCAGAACAGAAGTGCTGAAATTTAGCATTTTAAGAGGGGGGTAAGAGCAAGCACAAAATTGGACTGTGCTATTGGTTTAGATTGAAATTGAACTGGTTTTATTAGCTTATCTTTCACTGTTACAAATGCTCTTCTGTAAAATTGAGGAGCTTGCATCTACCTTCAAAAGCATTTGAACCAGAATGCAGCCTGATCCCTGTGATGTTCTGTAATCATGGCCTGAGTATGTAAAATGCCTCATCTATCACTTTCTTTCCCTAAGCAATTCTAGTTTAGAAAACAGTGAATATTAGGAGCGTCCTTGATTTAATCTGCCTGAGTTCATTAAAAGCTTCTAAGTGACTACCTTGAATTATATTGATAATGCAAGGCAAAACATGCCCTATAAATTTGATTTGAGACTATACTCTTCCATTGGCCTTCAAGTGACATTTTGCTTGAAGGAGCTATGATAGTCCAGAGTAACTGTGCCTTTCCCCAAAAGGCCTCCCACAGGCTCCCCTAACCACAGACACTCATGAACTCCAAGGAGAGGTTGGAAGGGGGAAGTTTTAAAGATTACATAGGAGTTAGGAAGCCAGAGTTTATTTCTCAGCTTCTTCACAGAGTTTGTGTGACCAAGAACAAGTTGTTTCTGTTGGGATTCATGTCAGTCGTATTTACTTAACTAAGAATTGTATGTTTGCCCTCAGTCAAGTGCTACATCACCTCTTAATTTGGAGGAAGGATGTTAACTCCACAAGCTGATTCTGATTCATAGTGGAAGTGTCTCCAATACAGTACTCTCTCTCTCTGTCTCTCTCTCTTTATGTATATATATATACATATATATAATCTTTCATCAGGTAATAAATTTAAATTACTTAGACTCTGCAAGTACATCTTTCTATTGATTACCAAGGGAGCTCAGGGTAACCTGTTCAGGGAAAGGTGCCTCTACTATAATTCAGTGGGATGAAATCCAGACAGCCCACTCTGATTTCACAGTTAATGTGTGGCAATATCAAACCATGGGTAGAAAAGTGGCATGCATGCACACATAAAGATATTTCACTAGATAGATTCTGGTTTTATTTCTTTTTAATTGGCAGATTTTCAGTATTATCATGTGTCTTAGCTATTTTTGGAGGCCAATTTCACTTTGAAATCCCTGATATGGCAGGCAGAATTCCCACCAACTTCAACAGAGTTCTGCATGACCAGCTCTTGCTGTTCCAGTCCCTGAATATGTATCTGCAATATTTTTACAGTAAAACTGTATATCTTGTTTGAAGCCTAACCTCATTTTGTAATCCTCCCTACAAAACTGACTTTTAGACATTTTTGTGCCAGATGACTGCAAATTTTCTTACTCATAGAAAGTCTAATCAATGTAATAAGAATGTTTCTACCATGCTGTGCTATGCTGAGAAGCTGATTGTCTGCAATATAGAAAAATGCCTTCTCAGTGCATAACAAAGACAATAGAAAGGCATACAATTAATAGCTCAGTAGATACTTTTCTGCTCTTAACTCAGGAAACTCTTTAATACCATTGCAATTTTCAGACTAGTAAGTTCCAGGATGTTTAAAGGCATAGGAAAAAGCAGCCAACAACACAATCTTAATCTAGCAATGGTAAAATAATAATTTCTGAGAGCATCGAATAATGAAGACATTGTCTATCTTGTGTGAGGCAGAGATGTGCTGTGCTTTCAGTACCACACCACCTGTGGTGGAAGCAAGAGAGCATGGGAATCTGGTCAGGTCAGGAGGCTCAGAAATTGCATTTCCAAAATAACTGAGGAGCTGAGTCTGACAGGTGTGAGGCTGAGCTGCCCAATAAGAGGGTCTAACTGCCCCCTCCAGCTGTGAAGTCCCAATGTGTGTGTGTGTCCATGGTGGGCAGAGTGCATTGTTATGGGAAGCTGGCTGACATGATCCAAATGAAACCACTGCCAGCACAACCTCAGTGTGTGCTTACATGCACATGCCTGTTGGACTGCAGCATCTGGCAGGTGCTGGAAGAAGGATTTCAATGTGCAAGGCTACTGCTGAGGGTTAGATTAGAAAATTGTTCTAGAGGACATAGTATTACAAAACGCATTTGTTTTTCACTGAGTTTCTAGAAAAGCAAGATGCTTCTCAAAGCACCAAACAAAATAAGATTGTCTTCCTATTAGCTTTAACTGGCAGTGCTTCTCCTGAACTTTTTGGTTTCATTTGTGTAAAAATTATATGAAAGCCTGAAAATTCAACCTGAAGCGAACACACTGAAACACTTGCAGACCTGTAGTGTTTAACAGAAGGCAAGCTGCATGGTCACCCCTTTTCTCTTTGCAGAGTTATTGGAGCCATGAGCAACTTCGAAGAGTTCCGTAAAGCTTTCAATTGCCCGAGGAATACGACGATGAACCGAGGAGCAGAATCCTGCCGGCTGTGGTAGATGTTCCTTCCAGGTCTTCTGTCAACAGGAGTCTGCAATGTGAACTGCTGAGCTCAAGACCACTGCTAGAGTTTCAGAATAATGTTCTGAAATCTGGAGAGGTGTTACTTCAAATGCATCTTCCTTATCCATGTTGATGACCAGCATGGATCTAATCATCCCTGTTTAGAGCCTAGAAACATTCCAAATAGAAGAGATTTCCTTTAATGATAATAATAAAAAGTAACTCATTTTATCCATAAAACTACTCCTGCTCATCTGCAGTTGCATTGCTTTTGATGGATAACTGCCATTATCAATTCTAATTCCTGATTTATAGTTGAGCAAGAGGTAAATGCTAAAATCCAGTTTTAATCTACTGCTCTGCAGGGGTGCTGTGCAGAATGCTCCTACACAAAATTTATTCTTTCCGGATGAAGAAATTCATGAGACCTGCTATAAAGTCAGATCTGATCTGCTGAGTGATACAACATTTTCATAACTTAAACTGTCACAGCCCAGCATGCCATAAACGATGTTGTGTGATGTAAAGACACAAGACTTTATATAAATTCAGTTTAATATGTCAGATTAGTGCCTCAGGTTTTGGAACAGTTTCAAACTGAGAAAGTACCTCGTAGTATCCATCTGCTACAACTAAAACACAAAGGATACTTGTCAGATCGTGGCCTCCTCTAATTTTAGAACAGCTTATGATAAAAATCAATGTATGATGAAAATCAAAGGCTTGCAGAGGGAATTCCCAACACTATGATACTCATAAATATTGCAGCATGTATTCCTGTTCACACTGTGGGTAGTTTTTTTCCCGGGGGTGGTTTTTACCTTGTGCTGAAGATAGCTTTACCTACATCTATTTTTTAAGCCTGAAATACTATACCAGTTGTAAGTTATGGGTATTTTAGTGTTGGGTCTTACAGAGGATTGTAAGTACTGTGCATCTTTGCCCTCATGTTCTGGATGGAGCAGGATGATTTGTGATTTTAAAGAAAGAAGAATATGCAACAGAAAAACAGATTACCAGCAGCGTTTGACTTGTCTGGATAAAAAGAGCAATTTAGGAATAGAGGACTTATAAATACACTAAAAATGCAGACCAATTGAGTCTTTAATTTGATTTCTAACAATATTCATGAAAACACATTTTATTGAAGAGAAAAACTTTAACATATAACTGTTACTGGGGGCACACACACAAAACAACTCTTTCTTTTCTAACAGAAAGATACTTATTTAAGTGATATATATTTATACCTTGTGCATTAATTCATTTTTACATGGTGGAATTTCTTTAGATTTAATTACTGCAAATCCATATAGGTCTCTGTGTGTATGTACTTTTATATATATATACAAAAAATATAAATTCTTTTATATGCTTAAAGTTTATTTTATCAGTATAGAAATGTTAGTAAGATAAACTTTTTTTACAAGGAGTTGTCAAATATTGTTGGATAAAGAATTGATTGGATGGTCACATGCAGAGGGTAGTGATCAACGGCTCAGAGTCCTGATGGAAATCACTGAAAAGTGATGTCCCTCAGGGGTCCATATTTGGACCAGTGTTATTTAATAGCTTAATTAATGACATAGACAAAGGGATCAAATGCACCTGCAGCAAGTTTGCAGATGACACCAAACTGAGTGGTGTGGTTGCCACACTTGAAGGATGGGATGTCATCCAGAGGGACCTGGACAAACTCAAGAAGTGGGCCCATGGAGATCTCGTGAAGTTTAACAAGACCAAGTGCAAGGTGCTGCACCTGGATTGGGGCAACCCCCATTATCAATACAAGAGGATGAACAGATCAGAAGCAACCCTGTCGAGAAGGACTTGGTGCTGCTGGTGGGTGAGAGGCTGGACATGACCTGGCCATGTGCATTTGCAGCCCAGAAAGCCAGTTGTATCCTGGGCTGCATCCAAAGCAGTGTTGCCAGCAGGTTGAGGGAGGGGATTCTGTCCCTCTATTCTACTCTGGTGAGATCCCACCTGGAGAACTACATCCAGCTCTGGAGTCCCCAGCACAGGAAGGACATCGACCTGTCGGAGCAAGTCCAGAGGAGGCCACCAATATGACTGGAGGGCTGGAGCACCTCTGCTATGAGGAAAGGCTGAGGGAATAGGGATTGTTCAGCCTGGAGAAGAGAAAGGCTTGGGGTGACCTATTTGCAGCTTTCCAGTCCCTGAAGGGAGCCTACAAGAAGGATAGAGACATACTATTTACAATGACATTTAGTGACAGGAGAAGGGGGAATAGTCTCAAACTGAAAGAAAGCAATTTTGGATTAGATATTAGGAGGAAGTTCTTTGCTGTGGGGGTGGTAAGACACTGAAACAGGAAGTCCACAGAAGTTGTGGATGCTGCATCCCTGGAAATGTTCAAGGTCATGTTGGATGGGGCTCTGAGCAACCTGGTCTAGTGGAAGGTAGTGGGTTGGAATTAGATGAACTTTAAGGCCTTTTACAACACAAACCATTCTATGATTTTATGATTGTCCATCAGTCAAGGTGGAGGAAGGTTTACTGAAGCTAAGTAACTGAAGCAAATGGGATTATTTTCTTATGTTTCTTTAGAAAGAAGTGGGACATAATGGAAACATAATTTATGGAAAAAGACAGGATTTTGAACTACCTTCTAGTGCGAAAGAAGCAGACATTCCTAAACTCAAGGCTCTATTGACCCGTTTTGGAAACAAAATATTATGGTTTGGAACCAGAACATTCTTTTATCAATTTTCCCAGAAAAAGTCAAAGTTTTCTTAAGAGGAAAAGCATTTTTGTTTCCTTCATGCTAGCTCTGTTCCTGAGTTCCATGGATTACAATTTATCATTTGAATTGCCACTTTTTCTAGAGGTATTTTTCACATAAATTGTGATGGCAGTATTTTCATAGACCTTTTCCTCAAACAAGCAAGTATTGGTCTTCAGCAAAGGGATACTCTTTGCCTGGTAATGGGAAAGTTCTTTAGCAAATTGAGTGCTGTATTGACTTCATTTCTGTGCTCATATGAGCACTGACACAACTTGATGTTGATTGCTTTGGATCAACAGCACAAAGTTCAGGGTCGACATCCTGGCCCCATTAAAGGTAGTACCAATACGGTCGTTGTCCTCAGAAAAGTCAGGACATCAACTCAAACACTTATCTAAATTTGCTAAATTATTGGACTATGCAAAGACGGTTTCACAACAGTTGACTTTAAATTTTCTAATTTTATCTCTCAAATCAGAGATGCATTTGCAAGAACTCTTCTTTCATGGTTATTTTCCAGTGAGGCACATTCTGTCTTTTGTTGTTTATGGGGTTGTTTTTCTGTATTGATAGTGATTTCTTCTAAATGTCTGACATTTCTTACCTTAAATGTCACTCTTCCTGCTCCTTGCTAGGCTTAGGTCTTTCATGTTTAATACCAAGGATTTTTGAACTGTGGTATGTGTATTCCCAACAGCAAAGTAATCACTGCAAACTCTTTCATCCTTGCTAGGATATCTCCTGTAGGAGGCAGGGGGCAGGTTCTGGGCTGGGGGGATATAGGAAGCTGAAGGGTTTGAGGGAAATGCACTAGAAGAGAAGAAGAAAGCATATGACCAGATTTTGTACCCTGATTTTAGCAGTTGAGATGGCAGCTACACACTGCCAGGAAAGTCAGAAGTCCCTGCTGCTGACTGGCACATTCATTGGTAGTATCCTAGTTTGGGGAATCCTTGCTGTTGACTCAGGTTTTCAGTGCCTTGGGCTTAGGTCTTGCATATGTCCACACAAGGATCCTGGTCTGCCTCACCTGCCTGCTTTTTACCTCAAACCAAACAGCTGATTATGCAATTTACAGTTCACTTTGAAGTAAGATACTTTCATATCATTTGCCAAGCAAAGCGGAAGGTAATTAAACGTGATAAAACTTTTATCACCAAGGACAGCCAAGACATTAGTGATGGTTTGTGAGGGCTCTTCCCATTTTCTCTCTTTTATTGGACTACTTGGCTATGCTTTGTTTTCCTGTTGTGCCTCCTGGGTCTATGCTAGCAGTGCCTTGCTGTGTTGCACTCAGGTTCACTTATTATATCTATGCAAAAGGATCCTTCATCATACATATATTTTTTCTAGAGCTTTTAAATTGTTACTTTTTTCAATTGCCAGTAATATTGTGAAATGCTTCTTCCTGTTAGCTCAGTAATCTTCTATTTCAGTGACCAGGAGGGGAAGGATCACCTATGAACAAAACATTTTTATCTGTGTAAATTTGAAGAGATATTTTTCTACTGTGTAGACATAAAGAAACAACCTCCACTCCTGCCCCATGTCCCCTTCTTCAGGTCCTAGAAATATGGAAACATTCTATTCTATTCTAGTTTAGTCTAGTCTATTCCTTCTTTTTCTGCATTAATCCTGAAATGCAAAACCACCACGTTATACACTGTGAGTATTTCTGCTGATCCTATTGTGAAGGAATTAGCTTTACACGAGTAGCTCTCTGAAAAGGCAGCTGTGCTATTCACCCATGTAAACTGCTTAGGTACATAAACAATGTCCAAGCTGGGTCTGGATGCTGAAGGACCAAAAAATTCAGGTGCATTATAAAGCTCTGCCTCATGCCCTGTGCAGAGGGACTTCACCATTCTTTAGGTTGAAATGCTATTATGACTCTAATTGGTTGAATTATTTATAAAATAATCAGATAGGTTTGCGTATAAGTTTTTATTGTTATATGCATTGTTATGTCAACTTTTCATTGAGTATTATACGGAGAATTATACAAAGTTAAAAGGCCTTTTCTGTTTAATTCTTTTGAATCTGGATTTTTATTTGATAGTCAGCCTATTGTACATTTTAATTTTTCTTTTTGCATACTGTATTGATTGACCATTTTAAAGACAATTGTGTTAGCCAATAAAAGCTGAAGTGATGAAGAATTTTCCTATGCTCGCAGTATGGCAAGAGCTGTTTGGCTTGGCACTGTCCAACTCTACAATGTTACTTCTGTAATATATAGTCTTAATGAAATGTAATAAAGAGCATAATGATGTGGCCCCAGGTTCTCCAGGCTACTATTACTGCTTGACAGGCTGAGAAGGACCTCCTCTCTTAGAGAGTTGCATAGTCATCCTCAGCCAGTGTTTATTAAGCTCCACTTGCCCTCATTACCCTGCTGGAGGCAATTAAAATGAACATACGATGAGCTGCTGCGGACAGGACTGCATGCTGAAAAAATTGCAGAAGGCCAGAAAGCCTTCCCCAAGTCCATGCCTGTCTCAACCCGTTCTTTGCTTTTCAGTTGCTATTAAGCATTTTCTGGAAGAGTTTTTGATAGGATAGCCCTTGTGCCATGCCTGAGTTTGAACTTCAGCTCAGCGCACCGTGTACTTCATGAACCTGACCGGGCACTTGTCAAGGGCTGTTTGGGCACAGGGATTGGGCCAAGGCCTTATACATGACCAACTTGGCTTTTCTGGGCTAAGTGCCCCATTTCTTGAGCTCTGTCCAGTTTCCTGACACTACTTGGGTGGCCATAAGCAGTGGTACTGGCCCACTTCAAGACAGCATACAGCCTATGAGCATCAAGGAACATTTGTGCCTGGTGGGCACAGTGGCTGATGCTGGCCTTGCTGCATCTCTTGAATGATGCTCAGTGGTGACACAGCCTCTCTACCCAGCTCTTGGGTTTGGGGTGGCAGGGAGATTTTTTCTTCAAAAGCCTGCATCAGTTCTGTCACCTACTGTACCATGCAGCCTTACAACATTTCAATGGGCAAAACCAAAGGTTTCTGTGGAGGAGGATGAATGAACAAAGCAAAGGTTTGGGTCGGAGAATGAAACCAGCCTCAGCACAAGGAAAATGTCTTGCTTAACTCTCATGGGTTTATCAGCATCTTGGAAAGATACTTTAACAATGTCTATAGCTCGCCCTGAGGAATTCAGAGTTTAACTGCTGCAGCAAAAGCCTGCTTCACTAATCAGACAATTTAATCCCATTTAAAGTGTAATATATATTAATAAAAAAGAAAAGAAATTAAAGATACCCATGGGATTCCTCAGCACTGCATTATATTTTATTAAATATAACATCAAAGTTGGAAGTTACTGAGAATCAAGATAATGTGTTACGCTAAATTGTGATCAAAGAAAGAGATATAATGATATAATTTTAATCATCCATAAGCACCAAAGCTGAAACAGCTCTCTGTACCAGGTTAAACACATACACAGATGCATACAGTAACTGCAAACTTAAATGCACATTTTTCAAAATGTCTCTGAAAGTTTTATCACATCCATATTTACTGTCCAAACTGGTGAAAAAGTGACCTGCTTAACAAAGCTTGGGGAAAGCCTTCAAAAGGAATTTAAAACATTTTCTACCACAAAGTTTATTTAACATACCAGCGCTGCTGTAAATAATGATTGGTTTGGTTGTTTTATACGGATGATGCATAGTCCTCTTCTGAAATGTGAGCAGCAGATATTTCATTATAGGAATCTGAAAAAACCATGATGACACATCCTCTTCAACACTAGGAAAGTATTTGGGTAAAACTAGGAAAAAAAATTATGTTCTCAAATACAACAAAACACGAGCATATGCCATGATATGCAACAAGAACTAAAAAGTTCTTATAGAAAAGGCAGTTGCCAAACTAGGCTAGGGGAATGGTTTACAGACTTGACAGATAATTTCTGCTGGGAGGAAAGCCTGAGGGCAGGAGACCTGTTTGCCTTCGTAACTTGTTGGGGAGTGTGTCTGTGTTATAGCTCAGTCCTTTAGTGGGGCTCAGCGCTGTGCATCCTCAGAGGTCACCCAATGAGCCATGGGGCTTGAGGGGCTATTTACTTTCTCTTGGGCACTCAGGAAGGTTGTGTCTGCAATTCTGCCACTGATTTCTAGTTTTGTGCATCTTTTTTGTTCTTTTCACCAAAGCACACATATCATATGAATCAACTAATCTCCATACCATGGCATTTTAACTGACAAAAGTGGTGCTTTTATAGGTCCATGCTGCAAAACAATGCAGTGCTGCTGCATCACAAAAACACCTGTGTCTTTTGTGGAATAGGGCTGCTCTTTATCAGACAACACATATGCTTTCATGTCATTCTGCTAGAACGGGGCATCAGTGGTTTGCACCAGAGAGAAGAGAGTAAAATATGGAGTGACCTCTGAACAGAATGATAAATAGAAATTAGAAACTCTTTAGTGTTGTAAATCAGTAAAAGATTTTATAAAGCATTAGTACAAGTACTGCTATAAAAGATTTAATGTGTATATATATATATGTATACACACACATATATATGTGTATATATATGGGCACAGCACGGGAAGTCCATGCTATGTGCGTGTATGTAAAAATATCAGAAATATGAATTATTTTTAAACAAATAGAGTTTCAGGGTAAAATTCTGACCTCAGTGAGTTCATTGAGTGATAAATATCTGTGGGGCCAGCATTTTACTCCATCTGGATAACTGCACATAGAGTTTATTGACTTATAACTACTTGGAACACATATTTTCTTCTAGATAGAAAAAAATTTGTAGCCTCTGATATTTTCAAAATCTGCCCTGTTCTCAGTCATTTGCATAGGACTGACTCTGTTTGCTCTTGTTTAGCAGATATTGCATTTTCATATTTTTAAACATTTTAAGGGTTGCTTTATCACCGTTTCAGAATTGCAGAGCTGCTTTTTCAACTTGACTTCTCCAGATACGGTTCTATTAATCATTAAAGTAAACTCAGTGTGTCCTACTGAACTGAGTGTGGGCTTATTTATGACACTGAAGTGTTTTTGTTTGTTTTTGTCTCCATGATGAGACAGAAGAGTTTTGTGTTACTGGAGTTGGTGCCTGTGACAGGGACGGTGCTGCTGGGATGTGGGGTGGCTGGGGAGGAGATGGGTGGTTTACCACAAGCACATAAAGCTGCTTGCCAAGAAGACAGTGTGTGCTTGCCCTGTGCACCTTGCACTACATCCAAGACATTAAAATGGTACCACTTAGCAAAACAAAGAAATCTTCTGTCCCAACCAAGAAATTAAAGTTAATTTCTCAGGAAAATCAAGAAGGTGGGAAAACTCAAGCCATCCTGATGACTGAGGCCAGTAATGAAAGCACCTGCATCTTGCTTGTGCAAACTCGAGCAGCGTTATAGCTGTGGGCATCTGCAGAACTGCCTCTCCCTGCGAGTGTGTCTTTCCCTTTGTTTTGAGATGATTCTCAAAAAAAAATCTCAAAAAAGCATCTCAGCTGGATGGGCTGAGTGAGGAACAAAACCCCTCACTATGGGGAGTGCAGCACAGTAGGAGTGCTTGGTAGGAAACAGGGCACCCCCATGCTGCCCAGAGAGGAATCATAGAATCACTTAGGCTGGAAAAGATGGTTAATCTAATGCTGCCAAGTCCACCACTAAACCGTGTTTCTAAATGCTATCTCTACGTGTCTTTTAAATACCTTCGGTGATGGTGACTCAACTACTTTCCTGAGGAATCAGCAGCAGCTCCAGCGCCACTTCTCACTTTATCAATGGGTACAATGCTTCCTCCTCACTGTGTCAGGTATAACCCCATTTGTTAAACCTTCTGCTTCCTTAGGAAGCCTGCCTGTGCAAAAACTAATGAAATGGGGAAGAGGAAGGGGCTCGGCCCAGAAAGGTTTGCTTAAGCAGCTGGGCACACCTTGGCTTGCGTGAGCACTGACACAGGCAATGGCACGAGGACTGGTGTGCCACCTCCCCATCTGCCAGGGTTCATGCATTCCCTCTCCCTCTCTGTGCATGTATGTAAAATGCATATGTGCAGCACAAATGTGTGCAATGCCTGTGTGCGGTGTGTGTACACACAGTGTGCACGTGCAGTGCATGTGCACGGTGTGCTCTGCCCACCAGCTTCTCCTCATCACTTCTCCCTCACAAATCACAGCCAGGCAGCAGTGGGAAGCAAGCAGCATGGTCCATTCCCAAGCCACCCCAAACGGGCTAATTCCCTGGAAGGCACAGCTTGCAGCAGCAGCAGCACTACCTCAACCCAGCCTCAGAGAGGGGAAAGGTGTCAGGTCATGTTAGAGACAATATAAAAACATTTCTCCTCCCAGCCTGGGTTGAAATAAAGTGTCATGGTCTGACCTCAGCTTAATAATTACTATTTCAGGTCTTCGATGTAGGATAGAAGGGCAAAATATGGAACCTTTCTTTAGTGAACACTTTCATTCTTTCAGCTGGGTTTTCCTTTGTTCTGCCTCAGTTCAGTGACAGCCAGCAGCTCAGACCTGCTGGCACAGTAGTCCTTGCACAAACATGTGTTGAGACAATCACTGTGTCTGTATTCAGCCTGCTTATTCAGCTTTGTTTTAATAAATCCAGTAATAGACTTTCAGAGGCAATGAAGGGGAAAGAATAATTTGGAAACAAAGCTGTTGAAAAGAATACAATGCACACGCAGTAGAGAAGAGCGTGATTTTGGAGGTCTGTGCAGCTGTTTTATTTCTTTAGAGAATTTTGATCAACCTCATTACACGGGGAAGCAAAGGGATTTTAAAACCAGTGTTGTGCTAATCAGTCAGTAGAGAAAACAAAGAGACATTTTCCCTTTCTCCTATCCCTCACTTTTGTTTTCTCTCTTTCATGTGATTTTACAAGTGAAAGTGCTAGATTACCTAATTTTAATTAAAAAACTATTCATGCTGGGGTTTTGCTAGAGAAGCAATTTCAGTCTTTGTCCACTATATCATTTAATCAAAGATATCCTAAATGCTTTCAAGATTGCCATGGCTGCACCAATCCGATTGCCATCAGTGTAATGGCTTTCCCAGTGGATTGGAAAAAACCTGTAATTGGACATGAGCCCATCCTTTCAAGTGGGATTAGGAGCTCTGCTGCAGTCATCCCCTAAATTTCAGGGTCTGATGTTTTTGTCTTGCTCCTTGTGTATTTACTGCCACAAAGCAAACCTCCAGTGCCTTCTTTTGAGTTGAGCTATACAGGCACAGCCAGGAGAAGGAGCGTGGAGCTGCACTGCTGTGAGAGGTCACTTCTCTGTGTTATAGGGAGCAATTGGTGTCTGGTTAAACCTGGGGCTGACCCTACACCATTCCTTAAAAAAGAGAAGTGTATGTGTGTGGTGGGAATTTGCTACCTGTCACTTCTAAGGGCTTTTAAATGGATTTATCCAACATCCTGCTCCTACCTACACACTCTTCCCAATGGCATGCAAATCAGGAACCTTAATCAAAGCATGAGGACCATTTTCCCTGCCTCAGGAGCCACCTTCTGCAGATCCCGCCTGGAGGCCTGGGGCTTTGCTCCTCTCCTGTCCTCCAGCCCTGCATCGTGCATCACCACACCAGCACCGCCTACTCACACAGCACTTCCGGCAGACCATCCACAAGCAGTGAAAACCTGGCCTCCCTGTAGTGCACCAGAGGAGTGAGGAGCCTTCAGGAACACTCCTGTGAGCAACGGATCACAGAAACCTTGAGAGATCACAGAATCACAGAATCAGCCAGGTTGGAAAAGACCTCCAAGATCATCAAGTCCAACCCTTGATCTAACACCACCGTGGTTACTAGACCATGGCACTAAGTGCTACATCCAGTTTCCCCTCCAGGGATGGTGAATCCACCACCTCCCCAGGCAGCCCATTCCAATGTCTGATTACTCTCTCTGTAAAAATTTTTTCCTAATATTAAAAAAAAAAATTAAACTGGTAAGAACAGATACTACACTTGATCTTAGCTAAAAGGCTGAGAAGTGATGTGGCACTTTATGTGCTGCCTTGCTCTCTGCCTGCTTTTATAGATAAAAAAAGTATTTGGTGCCTTCTGTCCGGAATTCAGAGCTGCCCCTGTACACACCATTTTTACTCTGCTCTGTGATAGATGGAGAACTCTAGTTCAAAATTTAGTTTTGTCTTTCTGTCAATAATAATGGTTCCCTAACTATTTTTCCAGCCCTCCCATAGCATCAAAACTTTTCAGAGCCTAACTTGTAGTGGACTGGTGTAAAGTTATTCAAGTGTTTACATTGCCAAAAGCAATGGAAGTCCCAAAGAGGAATGTTTAACTTGGCTGGGAGAAGACCTGCATTGCATGGAGATCACAGGCACGGTGTTCACCTTCTGCCAATCCCTGTACCACGTCCAGGTCATGGGCAGAGGATATGGCAGTACCAAAGTACCTAACTCCTGACAAGCTGGCGGGACAGAGGAGTGCAAGAGGGATGTTTTAGCTGGAGAGAGATGATTTCACACAGGAAGATATGGGCTTAAAAAATGGCTGATCTGGATTTGATGCCTGCTGTGAAAAACTTTCATTTTAAGGTATTTCTAGATTGGTTTGTTGGATTAGTGTTATATTAGGTGGCAGCTCAGGAAACAAGGACATATCAGGTGGAATTGAACGTGACAGGTCCTTCTCTTAAGGTGATTGAGTGAAATGTCCTTGGTGTCAAGAGTACAGTGGGGGAGGCTGCAAATGAAAAAACAGAAACACTGAATGTCTCCTCATCAAAGTTAAATTTCTCAGGAGTTCAGAGGGCACATGAAGAGTGCCCAAGATGTGCTTGGTTTTGATGCTGCAGAGGGTGGATATCACCAACAAATACAACTCCTTATAAGCAACCTTTAATCCTGGAAAGATTTTACTTTGAAATATGTGATTTTAAAAATAATTTTCAGATAATTATGGCAGGAATTGGCTAACTATGTTATGTAGTACAGGAACTGAAAGAGCCCTGCTCTCTCTGTCAAGATGACACCTATGATTATAGGTGTGGTAAAACAGAGAAGTGAAACTGTGATAGAAATCCTGAGTGTTTAAAAGCAAGAGTTTAAAAGCTCTCACAAGCTGCACAAAAGGAGACAGGTACTGGGTGGAATTTGAGTCAAAATATGCAGCATGAATACATCTAAGAAGAGCTAAAGTGACCCTCTCATGAAAGCCTTTTCATTTTCCAGGCAAACCTTCTAGGCCTTGACTTAAGTGACTAGACACTCATTAAACAGGAGGGCATCAGCCAAAATACCATATGAAATGAGAAACAGAAGGCTGATTCTCAAGCTGATACGGGAAAAGGCTGCAGGAGCCAAAAAAAACACGTATGGGGAAAGAAATCAAGATGCTAACAGTTATATCATCCCAGAAGAGCATTTCATAGGGGCAATGTACAACAGTGCAAGAGGTGATGTGTAAATGAACTATTTCAAAGCAACGTACTATTTGCCATTTTAAGTTGGAATACAACTGGAAACCTGCTGCTTCAGATCCCTGCCATGGAAAGAGAAGTATGCCTGAAGGCAGGGACTAAAGGAGGAGTCAGGCTGGCTCTGGGCATTAATATACCAAGCAGCAGATGTTAATGTGTAACTAAGTGCGGGCTTTGTTTTAGTGGAAAATGAAGCGAAACTGGGACTCCTTCCTTACGGGTCACTGAAAAAAAGTTCAAAACAAAAAGAGATAAAACATTTGCCATCAAAGACAAGAGGAGATAATTTTGGCAAATAGCTGATATGATTTCTAGTCTTAGCTCTGCAGTGACAACCTCAGGCTGGAAAGTCACTTGAAAAAAAAGACAAGAGACCAGTCCTCTTTTTATAGTCACTGTTTTCTCTTCCTGCTATTTTCACACCTAATGTATTTAATGAAAAAATGTCACAAATTTCTCGTAGCAAAGACAGTGAATGTGTTGAACCCTCTATGAACTACAGTGTAGTTCACATGAAATAAGAAGGTTAATGCCTGGCAGCAAACTAAAATCTTTGAAGGAAAGATTGAGAACTCGTATTGTCTTCTCCTAGGGTTTTTATATTTATATATATAATATATAAGTATATATTATATTATATATATATGTTGAAAACATTTTAGTCTTTCATTGTGAAGACTGTAACCCTTTTTTGCCAAAATTTTGTTTGCACCAAGATTCTCCTAGGAAGTCCTTAGAAAGCAAGGATTTGAAGGACACAGTGCTTTGTCCCTCGAGTGTGTGCTAAACCGTGGATTTTTGATTTTTTTCTTTTCTTTTTTTTCCTCTTCTTTTTTTTTTCAGAGCTGTCTTTCATCTTTCCAAACAATGATGTGTCATACTTGACAGAAGTGGTAGCACTCCCAATCATCTGAATTCATTCTAGGCAGCTTAATTAATAAAGTGCTTATCTTGTGCCCCATGGGAAAAAAAAAAACAGTTTTCCAAGAGAAAATAGATATAATGTGCTGACAGAATACTAAAATACAATTGGTAATTAATGTGCATTGGGAATTAAAAATATAGAGCAAGAGTCAGAGTTTGGGAAAAGATTTGAGTTACACAGCAACAAAAGAGAACAATGAATTTTCTTTCTCTAATGTCTCTTATAAGATGAATTTTCTATGAGCTGTTTTCTTTCAGGATTTGAAATCTTCCATGGAGGGTTGACATCTGGAAATTGTCCCTTTCCATCTGGTTGCTGCTTCCAAGTCTTGAAAGATTTAGATGCATTTGGCTGGTTCCCTTGTGTGAATGGCTCCAGTGAGTTCTTCCTTAGAGTTTTTCTTCCTACCAGTGGGATGAATTTAACTAATTTACTGTAATATAAGAAAACATAGAGATACCAGAAGAGCAGCTGGAGTTTAAATTAGCAAGGGATGTGAAGGACAAGAAGAAGGGCTTCTATAACAGAATTTAAAAAGGAAAGCTAAAGAAATTGTGAGCATGCTGTTAAATGCAGTAGAGATTGAGGGGCAAAGGATGTGGGAAAGGCAGAGGGAGTTAGTGCCTTTTTGCCTTTTATGCTGCTGAAGACTTGCCTTCAGACCTCTCATGCTCTTGAACCTGATTGCAGAGTTTGTGAGTGCAGCAGCACCCAAAGGAGAGGAAGATGGAGTAAGGGAGTACTCGAACAAGTTGGACATATACAAGCCAGATGGAGCAGATGGGATGTCTCTAGGAGCAGCAGACAAGTGGGCCAATGTCACCATGTGGCTGCTCTATAGCAGCTTTGGAAGGACATGACAAAGTTTATGGAGCAAGTCCTCTTAGAGGTCCCATCCAGGTGCTGGAATGTCAAAAAGGTGACTGCAAACAACCAGCGTGGAGTTACCAGCAGCATATTGTGCCTGATGGAACTGATTGCCTTCTGTGACAAGATTGATGACACAATGAGGAGAGAGCAGTGGATGTTGAATATTTTGACATTGGCAAAGCATTTGGTGTGGTTTTCCATAGCCAGTTTCCATATCCTTATAGCCAAATTGGTGAGACATGTTTGGTTAAGTAGACAATAAGGAATGAAGTGAACGGATAATTGCCTGGACTATGGGTCTTAAAGAATTTTAATCAGTAGCACAATGTTGGTGGTCACTAGTGATGGTCTTCAGGGATTGATAATTGGAACACAACTGAAGTTAATCTTTAGCATTGTCACTTGAAGAGCAATGATTTTTAAAGTTACTTTGAGTAAGTAGTTTGTGTGACTATTTATTGTGAACTGACTGTAGTCAGTGGCTTGCTTACCAAAGCTTTATCTCAGATGTTTGCCTATCCAGTGTGACACCCAGCCTGTGCTCAGTAACCTAAATGTATGGTGCTGATTCTCTTCTTTGGTGGAAGGCTCTGATTTGTACTACAAAACACATTTTTTAATTGCAGAATAAAATTAATTCTGGGAATTAATTCTGGGAATTAATTTTCATTATAACAAGTAATATTCCAACATATTATTAGTTTTTATCTAGGAAATGGCTGGCAGCATCATGTCACAGGATAGTTTTTCCTAGTTGTGACTTGCAAATTTGTTTTTTTTGAGGGAGGGTGCTAATGCACTCTGGCCATTACCACATACCTCACAATTGGAAAGGACATAACTACCTGACTTCAGGATTTTCATTATTAAAATTGCTATTCTTAGCATTTTGAAAGGACTGTGTCAAATGGAATCCTAGAATCCTTCTCCACATACCCATTTTTATCATCAAGCTCACAATACTGTTTCTGTCTCTGCTGACATATATTGATCCTAAGTTTTCACGACAGAGATAATGGCTTTGCTAATGGCGCAGTAAGTATCACAATTTACATCAGCTATAAATCATCAAGCATCTCAAGAGCATATAATCTACCAGGAATGAGGTGAGTCATAAATTGTGTCCCTGTTACATTTGTGCCAGTCCAGCAAACCTATATCACTTATCTCTCCCCAGCCTCCACATTTCAAAGTGCTACAGGGAAGAAAAAAAAAGACAACAGATAGCTCTAGAAATTGATTTCCAGACATGTAACAACACATCTAAGAAAGGTCAGCTAGTAAACTCCTTTGTGGGGTTGTTGGCAAAATAAAGTAAAATTGACACAAACTGAAAAAAAAGTATGACAGCAAATTTGTCTATCTACCCCCTGGCTTTCAAATACACCTGAGGCCTTATCATTTAGGAGCAAAGAGATAAAGCTCAGAGAGCACCACACACATGGACAATGCATTAAACTGGACTTTTTGTCCTTCATCATGAGAAGGTGGTTTTGTCTTCAGAAGTGGTGTGGCACTTTCCCAGCCTGCTGTGGAGTAGTTCTTCATGGGCAACCAAGGAGTTAATTTAAAATATGTTCTCTCTGCTCCCTGCCAGAAAGATGAGCCTTCCTGGCCAGAGCAGAGGGCAGAATGACCTGCTGCTGCAAGGGACAAAACTGCAGCCTCAATTTTACATAACTGCTTTAAAAAATTTAAGCTGTCACGCTTCAAGACACAAGGACTTGACTGAATGTAGGGAGCAACCCTTGGCCAGTTTTCCACTAATCTCTGTCCTGACTGCCTTCCTTTTTGTCTGTGTCTGACATTGACAAATGCAGTGGTTGTAAAAGCCTTCAGTAAAAGGAAAAGATTGAGGTAGGGAAGCAAATTAACACAAAGTTTAGCCTCAAGCTGTTCTCTGCTAGATGTTTTCCTGGCATTCTTTCTGCTGGGGCAGTGCTGCCTGGGGACTCAGGACTCTCTGTGATGTGCTCTGCCATGTGGGCTTTTAAATTAGTTGATGTTTGGTCAGACTCTCCATTTTTCTCTACCATGAGCACTGGTGGTTGTGAACAGTGCACTTGTCAGGGTTTCAGTTCAGACTTTCCAAACCCGTGCCTAAACTGTGTAGTGTGTAGACCATATCTCATCAGTCCCACTGGGCTCTTGTATGTTTTAGCTTGGGGTGAAACAGATGGGTCTCCTGGATGGCTTATTAGGTTTGTAAAAATGAATTGCACTCTTTTTATGGGTTTATTTAGGGTCTTGGTGGAATTAGCAATGCAAGTCTAGTTTTGCTGATCGTAGAATGGTTTGGGTTGGAAGGGACCTTAAAGATCATCCAGTTCCAACCCCCCTCCCCAGGGATGCTACCCACTAGATCAGGTTGCCCGGAGCAACAAGAAGTGAGTCTACACAACAAGCAGTTGCAGTGTTGCCTTTTAGTATAGCTTGAATGGCAACCTAGGTCCATGCAGAGTATTTTTAAATGCTGTGATATCACACTTAGGCAAGGAAAACCCAACAGGTCACCACACTCATGCTAAAGAAAGGTTTTCAGCTAATTGTGGAGGATGCTAATTTCAATTAGCAGGCTATATTATGCAAACAGCTAGCACTAACCTTGACATGAACTGAACTAAGATATTTTGAGAGGTAGGTGTTCAGAAATAGCAGTTGCATCCCTTGATAATTGCAAGTATCTCATATTATTTAGAAATATTTCAAATGGAAGTTGGTGCTGTTAGCACAGACTGTGCATATGCTAAAATTTGCACATAATAACACTGAGTTAAATGAAATTGTTGAATAATGAAACATTTGGCTAATTTTCTGCGCTGTTGTTTGCTGAAGCCTAGCAAATCCATGAGAACCCCAAGTCACCCTGATTTTCTCAAAGTCATTGTAAGATCCTTTACTGTTCTGAGCAGAGAGGTGCAAGCTAGTGTATGGAATTTTCTTATTTTATGCAATGCAGAAAGTTAAGCAAAAATATTTTTCTGAAGACAACAGTAAGCACAAACCCTACTAAGTTCCCTTCACATTGGACCTGTGCAGTTGTTTCTCTGCTGTTGAAGACATTTCATAGGAGCTTTTTTTTTTTTTTTTTTAACTTATACTGTCCCTATATAAAGCCTGCTGTCAAGCACAGGTTTCTTGGAAACAGAACAATTACTGACAGAATTTTCTGCCCTGCTCTATGTGTTCCATTTTAGAGTAATAACTCATTTTCTTTGTAAGTGCATAATATATGAACTTTCATATTTGAATAGTCCCTCAAACTGTAAAATAAAGTACACTTTGAAATGTTTTATTCTTAAATAATACTATAATTAATATATGTTTCATGACAGAGTTTCTCAAGATTTTTTTCATTCCTTTGCCTAAGGAGTACTCAATCAAGTTCAGATGTTCTGGGTCTGGAACACGAGAACTACTCTAAGTCCATGAAGCAGTGTGCTTACAGTGCAATGGGAGAATTGTAACTCTATAGAAAGCCAGAGAACTGGTCTCTCCACAAAATGTTTTTCACCTATGAAACATTGTACAGAATTTTCTTCTTTCTTTTAAACGTCTGAGCATTTGGAAACAACTAAAGCTTTTTTTTTATTTTTATTTTTCTTCAGTAAGATTGGTTTAGGTGGAGGCTATATTTCAAGAAAATATTTTCAAAAAGAAAATACAAGAAGTTTTCATAGTAGTTGCCTCCTCTTTTTGTTTCATCTTCAAAGTCAAATAGTTTGCTTTGGGCCCTTATCCACACACTGCTGAGATAAATAATAGATGCTGTACTATTTGTTAAATGCTATTTTTAAGTTCTTTCTATTTCAGCAAATCCTGCCCTTTTCTAATAATAAGAAATCTCTATGGTTGGTATCTAAAAATATTTTTCAGCTTAAGAAAAATGATCTTCACTTTCCTTCATTCATTTGTTTTTGGCAAAAGTTTATGGGTGCATTTCAGCTAAAAAGAAATTAATACCAGGATTGGGATTCCCTTGGTATCACTGCAGAGAGTGGTGGGTGGGAGGAGGAAAGAAAAGAAAGAAGTGATTGCCTCTCTATTTATAGAGTATTATCTGCACAGATGTCTGTCAATGACATAGATGCTACTTCAGAAATTACTTCAACAGCTGCATTCCAGGCAGAGGAGACAATTAACAAATGGATTTGGGTTGCAGAAACATTTAGTTTGGTGACAGATGTTTGGATACAATCTTACTTTTTATTTATGGAATAAATGCTCTTAATCTGATTCCCTCTTATTATTTGCCAGAAGAACATAAGTAATTATCTTTTAGGTGAACGTGTTTATATCACAATCTAAGAGTCAAAAATTTATTATTTTACTAGGAGAAAAGAGATGCCTTTGAAGTACTATTTGACTAACCACAGACCTTGTCTCTGGGCAAAGGACAAGTACAATGTTTGATGAGGAAAGATACAAAATCTGAGACACAGGGGTTACTTTCCACAAAGAGGACAGACCTTCTCAGGGAGTGCTTTTGGAGAGCGGGTTGGTCCACCCCTTACAAATGTCCCTTAGAGGGATGTATACTCCATTTTTCATGTTTCCAACCCAAAGTAAATTTCTTTCTGGAAATTCACTGGTAGGTTAACGAGTCCTAGATTGTTATATAAACATTTGCCTAGAAAATAATTCTTTACATAATAATAAACCACTGGATTTCCAAGGGGAACCTGGGACAAATTCAATATCCAGGATTATGCCCAGAGTCAGATTAGGTAACCTATTGGTGCCTTCTAGTCTTAAAATCTACACATACTTAACAATTCCCTGGGTAACTTTCAGATTCTAATAATGAGTGTCACCATATACTGTTTAAATCAAGTTGTTTAGAAATACTCTGGATAAAGGTTTACATTGCTTGGTAGTTCCCTCTCATTCTATCATTGCATTACTTATTTTTGCAGTTATTCACTTGAAATATTTTTCCTTTTATTGACCAGCTCTGCTTAATATTCTATGTGGTTGTTACAGATCAACTGGCATTAACACAGGGGTGGGGTGAAGGAGACAAGGCAAGGGGAACTGGAAAGGCATTTCAGGGAGTGTGGGGAGCAAGGCAAGTGCAATGGGAAGGAACTGGCTGCTGTGATTTGAAGCATGTGGCATGTGTTAGCATGGAGAAAAATACATGCAGAGAGCTAATGGAGCTGGTGTAGTCTCTCAGAGGAGTTAATTTGAGTATGCTGGATATTTTAACTACCTTTTTTAAAGCCTGAAATAATTTGGTTCTAATTTCTGAGCAGGGACTTGCAGCCCACACAGCAGTAAGTCTTGATAATTATTAATTATATGTTTTTCCTCTGTTGTCTATGACCTTGTTTGTAAAAGCTGTGTAGTAAGGCTAGAATATTAAGAGGTTTATGGGCTCTGGCATACCACCTAGCTGGAAAAGAAGAAAATATTTAAAGAGCAAATAGATAATATGAAGTATAACCTTGAATTTGCACCCTTTCAGAAGGCACTGAAATCTGGAGTGCACTCATCCAGCACACATGATCACTGAAAGAGCAAGTAGGTAATTTTCTGGTTTAGCTACAATTAAAATTTACACACACTCCCATCTTACAGCCTAATCTAAAATGGCAGCAGTCGGCAGAGGTACATGGCAAACTGCCCATGGAGGGAATTCTAGCTTGAAAATCTGCCTTAGCTTTATCCTAGCAGAGACCCAGATACCACTGCTTTGGCTCAAGCATTAGAGTGTATTACAGAAGGAAAGACTAAAATACAATGGGGAACCCAAATTAAATCTGATGAGGAGAAGCTTTGGTATAAAGGTTTTATTTCTACTTCATCTCCATTACCTTGTAAGGAGCTGCATTACCCTCCTATTACAAGATCACTGTGTTCCTCTCCAAATGTACATATTAGTCTAACAATCCAGCCTTCTGTCAATGTGAACACTTTGGTTTTTATGTTGTACTTACTCAGAGAAATGCTGCTATCTGATCTTTCTCCAAGAAAGACTTCCTCCCAAAATAATTTTTTCCCATTAGAAATAATGAAGCAACTTGACTAGCAATAGGAGAAAATTGTCATGGAAATACTGAAAGCAGTTTGCTTCCCAAAGTTACAAGGAAAAGTACCACTGGACCTGGATTTCAAGATGCTGAAAAGATACATATTGCTTTTGACTGGTCTGAAAAATCAATTGGCCTTCAATCCTTGACATATGCAGAAGAAAACATTTCTTTATTAGCTCTGTCTTGCTTTTCTTCCACAGGTTTGGAACATGATGTCATTCTCTGCAGGGTAGCTCATACAGTAAGTGAATTATTGCACTGTTGTTGGGAAGAGGCCCCGAAGAAGTTCAGGCACTATAAAATCAGTGTCTGCCCACACTTTACTTTTAACATTATTGCACAACACGAGCACAGAATAGCTCAAATTAAGTTAGAAATCTCAAACCTTTTTTCTCCTGCCCTTTTGACTAACAATGTAATGTGCTTCTCAGCTCTTTAAGTTGCAGAAAGTGGTCTCACTAGAGTAGCAAACTTCTGTGATAAAGATTTATGTACAATTATGACTAGTAAGAGAGGAAAAAGAAAAGCAATTTCATGAAAGCAGAGATGTCTGTTGCAAAAGGCAGATTGGCCGAGAAAGTTAGGAGAAGAATAGGACACCCTTTCTTGTCTGAATAATATTTAAACACATCTCTGCTTGCAGTGTGATAACTTCTGTAAAGAGGTCACAGCTGACTCTCAGAGTTGCTTGAAAAATGGAAGAAATTACGAATTCTGCTGTCATCTTGTTTTGTCTTTGTTGTCTCCATATTTGCTTCATTTCTAACTTGTGCCTTTTTGGTGAATCCATAGATGTATTCTCTCTGAGATGACGATCTGCCTTTCTGTGTGACTGGGCTCTCTAGCTGCCAGTGAATATGGAAGCAATACATAACAAGACAACAGTGCTTTGGCTCCTCCTGGTGAGGACTAGAAACTGAAAACAGTTAGCAGGACCCCTGATATTCAGATTAAGGGCTGCCAAAAATTTCTGTCTGGGAAAGACTTGGAATAGATTGCACCTGGGATATTAATTCTATTTCACAAATAAAGTAGCTAGCTAGTGTGATAAAATAAAGGTTGAATAAAAATAGGAAGAGGAGAGAGACCGTTACTGTGCCCACCTGCTGCCAGTCAACTGTGAGGCATCAACACTAGATACAGCTCCTGCAGCTTGTGAGTACATTGAAGGCAAAAGCAGAAGCACAGGTGGAAAATCTGGCACCAAGGAAAAGCAACAGAGTCTTGAAACTAACTTTAGTGTCACCAGTGGTTTGGCCCTTAGTCCTCAGGGGAACAACAATTATCAGTGGAGTCTGCCTGGATGGGCTTGAGAGAGCTGGAAGTCTCAGGGGGAGCCATTTTCCTGGCAGAAAACTCAGTCTGCAACAAAAAATCAGGTCTCATTTTGTATATTTCTGGGTCAGTTCCAATGGGGACTGCAATGCAGTTCCTGTACCCTTTATGGAGGTTTATAGGAACATAAACCACCTGAGGCATCAGGTCTGCTCTTTCACCGCCTTATTCTTAAGGCCAGCCCACATTCCTTTTCTTGATAACTGTTCATGTCTCAAGTGATTCAAATTTTCTTGTCTTCCTCTCAATTTACTTAGATCATAATTTAGAAGCCCAGGTGTGACTTAGGAAAAAAAATTAATGCACTATTACTTTATTTGTACTCCCTGCACCCACTGTTATACTTCCAGTTAAATATTCTTATAAAATCCATAAGTGCTAGAAAAGTTAGCACAGGGTTACGTAAAGAAAGCAGCTGGCCTAGAGGAAGATTTATCCTGCTATAGTTTGTTATCATAGGGATTGTGCTCCACTAAATTGAGCATACAGTGAGAGAACTGTCCACATCAATGAATGAAAATTCCTCAGCAAAGGGAAAACACCATGGAACAAATCCAACATATAACAAGCTCTTTACACAGTGAGCACTTCTGACTGTAGTCACCCTGACTCAGATGTATTTTGAACACTGCCCCAGGTTATTACATTTCCAGTGCACATTAGGGATATTACTGATGCTTTAAATCTTGAACTTTTTATGACAATATTGTACAGAATCACATACCTGTCACTTCACAGTATAGGAGCATACAGAGTTAATGATGACAAGATCTTTTCCTAATGTTCTCTTCAGGTCATAAAACTTCAGTGATTTTTTTTTTTTACTAAAATTAACGTGTTTCTTATTTTGTAGTATTAGAGTGCCTATAACTACAGCTGCCCATAGCAGCCACCCGTGGCAGAAGAATAAGGGTTATTCACCTTTAATGTGTGATTCAGCCATGAGAAATTGGGTGTCTGTTAACAGAGTTGATGTCAATGAAAATCTACTTTTAAAATAAGCCATTTACATCAGTGAAGAAAGATGGCAGTGTAGTGAGAACATATTGTCTGGCACAACCAGACCCTATTAGGTCTGGCTATAGCCTTACTATGGTATTACGAGCAGGACAGCTAATCGCTCAGTGCTTCTGTTCCTCAGCTGTATAATAAAGGTGATAATTCTTTGCCAGGCTATTCCTTTTTTCTTGTCTCTTCAAGGCATAGTCTGCACTGTGTAGGACCATCTTACAGTGTATTATTTTTATAGCAGTAGTACCTTCAAACGTGAAATGTAGGCTAAAGCATCTGGTTTTGTTGTTATCACTATAATAAAATAAAGCCTATTTTAGATTTAACAGGGGCTTCAACATAGAATACAACTGCTAAGTGATCCATCTATTTAGAATTACTTTTGGATTAATATATATCAGGTTTTAAATAACTCCAATTTTTGAATGATCTGCGATGGCATTTTGCTAACGAAGGGTAAAATCTTCAAGTTTTACCTTTCTAAGGTTGCTTGCCTGTCTAGAATGTTTTAACATATTGTTCCTGCTGCATTAATTTTGGATATGCAAAGCGTGGAGGGTGCTGTTTTTTTCTTTGCCAAAAAGAAAAATTTCTAAGCATAGAAAGGAAATATAATGTTCAAAGCTATTGCCTTGAATTACACAGCAGCACTTAGAATCACTCATGTTTATCAGCCTTTGCCACCTTACTGTAACTGGGATTGTGAAGGGGATTTTTCCTCCACTAATGGTTAACAGTGGGACATGCTGGATGAAGGGAAGCTGTTCTGCAGTGTTAAAACATCCAAACAGGAAGTAAGGCAGAAAGTGGAGATGCATGAAAGTGTAAACTGAAGGCAATTAAGAGGGGGCAGCATTGCAGCCTGTCCCACTGCAGGCAGCAGCAGGCAGAAAATGGTGAGAGGCATTGGCAGGAAGGTGCATGGAAGTGCAGTAGTCCCGAGTGGGATATTGCTGTTACCACAGCAAGGGGACTGTGCAGGGCAGAGAGCTTATGGAAACACCTTAACCTGCTTATGTTACACAGGTAACATGTTTTGGAAGTGCCATATTGCCTGCAAGGTTTCAGAGCCTTTTGGACATATTCACAACCAGCTCTACTGTGTGTTTTCCTTGGCTGCTTTCCTTCCACACTTTCCTACTCCATTGCTCAGTGGGATACACTGAGAGATTTGTGCCACAGGAAAGGGTAGCCCGGTTGTATTTTCTGTTGGCTTATTGTATTAAAGTCCTCTATGGTCTGTGCTTCCCTGGATCAGGTAGACTCATATGGCACATCTTGCCAAAAGCAGTGGAGGAGACAGGAGAAGCTTTCACACCTGGAGGGGCCCTGGAGACATACATGAACATAGACAGGGCCTATGTGTTTCTTTCAGACAGAGGGATGGGTAGGATAGATATTCAGTTCCCAACTTTATTAATTAGCTTTTATTAAGCCAGAAATGGGGTTTAGCTTTGTAGATCTTTTTACTTCGGCCTGGCTGTTCGTGTATTAACTTGGAAGGTTCAATAAATTCCAATCTATGCTTGTAAGGTTTGAAGCACCACACTGTCCTCCACCTTAACCTTTTTTCTTGCAACTAATAAATGAAGACCTTTCTGTTCTCCACAGGACCACAAGCATAATTTTTTTAGGTAGCATATTGCTTCTTTTCCTTTCCTCCTCCTGCAGTTTCTTTGTAAAAGACAAGATGCCTTTGCAGTGAGCCACAGGGAGGCATATTTTCTTCCTAGATGCAGTTTTAACCTGCATGATCCAAGGTACAAATGCCATGTTTTGTATAATCGCAGGGAAGTGGCTGTAACGAATGATCAATACCAAGAGTTGAACCATCTCCCCATTTGCAAATTATCAATAAAAGGCCTTGGGTTTAATGATTTGTCTCTCATTCCAAAATAATCGGTCAGGGAAGAGACTGTAAATTAATCACAGCGGATTCACCAAGAAGGCATGGATGCTAATGCCTGGAAATGTTACAGACAAGGCGAGGGGAGTCAGTCAGCCTTCGGGAGGATCCAGTGAACAACCTTGGCAGGGTGCTACCAGGAGCTAGCCACTGGGGAAATGCCAGTTGGGTGAGTTTTAAATCCTGATTGTGAGGCAGTCTGTGGGGGGCAGTGGCAAGGCCTCACCACATGTTCAGTGACTGAGAACCTGCAAGTGCTTTCTGGAAGAGAGTAGAGCAGAGAAGAGCATCCCCGTTCTCCTGGTACTTGTCTGAGGACTTAATTACCACATTGCCATCAGACTACCTTTTACATGTGCCTTCAGACCTAATTACTCTGGATTTCCTTGCTGCATGGGGTTTGATAAGCCTGGTACATTAGGAAATCCCTCACATGGGATTTGCACTCTCCTAAAGAAACATTTTGTCTTTCCCTGGAAAATTCATGATCCAGCAGAGTATCTAAAATATATTCTTCTGCCTCCTCTTACTTTAAATGCAAGCAGAAGAGTGCCAGTGCACTTTACCACAAACACAGAAGTGTCCACTTGGTTAGATTTGCTCTAAAAATGCCTTACAGATCAATACTTACAGTGAACTCTGGTGGGAAGCCATCTTCTGCCTGCCTGTCCATCAGGGTTAGCCTCTCTTCGGATTCATTCAAGCCTCATAGAAATACCTAGGAATACTGCAAATCTTTATGTATATGACTGTTCACCAAAATGGTAGCTTTCCTTTTTGGGTCTGGCTCTTCCTCACCATATAGTAGTTTTAAGGTTCATGATAGTTCTTGGGCTTGGAAACACCCAAGAGTTTTATTTTGGGGGTTTGTGATATCCTGCCTGGCATGAGGCAGCCGTGGGCTGACTGCTAGTACCATGTTTCACAGCCTCAGCTGAGAGTGGGCACTTGGAACTGCTGGGGACTGCAAGGGCTGTGTAGCAGCAGTGAGATTTTTGGTGCAGAAACATTTCACAATGATAAGGATTGTCATTTCTGTGCAAGTTTCCTTTGAGCATTTCTTTAGCATTCCCCCAGGTTTTAAAAGGTTTTAAGGTTATTCATGTGACAAAGATCAAGCTGCTGGTACCCTATCTTTGCTGAATATAGCTGTGCAGTCCTGCAGATAAATACCTGACTCCTCCAGCCGCGTAGGTTATCCCTCCATGTCTAATCTGTCACAAAAGATTTGTGTTTGAAAGCAAAAGAACCGTTTTCTTATTTTATTTTTTATTACTGTAAATCTGTCAAAGGGAAGCAGCTGGAGCAGAGCTCTACACCCAGAGGGAAGAGAAGAAAAAATATTGTTGTGATGGGAAACTCAGCTAAATCGTTTAAATTAAGAATTACTGACACTGTGGCTGCTGGAGGTGCAAATAGAACACCTAACTGCTTGAAACAAGAGTCTGGGAAAAGTCAGAGAAGTTGAGCAAAAAAGAAGTTGTGGATAACACTGCCTCTCCTCTGCCACTTGCTAACCTAAGATTTTCCTCATCAAAATACCACAGGATATTGTATGGTAACAAAACAGCTCATTTACTGTTGAACCATAGGGCTGGAGTTTGAAGAAGCTGTGGACAGAATATATCAGAGAAGGAAGTCAAGGCTCAAGTTTCACATTGTGTCATTCAATGCTTCTGTGTGTGGCCTCACAGCTACGAAACCTCCCTCAGCCTCACGCAACAGCAACATCTGTTTCAGCAGCAAGCAAGAACTACCTCGGTTGTCCAAGGACACCAAGGTGTCCATGGAGTATGTCCATGTCAGGCTGCAGAGGTATTCCGAACCAGTGCATGAGCCAGACCTGATGTCTTTCCTGACATCAGATGTCAAGGGGCATGTCCATCTACCTTTTAACTCACAAGATGAAATCAAATGATGGTGTGAAGTACCACCAAGATTAATTCAGAGATGAGCGTGAAAGCAAAAGCACTGAACATCTCACAGCAAAGTTCACACTGGAGGCAGAGCAAAGCCAGGACCATGGTGTCTCTCCCCACGGGTGCAGAGAAGGGTCAGGCACTGCGGCTGCTGGCTGCGTGGGGAAGCCAAAGAGCTGGTGGCAGCGGGGTGCTGGGATGACTGAGCTGCTGAGGTAGGTACCTTTAGTTCACACCAGGACCTTCCTCAGCTGCCTTGAGGTACATATTTCCCAGTTGCTCCAACAGGTATCTCCTGGGGAGCCCTTCTCAGGGCTGCTTCATGCAATGGCTGAAACACCTGGGTGCCTGCTGTGTCAGTGGTCAGTATAGTTTTGCTTCTGGGTTATAGTGAGCTACATGAAAGCAAAACAGTGAACCTGGTAAATGACATCAGCCAGATGTTTTCAGAAATTAGTCTCCAGCTCCAGACACTGAGAAAGAGGGAGGGCAAAGGGGTGTCCCCAAGCCACATCTGAACTACGCAGGAGGGCGAGGTGGCTTTGGGATATGGTGGGGCACACACACAGAGCCACTGTTCCTGCTGCCAGGAGAAGCAGCTGTGCCAGGGAAGCATGAGGGGTCTTGTTGCAGCAACAGGAGCTGTCCAACAGAAAGAGGAGACCTTAGCTTAGCTCCTCTCACTGCCCTAGGAAATGCAAATGCTGGAGTGACTTCCATCTATTCCCCAAGCAATTTCTTTCTAGTAACAGATGTTACATCAATTCAGGACTTTTACTCCTGTTGAGAGCTGCTTTACTGCATAAGCAGGCTCCTGGAAGACCATCAAACTGTTCCTAAAGAAAGACATGAAAGTCTGGACAAATTGGTGAAGATCGTGGTGCAAAATGGTGTTGCACTTCACTGCAGAAGGCTCTTTCCCTCCTGAGCAAAGACCAATGTACTGAGCTATGAGACTCGACTGCAGCACTTTCCATCAAAGTTAAATTCACAATTTGAAGTTAGACATTCACCTTCCCTAAGTAATTAAATAAAGACATCAGTAAGGACTTCAGCAGAGATAGCACCTTACCTGGAAATATAAAAAGGTGGATGTAAAATTCTTGTGTGTGAAAAGGCAATATTGATTGCAGGCTGGATGTGAGGGAGCACACAGGCAGTATGACTGAACAATTGTGTACATGCCTCACTATTTATGATAATTAAAGTTTGAAGGTCAAAGTCTGGCTTAGATGTAATTTGCTGCATTGATCTCAAAGCTCTTTCCATAAAGAGTATTTATATGTCACAGAAAACTTTCCCTCACTCGTGCACGTGCCACCTGGTTGATAGTGGGAGCTCTGTACATTTGTCCTGAGTGAACATGACCCACCTTTGAACCCCCATTCCAAGCATGCCAGCTATGTTGAACTAGGAAATGTGAGATTATTACAAACCCCCAAATGAGTGAGCACTAATTACTCAAATGCAATAAACTATTTTTTATGAACAGAACACAAGACATTAAACATTTCAATAATGACAGCTTCACATTTCTTTGAAGTCATTATTGCCCTGCACTATGAATACACTTAGATTTCAGTTTCCCCTCCAGTGGTCACAAAACCAAATCTAATATGTCTTTTTTTTTTTTTTTTTGTCCTCCTATAAATATGTGTGTGGTACCTCCAAGGCACACATTTCATTTTTATTAGCTGGGCAGTGTGAGTCATGCTATTAATCGGTAGCAGTAGCAACACATCACCAGACTGTCCTTTGCTGCATAGCCTATATTTAGAAAGAGAATGAGACTGCTGCTGGGTTATATAATGATGCAGCTATTTATAGATCTCCATTATACCTAGAGAGCACTGTCCTGCCATCTGAACTGAGAGCAGCCAGGCTGACAGAGGTGTGATTATAGATTTGGCATGTTCCCTACCTTTCCCCCAGACACATTTGCAATTTTGTTTACATGCCATTATTTCTGTTTACTTCACCTGTGTTGTGAAGTACATGTGAAATCCTGTGTTCAGCAAAAAAAACCTCTAACATTTTAGAACCTGTTATTGCATGTGGAAAGGTAAAACAGACAGTCACAATGACAAAAAAAACCCCTATATTTTCATTTACCTTCCTTTCTAGTTGCATGAACTTAGCCAAATGGAGCTGCCTTAAAAATACACCCATATTTCTAGTAGCACTGCACTAAAATTCTCAGATTCTGAGCTTTTTCCACTTTTTCTTTTCTTTTTTTTTTTTTTATTTTTTAATACTGATTTTTGGTGGCTACCGGTAGAAAAAGCAATGAAAAACAGATGACTTATTGTTGGGGCTGAACAAACATACGGATGGGGGAGGCAAGCATTTGTGTTGGAGGTAGAAATGTGGTTTCTGCTGTACCTAGCATGTCTCACAACAAAATACTGGTTCAGTCCTCCACAGCAGTTGGTTCAGATGAAATACATTTTCAGACAAGTAGTTGCAAAGCAGATATTAACAGTTTAAGGTGAGCTACACAAAAGAGTTCAGGGCACAGTCTCCATGCTTGCACACCTGAGGCATTTCAGACCTTGGATGTTCATTTGTAAATTGTCTAAATCTGTAATTTTACTTGTAGAATAGTAAATAGACCAGATTCCTGCCCTGGCCTCTTGGTGCCCACAGCATCTCAAAGAGAAGGCTCAGCTCTGGCTGGAACTGCTGAAGCAATGCAGTCAGCTCACACTGAAGCACAGAGTCATCCCACAGTAGTGTGCTGGCTGTGGGAAAGCAAAATGTTTTGCAGCTGGTACAAAACTGGGAGGAGTGTCTGGTGCACCAGAGGGTCATGCTGAAATCCAGAGGGACCTCAACAGGTGGGAGAAATGGGCTGTCAGGAACCTCATGAAGTTTAACCAGGGAAAGTGTCGAGTCCTGCCTCTGGGGAGGAACAACCAGTACACGCCAGGGGCCATCTGGCTCAGAAGCATCTTTGCAGAGAAGGATGAGGGGGTCCTGGTGGATGCCAGGTTTGTCAGGAGCCAGCAATTTGCCCTACCTGCAAAAAATGCCAACAGCACCATGGGCTGCAATAGGCAGTGTCACCTGCAGGCCCAGGAAAGTGACTCTGCCCTGGTGAGACACATTTGGACTGATGGGGGTTGAACTTGACCATCTCTGGAAGCATCCTCACACCTCAGTCTGCCTGAAGGACTGGGAAGGCTGTTCCTCAACTGCAGAATCACTACCTTGATCTTTAAGGTCCCTTCCAACACAAGCCTTTCTATGGTTTTATACCTGTCCAGGAGGACAGCGTTAGCATGGAGCAGTGAATGCCAGGCACTGTTTGCTGGAGGAATCCACGTCATCAGAGTGGATCCTCTATGGATCCTCTATGCAGGGAACAAACAGGGTAAGGTTTACAATCCCAATGGATCTGTGGGACTTAAAGTGTCAAGAGCAGAGCTACCAAAGGCAGTCTGGTTTTCAGTTGCTGTCAAATGCCTGCCTCCAAGAGGGATACAACACATACTCTGGAGTTGTGCAGCTTCTCTATTAGTAAAGCAGGCAGATGCTTGTCCTGCTGTGTAATAACTCAGCAGTTAAAGCTCTCCATCAGGCTGCAGGAGATTTGGATTTGTCCCTTTCTCTGCTCCTAGGAATTTATAGCCTTGGGGCACAAGTAAGGGCTGCTCAGAGCCCTGCTGGTTGAAGCCCAATGGCACATAAATACTCAGGAGAGACCTGCGACAAGCTGTTGCAGTGGCTAAAAGTAATCAGCTCCTAGATGGAGAAGTTGAATGTGTTTTCTCCAGCTCCCTGATTTTCCATGCATTTGTTTCTCTCCCAGCCCGTGGAGGTTCACGCGCCAGAGTGGAACACAGGGAACCCCTGTGCAGTAAGTCCAGGTGTGTTTGTGCTGTTGAGTGTAACTGTGCTTGGCAGGGTATGAAGTCCAGCTGCTGCTGTTTAGCTGCTGTGTGCAGGCTGGGTTATGCGGTGCCAGGAGTCGTGACGAGGCAGGCAGTGAATACACCGAGGTCTGTGTCTGGCAGCAAGTGTGCTGATGTCTAATAAGATAAGAACATTTCTCTGTCTCCTTTTCTCTTTTTGGTCTCATCAGGGTGTTAAATGTGTCTCTTTTAACTCTATTCAGAGACCTAGTGTTCACAGAGCTGGCAAAAGTAGGATACTCTTAAAAGCTCTGTAAAAGTTGCTTGAAATTAGCTACTGACTGAACAGTTTTCAGGCAAATATGGACACAGGCACACTCAATGAAATCACATAAACATCAAGAAATCAGAATTAAAAATAATTCCTTTTAGTATCAAAACAGTTTATCTATGTACCTATAGTACTAGTTACCTAGTACAATAGTATTATGACTTAGTACCTATGCCTAGCAGTTGTGTTTTGCTAGATTTGTAACAGCCTGTGTCACCACAGGCCACTGTTTAGAGCAAGCACAATAGTTCCAGCTTATATCATCATGTGCTATTTAAAGTGCTTAAAATACTAACCATCAGATATCAGGCTCTTCATTGCAATTATAAGCAACTTGTTTCTTCAAATTGAGATAGGTACTGATACAAAAACTAATGAAATGGCACACATTTTGTTCCTGGCCAGGGTTGCATTTCTCTCAGGCCCCAGGATTTATTAAATTCTCTCCTCCCTTTTTGCTCGTACCTGCAATGCATGCATAAGTACCACAAGAGAATTACAATAATAAGAGGGGCACCGTCAATCTGATGGCCATTAAAATATGGTCACTGACCAAATCCCTTAATAGACTGAGTTACTGCTGTTGGCTTTAAACACACTTTGGAGAGGATTAACTGCAAAGCATGTTAAACCAAGGGCATATCTCTCATACTCAGCTGCCACAAATGGGATGTAAGTTTTGCATACAGAAGAAAGGAGAAGGATTTTGACAGCTGGAGATGCTTATCTTTCCTTACCACAGGGAAGGCTGGACAAGATGCTGCCTGCCACCTATCCAGGCTGACATTATCTACACATCAGCGAAGGTGCTGAATGTCAGTCTGTGATAACTGGGGAGCACTTGCTTCCATATGCAGAGGAGCTTGCCACTGCACAACAGCAGCAGATAATGGTTTTTGAAGCGGGGTAGGGGAAGTAAGGCACAAAGCATGCATTCAGAATACACATCATCCTCACAAATTATTTTGATGACTGTTCATTAAAACATGCAACAATATTAAAAATGCCTATGTTAGCTAGAAATCATCATCCATCATATTTTATTAATCCATTGATATTTAACTTACTCTAAGCCTCTTGTTAATATATGGAATTTGATTTACTGTGGCAGGTATTGAATAGTAAAAATAATACCTTTTCTCGTGCAATGACAATAGGTCAAAATGTTGTGGAAGACAAGAACTGTTGGTGAAACGTAACAGCTTTTTAATGTCCTGGAAGCAATTCAGGCCAACCTGATCTGACTGGAGGTGGCACAAGCCCTAGCTGTCAAGCCACTCTCGGTGGGTGCCATTTTGTCAACCCTTAATGCATCTTTGTGGTCCAGAATGCCTCTCTGTTTGGAGAGTAAGCTTTTCCAGATCCTACAGAGAGGTTCTCAGAATATAATAATTTAAAAACTATAATAACCTGTCAGGACATTATTTTGGTGTAATATTACTCCATGAACCATGTTTGCATGTTGTGCTGTATCTTAACAGTGGTGTCCTCCTGTGGTCTAAGGGCAGTGCTCATGCTCCTTGGCTGGGGAATCCCTTCACTAGCAAATAATATGTCTTCTCTATCCTGGTAGTCTCTTGAAACAAGGATGCTTATGTAGGAAAGAGTTCTCAGTTTTATTTCCTCACTGTGTAACTGTGAATGTCAGACTCAAGAGATCAGGCTTCAGTGAGGCCACGTAAGGAGTAATCTCCAAAACTTCTCTTTCTGCTGCAGCATAATGAAACTGGGGATAGTAATGACACAGGGTAAGGGCAGTTAAGTGGAAACCAAGCTTTCCAGCCCTGTGACTTAACTGTAAGTCAGTCACCTGGGGAGAAAAATAGCCAGACGTCACTTCCAGTTACAGGGACTGATGGTGTGTTTTTGCAGCTACTACTAACTATCCCCCTCCTCTGCCAAACAAACACAAAAAAACCCACCCCAAGCCCCACAATCCAGGGTGAGAAGTCAGATCATTTTTCCTGTGGGAGTTGTCACCACATACTGTAGAGGCCTTTCTGTGCCAGGATTGTTCCATTCATGACTGACTGTGCACAGCAATCACTTCGAAGAGTAAAAGCCCTTTTACCAGCCTCACTAAACATTTAAGGAGACTGGACCTCATTCAACTGTGTACCTCCCTTCTGCAGAGGACAATCACTCTGTTCCCATGTGAACGGAGGCATGTACACTCCAGAGGTGAGTAGGAATTCGGGTGTGTTACTATGTTTAAAGTGAAATTCATAGAATCATTTAGGTTGGAAAAGACCTCTAAGATCATTGAGTCCAACCATTAACCCAGCACTGCCAAGTCCACCACTAAACCATGTCTCTAAACACAACATTTACACATTTTCTGAACACTTCCAAGGACAGTGATTCCACCACATTGCTGGGCAGCCTGTTCCCGTGATTGACCACCCTTTCAGTGAAAAATTTTTCCTAATTTCAATACAACCATATTGTCAATGCAGTTAATTGACCCAGGAGATCTACTGACCAGGCCAAATGTTGGTATCTGTTGTAGGTGAATCCCCTTGACCCTGCTGACTGGACTGAGGAGGGTCAAAGTTCATGTACTCAAATGCAGCAAATAATTACTAGATTATTCTAGTGTTATGTTCTGTCTCCCTCCAGGAGGCTGAGGTCTTTCCTAAGCTCCACATCACATCAGTTAGCCCTGTGTGGGTGTCTTGGTTGTTCTTGAGTGTCTCAAGTGGCACCAGGACATGATGCTGGGGAGCTGAACCAGAACCTGACTTCCCACTATTTATAAGCAGGGTCTGGGCATGTTGTTCACACCTTGACACTTCACATACCATGCTTAGCTTTAGATATCACATCCTGCCAGCAAGATCTCACTGCTAACACTTCCCACTGGCAAACTCTTGGAAACTTCCCTCTTAGACTAGGTTTTTGGCTCCTGGGGTCCTCAGCTTGCTGACGTGGCACCTAGACCCTAGAAGTTTCTGAACTCCAGGTTTTAGCTTTGGCTCCCAGAGTTATGGAGTTACAGCAGAAAAAGGGAAAAAACAAGCTTCTACTCTTCATGAGAGCAGGGCTTGAAATGTGGGGCAGGCAGAAATGAATGGGGCAGTGCACAAGGTGTGGCAGCGAAGTCTCATTGCTTTACTAAGCAGACCTCTTGGCAGACCTGCTTTTCTTTAATCACTGTTGAGTGTATGCTCACTGAAATGTCTACAGATGATCCTTCAAATGTATAAGCAATTTTTTTTGTTTAATAGACACAGCTAGTAAAGTAGTGATTGCTCATTCTTGCTTAAATGCTGACAGGAGCTTGAATAGTTGGGAATAGCTGGTATAAAGGGTTTGAGGTCAGGATCCTTGGAGATTTTAAAATAGTTCACCAAGCTTTAAACTAGTTTTAGTATGCTGTCTCCTCCTTCCCCTAATTAGTGGGCTTTTTATTTCAGGATCCTGCTGTGCATAAAAGTTGAGCCTTACCTAAAGAAAAATAAAACTGCCCTTTAGCAGATACACTGCTTTTCAAAGCAAATTGGTTTCACTATATTTGGAAGCCCATATGTGCTGAAAAAAATCCTTTGACTGAAAAGAGTTACTCGAAGCCCATGAAATAAATGTACAGTAAATGTTCATGAGCTCAAACCAGGGAGCTGTTCAGTTGAACTGCAGGAGACATAACACAACTGTAGAACATTGTTTTCTCCTTTCCTTCACTTTTCACTCATTACTATGTAAAGCAGCTGTTATCTAATGGTAGAAACAAGTTGCCCAGCTATATCCCTTCTGAGGTATTTATAAAACTGATACAATGCAAATTAAGCAAATTCTGAGGCTTCTCTCAGCTTTTCAGGTAACTAGTTTTAAAGAGTCCTGTTATGCTGCAGAGCTGATTCATAAGTAGCATGTCCTTTTGTGGCACCTGGTTTGGGACACTCCTTGGGTGCATACCTATGCCTCACATTTTTCTTGAATCTTAGGACACCCAGGAGAGCACAAGGACAACCCTGGGCTACTGAGCTTCAGAGAACTGCCAGAGAGCTGGACCCTGATACCACTGATGAGCTCTTGGATCCCTCAATGCAAAAGCATTTCCCAGAGCTGTAGCTGTGTGGGTGTCTGTTCTTGACGTCTCAGGGATTAGAAGATGGGCAAAGGCTGAGTTACTCTGGGAGTAGGAGAGCTCCCTGAGAGCTGCCTGAATTGTCATGCATTGTGCATCACAGCCTGGGGAGAAACTGCCCTCCCCTCTCAGATACAGAAGGAGATGGAGAGCTTTTTATTTGGAAGACAGAGAAATGAGGGAGTGTGACTTCTCAAGGGAGATTTAATGATAAAATCTTTATAAGGCAGATCAGGGCTGCTCCTTTGCAGAGAGAAGGAGCTAGCTTGTGAGCCACACCATATGATGAGAAGGCAACATACCATCTTTCGCCCACATTTTTTCTCCTGCCTTCAGCAGCATTCTAGTACTTCTGTACAGTGCTCATTGACTGAGAAAGTGAGACACAACACCTTCCTCCCTGGCTTTTGGGATAATTTATTGCTGATACCAGGGAAAACTCCCTGCCCTTGCAAGTCCCTATGCCTCTGAATTATTGCCTCAGGTGCTGAGACAAGTTCTCCTCCCTTGCAGTCCAAAGAGGACTTTCTTACCAGCAAGCTACAGCTGAAGCTGTTCAGATTTCCTTTCTCAGTTTATCTGCAGCTGGTTAGGGACAAATATGGGTGAGCTGACAGCTCTGAGTAGCTCTTGGGAGAATGAAATCTGAACAAGCTGCAGGGGAGCAGTAATATTTCGTCTTTGCAGGACTGCAGTAGGCAGAGTAAATAAGAATACTGCCCTAGAGGTGTAAGTTAAACCTGGGGTAGCTGGGGAGGTTTAGCTGTCATGACCATCTGCCTTGCCTCTCTCCTGGAAGCTGCCTCCAGCTGAATGATTCATGAACCACCTCAATTTACAGTTTGGCATAGTCACAGGAATTAAAATGAATGTGCACTGGCTTTGATACATTAAGCTGTAAGTGCAGCATTGCAGGGACAGATACACATCCCAGTCAGGGAGTGCCTGATACAAGCAGAGGTACTTGCCTCTCCAAGAAGTAAGATGGGTCCTGAAAAGAAGAAACCTGTCAGCCTTCCTAGTGCCATCCATGCCAAATATGCACCAATAACTTTACCACCCACAAGCCATTTTTCCTGTGTCAAAGTGTAGCAGAAACCATGTTGTGACCAATTCTCAAGACAGTGTCCATAAACTGTTAAAAGAAAATCTCAGTTCAGGTGGTGAAGTCACTGTCCTTGGAGGTATTTAAGAAGAGATTGGATGTGCCACTTACTGCCATGGTCTAGTTGACAGGGTGGTGTCGGGTCATGGGTTGGACTCGATGATCTCAGAGGTCTTTTCCAACCTGGTTGATTCTGTGATTCTGTGGCCTTTCTCTAAGATTGAGTACGTTCATATTAACCCTGCACTTGAGTGCAAAACAGAAGAGGAATAAAACTACTCATCTGTATCCATTTACTGCATTTGTTCATTTTTTAAGGATATTCTTCCAGTTCTCCAAATATAATGTTTTCTCAAAAAGAAATGGGATTGTGGGAAATATTTTTAGATCATTTGATTCAAGTCTTGTTTCCTCAGCAAGACTTGAATATTTTTTCTGTTCCTTTCTGAAATGTTTTAAGATCCTGAGTTGCAAATGTATCCAAATATAATAACTCTAAAAGCTAGTTTTCACTAACTCAGCCTGTTTTGCATGTCTCTGGTTTCATACAAGACAGTGTCATGGCCTGTAATCATGATTACTGAGAGGAATGAACAACTATCCTCATAACTTCCCTGTTATCTGAGATGATCTTGGGATAAATTTTGGCTTTTCCTGACCTAAAGATCTGTACAACAGAATCAGGGATGGCATGAATGAGCTAAGTGTATCTATTCAAAATCTACACTGGGTTTGATCTGCCAGGTATGCCTTGGGATACCTTCATTGCTAAATGAATTCAGTTTGTTCCTTTCTCGTGTATCTAGTGAGTGACCTCAAAACTTCAAAAGGCATTGTGGGGGGGCAGCCTGTGGGATATCCTGGGACTTGGAAATGGCAACCTGTAGGGTTTCCTGGGATTTGGAGATAAACTAGACATTCTCTAACTACAGTGAACTGAAGAGAGGACAAAAGAGGACTTAAGAACTCTGAAAAAAACCCAAAAGTAATAAAAGCTTTCTTTGACAAGTTACGAAGATAAAATCAAACAAATATTAAAAAACAAAGAAAGTATTTCAAGTACATTGCATTTATATCCAGGTGTTGTGAATGATTGAGGGACAGGTTCACATCCCATTGCCCTGTTTTCCTTCCTCCTTCTCCTTCCCTCATTCCCACCTCTCCCTGCTCCCCAGACATACATACTGTGCCCTCTGCAAGCCAAGTGTGAAATAGCTGCCTTCATTCATGTGTGACCTGCATCAGCCCTCCAGGAATGTGAAGGGGAGGGAGTTTTTCCTTCTGATGGTTGAATGCACAGGGTCATAGGCAAGAGCCATAAAGACAGCTATATTGTCTCATCTTGTGTGTGAGACCCTCAAGTTCCCTCATACAAGTACTCAGAATTCCTCCATCAGGGCCTCTGAGTTGCATGGATCTACTGTGCTCTAGAGAGAGATGCATAATTTTACAGTGATGGTAAATACTTCAAGGCTGGGGGACCTGGAGCAGAAATTCCCCTGGGGATTACTGACAGCTAGCACTTTGCCTTCTGCAGCTCATATTCTCCCATATCTTGTTCAGGATAAAGTAGAAAAGAACAAACCCACATCTCCTCAGTATAAAATAACAGTCTCTGTTTAGTGCCATGTGCATGTCTGAACCATCTAAAATGCGCCACCTATTTTATTCTTTTCTATGCTTCTGGCGTACAATTGCTGTGATTGCAAGGGGAGAGTTATTTCTCGCTTAGGAGTGATTTTTCTGAAAAGAAAGTGGTGGTAGCTCTCCTGTTACCTAATGCTGCTCCCTGGAATGCGAGCTTTGCTCATATAAGCCAAATCTTGCAGTGACAGGGAGCTGAAGCAGTCCAACACCACATGTATGAAACTGAAAAATAAATGGAAATTGCCACTTTGCTTTTATCAGCTTGCAGACAGCTGGATCTTTTTTGCCTCGGATAGCAGAAGAACCCCACCTCTCTTCTCCCACAATAGATCTGGAGGCTAAGAATAGACAGGGTAAGTTCCTCTGATAGGCTTTAATGGTGTCTCTTGAGAAAGAACGGGCAATCACTGGTCCATCAAGTTAAGAATCTGAGGAGAGAAAGAGCCCAGGAAGCATAGGATGAGCATATCGACTAACTGCCTTGTTCATCATTTGTTTAGGTGCCATCTGTTGCTGGAGAGGTTTTGCTTTTCTCTCTCATGCTTGATCGCATCAGCTTGCTAGTTCCTTCCTCCTCTTCCTCGAAAAAGGAAAGAACAATTAAGTTTAAAGCCATGCTTATCAGGGAGGCAGGGTTGGATTAGTTTACAAAAATAAAATTTCACAGTGCCCTGGAGACAGACACTGGAAAAAGGGGGCACTTCAACAGTAGCGTTTGTGTAGTGCTCTGAGCATTTGGAGTGTGTTACTTCAACCTCAGTGATCAGCACAAGCCTCCTGCAACAGAGCTTGGAGACTACTGCCACCCCCATCTGGGGTTTGCTGACAGGGATGTTACAGCTAGTTTAAATAAGAAGACTAGTAATGGTTCATTCAGCTGTGGACCACCTAGCTGACAGGAGTTCCACAACTGGATGAAAAATGTGGAAAAATTTTTATTGTTAAAAATAATAGCTGATGCTAATTTTCATAGACTGATTATGAGCTTATGGAGCACTTTCACACCTGTGCTGTCAAGAGCAGTGTGTAAAGACCAGCTTGTGGCTCTTGTGAAATAGCAGAGGCTACTTTGTCTTCTTTTTCACCTGCATAGTGGTAAAAACATTTTTGAATAATAAATGAAATTATAGCTTGAGTCCACAAGAGCAAGGTGAGAATGGTCAGTAGTATGCTTTTCCATAGGAATGTTGCCTAGGAAACATCATCCTGTGGTAGCTGTATGTTAGTAAGGACAGATTAACTTTGTGAGGAAACATGACAAGAAAAAGCTTCTAACAGGAAGGGGGTGCAGGGAGACAAAGCCCCATCCTCCAGCCTGTCCTTGCTCTCCATCTCATGGACTATGAGATGGACCTACTTACACCATGGTGGGGACACAGTGACTGAGAATCTGAGGATGACACTGGCCCTGCTCCAAAACACCTCAATACTTATAGAAATAATCCTTAAAGAAACACTTTTCTGAGACAGACATCATTAAAGAATGAGAGGTGATAGTATCAGATAGCAATGAAGATCTTGTCGATACCAAGAAAGGAAGGGGACAAGAGTATAAAATCTTTCGGGGAAACAGGGCAGCTCTCAGGAGGGAGGGAAGCAAACCCCACTCTTCCAAAGGTACAAGAGCTGTAATTAAAAGCATACAGAAAACAAAGCACAGCAGCTTGGAAACATGCCGAAGATGAGGTGATATTATCAGTAAAGAAGGAGATAAGCCACCTTTTGTTCTTTTACAAAAGCTGTCAGAAAGCTACCAGGTGAATAAGGAAATAATTTTCAATATGAGAAAACTTAAAAAAAATTAGTTTCTACAAAACCCCAGGGCAAACTTGAACTAGTGAATGAAAGACTTCAATACAAGCTGAAAATAACTAGATGTCAAAGGTAGCTAAAATCTAGTGGCATACATAATGCCAGGTACAATATTGATTTCTTGGAAAGACAGAGTCAAGGACAGGTGACTTATAATTTCAGAATAAATATGTTTTTCCATCCAGCACTGCAATCACTGTAGCATCTCTGCATCTCCCATAAGTGCAAATAAAATAATTCTATAAAGCCCATTTCTCTTTGCTGCTCCTTTTTTTTCTGTATGTTATAGTTGTACATACATGTAATAGAAAATGAAAGACTGAGGTGCTGTTTAGAAAAACAGGGTCAGAAGTGAAGTTTTTAAATCCCAGAACCTGTTTTGTTTGTTTGTTTGTTTTGTTGTTGTTGTTGTTGTTGTTCAATCGTTTGCTGTAAATCCCAAAGACTTGGACATCGTCTAGCACTATGTCTGTATTTCGCAGTCATACCAAACAGTCTCTGCTGGTTGAGACTTTCACTGGAATTTTGCTTTGTGCCTTGCCAAGGAAGACATTATCAAGCAGCTAAAGCCACGCCAAAAGAAACACTCTCAAAATCTCCTAGAAATTTGAAAATAGATACAGAAGAGGCAACCTACTCTCTACCTTTTCTCCTGGGAGGATTTCATGTCTTTCATGATCGATTTGTCTAACCTACCCTTTACAGTCCTCCAGTGGTGGAACAGTTGGCTGTCCTTTCCATCCAGGAAACATTGCCTTATGTTTACCCTGAATTTCTCTTGCTGCTGTTTAATCTCACTGCTGCTTTTCCTAGCCCTATTAGGGATGGGGGGGAAATTTTTTTTGTTTTGCTTCTATATCTTGATCATATAGCCAAAAATAATTATCATCTATGTTTTCAGCCTTCTCTTTCTTGAAAAAAAATAACCATCTCATGTACAGTATCCAGTGCTCAGTGAATTCTCCCAAGAGATCCCACAGGTTTACTGATGCATGCTGGATATCAGTCACAATAACTCCAGCCAAGTTCTTCCCAGAGATTATGTTCCCAGCTACATGGGTTTGTTTATCTATTTTCTCCTGAGTCTGATCCTGTTTTTTCCCTGAAGGAGGGCAAAGATCTTTGATTGCAGCTAGTAGTCACTGGAAGTGTTTTAGTCCAAGGTGCAGTGTTGGGGTTATGCTCCTTGGGATCTCTGGGCTGGTATTAGAGACAAAATCTAGCCAGAGCTTTCTCTGCACTAAACAAGGTCCTCTTCCAAGGTCACTGATTGCTCCTCTCAAATGGTATCATTCACCTTGAATACAAATGCAAGTGACAGCATGATCTCATGAACTTGTCCTATAATTGCTCCTGTTAGTCCAAGATTCTCGACCTCTTGGATTTCAGAGGATGCTTGGATTTTTTTAAAAACTATTTTTGCCATCATTATAATTTCACACTGTGGTCCTGGTTATTTTAGGCAGTCAGAGATGATCTTCAGGCCGTGGACTCACTTAGCAATGAATGCAGTAGATGTTCTGAGAAAGTGAAGTTTCTAGAGGAGATTTTTTAAAGTGATTCTACTTTCCTACTTACACAACTTGCCCCTGAGCTCATCATGGGAAGCAGGGATCCAGCACCTGTTTAAGGCTAAAATGAAGACAGAACCTACAATATGAATAGTTCTTGTTATCCATATTGGCAGATATGTCCCCTTGCGGAGAACTCCCTTTCACTCCAGACTCGGTCCTTGCAATAAAGACCTGACTGTATATGTAAATTTCTGGATTATCTGGAAGGTTCTGAAAACACCACAGGAACAAATGGACTCTACTACATATGTGGACAAATGTCATGGGCATCAGTGCAGAGTCCTTTGTGCTTGTGAAGGTCATTTAACTTCCAGGAATTACTATCCAAATGCAGTGACAGTGGAAATTCCCTTTCTAGGAAAGAATGTAAAAAATGATCCCTCAAAGAGCTCCATGCAGGTTTTTTACTGGTATAAACCAGTACAAAGCACTCTAGCAACCATGTTATTGAGAGTGGTAATGAGGTTTCTTTTCTGTTTCATTCTGTAACTTTACCCAAGGTGTCACAGCACCTGACAGAAGTACAACCTTTTATCAGGCCATGTCTCCTTTCCTATAATATCTCTGACAGGCTAAGGCTGTCTGCAGCACTTTGACGAGCTCTTTTTGGCAGAATGTTCATCACCTGGCTCTCTCAATTGCAGAAGTTTCTCCATGTATTGCCTTGCATCTAGTGATGTTTCTAGTTGTACAAATTGGTACACCCTGTTTAATCTATCATTGCTGCTGAAGTGCTATCTTCATAGGTACTCCATTTGTTCACTTTTTATGTAAAACAAATGGATCATCCCAAATATCATTCATATATTCACTTTCCCAACACATGCAGGGTGTGCAGATTGGCTGAAAAATGTTCTTCTGACACCACCTTGCTATTTTTTCCCAAAGAAGAGTTACATATTACATGACTCATAGACACATGTCTAGTAACACCTCTGGAACAGGGAAAAAGGAACTGTTCCCTTGTTGCAAACCAAAAAGACCTTTCATGGGCTGCAGACTAACACATACTTCAGTGATGTGAGAATGGACATGCTGGTTAAGAAAAAAATGCCATTCAGCTCTTTTTGAATATATGCAAGAAAAGATTGGAAGAAATGAGAAATATACTGTGAGGATTTTACATGATGTATTTTCTCAGCTTTCAGGAACCTCTAATTTAGGGAAAATAGAAAGAAATAGTGAAGGTTCAGACGACAGTAATAAGGGTTGAACTGGAGGAGGGCCCACAAACCGAAAGTAACATGGTGCAGATCATTTGTAATGAAGACATAGGCTACATTCAGCCTTTGGGAAGATAGGTTTTCACACTTTTAATAGACAGTGAAATCGTATCTGAATAAAACATGGGAAATGTTAGCAGCTGAAAGGCAAAATACTTTGACTATTAAAGTCTCCTTTGACTGGTTACTACAGACCTGACAGAGGGAGAGGAGCTGCAGATTACTGGTAGCAAAGTTTCTTGAGAGGGCTGAGCTTTGTTGGGTTTGGTGCATAAGAACAGCTGTAATGAGCAGAACATCTGTCATCCTGTGCATATGAAGGAAAGGGGGAGAAAGAGAAAGGGAGAAAGTGTGGTTAGCAGTTGGCATGAATCAGCATGACTCTACTGGTTTTGATAGGTCTCTGGTGGAGCCCTCCCAAGTCACTCGTGTATAAGAAGAAGAGTTAATGACTGAGATTGTATAAAGACATAGAAGACCTTTATATGGATAATTGTACAGACTGATAGTTATAACTGTTATTTTCTGACAAAGAAGGAAGCCATGCATCTGTCAGTTTGTCCAGAGGGGTTACCATCAACTATATATGGAGTCTGACTTTAGGATGTGGAGGATATTGGGTTCAGTGGAGCTCTGCCAAGAGTATTAAATGGCAAACAAACAGAAGCAGCTATAAACTGAGACTGGAGATTTTGTTCAGAATAGAGTGAATGATCCAAGCTGCTTTTCTACAGTAGAAATCTCGATAGGCTTGCTTCTGAAATTCTCAGTACTTTGTGACCTGAGGGTGTTGAAACGTAACAACTGAAAGTGATGGGGCAGTTTATCATCTGAATTTGTCTGAATATGAGGAAAAGTTTCAAACCAGGGTAAAAATCATTGATTCACAGGAATGTGTGTTGAATTAACTGTTTTATTCTGCTTTTAATAGACAAAAGTGCCATTTATTGATTACAAAGGAGCATATCATCCTATTACTCCTTGACATTCCATAACTCCAGGACACTCAACCATTTCTGCATTAACAAGAACATATTGAAGAAATATTCCAAAACAAGACTTTTTGGATTATTTCCCAAAAGCTCCAAATATAATCATAATGTTCTTCAAATTATCATAAGAATTGATTTCCCCTTTAATTTTAAATGGGCACACTATGACAGTAAAACATTTTAACTTTACTTGTTCGATAGCAATATTTTTATAGAAAACTCTCTAATTATCTTGTGTGTTTTCCATTTGCTGCTTAATGATGATAAATTACATATAATTCAGGACAAAATTAACATCACTGGAGAATTATGCTGAAGAAACCACTCTTTTAAATTTGAACTTTACTAGTTTCTCCTCAATGAGTTGAAACATATTTCTGTCTGACATACTGGGTCATATCTCAGGTAAAGTCACATGCATTGAGTTTCAGGAAGGAAAATGCTAACAGCTTTAATGTTCCTATAGTCAATTTGACAGAGGCAAATAACTGAATTTTTATGGGAAAAGGTTGGATTTGGAGCAAATGTTTGTTTCTGAGTGATAATAAAGGAAAGACTGATGTGATGATCATACTTGATAGTGTTTAGGGAAAATGATGATGCATCTGTCTCTTTGATGGATTCCTATTCTAGCCAAAGCTGGCAATACAGAATCCTGGGAATACTATTGCAATTTTTTTTCCCCCCAAAATTCTTCAATTCTTCATTGTGAGACTGATATAACAAAATTACCCAGGCATGCATGGGAGTACATACGTGTTTATATGAAAGAGCGATTTTGGATTTAAAAAAAGGCAAATTACTGACAGACTATAAATCCATTAAAATGAAATGTTAGACCCTTTGCCTGTAAGATGGCTAAAAATTACTCAACCAACTATCTTGAGGTGCACCTTGAAGCCAGAATTTTTTGGGTCACATGGAGGGGACCATGTTCTACTGTGCTCTGATGTGTCAGACCAAAAAGCCAATGAATTCAGAAATTATCACAGTCACTCTAGGCCATTCATATTGATTTAAAATCTGAAATATTTTAATATTTCCTTTCAGATTTAAGCTGGTTGTGGGTTATGGAAGATGGAGATATTAGAATTTTTGAAATATTTTCAGACAAGCAAATCACTGTATGTTTTGATTAAAACTGTTCTCAGGGAAACCATTAATATTGCTAATCACATTGCTACTTTTTGATTTCAGAATTAATAGTTGCTGGAGATGAATGGGAAAAATCACACCTCAGGTCTTTTGCTCCAGGCTTTTCAAGATGTCTTTCATAACCACAAAAGTTATCACCTACTTCCATGAGCCATAGCAGTAATAAGGTCTGTGTTCCTTTGCATTTGCAGTCAAATGCTCTAATATTGAACAGGGTATGAGAGCAGAGCAAGGCTTTGCATGTCTGGGACATTGGAGCCCTCCAAGCATACCTCTCTACTTTGGCTCCTCTGCTACCTGGTCAGTGGGTGGTGCATGCTGTAGCCTTTTCATCCACGGGGTCATTTAGAGCTTCCCTCTCTCTGAGCCAGCCCCTGATTTTCAGTAAATTGGTAAAAACACATCATTTTTTTATATGATTGTCCTTATGTTAAATTTGGATACTGTCCCAAGCGTAAAATCTGTTAGAATCAAGTAAATAGATATTTAATGTACTTAAATGCACACAAGAAACTTCTCTCAGCAAGCAGGGTAGATAACAGACCATCTCTTCATGTAGCATCGGGATGTGCATACACCATTTTCTTCCAACTGAGAGTTAGGGCTGTATCTCTTCCCTATCAAAGGCTTTGACAGTAGATGATAAACCCATCAGTGCTAGACAGAGGCAGTCCTGCCTTGGGGACAGTGGAGTGCAGGCCAGCTTTGTAACCTTCGATAACACCTTTCTGAGCCTGTGGTGCTTTTTCGAGTTTTGCTTGGGATTCAGGGTTGTAAAACTCCTTCTGCCTTGGCACCTGCTGTTTAGTTCCTGTGTCTTGTCATTTCAGCTTGCTACTAATCTTTCCTTCCCTCCCCCCCTCTTTCTCTAAAACCTACGGAACCGAATCAGCTAATTGGGAAAGAACTGACTACTGTGCTGACTCATACCCATCAACAGCTCTCTTAACAAACTTGTGAATGAATGGAGGATGAGAATTACTGCTGATGGTCCACAAGGAGCAAAATAACTCTACTTGATATTCAGATTCACAGCTAAACAGAAGTGGCAGTGCGGACAAAACAAGATACTTCCATTTGCAAATTGACTCGATGCAGAGTACTCAAAAAAAGAATGCCATTTTAAAGGTACTTCTTAGGCACTAGCAGAATTTAAGCAAAAAATCTGCACACGCCTCACTGCAAAATGCTCTCATAAGCTAAAAGGGCACCACCGGATCAGTGTAAATATCCATTACTTGAGCTTTCTCCACCTATTCAGTCACAGTGAAAAGGAGGTGAAAATGACCCGGTGTCTTTCCCTCTACATGTGAAGTGAAATTTCCTCACTTTTAGACCCCTGTTCCCAAAGGAGAAATGAAGTAATGTGATATTCAGAGCACCAACACTTAACATTTAAGCCTCGTTGAATTCACAGCTGCTGCACTAGGTATCCGGTCTTACACACACCAGGCAACAGGGCTAAGCAGCACTGTGCATGTTCACAGCAGCTGGCAGGTTGTGGGGAACACTGCCTTTCTTGGTTAGCAGAAAAGACTGAAGAACAGAGTTTTCTATGTTTTTTCCCTCAGGGCTGGGTTTAGACTCACTTCAGGTCAACCAGAAAGTACCTGTTAGTCTCTGGGAGGCTGAATATTTTTATCTTCTTGCTCATGGTTTTCTTTTTTAAAGACTGAGGTGGTGGAAGTCCTTTCTAGCAGTGACTGGAGACCACCCTGAGCAGCGCTGAGATGCTCAGTGTTCAGCCCCATTGCTGGCTAAACACGCCTCCTGGATGGGAGAAGGAGAGGAAGCAAAGAGAGAGAAAATAACTCTACTGTCAGTAATTTAATGCCTGCCTGCCATTAGTGTGTTCTCAGAGCAGTGAGGACTTCTCTCACAGGGAGATTTTGGCAAGCATGCCTATTTTGTATTTATGGGTGCAATGTCAGGTTATGTCAGGGACCAGCTCAGTGTTTTTAGGACTTAATTAGATGTGTATATGCTGTGTAATTTAGGATCGGGGGGAATTTCTTAAGTAGCAAAATGTCAAATATAGAGATTAAAAAGTTCCTGAAAAGGATATTGTTTATTTCTTAACTTTGTTATTGTTAAATATATTGACTATGTCTGTCTTCTATTTTTTTTTATTAACTATTGTTCCAGGTGAATTAGTATAGCAGAAGAGTCCCATATTTGCATGTTTTCAGATAGGTTTAGATGTCATATGGAAAGTTACATTATTCCTATTAACTTAAAGGAAATGTAAAAACGAGAAACTCATCCTCACATGTGAGATGCTGTTAATTAGATCAGATATAATCTAATGCCTAATGAGATCCTTTGGACTTTGAACATAGCTTCTGTTTTATTCAGAGCTTTAGACACTTACTTCAGTGTACTAAATACAGATGATTACTGTGATGATATAGGACTAACAGTGTCCCTGTAACACCATCAATTCCAGAAGATGGTCTGGATTGCACCACACCATTATCATTTCCCCATTAAAAAAAAGAAACCCAAGTGCTGAAGAGTGTCATGAACAGATCTGTGACTGGTTGCAATCTGAATTTATGCTATTTTTTAAATAGGGAATTTTGTAATGAGAAATCAAGTGACAGAAGTTTTCAACATACCTCCCTTTCTTCTTTGGGGTTTTATCTAACATTTTTAATCACATTTGTGGGCTATATTAAGCAATAATTCATTACGGACTAGATCCAAAGACCATTTAGGTCAATGAAGGCAATCCCATGTAATTCAGCTACCATTCACTGCAAAGGGCTTTGGAACAGCCCCAACAACTATAAAGTCTATGCTGGAAAAGACATCCCCAGACTGTATAGCAGCTCTGTATAAGTGGGACCAGCAAATTAATACTGGAAATTTCAGTTTCTTTTCTCCGCTTTGATTAAGACTGTCATGTAAATTTTCCCATCTGTACTTTATTAGATATGTTAAGATGAGCAGCTGTGATCCCCAGGGTTGACTCTGGGGTATCATAATAACCACATTCAATGGTCTACTAAGTGGCAAAAGGAGTCAGTCCTTCTTTACTCCTTTCAGACTGCACTTGGAAAGCTGGCATGGCTATAGAAATTATTTTTTCCCCATTAAATAAGCGACATACATTCACAGAGACCATTAAAATGGTGCTATTGTGGATGTTTACAAGATGCAATATGATGCAGAGCTCCTTAAGGTCCTCCACAGGAATTTACAAGAAATAACAACAAAAAAAAAAGAAATATGAATGTTACCCATGTCTCCCTTCAGTGTGCATTCAGGTTCTTCACAATAAGAGCTAAATTTACAGAAAGGCTTCCCTATGATTTCTGCTTCTGCACACACAGCTTTTTCACTCTGAGTTTTATATAAAGGATGGATTCTAAATGCACAAATCTAGCTGTACTCCATTTTTATAAGGCATGTAAGAGTTTATGTCTACATAAATTATTAATACAAACCTTTGTGAAAAATCTTTACTGTCAACTGCATTGCACATACAAGTAAAAATCACATTTTGAATCCAAGAGTCCCTTAAAGAGTCAACTTTTAAAAATGGTTTCTTTTCCATTAATTTAAAATTGGTTCTTTTTCATTAACTTTAAGAGCTGGATTTTAATATCCAGCAACTGGATATTAAAAAAAAAAATCTGTAGAGTTAAATATCAAAAAAACTTTCATCCTGCCCTTTTTATCCCCAGCTTTCTAGCAGATAGTGGATTAGGTTTGTCTTGAAAACATCCTTTCTTCATTTCATTTCCTACTTACTGTAATCTTTCAAATTCTCTAAATGAAGTAGCACCATTTCCCAAAGGCTGAGGTAGGATGTTTAGGGCCAGATCATCCTGTCATTTCCACACAGTCTTGCACAGAGATTGGTGAGGCAGCAATGGGCAGCAGGGAAACTCTACCAGTCCAGAAAAGCACAGGTACGTTTTCTGCTTCAGTGATGAAGAATGATTCTTGGAAGCAACAAAAAGCTGATTTGAAAAAAAACAAACCAACAAATTCTCAACATACCATCTTGTATAGAACATTTCATCAACAAACCCTTTCTCTTTATCCTACTGAAGAAAACATTAATAATGTAAATTTCCATTTACATTAGGGAGAAATCAACATTTAAATACTGCGATTAAATTATTTCGTATATCATGTTTGTCAACCAAAAATTTGAAATCAGCCTGGTTCATTCCTCAGACTATTGATTGAGAAAAAAAGCCCCAAAAAATCCTGTAAAAATTACCATTATTGATCTAGATTCTGCTTTTTATAACCTCTGTAAAAATAAGCTAATTAAAGAAATAATTTTTATTTTAAAGAAACCATTAGTATTGAAATATGTTAAATCACAAGAATGTAGTTTAATTTTATTTGCCTTTTTAATTTTACATTTTTTTCCAGGCAGCATGGATATGCCAGAGATTTAACAGGAAAAGGGAAAAATGTTATTGTGAAAGATGTGATCCAGAACATTACTAACCCACGTACGATGGCCAATGCCTTAGTAATGTTTGGTTGAGGCAATGAGGAGACTTAATGGACAAAAAGCAGGATTGTTATAGGATAGCTGGCTAATTTTCTCACAATCTTAATTTTTATTACCCTGTCAATTATGTTGTAAGCAAAAAGCTTAAATAATCATGCTAATTGCATTGATTAGTGATTGCTACAGCACCTCCCAGGAATGATCAGATCTGTCCTAGGGTACTCACCACCTTTTTACAGCCAGCTCTGCTCATGAGAAGGTGTTTTACAGCACTGAAATGTTACTGGTCAGAACAGAGCTCTGCTGCCCTACTATCAATGACTTCCCCTATTCTACTGGGAGGCCTATGTGTGCTACATTTGCACCTAAGGCCAACCCTAGAGGTAAGTTTTGAAGGAATCAGGGATGGATTTAAAGCCACCGTCAGGCTCACACTGGAGGTTACATTTGCTTCCTGATTCATCCTTGAGTCTACAAAAATTGGATTCTATGTACAAAGATGTGGATTATACGCATTAAGGCCAGGGAGCGCCAGGTGATTTGAAATGCACCATTACATCCTGGATGAAGACACAGGATGAGCTCAGCTGACTGTAGGTGATCTCCCTGCCTTCAGGCTGCCAGTGGCTAACCTTTCCCTGTGGGGCACAGTAAAGCAATTGGTGACACTTTTTCTGAGTTCACCTGTCAGCCACAACAGCATCTCATGGCACAATTTATGCACTATGTAGGGTAGATTTAAAAAAAAAAACCATCATGATGGTACCTCTGGTACTAAACCTGAAGGCTATGAGGCATTTGAAGCCAGTCTAATGGCTGAGTCCACACTCATATCACATTTTCTTATTATGGTCTTTTTTGCATGAGTTATTCACTTGATTTGGAGGTGAATTAAGGTGATGCCTCTGAGCTGTGGGCCATATGAGGTAGTGTTTCACCACACACTCACACATGGTTTGTGCAAATCTCATCAGGATTCCTGAAGGGAAAGTGACTTCCTCCATCAGCTACAAAGGATTTAGAGGCTGGCTTCTCTAAATGCATAAAGGCTAGGTTTACTCAGCTCTTCTTTTTGTCCTTTCATTAAATAGCAAAAAAACCAAAACAAAGCAATAAATATTTAAATCAGTTCAAATGTCCAACAAGTAAAAATGAAAAGGCTAGCCTAGGCTGAAAATAAGCCCTCCGCTTTTTCCTCACCATATTGCACACTAGTCCTTGTTGAACTGCTTTTTTTGATAATTCCACATCTTTTATTCTTCACCACCTTCTCTACTGTATTCCCCTTCATCTGCACATCATGCCTAATTTATCATTGGCTGCATATGCATTCATCCAGCAAGAAGTCAAGCCCTCATTCTGCTCCTTGGGACAGAAAGGTTTATCTTTCTTTGGATAGGAGGTTCATGCACACGTTTTTTCTCCAAAGAATAAATAGACAACTGAACCTTTAAAAGAGTGGTGCATTTTAGAGAACAACTCATGACTAATTTGGGCTTTAAATTTTGAGGGGCTTCTCCTTTCATTGTAGTGGATCTAAACAGAGTTCATTTATGAGCCTTGATAGAAGAAATTGTCACCTGCTCTGTGGCTGTAAAGCCCAGAACAACCATTTAAATATCACTATAAGAGACCAGTTGGTTTCAGAGGAGAAAGGAACTGAGCTGAATAGCAAGCTGCAAAGACCAGATTATGGTCAAGCAGTAGAGGGCTCAGAGGGGCAAATGATATTTTTCATGCCTCTGTGCATGTTGATTGATGAGCTGTGTGGTACAAAAGAGGTGTTTTCCCTGTTTTAGTTTGTTCTTGGCAAGACAGTCTATGCAGGTCTTCATGTGCTTTTGCAACATAAATTTAAAAAAAATTTAAAATATTTTTTTTTGTTTATTGCAGAACTTTGGGGGTAGTTTTACATAGTATTGCTAAGCACTATAAATTTGACTGCAAACCTAACATTTTGGACTGCTTCCTACTTCAGTGCTAAAGGAAAGTGAAGTACTTAAGAAGTTTATATAAAAATATTACGCTTAGAAATCTATGCCCTTATGTGCTGGTTTAAAGATAAACCAGCAGGGGAAATGAACTCAACTCAAAAGAGAGATTATAAGTCAGAATAACAATTTAATAAAATAATACAGTAAGTATGATTATACAGACAAACAATTGGTTTTAACCCACAAAACCCAAATGTATAACCCAGTACCCTGGGGCATGAACAGAGTGGTGTTCTTTGGGCCCCCTGAGTCCAAAGGAAAAGTAGAGGGGAAAAACCTGTTGGTGAGAGTGCTGTTGCAGTCTGGTCAAGAGTGGTGATTGCAGTCTGGTCGAGAGTGGTGGTCTCAGTCTGGTTGAGAGTGGTTTGCAGTTTGGTTGAAACTGCAAAACTGCAGAGTGGTCTGCAGTTTGGTTGAAAGCGGTGATCTGCAGTCTTCCTCTGGATCCCATGAGTGGTTAAAGACTCCAAGATTATATATTCTCCAGTTCAGGCAGGAATGCCCAGCACTTCCCTCAGGGCGGGGAGCTCCACAAAGGGTGTGAGGACAAAAGCAACATCCTATCTCACAGGCCTCTCAACACCTAGTTTATAGCCTGAGGAGTCAGGCTCTATGGGCAGAGGGTGTAAATGGTTCATTGACAACAGTTTCTGGGAAATGGCATGGAAGGCTATAGAATACACAGTTTGGGGTTACACCCATCCAGTGATGAACTGGTCCCAGCTGTTCTAACTAGGACACCTTAGAAGAACTTCTTCAGTACTGGCAGAGGTTGTTTATTTCCTTCTAGGTATATACAGCCATGGATTCCCCCTGGAGACCTGGTACTAACTGAAGATAGCTCCTTTCTTGAACAAAACCCAGCAGCAAAGAGAAGATACTGATAGTTAGAGATTTAACCTAAGAAAATGAACTTTTGTCTCTCAGTGTAACATACAGAATTCAGTCTTAACTCCAAGGGCAATAGGCAGTCACTACGGATACTGCCCAAGCCGTAAACCCAGCTTTCTGAAACTCTTCAGACTGAACTGCAGATGTGCATGAAGGAGTCCATGATATCCAGCTGGAGTCATTATAGAGTAACTCTGCTTGCACTCACAAATTTCAGAAAAAAAAATTAAAAAATTATGCATGTAAGCAAAATCTGTGTTAGAGCCTGAGTACATCCCACATAATATCGTGTTACTCCACAGCAATTCAGCAGTTCTGAATGTACTTATGCAGCATCAGAAGTCTCACGAAGTCCTCCTATTACCTAAAATTACATTTTCTGTAATCTATCATGAAAGGAGAGACTTCCTCCAAATTATCTTCACTTTTGATAAAACACTTTGCAGCTTTCAGAAAGGTGCAGAATAATAGAAAGTTCACAGTCAGTTCAAAATCAGAGACCATTAATAAATACCTTTCCTGAGACTGATTTCCCAGAACAGCTAAGAGAGTGACTACTCCTCCTGGATTTTCATACACAAGGAAACTTTCATGGAGAAAAGGATTGTCAAATAATTGAAGAAGGAATGGATATGGGCAGATTAAATTTTAACTATGCATGTACAAGTTTGAAGCGATATCAATATGGGTCCTGGACATGGCTCATCCTAACGTAGGGATCCAGAAGCCAAGTTGACTTTTTTCTGAAGAGTGCAGTTTAATTTTTTTTTCCAGCTAAGTGTCACTGACTAATTAAAATATATTGGCACAATTCTTGCAGGTTATTGTTCCATGGGGCTGTACTTCTTAGATGGGAATTTGTAAGCAGGTCATGACTAAAAGTAATACAAATGCATTCAGCTATTCAAATATTCAAAATATATCATGCTATATTTATTGGAAACAAAGTCTGACAAGATTATGTGTATACTAGGAACTGATAATGAAACATTGCATTGCATTGGCAATGGCAATGTCAGCAACAGAGAAATTACAAACCTTAAATATTTATATAGTAAAATGAAATGCAGCCATTAATGCTTCCAAGAAGCATGCACTGCAGTGCTATAGATAGACATGAAGAATAGAGTTTTGGAATATCTCTAACAGGACAATTTATCATTTTTGTGGAATAGCTCCACATCTGTGGAAACCCAGTCTTAAAGAAATGAGAAAAAGAGTTGCAAAGGTCTGAACACGAAAAATGGATGTTCCTAAGGCTTAAACACACAATGGAAAATTAATATCATAAGTAACCCATTTTTCTGGATTGCTGATTTATTTATATTGATTTAAAAACAGTAAGTACACATATTTCTTTAAAATGCTTTGGAAGCCAGTGGTACTTATGGTCTGTCAGAAGATCATATACTTATTTTCTTTTTGTTACTTTAATTCTTTGAAAAACTACCACCTCAGTGGTTATTATTTTTTATTTGAGAAGACTAGGAATAAACAGAACAGCCTGTAAACATAGAATCAATGGTGCTTAATCTCAGTCTTTTTTTATTGTTGTTGCTGGAAGAAATCCTGAAGTCCTGTGTAGAGCATGAAGAGGAACCCTGCGAGGATACAGGATCTGGGCCCATAATACCATTTCCTTCATCAGCCTCACGGAGCAAAGCTTTCTGGTGCAGTCCCAACTTCATCAACTACTATAAACACAAGGATTACAGGAGGGCTGGGATTTCTGTTTATTTATTCCCAAAATGGGATTAAGATTAAACTATGGTGATTTCTGACCAGTGACAAGAAAAACCTGCCGTATTGCAACACAAAAGTTAGTAATTTCAAGTCTTGGAAAGCTATGCATATTGATTTGGATTGTTTTCAGTCATCTTGTTTGAGCTGCTGGTGTAAAATTATAGCATTTTTTAGAGACAAGAAGGACTAAGGATATGGTGTGGAGCACTGTGCTACTGTTTCTGCTCTCTGCATTTATTTTTTGGTTGTTGTCGTTTAGTGTAAACTCACGAACCAGCTGAAAGGTGAACTAGGAAAGGGTCTCCTCCCTTCTAAGTGAGGCTGTCAGTGATGGCCACAGTGTACATCAGACCAATTACCAACTGCGGCTGCCTTCCTCTTCTCTTGTCCTGCACGGGCTGGTACCAGGAGAGCATCCAGATGAGACCTAACCCAGCAAAATGAAGCAGTGCTCAGTCTGAGGCCAGAATAGATCCCCAAACATCCTACCACACAACCAGGTGAACTGCAGCACCAACTCAGACAAGGATGGAATTGAGTACCGCTGTGATACTCTCAGGTTACATCATCTTAAATTGCTGGGGAAGCACAAGCTTGGTGGTCATACAGCTATGACAGAGCCTTTAGTGATTGTTGCCTCCTTAGCTCAGCTTCAGCAGAAGCATCCATGTGGTAGCCAGGATGAATATCCGAGTCTAATTATTTGGTATGAACAATGTACGCAAAATGCTATTTTTTTCCCATTAGTGTATCTCTTTGACTCTGAAAAATCAATGACAAAGGAAGAGGATGTATTGCGCAAATTTTTTTGTGTCACTTATTTTCCTTGTCATGCGTTTGACAAAATGTATCTTTCGTATTGCATTTCATCAGGACAGACATCAGACCCTTTCTAAAGGCCATGGAAGAATGAATCCAGCATGCTGCAAACAGGCAACACACCCACACTTGTGTTACATGGTCCTGAGGCTGTCCACTCGCTGGGAACCCATGATGGCAGAAGGGGAGGACATGGTTTCATCTGTTGATTCTGAGACAAGCATGTTCTATGCTTAAAACCACAGTCGTGGTTTCTGCACTCTGACCTACTAGAAAATGGATTGATACCCTGCTGTATGTCTCACACGACACCAAATAGCTGCAGGGACCTATGTGTATGCAGTGATTCTCAGGTCTTCAAAGTTTAGCCAAGCCTACCACGTTATTTAAAAGCAAAGGGACTCGTATTGAGCTTCACAACCTCTGAGTAGAATTTAGCCTGTCATTAAATCCCTGTCCTTTTTTCAACTATAAGCTTCCAGACTTGAAAAAACCCCAGATTTTTTTCCTTATGCAGGTACAGAAATGCTATTGCTAAGCTTAGTGCCTGTGCCATCACATACAAAGAAACATGAGCTCAGGTTAGTACAACTTTAGAGTGCCTAAATTGCATATTTTGCTTCTTAATTTACAAATAATCTGGCATCTTTGTGGATGATGGCCATTTACAACTCCGAGTGTGGATGCTCCATACGAGATGAAATATTTGTTCTGCATTTCTTCCTCAAAGTTGCTTAAAAAAAACGAAATAGTATTAGAAATACACTTCTAGAAATTTTGGCTGATTCCAAATTTTAGGCTTAACCATCCCTTAGCTTTCACATTTGAACCCAACTATCAGATATTTTTTAGCCTGAATGTGTCTTTACTGTTTGCTCTTCTACAATCCAAGCAATCCACTTGATTAAAATAAGCAGAGAAATCCAGGGAATTCAGATGAGTTTACATTCAGAAAACACCACAGGACTCAAACCAAAAAGTTGCAGTAATGATTTCCTTTGCACAAAAGGTCATAAGTCTTGTCCTCTAACTTTAGTAAATAGGAAGGCCCAAGCAATAAAGAAAAATATACTTGCATAATGCATATTCTTCATGTGTAAAAGACTATCTGTGGGAAATACTGTGGTAGAACTAGTCATGAATACTTTAATGCCTTTTGGGAATTTGCGGTCAAATGTCTGTTCCATTTTAGGAAAAATCCTTCTTGGTTGAATGTGCCTCAGTAGGTTTGCCTGATCCTGGACTGGGACTTCCTTTTTGCCTTTAAAGTGAAATATCAAATTACAATTTGCAAGTAAATTAGCAGTCTATAGTGATATCAATATATCATCTGATACATACAAGCATTTGTAGAGCTCAAGGAAACAGCTCTCTGCATTCTCAAATGTCTCAGTATTTCAAATACTAACAAGAGTGTCAGCAACAGCATTTTAACCCTACTTCCCAATGGGCAGTGGCAGGAGGAAATGGAAGGATATTTCACATCCCGTATTTCACATCACAGCAAAATCCAATACAAGCAATGGAGTATTCATGCATATTTCAAGACTCGCCATAACTCTGTAGAGGGTTTAGTTTATTAAGTAATTGCAAGAAAAATTACAATATTTCATATCAGATATTGTTTTTCTCCAGAATTTTTCTATGTTTTATTGTTGTTGTTGCTGTTGTGAGTTTTTGTTTGGTTTATTTTGAGTAGGGACACACACACAAACACACCTTTGTTCAAAACGGGACAGAACATTTTCAAAGGAAAAAAAAATTAGGATAACTATAATCTTAAACTCTAGATAATATTTAATCTAATAGCTATTTCAAAATAGCACTGTGTATATGCATGTACAAAAGCAAATGATATATGCTTATACTTTGATGATTAAAATTAATAGATTAATAACATGTTCATCAATCAGAGAAACAACATAGTAATCAACAACATAGTAATCAATATAAAGGAATAAGGATAGTTTTATAGGTCATTTTATTATACAGTGTCATAACTTTGACAGGCATAATGAATGTTAGTTAATTTTACCACCCAATGCCATGGATGAACACTCAAAAAAGAAAAAAGGCAAAGAATTGAAAATTTGAGATGAATTCTCATTACCCTCATGATAGTTTATAAATATATAAGATACACTATCTTATGACACACTTCTGACATTTCTCTTACTGTTACAGAGCTGAGCTCTCACTCACTCTCTTTAGTTTTATAAGGATTAAGAGTATCCCCACTACCTGATGTTGGTAGCTTTATTGTGGTGTTACAATATTTGCAGCATCTGATATCTGTAATTTAATGTTGTACAGAGGGCAATAATTCCCTGTTCTGCTGAGCTTGTTTGGCAAAACATGATGCTTTAACCCAATTTTGATGCAATTAGAGGAGAGGAAGAAAACACAGATACAGCAATGCATGTCTAAGGAGCTGAACAGACCTGCATGGCAATGACACTGAACCACTTCCTTGCCATAATGTGTACTTGTGTTTTCATCTGGGAGTGATTTCATTCCATACAAACATTTTCTAAACCCTTTCTTACTAGGATGGTTGGCTAAGTTTGCTTCCAGGATATGATTGTAACAACACTCCACAAACACAAAAATCCCCCAGTCTAGATCTTAAGTGACTGTGGAACGTTTTAAAATGCCTTAGACATTTTGAGCTAAATTTGTAATGGCATTTATGGAGCTCTGTGATGGCTCCTAGTCAAACTATTTGACTGTGATCTTCTTGGGTTCACATTTCAGCTCCTATTGCTTCTCCTTCCAACACATACCTTTGCTTTCCCTAAGTAGCACCTGACAGGGGTGGTTTTCCCAGTCCTCATTCCCACCAAAATTTAACAAAGCTGACAGTGAGCAGTAAACATTACATAACATCAGATTTCAAGTCCATTATGAGCACAAGCTTTCTAACTGAGCCTAAGAGGTTTTCAGGGACATTGCCTGTGCATCTCTTGGAGATTTCCCATTCTGTCCCCGTTGGGCAGAGGCAGAGTCATTTGTGCCACAGTGAAACAAACCACACTCATGTACACTAGTTTTCTGTGGGTTTGGGTTTGTTTGGTTGGTTTGGGTTTTTTGTTGTTTTGGGTTTTGTTTGTTTCATTTGGGTTTTTGTTTGGTTTTGGTTGGCGTTTTTTTTTTTTCCCATTTGACACCCATAAGGAAAATATTCCCTTTATCTCCTTCTTTTTGGGACCTGGAGGAAGACAAGCATTCTTTTTTGTACAACACCTATCAGCAGTAGCAAGCCATGTGTCACAAGGAACCATGTTGGAATAGCGTGGTATTTTTTAAGTGTAGTATTAGATAGTATTAGAGGTACATGTTGCCTCAATTTTTTTTAATAATGTGAGGTTTCAAAGTAAACTGATGAATTCTATGTGGCTTGCTATAAATCCATGCCTCATCCTCCCTTGAGTATTATCTCTTAACTTTCTTCTGTGCTGCCTAGCATAAAAGCATCTTTGGTGTTGAACAAATGTAAGCAAATTTTTCTCTTAGTTGTTTTGTAAAGAACGGGGTAGAGATAGATAAAATATTAGCAGCCCAGATCATGCTATGAATGATACATTTCAAACATCTTACCAGATCAATCACCTCTCTTGTATACTTTGGACACACAAGACAACACAAAGAGTCTCTCAACTTAACTTCTTGGCATATTTCCATTTGTTTTCTTAAAATCTGTACCTGAAACTCATTAAAATTCAATAAGGGTCACTTCTTTCTGCTAGATAATGTTATTCCTCTTCTTTCTGACACTAGTAGTCTGTGAAGAAAGCTTTTAAAGATTCATCTAAAACCAAATATTAATCGAATCTTTCAGCATTAGAACCTTTATTTTGCTTCTGTTAAAGGGACTTAGGTAACTTTTGTTCTTTCTCCTTGAAACCTCAGCATAACATTCACTAGTACTTCCTTATGATTCATATAATTCAGAAATTGGTTATGATATGTTGTACTGTGTCAGTTAAAATAACCTCTCCCTACTGAAGAAGCAGGAGTCCCAGTGCAGAAAGAAATCTGCAGTTTTGCAGGTAAGATCTTTTATGAGATAATACTTTAATTTATAGAGTTTACATGTTCATTACAGTTGTTGGTTAATGAATCGTCTGGAAACTGGACTACATTTGCTTGAATCAATACCATTGTTGCAAATATCCACCTACTAATTCAGCCAGTAATTTTTAGTGGATGCAATGTTCATGACTGATTGCTTTGCATGCCAAGGCCAGTTATCTGTGTTAAATGCAGTGGTTTCCTTCTTATGAGCAAAAGATCGAAATGTTTTAAACAGAGCAGTAAAGAATAATGAACTTTAGGCATCAGATTTGGATCAATACCTCCAGTTTGGTAAAGCAGACAACTGAGACATACTAGCTCCTGACAGCAGTACAGATGCTTATGATTAATCAATATTTTAAACTTCGTTAGTCACAGAGAGCTGGGGTTCTATTCATAAGGATATGTGCACATTAATTCTTTCATAATTTACCATATATGATAGGTTTAAACCATAAAGTCATGGTAAAGGAACAAACTACTTTTTCACAGTATGTCTGTCTTGTTCAATGGATTAAAATAGACTGTGTTCACTTATTGACAGTTATTCAGCATTTTGCTTTCCCTTTATTGCTCAGCGTATATTTCAAACCATACTTATTGCACACAATACAGTCTCATTTCCAAGACAGACTTACTCAAGTCCTCACAGCACTTCTATGGCTTTGATACCTAGTTTTGCAGCCCTATAGATGTGTCCATAGGCCTTTAACTCTTTAGGGGAGATTTTCATCTATGTGGACCCAAAATAAAAAGACATTCAAATCATCCTGTAGAATTGACTTCTCCTTGTAATTATTCCCCAATCTGTTAATGTTTGTGCCATCTGAAAGCAGTACCAGCAATGACTCATATTTTCTTCCGTGTCATAGATGAGAATATTAAACTGCAGCAAGCTAAAAGTAGATCTTTGGGTGATTTGACTGTTGACAGTCCTTTTGGGTGGTGACTTTTTTTTCAGTTAGTCTTGTAATTTAAGAGGTATCATTCAGTCAGTATAACTATCCATTTACAAAAGGTTACATTTTATTTCATATCATGCTATTATTTTAAGCAAACACTATTAGATCAAATTATAAACTACAATTTTCATTGAGATTCTGGTCAAAGTGATGACATAAGTAGGATTGAAAAAAACTCAAAAGAAAATTTAAAGTGTAAAAGGTGCAAAAATCAAGTTCAAAACCTATTGAAGTTTTTTTTTTTCTCCAACCCCGCACAAAAGTTATTTTCTAGAGCTATTTTCCCAGAAAAGTGGAAATCAAAAAAAGCTAAAATCAAGGATTTATGATCAATTTTGAGAAATTTTATGAAAAAAACCCCAGAATATCCATGAAAAAATAAGCAATTTTGCCACAAAAGGTCTAACAAGAAATGGTAATTGGTCTACTCAATTATGCATTAACAGACTCGTTCAACAAAGTAATTTGCAAGTGTCCTCTGAGTATTATTGGCTGCTAAGGCTCATCTACTCTATCAAGAACTGCCTCAGATAAAGGAAAAAAGATTTTCAATCTCCTAAGCTATTCTGAGATGCCACTTGCTTAGTTTTTTTTGACAGGAGTTTACACAGTACGCCTTGAGCGATATCTGTCTGAAACCTTCAGATTCAAGGTCAACATCGATTGAATCTCAACTCTGGGTTGCTTAAGATCCCCAAGGGTGTGGTGCCTGACCTCAGCCCTGAGAAGGAGTGGAAAGTCTTCACCATTTTACAGACAGACAGAGTCTGTCTGCCTGCTCCTGAGACTTCAGCTCTTATCCGTACCTTCCTCTTTCCCAAGGTTTATGTACCTGCTATATCCTACTGGCACTTTTACTGCTTCAGTGGCATCGCCAGCTGTAACGGGAACACAGCAACAATGATGATATCCTTCTCAATCTGATTTGTAGGGACTAAATCCAATTCTATTTAATTTGAAGATTTTATCTGAGCTTTTACTTGCTATCCAGAGACTCAAGGAGCTGAAAATGGTTTACCATTAATTATGAATATCTGTGAGAAACAGAAATCCAATGACAAATTGTGCTGCCAAACCCCCTTGATGCCTAGTACACATTGGTCATGCTTATTTTGTTCTCACAGAGTGGTTTGTCTGTCATACTGCTATCAGCTTCTTTTATGATCACTTTTGAGCTTATATTATTTTTGATTAGTTCATGTTTTAGATCATTAGTTCAACAAATAACCTGTAGCCCAGTGACAGATAATCTGTGTTGAGTGAGCATCATTCAACCAAATCCTGACAATTCCCCCTAATATAGTTTTTAATACTAATTTTAAACACTTTCAAGAATAAGTTAAATGAACATGAAAATTGTTCTCGGTTTCATATTTTGTATATCCATCATCTATTAGACACCCACTCTGAGCTCCATCACACTAATCAATCATTTTGTGCAAGTTATTATATTTGCATTACATAAAGAGATAAACACACTTTCATTTTTCAAGTGCTATTGTACCTGTTATTCTTTCTTGTATGCGCAGCCAATGACCATAGCAATAAGTTAATACCAATTTCTGTTTAAAAAATGACCTTTGAATGCCATTAATTTATTGATTTTTAAGTTACCATACAGTTCAGTGTTGCACAAACAGATTTTAAATCACCTACGGACCTATGCTTCTCCTGTAAAATCCTCCAATTTTCTGGGAAAAAATTGGATTTGGGGCACGTAAGTCTTAACAGAAAGACATTGTTTGGGTATTGCTCAAAAGTGCTAATGCAAAGAACCATGTCCTCCGTCAGCACAGATGGCCTATGGAGGAAAATCAGCTAATTATAACCCTGGAGAAATGGTTATCTTACTACAGAAGTTAAAAAAAATCCTAGCAGGTATGTAGAGACTTATAATTTTATGCTCTATAGTTTTTTCTCAAAACCGAGAGGAAAGAACAAAACATTGAGGTAGGGGGAAATATTCAAAGGCTGCCTTCCACTAAGGTCCATGCCCTGATTATAAATTCATAGAACAATTTAGAATAGAAAACACCTATAAGATCATTGGGTACCACCATTAACCTAACAACGCCAAGTCCACCACTAAACCCTGTCCCCAAGTGCCACATCACCACATCCTCTAAATGGTGTCTCTAAATGCCAAATCACCACATCCTTCCCACTTTCCTGGGAAGCCTGATGGTTGACAACCCTTTAGGTGAAAACATTTTTCCTAATATTCAATGTGAGGCCCCCCCCAGCACAAAGTGAGACCGTTTCCTCTTGTTCTATCACTTGTAACTTGGAAGAAGAGACCAACACCGACCTCACTACAACCTCCTTTCATGTAGTTGCATAGAATGAGAAGTTCACCCCTGAGCCTCCTTTTCTCCCAGATCCTTCAGCTGCTTCTCATAAGACTTGTGCTGCAGACCCTTCACCTGCTCTGTTGCCCTTCCCTGGACACGCTCCAGCACCTCAAAGTCTGTCTTGTCATGAGGGGTCCAAAACTGAACACAGGATTTGAGGTGTGGCCTAACTGGTGCCAAGTACAGGGGAGCAATCACTGCCCTGGTCCTGCTGGCCACACTATTTCTGATACAGACCAGGATGTCATCGGCCTTCTTAGCCACCTGGGCACAAGCTGGCTCATGTTCATCCAGCTGTTGATCAGCACTCCCAGGTCCTTTTCCTTTGGGCACCTTTACATCCACTCTTCCCCAGGCCTGGGGCATTGTCTGGGGTTGTTATGACCCAAGTGCAGGACCTGGCACTTGACCTTGTTGAATCTTATACAGTTGGCCTCAGCCATCAATTCAGCCAGTTCAGATCCTTGTCTAATCTGTACATACAGGTACCGTTTCTCTGGAATAGTGTTGTTTTTCCCATTTGAATTGCTCTGTGGAGATGGACGGAGGGGCCAGGGTTGAAGAGAGAATGCCATCTTCAAGTTACACAGAGAGCATCAGTGTCTACACAGAATATATATATATATATACACCCCCAAACAAAACATACAGAATAGATATATTAGATGCATGAATGTATGTTCCCACTCCCTGTGCTAGATGCTAGCTAGGACTGTGACCACTTTGAAAGGGCAATCAAAAATCAAAGGCAGAGACAGGCCAATAACTTCAGCTTACTAGGGATGCTCATGCAGCAAGGTACAGCAGAGAGGAGGCATGAGAGCTACTAGTTCTCAGTCACTTACTCTCTTTCTTTAGTTCTCAATTACTTACTTTCTCTCTTCTTACTGTCTTTCATATGAGACATGGTTATCTATTTTGACTGTGTGGGCAGGTTTAGGGTGTGCTTGCAAATTAGCTAAGGGCACACTTAGCATGTGTTAGTAGGACTCCATGAACAAATCTAGTATTGAAACTTCATTCACTCAACTGTTCAATGAGCCCTCAGTTCATGTCAAGATATTGGTGGTAAAGATGCAACTGACAGTAAGAGATCACTACTTTTCCATGCTTGCTATCATGGTAGGCCATTTCCAGAGCTGTGCCATAGTCCAGAGGATAAAATAATGGTTTGCAGGTCTAAGGTTGAGGTAATGTAGCACATAAATGCCCCACAGATCTCAGACACCACTTTGAGACCACCATGCCCAACAGACATGCACCGGAGCAGAGGGTCTTGATGATCTCAGAGATCTTTTCCAACCTAAATGATTCTATCCTCACAGCTGTATAGTTGCCACACTGTGATGAATAGTTTGGTGAAATAGCCTTGTTTTAAACACTAGAGAGAAGTTTCTGTATACCAAACTGTAGGCCCCCTTCCACTGACCATAAACAATTCAAACGGATGGGTGGATGGCTGGATAGAGAGCAAGTGATTCAATTCAAAGTGTGGTATGACACTTACATATATTAAAATGGGATGAATGGGGACAGTGAAATACTCTGGTGCTATTACTAGTCAGCTCGCACCTTTCGGAAAAGAAGAAAAATTCTCAGAGGCAAAGCAAAACCTCACAAAATTGAAAAAAGATATTTTGAGTTCATGACAGTCATTGTCTCCACACAATTTTATTTCATTTTCTTTCACATCTTCCTAATGCTGTTCGCTCATGCAAGTTAACACTGTAATTTCAAGAAAGTGGCATAATACGGAATTGAAGATTTTGAAAGTTTCATCTTAAGAACAGTATACTCACTGAACTTTGCCTAATTTGAAAGCTTGGCTTCTTAACAGCAGTTATTTCTCAGTCTTTCCTGAAAATGTATGAATTGTGCATAATTAGTGGATTCGTTTACATTTTGCTTGAATAATCTTTTTTCTTAAATTCCTGTACAGTGAATTTACTGGCTTTTTAGTGCTAAAAGACCAAATATCTGCCTTTCTTCCCAATTTCTTTTCATTGTTTTTAACAATCACTGACAGTGGAAGACAAACCATTAGAGATGGTAAATCACCCTGTGAAGCATGTTTAGTTTAAGATGTATTTCTCTTGCAAGAAGAAGGAAGACACAGAGAAAAATATCTTCTGAGAGACCCTTGAAGAAGGAAACAAAAAATTCGGTTGTAAATCATCAAAGGCAAGTACATTTTTTTGAAAACGCCATGGGAGAAGTAATATGTACATGCAAAAATTTCTTGTTGAACCCCAAGCTCAACAGCATTCTCTGCTTCTGCTCAAAAAGATGACAAGGGCACGCCACAGATTCACACATCGTTACAAAGTGGATGTGCTCAGGCAAAACACTTTCTTTTTCAGAGTGGAGGAAATCTGTTGTGTGTGTCAGATATTGAATGCTCAAGGGATACCAGTCATGATATCCATTATTATCAGCCAATAAATCCTCTTGTTACTCCTCAGGGAATTTCAGCAAAAGGATGGATGGAGAACTATTTCTGACAGAGGGAATGCCTCAATGAAATGAATAAATGCTTGAATTACCAACCTCCTGGCCATTGCACCATATGGGAGAAAATAGTTGTCTAATTTAGCCATATGTTACATAAATTAAGTCAATGATCACAGGTTAAATATCAAATTATATATATATATATATATATGTAATATTTAGCAACACTCAGACTAAGACAAACTGGTAAAAAATAAATAGTCATAATGTCCAAGTATATGAAACAAAATGACTACATTTATATTTAGGCATCTAATGATAGAACTTTTGCAGAAATGGCGTAATGTGTTCTGCTCCCACTGCCAGAATCTGGCTGGAGAGCAGAGCACAGAGCAAATTCAACATATTATATCAACTAGAAATGTATTAGGTAATCTCTCAAACTGTTTTCTGCCTTGTGCTTTAATTCGATACCTAAACATCCCTGTCCATATTGAATATTTTCAAAGTTTCTATTGCATGTCAAGAAATTCAGCTTTTCCTTGAGAAGTCAAGGGCAGCGATAGTTTCTGCTTTAAAAAAAAAGAGACAAGTGATGCTTGGCGAATGCTAGGAACAAGACCCTTTCCAAAGAAAAACGAACTGATAACCTAGCAAGTATGACTCTTTATTTTGCAGAAAACACTAAAGCAACTTTTCTTTTTTATCAGGTCCTGATACAAGAGCTGCAAAATGCTGCACATCTGATCTTGCTTTAAGTCACATGTAGATTTAAAAATTACTTCATAATATTTTATGTTACCAAGTAGCATACAGTAAGGTAACTCAAATCCGTATCTTCAAACTGATTCTGATCTCACACTGACTTTGTATCAGTAGAGCATGGCTGGTATCAATTGTATTACTTTGCTGATTTATACTGATACCAATTCAATCAGGAAGACTCATGATAAGTAGATTGTGAATGATTGGATATCATGTGCTCTCCCTCTTGCTTTTGGCTAGAGGTACTAAATCAATTTTCTAAAGTGCCATATATCTTTATAACTGTGGATTTTTGTCTCCATTAGCTCCAATTATTCTTGTTTCCCTGCCTGTCATTTTTCATGAATGCTTCACAAACATTATTGCAGTGGCAAAATATCATTGCCCTTTCTTGACTTCAAAATTAGTGTAAATGTTTGTGGCATTGTTAGATGGTAATACTGGGATGAAATCTTAATGTTAACATAGGCAGGGAGATATTGCACCAGGCAGGTAATCGCAGGCTGAAGTTAGAGTTCAGAACATGTCTGAACAGAGCATGTCCAGAACACTTAGGGAAGTGTTTTCTCATCCCTGGGCCCATCAAAATTGAAAGCTGTTGGGAGGTTTACTGGATTCATGGACAAGAAATAAATTAATAAAAATACCAAGAGTTACTTGTTGTCTTCATATTTGACTGAAAAAAAAGTGACAGAAAGTAGGCCAAGGTGAAGAATAAGAGTCTTTGGATAAAATTATCGAAGAGACATACTTGCTGGCTGTCACTCAAGCAGAAGTGGTCTAGTCAGGCACATGGCACTGATACTGAGACCATGGCTTTGTGCTGAGCAGCAGAGCCAGGAGAGACTTGTTTGACCCCGGGGCAGTTGTTCAGTAGTGTTTAGCTGGTCTGGTTACTCCTGAAAGCTGCAGTGAGTGGTAACTCTCATGTGGGCCAGGAGCTACTGCTAGACAGACACCCATACTCTCAGGTGTAAGACAGACATTCTGGTTTGTTTGGAGAAAGCAGAATGGTGAGGCTAAACTGGCAGGAGAGCTAAATTTCTGCTGTTTGAAGACTCTAAAATTCATAAACTATGCAACAGAAATAAAACCAAATACTACATAGAAGTGCTTAAAAAATAGGGAGGAAAAACCACTTTACACTTATGACATTGAAGCAGACAGGGATCCCATTCTCTAATAAGGTGTTCACATCTATGAGCTGACCTTGAACTCAGTGCACCCCCTCACAAAAACACCCATTGACTTCAGTTCCCCATCTGGGTTGTAGCAATGAATAATTCCCCCTCTTTTCCTTGGTGCCATGTGCCAGCCAAAGGAGCATAAAGAGAATAAATACATGAACGTTCAGGTGTACAAAAGAGAATAGAAATTTTATTATCATAGAAGCAGCCATAGCTTCACAAAAGCATAGCAGCAAAAGTCCTCTGATGAATCCCTGAGAGTCTGCTGCCAAATTCTTGTGTATGTTCAATAGTTGCAGCAGGATTTCTAGACTCATACCAAGTGAGATCATCTGGCACAGGTACCATTTCTGCCCATGCCTGTTTAATGATGATACCCAGGCCCTTCAGCCTGTTATGCTTAAATATTTGTGTCTCATCACTACAAAGAGGAACAAGCACAAACAAATGAAAGATTCATGCAGGAACCCTGAACAGCTGCAGGGTATTGTCCCTGGTATAAATGACATTTCTGGTGATTCCACTTGCAGCAGTTTTTATTTTTGATATAAAGGATATACCTGACACCCAGAATCTATTTTAACAGAGGGAGGAGCATTATCACCATGTTTCCCTCAGGGGCATCACTTTATCACCACACAGAAAACAATGTTTCTTGTGTCAGGTCTGAGGCCATTGTATGAAATGCTTGGAGCAACAGAATTTGAGATATGAAAAAGGCTCCCCCAAGTGCAAGGAGCCTGCATGATGAATTGCAGAGATGGGGGGTGTTGGTTAAATCTACAATGTCTGGCAGACCTGCCTATGCCTGGTCAGCCCCTCGGGCCTACTACTCAGTGGGCTCTGCACAACCCATTGCCTTAACACGTGGGATGAGCAGATCTCTGCTGTGGGACAGGTATGCACCTGTCTCATACAGACCTGGCCAAGACCTTTGTGGGCATAACAAATTATAAGCCAAAACTTTTTTTTGGTAACATTGCCTCTGCAGATTTCCCATTCTAATGGAGATGGTGAGACTTGCTGCAGTTGGATAAAACCTCAGAAAATAGACCTCAGAGCTGCAGTTCCCTCAAGATCCATGTAACATAGCAGACTCTGGGAATATGTCCCCTTTCTCCACACGAAAGGAGCTAGTTAATACAGCTCCTGGCATTTGTCAGAATTTACGAGGGTGGTGTTTTCTTTTGCAGTTGAACCAAAACTGTACCTGTAATTTACTTATCTGTCTCAGAATGGGTCTTGATAGGCAGGAAAGAAGAAAGGCCTCTAGGTAGTTCAGATGGACAGCAATAAGGAAAGGATAATTCTAATAAACATCTTCTTTTGGTAAACAAGATATCATTTCCAGCTCTTTTGTAATTCAGAAAACCCCCATATTGGAGACTTTGAGCTCAGGTAAGTATCTTGCACTTACACATTTTCAGTATACAGATAAAGCACTTCAGCTGAAAAACAGGGCATTTGAGAAATCAGAAATGCAACAGAAATGCCAGAGGGTTTAATGTCAGACTCTTTAATGTCTCTGCAAAAGCAGGAAAAGAACTACTACCTAATTTCTATACTATTTGTTTTAATTCAAACACAAATAAAACCCATTGATTTGTGGTTCAGGTAGTCCACTTGTTCTTCCTTAAAGCAGCCACTTTAGTTAACAGATTTATAAAAAAGTCTAATCATTACAACTTTCTGAAACCTTGCAGCTTTTGATTTAGTAGTAATCTTAGCTGTGCAATAGGAAGTATATTCTATCTGTAGTTAATGACCTTAGGTTCCTGTTGTGATAAAAAACTACAGAAAAAATTCAATGCCACCCATTCACCCCTAATATTTACACAAATCGCCTTTGCCTAGAAAGGAAATGCTCTTTTATTTTGTTTTGTGCCTCTCTAACTTCTTCAGGAAATGAGGAGTACTGCCTTTTCTGGCAGCACCAATTAAATAAGCAGGTTTGTGGAAAATTACACAGCATCCTACATTTTTAATCCATTTGCATGAAACTATAGTCCTGTGGTGATCCCCAGCATGGGTCTGCTGTTTTGTAAGAGCAGAAAGTGGCAGAGCTGATCTGCTAGAGGCACTATATATGATAATTGCATACAGGTTAAGTGTTTTGCAAATTAGCAGTGCTTCATCATCCACTTTCTCTTTACTGCCTGTTCAGGTTGGCATACAGAGTGTGCTGAAGGTGACTTGTCTAATCTGCAGCAGCTGGAACATCCTGTCATCCCCACAAAATCATTTTCTCTCATTTTCAAATGAAGCTTATGGAGATGGCTATTCTGTCAGAAGTGACACACGGCACCATGGATTTTGTCAAGGAGCAACTTAATTTCTGCTGATGTGTTTCTTATGTAATAAGATGCCAAGGAAGTCATGTTTCCTGCCTGTCAGCAGTCAGTGCATAGCAATGAGTGGTCCTCTTTTTCACCCATGGAAAACAGAGCATGCAGGTGCAAGGACAAAATAGCAAGTTGTTATTCTGTCCCTCCCTGCCTCCTGTTTGGCTATGGATTCATGCAAGAATTTAAGTCTTTCGAGTGCTACCTCTGCCCCGAATGGCAGGGGTAATTGTAAGTGGATCCTAAATTCATGATGGCATTTAGGCATGAGGCTTCATGTAGGTGCCACAGACATTCCACTTTCCTCAAGGCTCCTCAATTGCTTTACCTTCAGGTAGCTAAAACTCTTGGTGCCATTTGTACTCCCAGTAACAACCTCTATTTCTCTGTATTTCTGATGTCGAGGTGGGTAGACCATGGGAGACCTGACCACACAGGGAGGTTCAGGCACCAAAATCAGGTTTAAAGCCCAAAAGCATTTCACGAGTGTTTCTCTGCATCTCCTGGGCCCAGACCCAGGCGTGGTGGCCATCCTCTGAATGAGCTCAGCCTAGCAAGAGAGGAGGGCATGGGAAAAACATGTCAGTACTTTGCACAGACTGACCCATCCTTTGAGGTGGAGCTAAGGATGAATTATCTTCCCAGTCAGCTGTGGATTGGGCCCAGAGAACTTGTGGATGCCTCATCCTTGGAATTGTTAAAGGGATGGAAGGGGCTTGGAGCAACCTGGTCTAGTGGAAGATGTCCCTTACCACGGCAGGAGGCTTGAAACTAGATGGTCTTTAAGGTTCCAACCCAAACCATTCTATGATATATGATCTCTGTGGAGAGCATCCAGCTACGAGGCCAATGTGTTCCTACAGAAGCAGCTAAATGCATCAGTGCAGGGCTACACATCCATCCCAACAAACACAATCACTTGGCATACTCAAGTTTCCCAGTGACCAGACTTATTTTTGTAAATTTATCTTACTCTTAGTAGATGCCTGCATGACAATTTCCTGGGAAATTCATTCATTGCTTGCTGGATGAAGTGTTTCTTCTTTTTTTTGTTTTTTTTTTTTTCCATTTCAAAATTAAAATAGCAAGTCTCTTTATACATGCTCAAAATTGAATACCAAAAGAATACAGAGTGTATAGGACTGAAAAATATTGGGCACATTCTAAGTATGCCATCACTAAACTGCAGGATAAAGGATCCTGATCAAGGAAGTGCTGCTTGTTGATGTCAGGAGGATATCCATCCACCAGCTCTGTACCCTGGTTTCTGTAATTGAAACATGGTCACCTGAGCCAAAGGGAAGTTCCAGCATGAGCAGGCCCTAGGCTGGACAAGCAAAACCTAGTATATGGCACTGTTTACTTCTGCCCTACAAATCAGATATCATCTAGAGAGTGTCTTCTTTTCCAATAGGTGATTTACTAGTTCTTTGCACTTCTAATATCTGGATATAATTTTATACTTTTCCTAATTTACTTTTTTTCTTTTAGAGTGAAAAAATGAAAGGACAATTGCCCAAGAATACCTAAGAAAACCTAGCATTAATTCCTAAAATAGAAATTAACAGCCAAGTGTTTGAGTTTTATTGATTACAGGTGAGGTATTTTAGAGTACTTTAATTTTAATTTTGCTCCTATTTATCTGGATACTATAACTAGAAATTTCAAAAGTCTTTGGCACTTCTACTTGAGGTCAAAATTTCAAAATCATGCAGTGTCAGGTTACAGGAAAGTGCAGATGATCCACTTCCCCACGGGTTACTAAGTGATCAAACAGCTGTCAGAACACTTGTTTCTTACAGCACTAGCTCTGTGATATTGAATAATTTGCATTTTTAGCTAATTGGTTGCTCCCCCTGGAAAGGAGTCATAGCAGAGATTTTGAAGGATGTTTCCTGTTGGTATGCTCTTTTTGCTAGTATTGCAACTTTCCAGCTCTGTTATACCTGTCTCCACCCCCAGGTCTTTTGTCCTTGCAGAATTATGTGAAGGTCAAGTAATAGTGAAGATACAGAGAGAAATTCAGGCTCTTATTCAAAGCAATTGATAAGTACAAACCTAAAGATGTAGACTCCAGGGGCTCCTAATGCTCAATGGCTTCAGAAAAATGAATGGCTTTCTTCTTCTACTTTTCCATGGTCTGGTAAGAATGATGTGCCCTCAATGAGCTGGAAAAGGTAATACACAAACACAGGCATTATAGGTTTGTCTGTCAAACCTTTTCCTTCTTCCTTCTGGGGAGCAACACTGACTTAGCAGAGGAAATTCTGTGCTAAAGAAGATCCCCTCCACCAGGTTGATTTTTGGCTATCCACAAGAAGGTATAGCCCACGTGGCAGGCTGGTGCTGATCAGCTGCACTTAAGTGAGTGCAGATTCATCTAATTTGGGTGCTATTAACAGGCACATATTTGCAACGAGAGCCCCGACTGCTGGGGCTGCCGAAAAAGCAGTGCACAACCTGTACCCAGCTGACAGATGCCAAGTTAGCACTGATGGTTGCACTGCACTGTATAACACATCTGCACAAATTCTTGCCCTTGGAGTGATCACTGATGAATAGACTTCAGACACAGTGATAGACTGACTCAAAGAATATTGCTGTCTCTGCTGGATTTGTTCTGTCATTGAAGGCAGAGGGATTGTATTTTTTTTCTCTGTGCTGTTAGTGCAGCACCTTTAATTAGAACAAAAAAAAAAAAAAATTTTGAGATACAAAATGAAAAGGGGAAAAAAAAAAGGTAATCTCTATTCCAGTAATGGGATCTCAGTTCTCTCTATAAGATTTGAGTCAGTCACTTTCTCTTAGAGGAACCCTGTATTCTTAGTTCCTTTTCCCTCCCCCCCCCCTTTTTTTTCTGTAAAGGTAGATTTTTGAATATGAGGCACATTATTTTAAAGTTTCCTCAGAAGACACAGGTTAATTCTACAATAGTTTCAGCTGATGTTTGGCAGCTCCCTTGTCTTTCCTCTTGCTGGCTTTGAGTCACCATTTCTTGCAGCTACTGTAACTGTTTACTGCTTTTAGTACAGCAGGATCCCACTCCCTTTTTCATCCTTCCACTTGCATTGTCATATATAGAAATCTGTGTGTAGACTGGAAATCTGAAATCTGTATGTCAATTGGCAGCAGTAACTATGACTTTCTTAAAATAAGGCTGTAATAACAAGCTGAGCTTGTTGCAAGAGCTACACCTCCTCATGATTCCACTGGATGCCCTTTTGGGTAACCAACTTAGCCTCTGCCCCAGTGTTGTGTTATGGTTACTTCCTCCACCCCTATGGACCCTATGGACTGGCTTCACCAACCACTCAATAGTTCTCTTCTAGGTGAAAAAAGAATTTGGCAATTGACTCTAAGGATTGTTGCCCTGTGCCCACAGGTGATGTTAAGTAGAGTCTGGCAGGTCTTTGGGGGGTGGCCTGCCTGGCTTTTGTCTGCCCTCTACATTATGTATGATGTTGTGTTGCGACGGGGTGTCCACAGGTACCATAGGCTGCAAAAGACTGGATAAAGAAATGGATTTTGCAGGAATGGACTTATAAACTGGCAATATGTTGGACTGAAACTATGTCATCCTTCCTCTGGGAGTGGTCGACTGCTTTACTCCCTGACTTACAGGGAGCAGTCTCCTTTCTCTTCACCCTCCACCAGAGGGTCCTCATTGCTGCTGGGTGGCAGAGTCATGCTCCAATTGGGAAGGTCCTGGACAGGAATCCAATGTCACCATGTTGCGGTGAGGGGACAGGAAGAATCCTGGGGCTGCTGGAATGTCCAAAGACCTGAGGGAAGAATGTGGATGGGCTCTTCTTGGAGAGCTCTATTCACGCCAGTAGACACTGGCCATGCAATTGCAAGATCCATGGACTACTGTATGACTTGCTTTGACTGTAAATAAACTATATTTGGGAAGGAGGCCCATGTGAAGGGGGCCCATGTAAAAACGATTGCACACAGGATGTAGAAAGGGAATCATATAGTCATCATTTCAACTTGCCAACATTCATCTAACCTGGAAAAGGACCCTGTCTGTAAACCAGATGTGTTCAATATCAAATAACTAGGATACTAAAAGTGACAGAGCTGCAACAAAAACTTAGTTGAGATACTCGAATAGACCTACAGAGGTGAGCAAAATCTTATTTATCTCACCAGCCTTCTCTGGGGCTTTATGTGAATCACTCACTGAAAGACCATTTGGGCTGAGGAGGTCTGGTTTGGGTACAGAACAGCACTTTGAGGTGACTCTCCTGACTTCTGAAATCCACCTCCATCCTTCCACAGGTCTCCACACCACAGCTGTGCTGAGAATTATCTCTGTGCACTGGTAGGAAAATCCATACAGTGGCCCTTTAATCTGACATTTTCCTGGACCTTTAGAGAGTACTTCAGTGAGATAATGCAAGATGTGTGTTCTCTCTAGGTGTCTGAGGTAATAGAAAGAGATTATGTTAAGTGCTTAGTAAGAGGCATTTTCCATTTGCAACATTCAACTTTATTTAGCTGTAATGCATGAAAAAATTGACCCACATGGGTCTTAATCTAGCAATTTAATTGTATCTCTGAAGTGTCAATGTGATGAGCATCATGTATTTTGGCACTGTTGACATTTCTTTTAAGCAGATGACAGTTTGAAAGGATGGTAGAATGTCCTTTTATCGCTGCAATAGATAAATATGTTACTGAGTGATGGAAACAGCTTTACACACTAGCAAGTGACAGAAAAGAAAGTTGTGGGAGAAAAGGCACGACAAATTTAAATAAACAATGAAGCACAAAACATACAACTGTTTTTCAAGCCTCTCTGATGAATTCATAATAATTGGTGAATAATTGGTGCAGTTGACCAAAAATTGTCAGTGAGAAAATTACAAGACTCTTAAAGCTTCCACAGAAACGTCTTTAAAACAGTAGATCTTGGATGTGTACAGTGGCGAAGCTGAAGGGAGAGAAGGACCTTTGGTATAGCACAAGAGTGGCTCTGACAGCGCAGACCCTGATGTTCCAAATCATGTCCCCTCCCACACCAATTTTTTAATAAAGCGTTTTGTTTGTTGGCCTGAGTGCCTCAGGCAACCAAGTATAGTGCTTTTTGAGAGAGCAAAACCTAGGAATTTTCTAGAAAAAGACTTTTTTTCATGGCCAGAAAAATATTTTCCAAAAGTGGGCTGTGGTAGAAGCAAACAGGAAAGAAAGGGTGAGGAAAAGCTCTGGATGAGGATCACCAGGACTGTAGAAAACATGAAACCTGTGATTTTAAGGGGCTTCGGTTGCTGTGGGAAATTGCCAAAGGAACATTTTTCTGAAAATCTTTAAGATTTTCAGCAACATATTGTGACATTGACAATATGTTTTCTCATGCCCCCAAATTATCTGAATAGCTAGCACCTAGTGAGAAATGCAGTTGAGACTGTAAAGCGTGGAAGACACAGGCAGCTATTGAGTCACCTGAAATCAGGCAGCTGAATTTCCATATTTATCAATCTAGACAAGCAAAATACTCTGTCAGCTCAGGAAGATCTTTGGACTGAGAATCCATTGTAACCTTTCATATCTCAGGTTCTGTAATTGGTGATTGTTTCCTCATTGTCTACTTTCAAGGTGTGAAAAATAGAGTTTGAATGCACATAATGCTAATTCAATCACATGCAAGCACCTGTCTAGCACATATGTATGTTAGCTTAACACTGGCTATCAACCTGCTGTCAGATGACTTGGCAGAGTGAGAAAATCCATTACCAATGGAGCAATAGGTTTCCAAAAAGCATTAAAATGGGACCCTAGAAACAGTAAATGTGAAAAAACTACTGTCTGCATCTGAGAGCTTTTGTGGTTTTTTATAGGAAATTTGATGGAGGAAGTGATAAATCTAAGGACACAATTATTGCAAATGTAGAATCATTTCCTCACCCATTTTACAAATATTTTTTCCCCCTACCCCCTACAAAAGAAAGCTGCTAATACTTCCTTTGGAGAGAGAAAGAGGAATGCAAACAGCATTAATCTATCAGATATGTAATGGGAGGGGATCTTTCTCCTCTCTTGCCACAAATAATGAATCATAGAAGTTTTATGGAACCTAATTATGTCACTGAGGAAACACTGAGATGATGATATGAATGTTTTCTTCAATCTAACATGATTTTTGTGAAACCATAATTTTATTTGAAAAGTACTGCAGAACTCAACTCTGGTCTATTTTTAAAATTATAGATTAAACAGAAAATTTGTAATTAAATATTATTCTGGTTGCTTTGCCATAAAAAGACAAAAGGCCAAATGTCAATTTGAAATGAAACTCATATGGAAGCTGAGCAAACAATAACGGGATGTATCACTAAGCAAATTATAGCAGTGTGAGATATCCTGATTATCTTTGATTTATTGTTGTTAAACCACTAGGCAAATACAACTCTCAGTCATACTGTGTTTCACAAAAACACTTTTGGAGAACTTGAGGCAATAAAAGCATGGAGGTTTATGCTCAGTATGTATCCATGAAGACTTAATGGCTGTTTAATAGAGATTTGAAGTAGCTGCAAAAAGGGCCTCAGCATTGTGATACTCAGACACTTGCAAAGCCTTAAACTTACTGTACTACAGACCGGGAGTGGGTGATGCTGTGCCAGCCTATATAAGTTTGTGCTTCCTACCTGCTAAGTGCTCAGAGTTAAGAAGCTTCTCATGACAACTACAAGACCCAGCTTACCAAGCGAGGAGATACTTAAACCAGTCCAAAGAGAAAACTGAGAGGAGGGTACTGCTGGAAATTTTGAGACCGACTTTCAAACGTGGGCATTGTCTTCAGAACCATCTCAAGCTAACATGTGCAGACAGGCTCAGGACCACCACTGCACCACAGGCTGGAGATACTCCTGACTCTGCTCAGCTGGGACTGAACGCAAGAAATTGTCTCTTTCACGCAGTTCCTAATCATGTAAGAACAGACCTGCTCTGTTTTCTTGATCCTCTGCAGCATAGCTTCCATCCTTAACTTTTTCACCTTAGGAGGAAGGAGTGGTCCTTTCTTTTCACCATCAGAGCATTTCTGTAGCAGTAGCAAATTAGATACCGCAAGCGTAGGTTTCAATTCTTTTCAGAGCCAGGATAAATAAGATTTTTTTTTAACACCTGCTTTCTAAGACAATGCACTTGCAGCAAACCTATCACACAAAAAAGTATATCCACTGCCTCTGCCTCCTCTCCTTCTTCTTCCTCTGAGTGAACGGAAGGCTACCAGTGCTGTTTAGGTGTTATCTGAGTATGCCAAGTAAGTAAGGCTCTTCAGGAGGCTGTGGTGGTGGCATCTGCCAAATAGGTAGGTGGGCTTTGTGTTCAGTGCACCTAAGATGGTGATGTTTGTCAGCATATGCAATAGTAAAATTACAGTTAAGTGAGCTTGCTATGGAAAATTAGGAGACTGCCCTCTCTTAAATGCCTTAAAGAGTGAGTAGGGTTTTCTTGGATCATGTTATTGGATTAAGGTGTGTTGCCTCTAAGTCACACTTGATGTGACAACAGTTATTTTAGATCTCACCCTAAAAGTTTTGCTGTAGCAGGGAGAAGACCTGTACTGGAGAGAACCTGAAGCTGCTGAGGTCTAAATCTTATTCCGAACTGGAACAAAATCCCTTTGTAAGTTACTGGACCTTCTTTTTATGTTAGGAGTTAAAACATAGGCAAAAAACATAGGGACATACACCTTTGTGTGGAGTTTAGGAGCAATACTGGAAAAGACTTAAAGTTTATGTTGAAACAAAGTCCTGTGCAGTTACGGATTTTAATTTTTTTTTTGTCCTGCTCTCTTTTTAATTTTTTTTTTTTTTGTGGTCTGTTAAAAACCTTAAAATGGAGGTACAAATCTCTGAACAGTATATTTAAGTCTATTCATGACATATGCAATTCTCTTTGTTTCCTTCCAGAGATATATAGTGCTCACTCTCCCAGGGCTCCATAGAACACCAGTTCCAATCCTTTCAAAGAACTCCCTGCAGCCTTCCTCCCCAATTTTTCCAGATTCTGTTAGCCAGAGGCACTTTTTTTTCCTGCATGCCTCTTGTTTTCATGACAGATATATTCAGATACATTTTTCATTTTCTCTTACACAGAGGTACAGTTTGAGACCCTAAGGGCTTCCAAGAAAAATGCAAAAATAGCATGAGAAGGAAGTTTCCAGACAGTTTTACTTCTATCTGGGTAGAAACAGCAAGGTTTTTAGCTCATTAGTCTACCTTTTCAAAGTCTTCATTTTTTTGGAAGTGTTTTTGAGACAGAATCTGGACTTTCAAATTAGTTTTTCATTCCTGTCTTTGAAAAAATCCTGTCCATCGGTGGATCCAAGTGAAAGTGGTGGGGTGGGAGGGGTGGTGGCGGGGGGGGTGGGGGGTGTGTGGGTGTGAAAAACAACAAGACTTTTGAAGCTTTGATGTAATTAATGCTTGTTCCACTGCCTGCTGGTAGAGCAGAGACCTGGACTTTTCTCATGGTCTCAGCACCTCCCCACTATTTGTGGGCATTGCTGTGACTGCCTCCATTCCTCCTCAGCTCCTCTCCAGCTTCCCTGCTCTTAGGGACAGGGTTCCCCTTTAACACCTCTCTAACAGATACTGCATTGTCCAGTTGAATCCCTACTTACTGTTTCATCTGGCATCTTTTCTACAGATCCTTAAAAAAAAATAACCTCAGTCTTTGTCTCCCTGGGTCTCCTATCCTTATCTGTGTTGAACACCTTCCCAGGGCACCTTCCCAGATTACAGAGACCTTTCAGGCTTGAATTAATCCTTTCCTCTGTCTGCGTTTGCAGTTGTACACTTTCCTCACAGGGTACCTTGGGAAGCTTTTCTTTTCTGCCTTGATGTAGTGCAGACAGATGCAATGTCTAAAGAGGAAGGAGATCTGTGTGGAAGTGCCATTAATTTAAATATGTTTTTAAGCATGGATCGGAGCATTTAATGATGGTAAATCATAAGTGACAGAAAGAGCAGGAACCATCAGTCAAACAAACTGAAAAAGCTAAAGGAAGTATTTTGTCAAATCATACATATCTGCCTTTCTCCTTAAGCCCTTCCTTCCTACGTAGAACAGATAGCCCGATCTCAAAAAGAAACCTCAAAAATAAAGTGAATTACTAGAGCTGTGAAGACAAATCCCCTTCTTTACAAATGTCTATAGAGCTGAGGGTCAGAAAGGGTGAGGCAGGAGGAGCTGTGGGGGCAGCACGGCAGCATGATAACAAATGAGGTGGTGCTTGCTGGGTGCCAAAATGATTCCCCTTGTCAGTGTTTCCCAGAGACTGGGAGGTAGATGTACCACAAACAGATCTTTTCTGGGGACAGAGAATGAAACAGAAACGAAAGCATTGGAGATACCTGAACATCAGACAAAAAAATGTGTGTCTGGGGGAGTCAAACAGAAATTCCTTCTGTGCTGAATTTCCTTCAACTTAAACTCTGACAGAGGCTGTGGTAACGGCATGATGTCTCTATGTCTTGCCAACACGGAGATAACGTGCAAGGGTTTGTGCTCTCAGTTAAACACAGGATGCTTTTCACTCTCATAATACTATTGCAGTTAGTACTACTGCTACTAAAATATAAAACAGGTCCATCCCAGTCTGATGATCACCAGATGAATTTTAAACCAGATCAGTCTCCTGCATATAAAAGGTAATAAAACCACTCAATAATGATGTGGGATAACTTCCCCTACTATCTGCTGCTGAGAAAAATGCAAATGTGATCACTGCTTTGAATTCAAACCCAGAAAACTGCTAAAATGCCAAAAAGAAATGGGCCTTTGCATGATGACTGAAAGTTTTAGTCCTTCATCCAAGTAATGAGTCTGGCAGTATTAGTGTAATGTGCTTCATAACCTTTGAAAAATAAACATTTCTAGTTTAGATACAATCTAAATGAGCTTGGAAATTGAAATAATTCTTCTTTGGTTTCAAATTAGATGGATTGGCCACGTCTGAGCATTACTGCTGCTTAATTTAAGATGACATATTGGCCTGGCATATTCATTTTTAATGTGGGAAGCTGTGTTTATAAATAAGACCTTTCATCTCAGGGATAGCAGTTTCAATTTTTTGGAAACTAGTAGAGATCTATTTAAATGGTGTCTTGCACACTGCTCAGGCTGGGTACCCTGAGAACATGTAAATTTGTCTTACTTACGATAAATGGACCCAGGAATAATAATACTTCCAGTTTTTGCCTCCTGTAGCTCATCATGCCATGAAGCATTCAAGATAAAGTATTTCTTGAATGCTTTGACAGAACTGAGGAAGGTGTGCATTTGATTGACATCTTTCAAAATATTTCTGGCCTGACATTTTCATCTCATATCCTCTAAAGGAGGTATGCATCATACGGACAACATCCAGGGAAATTTCTCCTCATCAGTTACAAAAACAAAAGCTATCCTGAACAGTGCTACAGGAAATGTATCCTGGAGGTATTTCTAGCCTCATCTCTTCCAGTTTTCTGATAGTTTCTATAAAACTGCTGCTACTTTGGCCACCAGGAACTGAAGCAAAGGAGTAGGTAGGCTCTATTTGCCGTCCTTGAGAGGTAAGCTCAAGGTAAGCATGTGATAGCTTGAGCCCAGTACAAATACAGCAACCAGGGCCACTTTCATTCCAAAAGTTATCCTACATTTTACACACTAATGTAGAAGTTGGAGCACTAACTGAGAAAACAAAGTACCTTGATCTCAAACCCTCCCCAGGCTAAGAGTATTTCCCAGAGAATGCTCTGCATCACCAAGATGTGCACCACAAGCTGTGGTGAGCAACTTTTGTTTGATCAAATAGTAGTTGAATCTGATGGAAAGAGACAGTCCTAGGCCCACGTGCTCCTGAACAAGGCTACTTACTGCTAGGACACAGCTGTATGGGGTGTGCCTCAGCAGCAAAAAGCCTGGTTGTGCTACAGGCTGGAAGGCATGGAAGACTTTGCTCATGAAGCAAAAGTGAACTCACATATTTTGGGAGACTCACAGACCTCAGTAACATACCAACAGTCAGCACCAACATCAGAAGCAAACAAATCACTCGTTCCTGTGTTCCTCAAATACCACCCCTCTGCTTGAAACAGGTGCAGTCTTGGTTGACCAACAAATCAAAAGTACATTCAAAAACCACCATTGAAATGTATATTCCTTAGGAGAGTAGGGTAGAAAGTAATCTTAGGCAGGTAGAATCCAGTTATTCTTTTAGTTTGATAAGCCCTTTCCTAGGAGTTGCTCAGAAGAGATAAGCAGGAATGGTATCCAACTCACAGTTGCAACGAAGCCATTCCTGCACACTGAACATTTTCAGCATTTGCTGGTGAGAGTTCTGCTATTTTGGGAGCCCCCTTCTAAAAGGAAGTAGCCCAATTATTCAATATGCTGGAAATGCAACTGAGAGGGAGCACATGGGATGGAAGAGCTGGGCTGTAAAACAGAAGACAACTAATCAGAGGATATAATTTTATCATGTCTACTGGAGCCCATGGCCATTGGAGCATGCTGAAGGGCTGCTTTAGATTTGGAGTGAGCACCTTGAAAATCTGAGAATCAGCAGGTAGCTCTGTGACTGGGAAAAGCTGACTGGCAGCTTTGAAGTACATTGTCTTCTAAGGCTGGGGAAAGCCTGTTGCAAAGAGACCGTGTCCAGGGTTATTCTTGCTTTAGTGAGGAGGGGAAGTCCCATTTTAATTCTGTGCTTATATTAGGCCCTTGCAAATAAAACATTGAAACTGCAGCTCCACTGGAAAGTAGCTGCAAAGTTGCTCTGGATTTTAGACAGCTGCTTTCAGCAGTCTCCCTAAGAAGACCATACAAAGCTCAGCTAAAGCCAAACTGCCATGAAACACAGTGAAACATCCAATAAAGACTTCTCTTTCTGTAATGTGCAGGCAGTAGCAATGAGATACTAGTCCAAGGGACTCTATATCAAGTTAGGGCTGTGCTGGGAAACAAAATTGCTGCTGTCAGTTATTTGCAGTTAAAGCACAAATACAGCAGGGGGAAATACCAAATCCTTTTATAGTGCCCTAATGACCATGAGTCAAGAGCATTATTCATGTTTGGGGAAAAACCACAGTGTGTATCTAGGCAGGTAAAGCACCATTGCTGCCACCAGTCACCAGTGTTTTCACCTGCTGACCTGCCTGCCTCTGGGGGGGCCTGAAAGCAAAGCTCAGGGGATAAGGGTCTTCACAACTGTGAGCAGCACTGAGCTGTTCTGTAGCTCTGTACTGGGCTGGCGCCTCTGCACGTTGGCTGTACCTGTATCCAGCCACCCTCCTCTCCTGCCTCCTTCCTTGGTGGCACCACTGTGCCCCTGCTGACAGGTAGAGTGTGAAGGGAAGGAAGCCTACGGGTGAGCTCACCTTCGAGTCTTGATTGATAGATGACGGGGTCCTTGGCAGGCACTCTTATGGAAATATTTGTACACATAAAACTGAAAATGGCATGGAAATCTCTAACAATGTGCCTAAGACCAATACTTTCAGAGTCCTGTGCATTGTAAGATCATACTATTGACAAGAAAGTATTGTAAGCCTTTAAAAGGAGTTAAACAAGCTTTTTCACCAAGATACAGAAATTTGCCCTTCTTTCAATGACTGACTTATTACAACCTCATCTATTTTACTGTCAGTAGCTGCAAGTGATCCAGCAAAAAACAGAAGATGGATGTAAAAAACTAGACCAAATAATTTTATATTATTTTTAATTTCCACAAACAGGAACTGAATTAATTAGACTGTTAGATTCTGCTTGTAGCACCTAAACAATCTCATAATCTAGTAGCTGGAGAGCTACTAAAATGTACTTCATTCACTAAACTTGTGAATGAAGTAATTTTCACAGAAAATTTCATTTTCCCATACATTCAAAAACTATATAATTATCAGGATTTCTTCTCAAAAAATGTTTGAAAGACTGTTGATACATTTAGAAGTGTCTATTCTTCTATTCTTCAATGGGTGTTTTTTTTCCTTTCTATTATGGATTAGGATTCTTTTCGACCTTCTAAATTTTAAATTTTTATGTCTATAGATCATATTAATTTGAATATAATAATTTAGAACTCCTTTGACATCTGTTGTCATTTCATTTATGAGCTGCATTCATGGTGTACAGAAAGCAAGTCTGTGGCAATTTTCTTTTAATTTTTTTCAGTATACTAAAATGCAGAATTATTGGAATTTACCAGACTTGGACTGGGGATAAGAATCCCTTCAGGCTTGAATTTCAGATTGCTTTCCTAATAATGTTATATCCATAAAGCAGAGTTTAATTATTATACTCAATGAGATATTCAGAAGATTTTCACTTTTATGGAGCTGCTAAAACTGTAGTTACAGTTAATTAATACTACAATAATTAACCAGTCTTTATGTCTGGGTCAGATTTCTCTTGCATAAATGTAGTCCTGTAAAATCCATACCTGAACTCTGTGTAGCTACTTGGGTTGTCTGCATAGCTGCTAGGAGAGAAGGTGAATGATCTGTCCTCAAGAAGACCCTGAAGCTAGTTCCTGCCTTATGGATGTCCATCTCCCTGGCTAGGCAGTGAGCACAACTCCCTGGTTTAGCCCAGGTGCCTCACTTTTAGGTAGCTGAAGTTAGGTAAAAAAAGTTATACCTCCATTTCTTGGGATTAATGGAGCTTTTTTTTTTTTTTTAGGAACCAGAGTGTTCTTTTTATTTTGGTCATTTCTATTCATGTTAAACCTTATGAGAATTATACACAAGTAAACCACCAGAAGGGAGCATCAATCCCACGACACAAATTTAATTAACGACATTTTGAAGTAAATAATACAATTCTGATTTATACGTCTTAGATTTCCTTGCCTGGTGCCTGTCTTCCTTGTGGAAGACTGCTTCAAGATATTGCTTTTTCAGTTCATATACCCATAAATATAGGAATATACATACTAGTAGTGGAATATACAGTTCCACTAGTAGTGGAATATAGGAATATACATACTAGTAGGGTTACCATTCCTATGAATAATATGTTCCATTTAAACTCTTCATGGAGAAAGGATATCCTAAACTGCTGCTAAATCTTTTTTCAAGGTTCATGTCATGCAGTTAGAGAAGTGTATTTGGAGAGATTTATGAATGACATGCATTCCCAATACGTGTGGTATATCACTGGATTGGATTCTTAGTTTATTTATTTTTATTAGAAGTCATATCTCAGTAATGTTAAAATCCAAATTTTTGATCCTCAAACAGTGATATCTTAAAAGTACCTAACACTTCTTGGAACTGGGTCCCTTGAGACTACAGTATAGTGATACACCAAAGAAAGAGTCAAGATCGAAAAACTTGTCCAAGTTTTGTTGTGGTTATATCAGGTTATATACAAAAAGTTAATTTAATCATAAGTATTTCAAATGGTTATTTTGAATATATGTTTCAGAGAGGTATTTTGAATGTAGGATCCCATGAGGCCTGTAGCAGTAAGACCATTAAGTATCTGTGTATAATATGTGAAAAGATTAAAGGGTAAGATGAAAAGAATAAAAATATGGCTGTGTTTGATGCTCATGCAGTCTGCCAAATATTGCAAACCGAAACTGAGGATTGATCTGAAATGTAATGTTTGAAGAGTATCAAGGATTACAGAGCCCTGTGAGCGGTGGTAAGGGCACCTGGACCGCAGACAGCTGTTTCATCTGTCCTCCCAAAGGTCAAATGGAAGGGGTTTGAAAGGCACAGTCAAATCTGGCAAAACAGCAAATGGTTACGGGACTGATGCCACAGCCAGGGGTTTGGCTACTTGGATAATGGGACTTGCTTTGAGAAGCCTGGTCTACAGAGGGCTGATGGGGCCCCCCCTGTCAGAGAAGGGAAAGAGCATCTTCAGTCACAGGTTTGCTGAGCTGGAGAAGAGGCTTTAAACTACAGTTTAAAGGTGAGACAGAATCTTGGTTCATCCCACTTCTACTAGTTCGATGCCAGGGCCAGCAAGAAATGATGAGAGCCTGGACAGGGTTTACAGAACTGCAGGAGCACCTGAAGAGCAGTAGCAAGGAATTCCAGCCATTCCAGCCCTTAAGTCAACTTCACTGAGAATCATAGAAGCATAAAATCACTAAGGTTGGAAAAGAGCTCCAAGTTCATTGGGTCCAGCCTTTGATTAAACACCACCATGTTAATAAAACCATACCACTAAGTGCTATGACTAAGTTTCTTGAACATTTTCACGGATGGTGATTCCACTACTTCCCTGGGCAGCCCATTCTGATTATTAACCACCTTTTCAGGGAAGACATTCTTCCTGATGTCCAATCTGAATTTCCCCTGCTGCAGCTTGAGGTGATTTCCTCTTGTCCTCTCACTAGTAGTCCGAGAGAAGAGGCTGACCCCTACCTGGCCACAACCTCCTCTGAGGTAGTTGTAGAGAGTGATAAGGTCTCCCCTGAGACTCCTTTTTTTTCCAGGCTAAACCCCAGCTCCCTCAGCTGCTCCTCATATGACTTGCTCTCTAGACCCTTCACCAGCTTCATTGCCCCCTTTAAGGGCCCATCTTAAATGTCTCTGGAAACGTGCAAAGCATGGGGGATAAACAAGAAGAATTACAGTTGTGTGCACACCTGCAAGACTGTGATCTTATCAGCATCACAGAGACATGGTGGGATGGCTCCTGCGACAGGAGTGTTGGAATGCAAGGATACAGGCATTTTAGGAAGGACAAGCAGGGAGACCGGGGTAATAAAAAATGTTAGGGAATATTTTTTACTTCAAATAAGCACCTACTTTTCCAGCTGCAGACATATCATTCAGTTCCTAAATTCTGTTCTGTAAAAGAATCATTGTACCTTATCTTTAAATACAGCTCTCTTCAGAGGATATAGCCTGGAAAAAATATGCCTTATTCGTGAAATTGTTGCTATAGTCTAATCAATTAAGATCTTAATGTCTAGCCTTTTTAGCTAGTTTTGACAGAGAAAAAAACATTTAGAATTCAGATTGTGTTTTTAGTAACTGTAGCATCGACTGTGAAATGAAAATCAGGGGTTTTGCCTTTTCTTTTTTAATAATTCAAGGGTTCTTTTTTTATGAATGAAAGAAATTGCAGTCCTAAAAAAGTCAAAGCATGTAATCAGAACTTGTAAAATATTCCATTCTGTTTTATGACATCTCAACTCCAATCAAATAAATGCAACCAGAGAGAACTGGAGACTTGATGGACTATTTAAAGAAAAAGCTGTCAGTTTGATTACAGGCAAGTGAACAGACACATTTCTAAATGTAAGCTGCATTTAATTTTATTATGCAAGCAGCTTTAATAACAAGCCACAAATAAATTATGCAAACTGAAATACTAGGTGCAATTGCATACAGATTTTTGATACTGAGTGGGGGCTGCAGGTCATAGCTGTTTTCAATTTAAGTTTTCTAAATTTATTAGGAAGCAAAAGGTAATTAAAAATGAGTGAGCATCAGAGGAAAAAAAACCCATATTACATTGTTTCAAACAAAAGTGGTAGAGATTTCAAGTAGGTTGGTAACAACAGATTCTTACAGTACTGCAAAGAAATACCCTCATGGTTCTTCTATTCAAAAATTTGCAGTATTTTTCTACCTTTTTGCTCTGGTTTCATTTCCCATGCGTAAATAATTTTGAAGTTCAAAATGACTCATGAAGTGCGGTGGATGTTTGACACTAAGCTTGTGCAGATCTTTTGGAGGTCCACCCACAGAAGGAAGCAAGACATGTACCATTTCTTAGAGTCATAGAACCATTTAGGACTGAAAAGACCTCTCAGACCACTAAGTCCAACCATAAACTCAGCACTGCCAAGTCCACCACTAAGCCCTGTCCCTAAATGCACATCTACATGTCTTTTAAATACCTCCAGGGATAGTGATTCCACCACAACCCTAGGCAGCCTGTTCCAGTGCTTGACAACCCCTTTGGTGAAGAAATTTTTCCTGATATCCAATCTATATCTCCTCTGGAGCAACTTGAGGCCATTTCCTATAATTCTCTCTGGTTAGGAGGAATCATCCTTTTACTCACCTTTCTGCCCAGAGGAGATAGTTCAAACCAGACTCAGCTGAGAAGCTCAGAAAATGCTGGTGTAACCCAAAAGTGGACTTTGCAGCACTGGCAACAGTTTTGTATTGCTGTGTGTTGAGGGGAGGTCAGGCTTGAGCTAGGTTCTCCCACACCTCATGGGACCCTGGCTGGACAAGCTCAAGAGCCCATCTCTCCCTGCTTATTTCTTCCTCCTCACCCATCCAGCAACACAGTTATAGACCTGGAGGTGCTCCAGTACTGTACAACTGAGAGAAATGGAGAATTACAGCATCTGATGCATGTCAGACAAAACCCAGGAGGGGTCACTGCCATGGGGGAGATGGGCAGGGATGGCTGCTACAGGACAAAATACGATTCTGAGCGAGAGAGCAGCATGGCTCCCTTTCTGAGCACTTATTTTTAATGCAGAGAAAGAGGAAAAAAATGTTGGAGCATTTGCAGGTTTCACCCAGGGAGCCTGTGGTAAAACAACGAGCCCAAGCAGTAGATGGTACATTCTCACAGCAAAGATGTCTCACAGCAATTCTGTTGCAGGCTTTGTTTTGTTGGCTTTGTTGTGCTGGCTTAAAGAAAAAAAACAAAATTTTTCGTCGCTGGAGGGGAAGCTGGCAAAGCCCAGAGATCAGCGATCACAATCCGATTACATTTAGTGTAGAAAAACAGAGAATAATCTGCCTGACAATCTTATTTTTCTGGCTTCTCAGAGGACTCTTCAGAAACTTATATTAGGTGATTAAAAAGCCATGGATGTACAGTTGAAAACACATAATGTTTTGCTAAAAGCTCCTTTTAGTTCAGTAGCAAAATGAAGATAAGTTGAGCAGAAAATGTTGCAAAGAGGAAGTGGAGGAGTAGACAGCAGTCAGTGTAAAGCCAGTGTAAAATCTGGAGCACAGAAAGTCAAAAGGGAAGAACTTTGGAAAAGATACAATTGAGTGGCAGTGTGAATGGTATTAGGGAATTAAAACAACTATATTAGGAGAAAAAGAAATCTGAGTGATACTAAATATACCTGTCATGAGGAAGAATAGTGACAGCACAGCTAGTAATGAAGGAAAATAGTACAGTTTTCAATAATAATTTTTTGTCTGGAAGGAAGCAGAATAGCTCACTTACTCATGAAGACAGAAGAAGATGTGCTTATTATTCAAAAGGTGCTAAAAAAAAGATGTGATTTTCATCTGCCACCTATTTTTAAAGTTAGCTGTCCTGAGTAAATATCAGCATAAAAGAGCTAGGCAAGGAGATCTGTGACTGATGTACACACCTTCAGTACTAACTCATAGTGCTTAATAAAATTCCACACAGTAAGTGTTCAGACCTGACCATCAGCCTGTTGTGGGAAATTGTAGAGTACAGTTATTCTGACTTCAACCCCAGGCAAATGTAAAAATTAATTAATAATGATCACAGCAATGAAAGTCAGTCAACACAATTTGACTGCAACAAGACTTGTCAAAACAAACCTGATCTCATTCTCCAGTGAGGTTACTTCCCGTCTGATTGCTGCACTATATATACAAAACAGAGGTAAGGGATGTATATTTATTTTTTATCACTACACACACACACACAGACACACACATGCCAGTTGAGAAATTGGCACTTTACAATATCAATAACCTTACACTGAACTGTTTTAAGATCTCAAAGGGCAATCCATGAGGACATCTCTTAAGTGGTTTTCACCAAAATTACTGCTAAGTGATACTCTTCATCATTTCTATTTGTGTTCTAGAAACAAATACAAAATCATTCCTAATACAATTTGGCTTAAGCCTACATACAGGAATTAATCTAATGATGTCTACAGCAATGAGGGCAGAGCACCAACAGAGAATGCGCTCAATAGACCGTAAGTTGAGTCCAAATCACTAAAACAGAGCCAAAAGAAAAGCTGTATGTGTAGGAACATGGGATGCAGGCCATACAAAGAGATTAAGACCCTCTCTTCCAGCACATGGAACTTTTAAAAAAATTTCAGTATCTTAAATGAGAAACTCAATATTACTCCAGAAGGTAACAGTTCTGGCCTGCGTTTTAAAGGAAACTAAAATTATTTGAGACCACATAAATTATTGAAATTATTGAAAATTATTAAATTAAATCAAATAAATTTTAGTTAAAAATTATTAAAATTTCTCACAGTGAAAAACTAAGGAATCTCTGTATCTTGTCAAAGAGAGGAGTGAGAAATGACATGAGAAATGATTGAGAAATTGCCTTGCTGAGGAAAAGATGCAAAGGGACTTAACTTTAGCAAAGATCAGGACATAGAGAATGGTTGAATATCGAGGCCAGCCACAGCCATCTGAGAAATAAAGCACAAACTTCTTCTAAACATGACAAACCTTGACCACAGGAGCAAGACATTAGAGTAATAAATTTGATAACTACAAGTCAGGATAAATTGGCTCTCTGGAACCTGTGCTTCAGTTAACCAGGAGTAACTGGTCTCCAGACAGGGATAATGGGGCCAATTTTAAGCCTTTGTGTGCAGACAGTCAGCCTGCTTGTTCAAAGGTTCCCCTCTAATCTTAAAGATTAAAACCTGGCAAGACAAAAGATAAAAGATAAGTGTCAGAAGAAAAAATGCTGAAAGTAAGTATTAGGGGATGTTTAAAGCGTGAGAGATGTTTAAAGAGTATAGAGAAGATAGTAAGAATCACTCCACCTCAGGTAAATACCAGTATAATTTTGATTTTGCAAAGATCTTAAGCATGGTTTTGACTTTATGTGGGTGTTTAAGTCTTCAATGTTTCAATAGAAATTAAGCATCTGTTTAGCTCAATCAAAGTTTTCCCTAAATATCTAAGCCTGTGAAATTTCCCTTTTGAATATTAAAGTGCATCTTCTGCCCAATTTATCATTTGTCACTGATTATCATTGATTTCCACTGCCTTTAAGTAAAGGGGAACTGGACTGAATCACATGTTTACAGTAATCTAAAAATCTCTGTAGCAAGAAAATCATTAAAACAGAGGTTTGTCTGAGCAGTCAAATAAGACTAATATAATGGCAAGGGATCAGACTTGGAAAGGAGGTTTTGTGAACTTGAATCTCTGTAGCATGAAAGATCATGAGAAAACCTGAAAAATCATACTTATTTTCCTGCTGGTTCAATATGCCCCACAGTATATTTGATGTGCATTGTGGTAGACCCAGAGATATTGTCTTTCTGTCTAAATCAGGCACATTGGTCTTTGATAAAATCATTCCTCCATCCTCATCCTTGGTTTCTATATATTGAAACTCATCCTTAGTGAGATATAACAGTTAATGGCAATGGAGAGCACTGGCTTACATTTGTTCCAGCTCTGCTCTTTTCTTGCAGACACACATGGCAAAAATTTCAAACGTTTCTCACTGTGGCCTCCAGAGGTCATCAAGACCTTTACCTTAGAGTCCAATGTGTGGAGAGCAAGGGTGGCTGGAAAAATCCTACTGCTGGCCTCAGTGAATCATCGGTCTTGTTATGGACCAGGATGAAAAGTGAGAAGATATATTCCAAAATTATACTATGTGAAAAAGAAAGATAAAAAGGTAAAAAAGAAGAGGAGGAAGAGAAGGAAAAGGATGAAGAGGAAGAAGAGGAGAAGGAGGAGGAGAAGGAGAAGAAGGAAGAGGACGAGGAGGAGGAAAAAGAGGAAGAGGAGGAGGGGAGGAAGAAGAAGAGGAAGAAGAAGAGAAAAGAAGAAGAAGAAGAAGGTAAAAGAAGAAGAGGGTGGGGGGAGAAAGAGAAAAGGAAAGAGAAGAAACTTGAATTAATTACAGTCTTTTAAATCTGTGATAAAGATTTTATTTCCAAAGTGTCTCCCAAATGTGGGGGGGGAGTGCTCATCTGTTGCCTGGTACAACATAGAGTAGTCTTTGACCACGTGGGAATCAAAGAGAGATCTCAAGCAGCCAGACAGAAAAGTTCAGATGTTTTGTAGAGCATTATTTCACCCATTTAGAGACAAAATGCCAGGCTGTACTAGTCAGATGATTTCTCTGCCCCAGTGCTCAGTGATGGAGGAGATGTGAGTGCACCTGGACCAGCAGAACCACGTGGGTGGCCACATAGCTCCTGCCACTCCTCCCTGTCCAAGCTGACACGGGAAGCTGGGTTGTGCTGGAGAGGCTGGGGGATGCTGGGACGCTCTAGCCCTTCTCCTGCAGTGGGGAGGACCGATTTTGGCAATGGGCTCAATAAAGTCCTTAACAGTTCTGTTTGTGAAGTTAATATGTGTGTAAAGTACCAATTTGCCTCTGAGATAGCCTCAATCTCTTTGGAAATTTGGCAGAATATACTCAGAAAGTACATTATGTTTATTCTTAATTAAGAAATTCCAAGAAAGTATTTAACCTGTGATCTCAAAATGAGATGTAAAGGTACTTAAAGGAAATGGAAATCTAGTCTGAATCTGCAGAGAAATAAGTAAAGCTTTTATGTAAAAGGATTCAGTAAAATGTATCCTTACGGTATGGAAATCTTTGAGGGACTATACAATGGCAAATGAAATCTAGGCTATTAGGCCACATATAAATGCAATATCTTTGTCTCAGTGTTCCTCACAATGTCTTTCATAGTTTTACTGCTTAAATTCTTTCTATATAATCCCTAGCTATCATTCACAAACTGCCTCACTCTTCAATCCTACTAATAATGTCATTCCAAAAGCATCACTAGTCCATGTTTCCTCTTCATCCAAACATGTTTCTCAGCATAACAAAATCAAAGGAATGCTGAAAAAAGCCCCCAAATGTGTGATATGATAATATATAGCAAGGTTGATTGCTGGAACTGGAGAGAGATTTGCAAAAAACTAAAGTGTCCTGGAGAAAGTACTTCCATTTTTTTAAAAGTTTTCAGCACTTCTACCATCCTATGGTTTCTACAGGTTAATAAGATGCCTAAGATATTTTAACAGGTTTTGAAAAATAATGGGCATGATTTCTAGAGTAACAGTATCTATTAAGGGGTTGCAGGATGTAAAATAGAGTGATATTACCTTGAGATGATTACATATCTCTTTTTCAATGTATTTGTCAGCTTCAATTTTTCATTTCATTTCAAATTTCTGCCATTTAATTATCGGGGATTCTGTCACAGAATGGAGAAAACTCCAGGTTTATGCTAGCCATTGGATTCCTTGTGCACAAGAGGTAAAAGTCGGGGCTGTTTAGATGGAAAGAAATCTCCATAACCTAGAGAAACAAGGAGTGTCTTATACTTCGATCATGGTGCATTTATTCTTGTCAAATCTACGAGAATACATTAGCATATCTTCAATTTAGATGACAGCTTTTTTTGGTTGATTTTACAGACAACTTAGTCTGTTCTCAAACTCAGAAGTGCTTTAAATGTCTTGTTTTGAGGTCTTGCGACCCACCTTTACATGGTTTAGTGGAAGACTTGACAGTGTTGGATTAGTAGATGGGCTTGCTGGTCTTAAAAGTCTTTTCCAACCTAAATGATTCTATTGTTTTTTGATTAGCAATATCAATAAGCAAATCCTGGCTAGTTATGCTTTGTTTGGCTTGTGTGATATTCAACAACACAAAGAAAAGTGAGAATATACACATGTTCTCGCTATAAAACCACAATATATGTTTTAGCTTGTTCCTTTCCTATTTTTCAGGCTTTGGCATATTTTACTTGTTTTCTCTTTAAAAAAAATGATGTGATTAACTACTTCCAGATCAGTGACTCAGAGTACTTACTCCTCTTTGGAAAAGCATAAAACAGAGATGGGAAAAAGCCTAGCAGGCTTGCAGTTCACCTTATTATCCACTTCAAGCACAGTAATGGCACTAAACCTGCATGTCCTGGGCAGCAGGGCACAGCAGCAGCCAGGGAAACCCACTGAAATATTTGAGAAGTGGAATTTGATTTTGTAGCATGTCAGTGATATGGTGGCATTCTCTCCTATAAATCAGCAACTAAATCAAAATTAATCACTCCAGGTATAGATGCAGCAATGATGCAATTTTTTAAAGTACTGTGTCTACCCAGTATGTGTTATCTGACACAAAACTGAAATTTCTCATTCGCGTGTTGTTAAGCTTTTGTGATTGGCCTGGGTGTTTGGTAGCCACAAAAGATGAAAACTATACCTCACCTTCTGCAGAGTTAATGCATATGGAATATATAATCACTTTAATAACATGAAATTTCGAGACCTATGGTATTCATTTATGCTGAAAGATGTGGTTCCACCAGAATTCAGATGAGTCACTTTCTTGGGGAAACACAAAGAAAATTTCTTTGTCTGAAGTTTTTTCTTCACATTCAGTTTAATCTGTGATATGTGTAATGTGTAATAAGCTGCCTTTCGTGTTCTACATCATGTTTACTGTACCTGCTTATTGGCTTTAGGAGATAAGCCAAAGCAGCTATCTGACTGCCTATCTTATTATGTCATCCCTAAAACACTCTTGTACAGCACACTCTTGTTCCTGAGAACTTCTGTAATGTTCAAGTTGTTGCAATTTATTCATTGAATATAATCTCTCAATGACTTAAGAAGGTGACCTGCACATAAAGCTTTGTGGAGTTCTATTGTTAAGAGTCTGTATTTTTCAAAAATACTTACAAATAAAAAAGTAACTGACACTGTTAAAGGAGGAACTATACATAAATGACATCCCTCTGGAACTGATAGATAAAATTTTAAAAATCCTGCGGAATTCTGCATTTCTCCATTTAAAATCTTTGTATTTTTTTTGGAGATCATAGTGACAAGCAAGAAAATACATGCACATTAGAACTGGAAAGGTGTATTTCATGAACAATAAACTCCATCAGCACAACTTACCACCGTATCCTGGGTTGATAGTTTAAGAACTCAGTAAAATACTCTGACAGGTTAAATAAGTGGTAATGGCATCATTATAGCTTTGATGGTCCAAGAATGCAAGTGAGGATAATGTGCAGGGAGCAGCACATGCATTATCACACCTGTTGGAAAAAGCAGTTTAATTTCTCACCTCAGAGGAATATTCTCCCTGGGCAGAAGTCCCTTTTCACCAGTAATGTGGGGGCCACAAGTGCTCTGCAAAGAGCACTCACAGAAGCACCTGAGGACCTGGCTCTGCACCCCTGACTTTTTGGTGACTTGTGATTGAGGGCTGGCTTGTGGAGGCTGTGCCAGCCCGTGGCAGCTGACAATTCCTAAGTTATTGCTGCTTATTTTCATTGTGGCATCCAGAAGGACGGTGCTGGTATAAGAGGAGAGAGTCGTGATTAATGGCTTTATGTTGAAGTCGATGAGTGAAACCAGACTTTCAGTCCTCACGATCAGGAGGTCACCTATATGCTCCAGGAATCCAGCAGTTACTAATTAATTGAACAATATAATTAAGTTAAACTTAGAACAAATGTTCTCCACCCCACTTAGTTGAAGGATTTGTGCTTCTATCTCAGACTGAAAGGAGATCATCTGTGTTAGAAAGCCTGACCAATACCACTTCTGTTTACAAAGCTTTTTAACCTGTTTTATAGCTATATTAAAATAATTCTGTTATGTTTGTGAATTTGGCTTTTTTTCTAGCACCAGTGTTTCTTCCTGACAATTTTTGCACTCACAGAATTACATACTCCAAAACACAGAGAAAATAACCAAATAAAAAGAGTTGGTTTAAACTACATCAAAGAAGTATGTAGCTAAGACCTCTTTAGGCAAAACATTGATAAAATCAATTCAGCAAGTGCAAAACAGTAACTCCATCACTGTGATCAAATGAATACAATATTGGGAAATAAGAACTCATTGCTTGGAAAAAGTCACTTTTAAAAGAAGAAAATTCATTGTGTGTGTGTGTAAATGAATTATGCCTGTCTTTTAAGGTGGTTACAGAGTCTTTAGCTTTAGAAGGGGTAATTAAAGTTAATCTGTAACCAAAAACTGAAAATGCACTTTTGGATGGAAAGATAAAACATTCATCTCCAATGTACAATATATTGAACTGGATAACAGCATTTGCTTCAAAGCTCAAGGACACCTCAGCATCTATAATTAGAAGGGCTCTCAAAGGGCACAGACAGATTCTTTCAATTGAGACAGGTGACACATTTTAAAACAGCCCCAACATGAAAGTCTGACTTCTTTTTAACCTTTTAAGGAAAGAAGTGAAAGACAAGTACAGTCAGCTCTGCTTTTGACTTTACCATCTCAAAGCAGATCTATATCAGTAAAAAGTCAAATGGTGCAGCCAATTGCTGTATTTGGCTTTTAAGCCGTAATTTTGAAGTTTAATGCTGACTGAAGGAGGTTTCCAACCTTAATTTATTGAGGTGTCTGAGCTTTTATAATGTTTCTGGAATTATTTCCTCTCCATTCTTGAGTGTGCCAATAAAGATTCCCTCTTTTTTTCCCCCCCTCAAGCTGAGATATAACCCCCTCATATCATAAAACTACAACAGAGGCTAATCCTGACATTGGAAGAGGCATCTCACAAAAAGAAACACCTATTTATTCAGAGGAGTGCCCAAAAGAGGCTTTGTCTCCCTTCTAAATATTAAAAGGTGAGTGATGGACATCAAGGTTTGAATGCTGTGCATAACAAGCAGTATTGAGATGTCATATATTTTTCTCCTTTCTTTAAGTAGTTTAAGCTTCTCCTGCATCTGGATAATTGAGATTCCCAAGCCAATACCTCCCTGTATGATTGAGATACTGGAAGCATCTGTGAGTTTGTAACGGGAACTGCATCTTCACACAATACAGTGAAATAGCATGGCTTCAAAAGTTCATTATTTTGATTATTGAAGTATTGTCCCAGTACTATCTGCAGTACAGCTAATACGGTACAAGAAATAAATTCATCAGCTCTAAAGGGCATATTAACAGGTTAATCTGAACCAAGTTCCTTCAAAAACACCGAGTGAAATCCTACCTCACTTTCTGGAGGCAAACTGCTTTTAAAGCACAGAATAGATAGAGGTGTTCTAATTTTAAACTGTTGCTATGCTTTTATTAATTAAATTGATGCTATGAACTTAATATAATGTAATAATTTCTGTTGACTTTGTATATTAGTCCTGTTTGAAGCTTGTACTTTGTGCTGCAGCATACTGATGGGACACAGGCAGCTTTGGCTACCATCCAGGAGAGTGCAATCTTCAAAAAATGTTTTTCTTAGTATGAATTAACATGAAATAGATTCTGCCTAGAATGGCAGAGACTCTGAAGTGGCAGTGTTGTACCTCCAATGGTCTGAGACTGTGTATAAAGCAAGACTCCCGGGGAAAAAGGAAAACCAGTCCTTGGGCAAAGGAGGCAGGCTTTTGGCACAACAGCCCTTCTTTTGGGAACACTGGATCCTCTTCAAGTCTGAAATAGAAGCCACAACCCAGCTGCTATTTAAAGGTTGAGTGCAATTGCTCTGAATTTAGTTTAATTCCATCAATCAATTAGACAAATCTGAAAGGAAATGCAATTGGTATCTGGGGAACAGAGCAAAATTTTAGCAAGGAAAGAAGTGATAAGGTCATTTTCTCCCATGGGACAGAGAAAGAGAGAGACCTGTGGAACATGCAGATACATATTGAAATAAATTAAATTCTAGCAATTATCAGAGCATGCTAATATTAAACTGTATCAAATAGAAATAATTTGAATTACCATATGATTAGCGAACAAACTATTATTTGTGTAATGCAAGAAGCTCGTAAAAAAATCATTTAAGGGAGATATTAAATACTGAAGACATGATTAAGGTAATTGTGAACTATTTTTTTTTTCCAGAAAGATTTAGAAACTCTGCACAATGGACACAACATGTGGATTCCCACACTCGAGGCTTCAAGTGGTGTCCCCCAGGGCTCAGTGTTGGGGCCAGTTCTGTTTAATATCTTTATCAACAATCTGGACAAGGGAATTGAATGCACCCTCAGTCAGTTTGCAGATGACACCAAATTCAGTGGACTGTTATCTGCTGGAGGGTAGGAAGACTCTGCAGAAGGATATGGACAGACTGGATCGATGGGCCAAGGCCAGCTGTATAAGATTCAACAAGGTCAAGTGCCAGGCCCTGCACTTGGGTCACAACAACCCCAGGTGATGCTCCAGGCTTGGGGAAGAATGGATGGAAAGGTGCTCAAAGGAAAAGGCCCTGGGGGTGCTCGTCAGCATCGGCGGAACATGAGGCAGCTTGTGCCCAGGTGGCCAAGAAGGCCAATGTCATACTGGCCTGTATCAGAAATAGTGTGGCCAGCAGGACCAGGGCAGAGACTGTGTCTCTGTACTTGGCACTGGTGAGGCTGCACCTTGAAACCTGTGTTCAGTTTTTGGCCCCTCACTACAAGAAAGTGAGGTGCTGGAGTGAGTGCAGAGAAGAGCAATGGAACTGGTGAAGGGTCTGGAGCACAAGTCTTATGAGGAGCTAAACAACTGGTGTTGTTAAGCCTGGAGAAAAGGAGGCTCAGGGGAAACCTTATCACTCTCTACAACTACCTGAAAGGAGGGTGCAGAGAGGTGGGGATCAGTCTCTTCTCCCAAGTAACAATTGACAGGATGAGAGCAAATGATCTCACTTTGCTTTGAAGATTTAGATTGGATATTAGAAAAAAATTCTTCACCTAAAGGGTTGTCAACCATTGGAACAGGCTGCTCAGGGAATTGGTTCAATCACCATCCCTGAAAGTATTTAAAAGGTGTGTTTACATGGCAAGGGGACAAGGTTTAGTGGTGGGCTTGGGGTTTAAGGTTGGACTTGATGATCTTAGAGTTCTTTTCCAAACTCAGTGATCCTATGATTCTAGAGGGGTTGCTAAATCTCTCTGTTCTTTTCCAACCAGTTGCAGATACAGTGTCCAAGATATTAAAAATAATTTTTTTTCACCTACCTCCATGCTATAAGGGCAACATATAGTTATCCCTATCAGCCAGAAATCCAACTGGATTTCAACTACATCAGTACAAATGTCTGCCCAGTGTTAGGATGATGCAAAGAGGTGCTGATTGGGGTTTGCTTTCTGCAGCTTGGTGCCAGACAGTGAGAAGAAAGCCCTCACACTCAGTCAAATCCCCCTAGACCCAGGGGATCTCATGTGGCACTTACAGCCATGCTCAAAGTTGCAAATGATGTTCAAAGTCTGCAGGTGAGATGCAGAAAGCATGGTCCCTCTGAAGACCCTAAAATAATCTCTGACAGGTCCTGTGACTCTCACAGAGTGGACATGCGTTGGTAACACACTATACAGCTGGAGAAAAATTTGTCAGACTTCAGCTTACACCAGCTTAAGGTACTTTTTGAACACAGACCTCCCGAATTAAGTTGAGATTCATCACAACAGCAATATAAAGGCTGGATCTCTTTACAAATAATTTTGAAATTATTTTACAGTAATGACAGGGGTAGAAAAAAGGTAAGAGTATGAAATCAGGTTATTTGTTGAAGAAAGCAAAAGTAAGGTAGTGATAAAATCACTGTTCAGTTTTGCACGCAGGTCTTTTTTTCTCTCACAGACAAGAAAATTCTTTAGAGTAGAAAATTATAATGAGAAAATGAAAAACACACTAGGCCACCTTTAAAAGTCAGTTTTAATTGCAGAAATATCATCTTTAATTGTAGAAATAGCCTGAATTCTGAGGACAAGTAGTATGATCTATCTTTTGCTCAAAGTAATTAGTTAAATTCAAAAAGAGAGGCACATGTGAATTAGTCATTAGACTCTCTAAGAACATTCCTTGTCTCTGCTGCAAAGGAACAAAGGATTTTTATGGAAGTGAAATAACACTAAGTTCCAAGATGTCACATGAAGAGAACTCTAACAGTGGGGATGACTCCTGGTCCAACAAGACAAACTGGCCAGGGTCATTACAGGTGTGGTGGACAAACTCCTAGACAGGAGAAATTGTTCATGCCTCGCCAGTGATTTACACAACTATTTGTTAGCAGACTCTGAATTCTGAATGAGAGGGGTTTTTTTCTTCATGCTGGAAAGGTTATAAACAACTCCAGCACAAGCACAACCTTGACAAATTTATTCTGAAAGGTAGTGGGCTTAACAGGGTAACAGTGGCATCAGGTCATATCGCTAACCATGTCAGAGTTGACTTTCTGTAGCCTCTTCCATTATCCATCTGTCAAAAAAGTAGGAGCCCTCAGTTGCTCAAGAGACAAATACAAAGCTGTTAACTTCACCAGCGATGGCAACAAGAACTTTTTCTGGACCCTTCCTGAGCACTTTCTACCTTACTTTGCCTCAACACTGTGTTAGGAAAGAGCCAAGACACAGAGGAACATGCTTGTTATAAGACGGTTAGAGAAGCCTTAAAAACTGGACTTGAGTGAGTCTTTTCAGACACTGATCATTTAGCCAGACCTTGTCCCACCATAGCTATGTTAAAAGGTCAGAGAAAAAGGAATAACAATGCCTCCACCATCATCATTCTGGGACCTCATTCAAGGAATGGTCCATGGGCAGGAACAGAGGCCAGGAGGCTCTGACCTCCAACCTCTGTGCCATCCAGGCAGGCTCTGTGTCAGGAGCAGAGGTCAATCAAAACCAACTTCTTGCTAATGAGGAGAGTCTTGCCAGGAATTTCAGCAGCAGCTTTCAGATGAACAAGTCTGAATCTCAATGACTTCCACAGCTAGTGAGTCACTCCAAGCGATGAGCATCCTGGTGTGAAGAGCTGTGGCACCAACCCCAGGAAACGAGTGACTGCCTGGGGGACTGAGCTCTTAGTTTGTATTTGTGCAGCAGCTGAAATCACTGTGCTAGGGATAACCATGCCAAGTCAGTTGACTTGTTAAAGCAATTTTCTGCTACTAACACTCTCGAGTGGTCATGGGAACCCAGTGCCACCGTGTGGCACGTGCCAGGAAGTCACACTGGTGACTCCCCTAGATATGGGGAGGGCAGACGGAGATCCCTGCTGCTCTGCCACTGTATATGGGGGAGGAAGGGAAGGTCTCCCTGGACTCTCTCCTCTTCTCCTGCCAGCCCCCTTTACCCAACTAAATGTGAATTTCCAGTGGCAGCTGTCCATTTGGTCCTGCCAATGTGCACCCCTATCCTCACCAGACCCTGTAGATCCTGATGTGGTCTCCAGAGAGATAGACGTGTTACCGTGTGTTCTCCTGGCAGAGGGTAATGAAGTGTTTCTCTACAGGTAGCACAGCATGAATTTTAGCCTTTTGCTAGTCTTTAGCACATTGCCCAAGAGAAGCAGAAACCACTAACATGTTACTTATTCTTCCTAAATTTGCTCTTGGAAAACAGCTGAGGAATTATGGTTGAAATATTTCAAAAAACCCTTCCTTAGGCAGAGGCACGCATAGCAAATTTCAGCTTGAGCAGTTCTGTGTAGCGATAAAGCAATGAAAATAGAGCTAATGGCAAATATTAAGCAGCCTTAGCCACAGGCAGTTTTACTAGCTCCAGCAGGAATGCGTGGTGTTTTTCCCATAAATACTGCATTCAAGTGCTGTCTCTCTCACTCTGCTTCTGTTCAGCTAGCAGCAAAACCCAAAGCAAACTTTTCTGTATGCACAACCCTAACTGAAAACAAAGTAAATTAAATGAACTCTAAGTAGTGCCAATAATAGCTACTGGTTATTTTGCAGTAAAAATACCAATATTTTATCAGTTTTTAATAACTGGTTTTTCCTGCTGTTTACAATGACAAGAAACTTCTTCCAGTAACAACACAGTTATTCTCATGAAATTATTCAGCGAGTCTCTCAAATGAGCAATATATAAAAAACATCCTAAACAAAATTACTGAAATGTAACTGTGCTGCAAAGAAACAGAGATAAAGGAGGGTTTATTTCAGTTTCCACTTGGTGACTTTGCCTTAATCTCACTCCTGGTGAAACTCTTTTGCAAGAGAATCCATTCAATAATTTTCACTGTCACTGACAAATGGAAAGGAAGACACAGCGCTAGGTAGTATGAAACAATTTCAGGGTTATATATCATATGCATTTACCCTCTTTTATGTTCATAATTTGGAAAAATAATCTGTAACTTTTTTTAGTCTCTTCATTACCTGAAATAAATATTTAAACCAGTTGCACAACTGCTCTGCATCTCTGGATGCAAGTATCCTGAGTTTGCAAATAGACTTTTCAGGCAAATTATGATCATATAATAAGTTTATTTAGAATAGCTCTATTCAAAGATTTTTGGAAAAGCTAAAGTTTTACATAAGAAAATGTAAGTTTGGTTCTTCAGCTGGCCTATACTGTCGCTCTGGTGTCTGGATTAGTGGTACTTTTCACATGTCCTTACCTTTTAAGAGATTTGTGAACTAAACAAGAGTCAACATGCAACCATCCAGGAACAAAATTCCTAGGTTTCATTTGCAGAGAAAGTGAAGAAAGCATTGCTGTTGTTGAGCCTTCACTGGTGCTCTCCCTTTGCAAAAGACCAGAAGGGCTTATAGCACAGGAGACACTTTCAGTATGTAGCCTGGATAGGGAAGGAGTCTTTTTTCTTCAGATTGTAAAATATTAGAATCACCACCCTAGGGGTTATTCAAATCTGACTCTTTCTTTAACACTGTAGTTAAGAGTTTCTTCGGTTGCTGCTAAATAGAAATACTGAGAAAAAAATAATCAAGAGTGTTGAAAGGCTTTGTGTTGACAGAGTATTTCCCAAGTTGAAAAAAAACAAACAGTTTATTGAATATTCCTCAAACATTAGTTAAATGTCAGTTCAACCCCAAACTGTCTTTCTCCTTCATGGTACCCTGCCCTATTCAGAAGCCAAATGATCTTATTGTTTCTCCTGGTGAGTCCACATCACACAAGAGAATGGAGGCTTATGCAACTCCCATGTGGTAACATGGTGACGGAAAAACAGCTTTTTATGCCAAAATCATTCTTACAGAACTTGCCCATCCAATTCTAATTAGAAGTTGGAAAATTTTAATGAAAGAAAATCATGAATATTTTAGAGACAATAGTCCACTGGTAAAGTATTTCAGTTCAGCTCTTCTGCTTCTCTTTTTTTGCCTACCCTCCAGCTTTTGCCAGTGCCTCTCATAGGGGACTCAGAGGTGCACAAATTGTAGTCTCTCCTCTAAGCATTGGCTCTGATTTCCTCTCAGCCAGCTGTGGTCAAAAGACTTGCTGGGGAGAAAAGCTTCTTGCAGAACAGTATTTGTGAGGTCTTGCCAGAACAGCTAGGTTTGTCCCTCACCACTCCATAGTCACTGGAATGGATTTTTAACAAATCATTGCTGCAGGAATAATCCGAAATGGTAGCTTACATCTAGAGTAATACAAGGTATTTTCATTTTAGTGACAATGCCCCTAATTTTATCAGTCATTTACATGGTAAATACTATGCAGTATGGCTAGATTTTGCAGTCATGATCAAATGTTGTTTGCACAGGTGATATTAATATGTAAGGCTGAAACTAAGTACACAGGCCTGTTGGACATCTCAAAGCACAGGTAGCAGCCAGGGAGATTTATTAACTTGGCTCAATATGGTAGGTACCTAACTTCCATAGATATTACAAAAGTTAGGTACGTAGGATGCTTAGCTGTTTTGATATACACTCATCAATGTGTACCTGCATTGGCAGGTCTCTAGACAGCTTTAAAACCTACTCCATTAAACCATAAATCTCCTTACAACCACTTGAACTTTGTTTGTGCTAGGACTACCTCCTGAAGGATATGTAGGCATCTGTCTGCTCCCTCACCCCTTGAAAGCCATGTGGAATTATATACATCTCATTCTGTAGCCTTGAGAGTCTGGGCTCTTGCACATGAATCAGATCAGAAATTGGAGCCTCTTTATTAAACTATTTCTGAATTTTTTTCAGTTAAAGAAAGCAGTCTACAAAAACTACTCTGGAATTCCGACATACCAGGAGCAAATTAGCTCAAATGCACAGAAATATATAGTTACAATTAAAAGTTAAAGAAGAAAGAAGATTGTATTAAACACCAAAGTGATCATAAGCAGTAACAGTTGCTTTAGGTTCTTTAATCACATTTTCCCATTGTAGTTTCCATATGTTAATTTAAAATGAGTGTGTATTTTCTCCACTTGTGTTTTTTTTAGCTGTAATAGTTGCCATGGTTATCACAAAGACAAATTTAAATTTAAGGAATGCACAAAATTGATTTTTAGTGGTTCATTCTGGAATATACCTGTGGATGACAGATCTGGTTAATGAAACCTCTCCGCTCAGTCATATTTATTTCACGGGTTTGTTCACCCAGATGGTTAAGACTCTAATGGTTAGGGTACATTCATAAGAGATGGAAACCTGCATCTGGCCCTTAAACTGCCTACATGTTTTACACCAAAGAATCATTGTCGGTTGCAAACAAACAAAAAAATAGGAGCTATAATCCTGGGAACAGACCTAGGACTTTCTCCTCCTTGGCTAGTACTTGTACCAGGCAGTTCCTGACAGAGGAGAGAATTTATTACTTCTGCCTTCTTCAGCTGCACCTAATGTCCACTCAGTAGCCTAAAGTTTGAAGATGAGAGAGTTATACATCCAGCTGGGGGGAAATCAGGCACTTGACTCAAGTTCCTAAAATATAGGCAGCCAGGATTTTTCTCCACTGGCTTCCAAAAAGCGCCCTGCTATCCCTCTGCTGAAACCTGAGAAACTGAACATTTGCTTTAGGAGAACTTCTTTACAAGACACTCATAATTAAGGTGCAGATTTACCAACCCCTTATCTCAGATTTGCCCTTAGCTGGTGGTCCTGGCTGCCCCTGTGCAGACCCTGCCAGCAGTGCTTTCCTCTCCTTCTCCTCCCCTGTCTGCCTCCAGCTCTGCCTCATTGCCATCCACACCTGCATTCTCGGGCAGCCTGGACAGCAGTGGGACTCCAGAGGTCTTATGTTGCCATGGGGAAACAAGCCAACTCAAATCATCCCCACCATGGGTATTCCCTGTTAGACTTCTTGCAGCTCTCCAAACTCATCCCTGATTGCTGTCTCTGCTTTTATTTTTTGTTAACAAAAACCATTAAACTGGGAACACTGAAATCCCCACTGAGCCTTTTCCTTTCCCAGAACTGCCATATACAGCCTGGTGCAGCTGTAATGAGAGTTTCAGAAACACAAAATCAAGCCAATGTAGTAAATTCCCATTGGAAATGATCACCGGCATCTATAAAGTTAAACATTATCCTCTGTCTAATATGAAATCCCTTGGCAGAAATGATGTAAACTTGTCTTCACTAAATGTATTAGCAGAAATGGGGGATAATTCTTGCTAATAAATACACTGTAAATACTCCGTATTCTTCCTGCACCTGAAAAGAACAAAGGAAATAGAGAGGTAAAGGAAAAAAGGAAAAGAAAAGAAAAAAAAAAGTGTTTTTCTGTTTTATTCAGGTTTTTGGTTTGTTTTTTTTTTACTCTCTCAAGACAAAGTAGAGACTGTACAACTGCAAAATCATTTTCCATGCACCTTGATGGAGGTGGCAAAAAATGAACTCCAACTTTTAGACCCATCTAAGGGTTCATGCAGGCAAGACCTTCAAGATGTGTGGGTTCAGTGGTTACCCTCATGGTTTTTATGTGATTGTGGCCAAGTCACTTAACTCCGTGTTTCAGTCTCACTTGTGCTCTGGAAGTGATAACTAAAGCCAATTTGGTTTTGCAACTGTGTTTATTTTTGCAAAACCTGAAGATTGCTCAATACTTATTATTTCCCTGTTTATTTTGTTTTTTGAGAAGATAGAGATAAGGGAGAATTTTCCACTGGGAAAAAATCCAACATACAGCCTCAGACCAAGATGACATTAACCAATCTGCTAGTAAAGCTTTGACTCAAATTATGGGAACAATAGGCCCTCAGGACTTCCATGAGTCCTGTTTCCCCAGGAGACAACACCTCTGCAGGCACAGCGTGTGGGCCACAGTGGGCAGTCTGAGGAGTCGTGTGATTCACAGCAGTGGCCCAAGAACAGGCAGAGGCTCCAGGGAACTGAGGCAAACAAACAGGGATTCATGTGAACATTTTCATTGTGGGTGTAAAGATGAAACTTTCTCAATTCAGCTAATTGAGAAAGGGTCTTTAGAACTGAGGGTCTTTAGAATTTTCCAGCCCAATCAAAAAGCAACATGGAAATATCTAATTTCCAAGAAAAAAAAAGACATTTTTTTTTCTTTTTCTCCTAATTTTCTCTCATATCATGTTTCTTCTCTCCTTGTCGTACATCAGCAAAACTAGGCTTTCTAAGGAATGTGCTAATCCTGCACGTTATAGCATAGCAATGCTTTCCTCTTGGCTGGAGCTTAGAGAAGTGATGCCAAAATAAAAGAAAAAAAATAAAGAAAAATTAAATTAGCCAAGTATTGAGCTTATCGCAAAAGGGAGAATGAGAGACATAAAACTTAAGAAAATCCAGGTGTATGGAACAGGCAAATACTGCCTTAATTGAGACCAAGAAACATTCTAATTGTTACAAAATGCTAATAAGCAAAACCACTGGTTCCTTAAATGAACATTTTACTAAATCACAGGCATTTAATTTCCTCTCATGCATTTCAATAGCATGCATTGCCTGAAAATAAAGCACCAAAAGAAATGCAAAGATTCTGTTTATCAAAAAAAGATTTGTTGAGACAATTAGAGTTTTTACAAAATGATATTTTAAAATATTATCCATCAGTTAAGCACAGAGAAAGTACATAATTTGGCACTAATTTGTCTCTAGTTCAAAATAGAAGGCACATTTCAGTAAAATGTCTTGAGTAACCTTAGCAAGGGAATGTAAAGGAACTCCTTGTATGACTAAGAGGACAGAAAAGCTTGTCACTTTAGAAAGTCCAGGGATGCAATATCCATATATTGCTAATCAGAGCAACTTCATAAGTGCACTTTTTAAAGAACTGCAACTGATTAACTGATAATTAACCAGTGGAATTGATTTTTATTTCAGCCCATCAGCCCACACATTGGTAGGACCTGAGGACAGATAATTTGTCTGCGATCTGGAAAAGCAGAATTGTGGAACAGAATTAAGACATTTTGCCTAGAATTACTCTGGAAGGTTTAGGTTAGTTATCTATGTTTGGTATGACCTTCATGAAATAGAAACCTTTTTGCTTCATTTTATTCCTCTGACTGGGCAATTGGAATATCCCTGGTCTTTCTGCTAAAACGTCAGAATGGCCCTTGAAGCAAACTCAATTCCAAGTCTGCCTACAGATTTTCTCAGGACAAATCATTCTCACTGAAGGACAACCTCATTTCTTACCTTTCTTTTCTACTGAAAAAGATGAGTGAGTAACCCTCCCCCATTTAGCCTTGGGAGCTATTCAGGAACTGCAGTGACAGACATCACCATTTCATTGAGGCTCAGCATTAAGTATTCAGACTTTTCAATGGTTCAGTACAGGCGTGTGAGTTGGCATTCACTGTTTGCTAACCAGTCTTCCATGTCCTCTGTCCACAAAACCTTAGCAACAGAACTGGCCCTGCTTTATTCAGAAAATTGAGTTATTAATGTATGGGGAAATGTATGCCCTGAGAATATTGGTACAGACAACATGGACACTGACAGCTTAAAGGGACAAGCTTTTGAGAAATTAAGTCTGTATTTAGGCTGAGACTGCAGATTCACAGAACTGAATGGCCAAAACCTCAAATAACTTCAAAAAAAGCATATTTTTCATTTCAGTGGTCAAATTCAGTGCTTCAATGAATTTAGAAAATTCATTGAAGATACATGAACCATTACACACACATTATTCCCTACAAGTTGAAGTTCAGCTCTTTATCTTTTTACAAACCTAATGCAAGTAACAATTTTAGTGAAGCTACACCAACAAATGGAAAACAAAACAGTGAGAGTAGGTCCTTTGCTTTAGCATAAAATGAGTGATAAATAAAGCCTTACAAACTGTTTAAGCCAACCCAATAAAAGTGTTGCTGTGCAGAAGACTGGTAAAAGTCTAGCATAAGCTTAGGAAAGATAAACATGAAACAGTACAGACATCTCAACTGTGCAAGGTTTATAGCAGTGTAACGCATATTTCATCAATATAAAAATATATTTAATCAAATCTACAGAAAACTGTTTTATGAAGGAATGTTGTATTGTGTTCTGACTCTACTCTTCCACTGAGTATTTTGCTTCCACAGGTCACTTCCACACACGAGAAACAATTGCTTTTTTTCAACCTTTACCCAAATTCTTTCCCATCCATGATAATATAAAAAAATTTAACTTCCCTCTTTTAGATTTTACAGAAGGTTTTTTGCATCTTCTGAATAGAGATTGATCTGATCAATGATGGCAGGCTGCTTCAAGGATACTGGCACATGTGTGACACCCACAGAGACCACCCCCATTTCCTGGGAAGGCTGGTGTAGTTTCCTCAGTCATCTTCATTTTCACTTTACCATTTCCCCATGCTTTCTCACAAATGTAGGTATCTCAAGTACCTTGCTAGAGGAAAAATCTTACAGATCTAGATTTATCTTAATTTTCTATAAACAGTCATTCTCACCAGCTGTGTTTGCTGCTCTGCTGGACTATGCCATCTCACAGCAGGCCCCGAAGTGCTTCAGCTCCATGAGAAGGAGTTTAGTCATGCATAGGATCTGGGGATGAAATACTTACCAAAATCTCTCCTACTCCTTCACAACAACAACAACAAAAACCAAACTAAACCAACTCACAAGAAAAAAAACACAGTACCTGAGCATCTGCTTGCACACCCCTATCAGCTATTTCAGGGCAGCGTCATTCACCAAAGGTAAGCCCAGATCCATCAGGCAAATTTGGCTGCCCAAACATTTCTCTTCACGATTCTGAGTATTTTATGCACTCTTTCTTTTAATATTGACCTTGGTGATTTGACTTCTGTTCACTGTAAGTTCAAAACTGCTCCTTGGTTCTGGTAGGGAATTGCTTTTTCACAGCAGCACCCTGAGGCACACCAAAGTAACAAGGAAATTCAACCAGGCATGCTCCTCTTTGCACTCCTTGCTTGCCAACAGGAGTCAACAAAGTGCTGCTACCAGGAGGCCAGCTGAGATGAACTACCTATAGTAGCAATGCCCAAATTTAGGGTAGTGCTGATGTTTTTCTGTATGTCCTTGAGCACACAGAGGACACATTTGTCCCATTCCTGGAAGTGTTCCAGGCCAGGTTGGATGAGGCTTTGAGCAACCCGGTCTAGTAGAAGATGTCTTTACCCATGGCAGAGAAGCTGGAACAACAGAGTCTTTAAGGTTCCTTCCACCCCAGACCAGTCTATGGTTCTATGTTTATTTGAAGGCTGTAGGTCCATCTGACATTCTCAGAGCATCATGGTTGCTCTTCTTTCCATGGATGACCCATTCCACCAAGAAGCCCACACTTTCAAAGCATCAAGGTAGTAGGCCCATGTACTAGGCAAAGCAGTAATAATTCTGATGAGCCTGACAGACAGTGACATGAACCTGCCTGGTGAATCCATTTGATGCCTGGTCCACAAAGATACACCAAGTGAGAATTTTTCTGAGAGATTAATTTCACAGAAAGAATATACACTGTGCATTTTTTTTGCCAACAAGTGATGAAAATTAAATCACGGAAATTTTCTTAATTCTCATTCTGCCTACAAAAAACACTCAAAACTAAACAGACAACAAAAAAAAAAACAGGAAAAAAAATTAAGGAAAGTAAAGTTCTCATGCAAATAATTTAGTAAATACAAAAGATTAGTTTTGTGCTTAGCAAACACCCAAACATTAAGGAGTAGATGTATCTTACATACTGAACGGGAATCCTATCTTGTTTAGGATCCAAAGAGGACCTTGAAACTGTGCACTGATGCTGAAAGGATGAAAGAATCTGAGAATAACATGAACATATACAAAGTGGGAAATGAGATTTATGTGTGAAAGTCAAAGCCAGCATCTTGCCCTTTCAAGCAAATTGCATTTGCAGGAAAAAATACATCCCACTACTTAGTTCACACAGAATTCAATAGGTTTCTACACATATACATGTGGACCTGTTTACATAAACTCCAGTGAGGAACACGAACATGAAATAATAAGAATAATAGATTTCTATTCTTAGTATTGAATGAAGGAAATCAGTGCAGTGAAATTTCTTTTTCAAATACAACAAACACCATTCCAAACTCATCATGAATTTTTCTGCCCAAGGCTGAGTGGGGAAACACAACATCTATTTTCATTCCATGTACAATTCTTAAAAACAACATTGTAACTGAATGATTCAGAAATATTGAGTCTTGGAGCAGTTATTTTTCCCATTGCTTCAGAATAATGTTTCAAAATCCCAACAGAAAGCCCCCATAAAAATGCAGGGATCCAACTGTATATAGCATCAGTAAAAGTCTATGGTCTATCAATCTCCATGCTCTCCAACTGAAGCTTTCTGGGTTTATTTGCCCTAGAAGTTGTCTCTACTTCCAGCCCTCCAGTGCAGGCATGTCAATAGGCAGGCTCCCCTCCTCTGGCACAAGGTTCCTAGGAAGCATTAAAGGAGAAGGCATCAGGAAGCTACTTCTGCTGCTTCCCCAGCCTCTGCTTAGCCTACCAACCCCATGCAAGCAGCCATTCAAGCTTCTTGCTGTTCCTCTGGTTCCTCCTGTCTCTCCTGCTAGCATGTGTCACAAAGATGTATGCCATGGAACTGCCACTTGGCAACTTCCAACTCTCATCATCGGGCTCTCACAAAGATCCTCACACTTTACCTCTTGTTAAAGGCCAGCTAGTACTTAAAAGAACCCCAGTAGATTGCTTCTTTCAACAGCTTTTGAAGGTGTCTGACTTTCTTACTGGTTTTCTTCCCCCTTCTCTCTTTATTAACTTCACCTTCTAATTAGGTCCCATGAAGATACATCTTCTCATTTAACTTAAAAGGTTCATTGACCCTCTGGCGTACTGTTATAACCCGTAACCTGTGAGTACAGTAATTAGGACATTATAAAACACTGAGCTGATCTGTACGCTTCACATTCAGAGGAAGAGACGTGTGCTGCGTTGCAAAGAGAGCTGGCTGAAGCAAGAGAAGCCCAAAGTGAAGCAAAAAATAATATTTTAAAAGAGAAAGTGGGGATTATTCATGGGAAGAAGAGATCGATTGGAGCAACAAACTTCAAGGAGAGATGCTAAGGGCAGATGCTCAATGTGCTTCAAGAAAGCTCCAGGAGCAGTAAGCAATAAAAGACAAGCAAAAGGCAGGAGAAGGAAGGGCAGCAATCACTCTCTGACTTTTGTAACACATTCCTACTGCAGCAGACTAGCTGTAACAGAGTACATGATAAGAAACTAGTTGAGAGTCAGCTTTTATCACATGCTGCTCCTAGTGTGACCCGTGACACAAAGATGGACCCAAACTGTCTTCACTACATTCATACAGTCATGTAACTCCACAAGGATATTCATGCAAATTCAATAGGTCAACTTAATCATCAAGGAAATAATAGCACCTTTCCTAAAATGTTTTTCTTGTGAAGACAACTGGTTCATTTTATTCTTATTTACTATTACATTGTTTTTCAGCCGATAAAAAAAGAATGTGTCAAAATGTCTGACAACACCGACCACCAAGAGACAGATGAAACTGCAGATACAAGCCAGTGTTATACATCACTGTGAGTATGAAGCAGGATTTCAAGCACTTTTTTCAGACATCCCTGAAAGTAATGGTTTATGAACCACATCCTTGGCTTTTTAATCAACACAGATATACTGCCTTCAACAGGAGTACACTGCTAAATATACGTGTGCTGATGTACAATATGATACACTAAAACAAGTATATCATGCTTAGATCTATGTCAAAGTAAAAAATGCATTAAGTGTGTACATGGAACTGTATTTGTACCAATGGAGAATGTAGCTCATTAAATTGCTAGATTTAATGACAAGATTGTTAACAGTACAGAGATATCTGCAAAATCCTTTGGATCATCCTGGATTATCTCTTCAGCTTTTCCTCTTACATAATTTTTAATTTCCTTGTCAGTTAATCCTGTTATGGAGGAGGTTTTGAACAAACACTTTAATTTTTGCATGTTCTAAGGGGTATATGATGCAAATTGATTTCCATGATATCCCTTTTCTATTGTGACCCTTCACCATTTAAGCTCTGCAATAATATTATATAATGGAGCCCACACATCACCCTTCTCTCTTTTATAACACAGTCACATCACAGCATGTACTTTTACGAGCACCTCAGAAAAATGCCTTGCTGGTTCTAAAACCCACACACAATTCTTTTTCCTTCTATTTTTTTTCCCCACAGAAATTCTGATTTGCTTCGTCAACATCAGTTATTTATCCCTGTAGCAGCCTGAAAAAACAGGCAATGTTAGTCTCTCTTGTAAATCCTGAATAAGTGATGTTAACGATTACAGTTTACAAAACCGTTGCTGCCGGAGACACCTCAAAGTTCATCAATGAAATAAAGTGCGCCTTAAAGTCTAGTGCTACTCCTATTAATCAAAGCTTTTCCACTCTATAGAAGCAGGCATGCTTTGAGAGCATGTGTGTCTGGGGAACTCAGCTTGCTGTAATTCCATAAACATTCGTCTTCCCTGCAGAATCAAGAGGCTGAAGGGAATCAATCAGGTATGATACAATCTGCAGCAAAAATGCTGAGATCCAGTCCAGTGACTTAGGGGCACACCTTCTACCTCGCCTGTAGGGTGTTTGTGAAGCTGGTCCTTTAATACAAAGACCCTCATTTCATGTTTGGCCAGTAGAAAGAGAAAAGACTGTGGTGATGCACAAACTTTAATACAAGTTCAAAAACCTTTCTTCTTTTTTTTTTTAATTCTCCATTATATTAGAATATATAACAACACTACATCCACAATGCACCTAATGGTTTTACAGGAAGGAGTTTCTGGAAGAAACAGCTATTCCAGTTTTTCTTTGACCATATTCTTTCTCTCAAATATCATGTTTATCAACCATGCTTTGTTTTCACATGTGGTAGAAAGCTTTTTCTATAGATGGCGCTCACGAGATCCAGGTAAGCGTGCAATGATAATTTTGGTATTTGCTTGTTTAAAACAGAGTTCATGTCAATGATAAACAAACCTCAAAAGACATATTCCAGGCAAAGGGAATGTTTGTGTGGATTCCAATACTCCATCTCTCTCCAACAGCCTGCTACCCAGTCTTTTCACAATCAGCATAAGAACTCACATATGTTTCCATTTTGTTTCCATATTTTCCCTTTTGTAAACCAAAGAGGTCCATAAGAGATTATGCAATGAAAGACATTTTCTCTGCTCATCCGATCCCCAAACATGATAAAATATCACAAATAATTGTAACTATAAGAGCCAACTCTCACCTAAGCTATCAGAAAAGATTGGGAAGCACCTGCAAAGGACTAAGGGCATTTGGAAGCATGTCAGAGGGATTAAATAAGGAACAAAAACTGCGTGGTCTTTGAAGGAGGTAGCACAGAGGAGAAAATAACGAAGAGAATAAGACAGCATAAATAATATTTCAGAGCTGGAAGTGTCATAATCAGGTCAAAAGGAAAAAAAAGATGGCTTTGGCGATCTGTGTGCTTATAGCTTGAAGGGAGATCAGAGAGCGAGTGTTATCATAGACAAGGAAGGATGTAAAGGGGTCTGGAGGAGGAGATTTAAAGTTGTTACTGTCTGAGTTTCCTCACTGTAGAGTTCAGAGCTTTGGTGTTCTAGCCTTATTGAGACCATCATCATAATAATATAAGCACCAATCATAACCATTTCTGCTCCTCCTTTTTTTCAATCTCACATTTCACAGTTTAAAAATTCATCATGGTGGATGAATAGACTGGCTATATTTATAATATTGAGTTGTTGGTCCATTTACACACAGGTGCAACAAAAAAAGCTACCCTTGAGTTTCTATTCTCCATTAACCTTGCCAGCAAATGAAATCCGTGCCAGTTTAGGAAAACATCACATTTTTTTCTGGCTGCCGGTAGAGAAGGAGGAGAGGAACAGGTAGCAACAACCTTGTCTCTCTTTTGGTTTGGGGTTTATGCCAGCTGCATTATTTGTATTTAGGCTTTGTTTTCTGGCATTTTCCCTTTAAGCATATATCTCTATTAACGCAAACACATTATGAGAAGACTACAAGGTTAGATTTACAAAGTCAGCTACTCAAATGCACTGGAACACCAAAATTTGGGTTGTCTTCAAAAATAAGTATCGGGAGGCATAGAACTGAAGCACCATCTTACAGAGCCACCTTGGTTTATAATCTCCGTAGTTAAAAGTAATCAAAGTCTATATCCTGTATGAACCAGCTACTACCAGAGACAAGAAATGTGGTTGGATAGTGAGCTTTGCAAGCATTTTCCAGCAGCAAAGAAACTTTGTCTTCTGCTCCTCTGGGTGTGGGGTGTTCAGTATCCGCAGGTTTCAGCCATTCTCCCTCTCATTGCTTTCCACTCATTTTCTCTTCTTTCCTGTACACTTACCCTGGCACCTCACCCCTCTCTGCTCTGCTTCAATACCCAGCCTGCTCTGGTTTGTGTTTTCACTGGTATACAACCCCACTAGGGTACTGCTACTTCACCTCCTGGGTCTCCCACTGTTTCTCCCATCCTGGTATTCCCATCCTGGTATGTGCCATTTCTTTTTTGCTTTCTGATCACTAAGACTTGCACACAAAATTCCCTCTGGGCCACAAAGGAAGCACCAGTCTCTGGGAGCTCCCCATTCCTGATCTACATTTCTGACCCTGTCTCCATTCTTCCCTACCTTGTTCCTGGCAAAGATGGACATTCTTTTGACACTACGCTTTCAGGGCAAACAAAATATTTTTTCCTTAATTTTATTCTTACAGCTCTCTTACTTCAGCTGAAATAGAGAAAAAGTCTTGAAAGGAAAAGGCTGCTTTTAGAGTCTTGAACTGTCCTTGCACTGATAGCCTGCCTAGGAGACACAATCCAGTACTGTGTTGTTCAGATAATTTTGATAATGTTTAAGTTAGATTATCAGAAAAAAAAAAATAATGGGAGCATACTAATTTAAATTCAGTCTGTAAATGCTCTTGAGTGAGTTCTTTCAAAGTCTCCTTGGTCAACAGTAAACCATGTTTATGAACTTTGATCACAAATGAATTTCATGACAGGTGATTTTTTTTTTTTTTTTAAAAAAGGAAACATGAGCGTCTGTTTGTTCAGCATGTCTACAGTCCCACTTCTGGGAGCCAACATAGTCATACTAATATATCACTGTCACTGTTTGAAAAACAGCCCCAAATTTATGGCAGGTGCCAAACCCTAAAATAAACATATAACAAACAGTTCTGGGAGCAGTAGAAACAGCAAAGCTTGATTTATTACAGATGAATTATGGCTGAATTGCTAACAAACTAAGCTCTGACCAACACTTTTGCCTTGGTTGAAACAGTCAAAACATCTATTTCACCTGTGGTCTGCCTAGTGCAATTGGGGGTGTGCTCATGTAAGTCTATCCCTTACTGGTCCCTTTATTTTACCTAGCCACTTATCATCTTCAAACCCACTGGAAAATGGTGTATCTAAGTCCTCTAAAATTCAGCAAACCAGCTCAAAAGTCATGGGAGGAATTATCCATAGATCTGTATTCTCTACACACAAAGAATAGTGGGAACAATAAATCTTAAACCTATGCAGTAAACTAGATATTTTTCCATAATTTTCCAAGCATTGGCATAACTTTCCTTTCTTAAATATGTCTATAATATCCATTGATTCTGTAGATCATACCTGAGCTATTTTTTGGTCATAGAAATATAAAATTCAAATTGTAATATGAGGGATCTGCAATACCTTAGTGAGAAATAACTGTTTATAGAGGAATGTGTCAAAGCCAGCCTTTGATGTCACTGACTGCTGTTACATGTTTATGCAGCAAAGGCACACACATTCTGCTGTGGGGTACCTGTATTGGAAGCCTTTGGGTCAAACAACTGAAAGTCTTTCAACTTGGTTTTCACTTTGTTTCTTAAATGTCTTAGTGAGAACATCCAATATAAAAAATTTAATGTGATTTCTCCAGACTGCAGGAGGTATATGAAAACTGATGGCACATTCCCACGAGTACAGTTTACACTACAGGGAACAAACGATTCCAAAAGTCAAAGACAGTGAAGACGAAGACCTCCTAATGTGAGGGACCAGAGGTGAAAATTAGTGGGGAAATAAGCAAGGGGAAAAATAAAGAACTGATAAATCAGATAGAATAACACCAAATCTCTGAATAATCTACAGTAATTTCCACACCCTCCAAAAATGCAAACAGTTCTTTGAATTAATGTGGTCATGTAGAATACATATTGCTACTCCATCAGCCCATGTGAACATAGATTTCAGGAAGAGTATGTTCTTTCAGGGCACTCACTGATAACTGTTTGAATACCTGTTCTGTTTATCCCATCCTATCCTATCCTATCCTATCCTATCCTATCCTATCCTATCCTATCCTATCCTATCCTATTCTTCTTACATCATACTTGTCATGGCATGTTGTCAAAATCTTTCAGCTGAATGTTACATAACATGACTCAAAACTGTTACATACAGTAATCACAAATTTGCAGCAATTATTTTATTCTCTGGAGAATGTTTTCCTGAAAATAATAAAAAAAATAAATTCATATTACACTGACTAATTTATATTTATTAAAAAATTATGATAGTTTCACAAAATGCAAAGTGAATCCTTGTGTTCCCGAAACTACAATTCAGTGAGACAGAAAGTAGCTCTCAGAGTTGGGGCTGGTCTCCAGAGATAACATCCCCACAGCCATCGCTATGGCCAGAAAATCCCAGCTAGTAGTTTTGGTGATTTTTGTAGATCAGACACCAAAAACTAATTTTGAACCTTTCAATTGCCTCTATGAAACTAACCACCACGTCTTATTTGAGTGTCCATTTTCTTCTTGATTTCAAGAGGAAGTTCTGGGTGGAAACTGGACATCTAAAAGTGTCTATGGCTCTGACCTCTACTGACTGTAGGTTATAGATTGGAATTGTGTTCTTTTTGTGAAAGGTATCTGAAAGCTGTCCCTCCAGAACCAAAATGGCATTGTGTGATTTCCCTCTGAAGTGACTGCCAGGGAGAAATGCCATCCATTTAAACTTCAATATTTGCTGTTGTTTCAGAGTTTCACAGCTGCGCAGTTCCTGACCCAAGTGCAGGACCTGCAAGTCCTAATGACGCATAGCCCAAAGTGATGTGACCTTTTTGACTAGACCTCAGGGTCCCAGTATAACAAAAATGACAAAAAAAGATAGCTATGAAACTAAATAAAGAGCTCAAAGTTAAAATTTCTCTTTTAAGATCAATGAAAAGGTTTTATTTGAAGAAGTTATTGCCCATTTCTGTGAATAATGAGGCTGCTGCCAGAAACCTAAGAGATATGTCCCCCCAGGCCATGGTATAGAACTAAAACCAAGTGAAAGAGACTACAACATATTAATTAGTCAGTGGACTTCCAGCTTCTCATTAACAGTCTCCACTGAAGTTTCAGTAATTCCTAAGCATTCCATAATAAAATAGAACCCACTTCAGGCATCGAAGCAACAACAGATTAATTCAGTGAACTTCTGACCCTAGTGTGAGGATTGAGTTCTAATCCAAAATCTAAGGAGGACTAAGGAGGAAAATTCCATAAACACACAAAGGTCAAGACAAAACCAACCAACCAACCAACCAAAAAACAAGGTAAGGTAAATTTTTATCATAGGTTGTTGCAAAAACTACAGGAGTTGGATTGCCTGATGCCATTAAGAGATTTTTCAAAGGAATATGACAACTACCATCTACAAATTAGTCTTTTCAGCTGACCTTCCCTGAAACATTTGTTTTGTTTTCTTTCCTCTTTTTCTTCCTTTTGACTTAATACATATAAAATAAAGGGTTTAGTTAGTGAAGAACCAAATACTTTAAATTTGCTGAGACATTCTGAAGACTCCATGTCTCTGGTCAGATGCCAGAAGCCTTGGGTTTCAATTACTTTGCATCATGTGGTGGACAAAGATTTCAATTGTGTTATGTCAAGGCTGAAGTGTGAACATATTAGACATATTACCACTCTTTAGACATAAGAAGATCTACAAGTCGAGAAGCAGAGAGGCAGAGGAGGAAGTAAAACGGAGGAGACATGCATCAGAGTGCCTGACCACTCTCTGCCCAAATTCTCCAACTTTAGTCTGAAGTTCTCTCCCTCAAAACAGGTCTCTCCCATGTGGATCTTCAGGAACTTTGCCAGAATTAAACTCTCTGAGTACTCCACTGCTGTCAGATGTCACTGAGTCACCGGAGGCCGCAAAGTTACTAAGGATGGGCAGGACACATGTGCATATGAACCACTGTGGCATAAATCTTTTCCTTCAGAAAACCAGGCTAGGACCAAATCCTTTGACGTGTGTTTTCTATGTCATACTGCCGCTTAGTCATGAGGAAGTGATGCAGGACAAGGAGTTCTCTTTGGGAGCCACATAAATACAGTTTTCTAAGAAATTTTACAGTACATTCAACTACTGCACATTTTTCTAAAAAGTCCCATTTCTTTGAAAGAATCAGAAAAATACTTTTCCCAAGAGTTCTGCTTTTCATCTTCAGCATGGTGTTAAAAGTTCATGAGGATAAAAAAAGACAGCAAAAGGCAAAGCAAAGCAGTAAGTCTGTGCTGCTTATTTTAATAAGCAATGCTACTGTTCCAGTATCCATCTGGCTAAACAGTCCCCTATTTTGAATTTTAGCATCACAAGTTTCCAAGAAAAAAAAGGTAATTCTAAAAACTTTAACATTAAAGGAGAAAAAGTCTACACACTATGAGACCCAGTAAGAATGCAATATTCTGGTAACTTTGAATTAGATTTGCCATAAATTAGAGGGTTATAGAAAAATGTATTTCAGGAAAGGCTGAGTTTCTCCTTAACAAAAGATACATCCATTTTTTTTTTTGCTAAATTAAGTCAGGATAATCCTATAAGGGCTCTTCATCAGTATTCTGCTGATAAAATGCTATTTATGCAAGCAGTGAAGAGCTAAGGAAATAACAAAGGTCTCAAAGAAATATAAAGAAAAACCCAGTGACTGTACTAGAGTTGTTCTCTCACCTGCACAATGCAAGTTTGCACATTACTTTTCTGTATCTCATCCTCAGTGCCAGGGATTTATTCAGTGCATGGAAGTATGAAGACAAACAATGGTTTTTTTCACCTCTACAGAAAGCAGCTCCACAACTGCAATGAGCAGATATCCTGCACGATGCAATGACAGTGAGGGAGGACTGAGTTTTAAGTTTAATTCTCCTGTGCCAAACAAAGAAGTCGCAAAACTTTCTACAGAAGGCGAAGAATTTCTCGGTATGGGAGAAACAGCAGTTTATATCAGTTTATACTCAGTATCTATTCTTATTTTTGCCCATATTTTAAAAGATTTTGTTAATGATCCTACTTTAAGTCTGAAAAAAAAATCAAGTTAGGAATAGAACAGTATAGAGATATCTAATAGATCATCTGGGGTGTCTACCTACAATTGAACATACTTCCATTATTGTGCAATATACTTCAAAGAGACAGTGTCTTACACAATAATCAATGTCTGAATTTGCAGAGGAAAAGGAAGAAATTATGCTTGATTAATAAATGTTCTTGATTGAGCCATTTACCAGAACAGGACATAGAAAGGGAAAAAGATCTTAGTATTCTGTTAACAAGTTCACAAAAATGCAGTGAGGATAACATCTGTGAGCCATATAAAGTAGGAGGCAGAGAAATAACAAATGAGACAGATGCAGTCAGACATGGCAAGACTCACCGGCAGGATAAATTATTCCATCTAACCATCTCTATCTCAGGGACTCACAGATCTCCCATGGTCTTTAACTTTTTTTTAAGTGGTTTGGAATCTTCCATTTTTATTGTGTGTTGCAGCACTGTGAACATACTATAACTCATATTGAGGATAATTTGATTAGGATTTTTTTTTTGTTAAGTTTGTTTTGTGTAAAATGAAACCCACAGGGATATTAGATGCATTAATGTAAACGATTACCAGTATTTTTTTACCAGTTGAATGCAATTTTGTCAATTTGGTAAAGATGAGTAAGACTACAATAAAAAGAAAGCACAATTTTCAGACACAACTGTTAACTCCTGGAGCTCTCCCACCTTCCTCAATACAGATGATGAACTACAAGCACATGTGGTTCATTGGTTGCTACCTGGTAATCCCATTGCACAAATTTACCTTACACCAGCTTTGGGATGAGAGACAATAAAATGCACAAGCAAATATTTCCATAGATTTGGCATTCCTTTGATGAGAAATGTTTAGAAGTTCAAGATAATTCAACATTGTAAACACAAAGAAGAATATGTAGTTAAATTTGGACCACTGATAGACTAGGTTTACCTGTATTCAGAACAGTAATTTATAGGTATTTTATATTAAGAACAGGTAATCCACATTTTTTTAGTTATCTCTTTCTCAGTGAAATCTCTGTGAAAAACCAGAAGACTCCTTCCACAGTGACTTTGAACCATAAGTATGCTGACCTTTAAAAATCAACAACACTTTGTGGTTTTGTTCTTATCTTTCCTCTCACTGACAACTATGACAAAATTGTTGGCAGACTTTCAATATCTCAGACCATGGACTTTTAGTGAGTCACCAACTGTTCAGATACCTTGTTATTCACAGCCCAGTTTCTTCCTCAAGCCTCGAGGGACCACTGGTGTGGGAAGTGCAAGATGTTAGTTGTGATTCTGGATCTGGCACCTTTATAGTAAAGCTATCCTGCCTTGAGCCCTAAGGCAAGAGCAGCTGTATATCAAAGTGGCATTGAGTTTCGCAGTTGCCGTAGTGGGTATTTGACATATAAAATGCCTATGCTGCTTTGGGGTCCCAAAATCAGGAAGGCTTTGAAGTCACAGAGAATATTATTATATTGGTTTCACCCAAAGAGCACAGGTTATTTGGAACAGAGCAACTCCCTACCTTGAAAACTTTTGTTTTTTAGAGATAAATGCTGCTCCACCTCCACCTCAGTGATTCTCAGTGTTTTTGTTATATTCTTGTAACATCAGAGATATTGGTGAATTCTGCTGTAGCAAATATGCCAACCCAAATCCATAAGCCTAGTGCTAGTTGAATTTACCTGTTGAAATCAGAGAAAAACAATTAAACTTAACTCCTTTTACTTGAGATAGGAGGTTCAGAAGGGGTCAACAAAAAAGAGACAAACATTTTGTGTTGCAATCCTCATGATGAAGCCGCATCCTTTCCCTGAGCTGTGGCAATGCTGCTGCAGGAGTCCTACAGGTAGAAGCATAAGGAACAGATCAAGTAAAGATTGCAGCAAAACAGTGCAGGGCTGCAGGATCCCGTGAGGTGCTGGACTGTATGAATTGGGGATGAGGGAATGAGACAGGCTTAGCAGGCTAAGTGTCTGATGAGTGAGGGGAAGAAGAAGGGAATATGGAGATTTGTTAGGTGATATGTTATTCAAGTAGTCACAGTTATGCCTCTGGTTTGGTTAGAGAAAAGAGGTGTCAAAATGAGATATTTTTTCACTATCAGCAAGGAACCAGGTCTTGAGGCAATATAAATCAGCATGTAGCTGCTGACCATGGTGACCTCATACAGGTTCATGCACATTCTAGACCTCTGTTGCTAGTATGATATCCCACTTCTGCTCCGGTTGTGCCATTTTGTTACAATGAACTTTCTTTGTTCAAGAAAGCTTCTTTGGCTTCCTATGCAGATCTAGTAATCTGGTTGGTTTGATTTGGTTTGGTTTTTTCCCCTCAATTATCAAATCAAGACGAGCAGCAGGTGCTTTTGTACAGCTGACTAAAAAGGCTCCTCATGTTTTTGCTTTTGACATGTATAAGCAAATGTAACCAGTTATCACCATTGAGAGGGACTACAGAGGGCATTCACTAGCAAAAAAGCAAGCAAAACACTTACTGAAAATCTACTCTTGTGATTTTTTTATTTCATATTTGTGTCCATACAGTATTTGAAGTAAATTTCATCTTGTGATATTTAATATAGCCATCCCTAGCTCAATCACATATAGTTAGCTTAGTAAAAGAAGAAACACTGACTTACTAAAGAAATACGCTGCTGTTTCTGATTCACGTGATTTGCGGGGGGGGTCTGAACTCAGAGCTCGGGAGGTGCTTCTTTGGTGGTGTGGGTCTCACCCACCCTTTGTGAACTGAAGTTTCAATACATCACCATTGCTGGCAAAGTCTCTGACCAGCTATTGTATCAATGGTAGCTGGTGATCAATCACAACCCTAGGGCAGTGTGGGAGAAAGAATGGATAGAAAAGCTTCAACTTAGCTGTCTTGAATTGACATAACTGCAGTTACCATTCTTTCAAGATTACTAGGCACATTTTTTTTTTTAAGTGTCTCATCTGAGGCTCTTTGCATTGTTTCTTTAACAAATTTGAGAATATGTATGTTTCTAGTAATCTATTAAGACTTTTTCATCTTTCATTTTATGATCTCACATTGCCTTTCTTTTGACAAAACATCTCTTCTGTTAAGGCACTTCTCTGTGATATTTGGATAGAACAGACTTTGAAACAAATTAGGCCTTGATTAGTCCCTGCCTGGTTCTCTTCCTCTTTCTGCCTTTCCTTAAACTTTTCCTGAAATTTCAGTGAAAGCACAGATTTCAACATAAAACTTAATTCTTGAGATTAGAGCATGCAGTGAGGCTCACTACTTTTTATCTGAAATGGGGTAGACAGCAGGTAGCATTTAGTGCATTGCCTTTTTCTTGAAATTACTGTCTTTATTTTTTTCTGCTCTTGTTCTGTACCTTTGCCATATCTGTATTGGAAAGCACATTAGAAAAGAGGAAAAAGGAGAATAAAATGGATTTTCTGCTTCTCTGAGGTAATTTCTTTCCCCCATTGGTTTCTGTGAAATGATCAAAGCCATTTACTGAAATAGCAGGAAAAGGTTTAAAATAGGTTTGTCCCCTGTTTTGCTGCTGCTCTGCCTGAGCCTCTTTTTCCCTTTACCATTTACAGTATTGGTAGCTTCATTAAGCAGGGGCTACAACAACCAAACCTGCCCTGATTCTCCAAGGAGTGTCCTCTCTCCCTGTCTTCCACTACCTATTTTGCTACTGCTGCACATTCAAACCAGGCCCTTTTCCAGCTAGTTTGACCTGGTCAAACAAGTAAGAGCAGCCCTAATCTGATGGTATATCCTGGTGGGAGGAATCCCTCCTGGGTGAATACACCCTCGCCTCGCATAGAGCCTCCCCAGGCATGTCTTGCTCACCCCTTACAGCTGCTGGAACATGGATAAAGGCCAGGATTAGGGAGACAACTGTGGTTCCTAATGCCTTGCCCATTTGTAGCTGGTTCTTGGTCATCTGTTGGACCTATGGGTCATGCACCTTAGCCAAAACTGGTCCCCATGTCAGTCAAATTTAAGCAGAAGAAACAGATAGTCCAGGTTTTGGAGTGTGTGCACCTTGCTCTTTGCTCCCCTCAATCATTTTTGTCTCACCACCCAGGGACTAAAAGTTTTGCTACTGCTAACAGCAGCATCATACTTACTTCATGGAGTTGTAAAATGTCTGGTTTTTCTGTGTAGGAAAATATGGATTTGAATGCACTCCCAAAACACTGAAGGGAAGGATGCAAAGATAAGTCAGCTCAACATAGAAACCATGAGAACAATCATTCTCAGCCAGTGAAGGAAGCTGACAAAGCATTCATCAGTAGTCTCTAGAAGTTCAGAAAATCAGTAGCAAAGTATGCTCTGCCACCACAACATGTACCTGTCCAGTGGATTTTCACGAAACCAAAGCCATGCTGAAAATAGAAGGATCTCCCAGCATCTTGTTTTGCACCAAGGAGGTACCCGTTCCTTTGGGATCTGAAGAAGAAATGCATAACTAGCTTATTGTATGAATAATAGAAGTACTGTAAGAAGTGATATCAATAATAGATACTGCGACAACACTTCTGATGCTAATAGATGCACTGGAAGAGGTAATAGCAATCTCACCTTCCTGCTGATGCTGGCAATGCTATCACAGTCCTGGATGAGCCCTTTCATGGATCATGGCACAGTGCACACATCCCAACAGCGGCCAGGTTCATTGTTGTTGTGGTCTGTACAGCTTTTTTAGGATTTTCGTAGAAGTAAACAATTCTATTGATGATTTCTGCTGCCAGGTAAAGAAATACTCATGTAAGCATTCTGCTCCATCTCAAGATAAGACAAGATACACAGATGGTGCTGTCCACATGTACTGCATGGGGCCCCCACTGAGGCATCTCTGTTACAGCTTATCAGTTGAGTTGGTCCAGCAGTCACCAAGTGGGCATTGAGTGGTACACTCCTACACGTCTCTGCTGGAACAAGCTAAGGAGAGTCATGGGATGGGCTCAGGTTATTTGTCAGTTACTCATGCTAATATATGGGTTTCTACAACCAAGGTCTGTGGTCATTCTCTGCCTAGATTTGGTTAGAAATCAGGATATCCTATTTACCAGGTCTTCTGCAGGGGCCCACTACACAGATCCAGTGAATCACAGGAAATCTGCTCTATCCTAAAAACCCACTGCCCCTGTGCACAGCAAAGAAAATATCATATTCTGTTAAAATCAGTTAGTTACCAGAATTTTTTTAGCTGAGACAAAAAAAGGACTGGAAAGAAAGCTACAATCTACAATCTCGGTACATTTAAATGTTTCTTTGATTTTGTAAACAAGGTTGAATTGACAGGTAAAATAGCAATGTCCATTCTGTGTGCCTTTGAAAACAGCTGTCAAGGAAGATTAAAACCAACATTATTTCCAGTCTAAAAATAAGCTCTGAAAAGCACTGTACTGCATGTATCTCTCAGTCATGCTTTGTTCCTTTTGCACTGCTCTGGCACAAATGGGCTCTCAAACCAGCTGATAACACTGATCACCTTGGAGGGAGAGATAAAAGGAGTCTCTTCCTGAGAAGACTGAGAACTCTTCTACCTACTAGATCTTGTCTGTCTGTTTTAGTTTTAGTTAAATGGGAAAGTTTTGGAGAACTTTTTCATACCATCACATGGTTCAGAGCGTGGGGGACCCCCCTCCCAGCAACTGAGCTGAGCCAGGGAGGGGCTGTTCCCAGCATCTCGGGACCTGCCGGAAAGGGAGTGGGGTTCCTGAAGTGAAGCATCACAAGAACTCAGGAAACAGGATAAAATCCCCAGTGCTTCCAGAACTTTTACTGCCTTTTTCCTGGGTGTCATTGCCAAGGGAAAGAACCACTGCAGTCCCCATGCTGGACACTTCAAAGAGCTCCCCTGGGTTATCCCGGTCCTACCATTGTCTCTTCACATGGTCTGCTACATCAGAACACACACAATGGTTCCCTTTTTCTAGTCACCTAGGACTTTACCTGACTGCCATGGAGAGTGGCTTGGCAACTACATCAGTCAATTCCCTCAGGACTCTGGGATGCATCTCGTCAGGTCCTATAGACTTATGTACAGGTTCCTCAGGTGGTCATGAACCTGACCTTTACTTACAGTGGGAGGGACTTTGCTCCCCCAGTCTCTGTCCTGCTGTCCATCCACTTATGGTGTGGGAAGGTAGGTTGCTATTGAAGACAGAGGCAAAAAAGTTGTTGAGTGTCTCAGCCTTCTTCTCATCCATTGTTAGCAGTTTACTAGTACTGTTTAACAGGGGGCTACACCTTCTTTGATCTTTCTTTTCTGATTAACATACCTGTAGAAGCCCTTCCTGCTACTCTTTGGGTCTTGCCAAGTTCAGTTTCAGCTTTGCCTCGGCCTTCTTCACCCCATCCCTACAGAACTGAACTTCACCTCTATACTCTTCCCAGGTCATCTGTCCTTGTTTCCACTGCCTGTGCATTTGCTTCTTTCCCTTTAGTTTGACCAGCAATTCCCTACTCAGCCATGCTGGTCTCTTGTCTTTCTTGCCTGACTTCTTGCTCTCATGGATTGTTAATTTTATTGCTATTTTCATAACTTTTTTGCGTAGGAAAAAAAATGCTATGAATTAAACATTATTTTACTCCAGAGACCACTACCAATTCCACCTACAAATGTCAGTACTCTCCACATTTGCATCTTCTGAAAGACTTTCTGAGCAGTGCTGGGTATTTGCAATATTTTATGGCCACTTACAAGACCATCAGCTACCAGATTCTTGTGGACACTACGGGTCGAAAGAGAAGTAAAACCTAAAACTCACTGAAGCTCAGGACTGCTGTACTGGTATAGCTGTGCTCACCCTTGAAACACACTCTGGTCAGACCCCTAGAGAGCAGCCTTGGTAGGGCTGACTCTGGACTGGGCAATGGAGGAGACTCCTGCTTCACTTTAGTCATCTGGACAAGCACTACAGCTTTCTTCCTGCATGGGCTTGGCAACAGCAGTACCATTCCTTTTCACACTCCCAGAAGGTCAATGTTAGTCTATTCAGACCTTCTCAGAGCTATTTTAATTTTACTTGTGACATTTCTACTGAGGCCACATTTGGACAACAGTTGCAGAGAGCAGTGAGTCAGTAATTCTGCAGTGGTGGCTGTCCCTCAGTGCTGGTACAAACCCTTCTGCACCACACTACTCAGAACATGTGGAAATTGTGTGCAGTCTTCCAGGAAGCTTTTAATTTGCTATTCACTTCCAGCAGCAGGAAAGGTTTTCTCAGATTTCCATTTTAAACACTGATTCAAATGAAGTCTGAAGATTATTGTTTTCTTATGCAAAATGAATGAATAATTAATTGTCATGGGATTTCTCTGTGTAGTTCCCATCCCTGAGGAATCTGAGCAACTGATGGAGTTCTTCAGATTGAAAATAATTCATAAACACAGGAAATGCAGCCTCTGCATGAATATTCATGATTATTCCACATCATATTCTGCCAATAATCCCACTGTTGCTACACATCCAAAGCTCATAAGTTATGGCACGTGATGATACATTTCAAATAATGTTCAAGATATTTGTAATTTCAATGGAATAGCTGGCAATGATACACACCCAATATGTATTATGGTAGCTGTAAGAGAGTCATTAGGATGGGATGCAAATATTTGAAATGAACAGTGTACAAAATTTGGCAAGTGCTAATAGAACGAGCTGAATAAAAAAAAAAGAAAAAGAAAAAAAAAGATGTGCACTGTTCCCACAATGGAACCGTCTGAAACTATTCAGACCCTGAATGTGTTGTTCAGGAAACACAGCAGTGTTACCACCCATGTATTGCAACCCAGCCTCTCTCCACAGCATTCTCACTGGTACTGCCTATATAGGTGTCCCAACAGCATGCTTGTTCATCTGCCCTATCAGTTTATAATGGGTACCTTGGGATAGACCCAGACTAAACCCAAGAAAAATAAAGACAGGATTAGTTTACAGTTATCTATGATCTCTCCACCCCCGCTTTTCTTTGCTGCAGCCTCCTCATTATTTTTTAGCACAGACTCCTGTACAAAAACCATCAGTATGGAAAGAGCTTGTTTAAATATGGAAAGTATTTTTGTGGCTTGTTGGTATCCTTGCTCTAATGTTAAAGGACAACCCCTTCTTATATGGAAAGTGCATAGTCATATTGTGTTTATTCCAGAACCTAAAGAATATATGTATTGATAACACCTACGTAGAAGTACAAATTTGTTTCAGTGGCTTTTGCAAGATGAATGAACTCAAATTCCCAGAACATCTTGGGTGTTTCATCCAAGCTGTAGATGCTATAAAGCAAATTGTAGGAAAGCCTTCAAAAAGGCTGGAAGTTGCTCTCAATGAAGACTCAAATATTTGACAAATTTTCTCAGCAATCAGTTCCCTGATGACGTAAAACCGATCTGGAAATCTTACAAGTGCTGTCATTGCAAAGTCAGCAATGCAAGCCTGTGATGCCACAAAGCCAGCTCATGATATTTTGAGGGCTGCACCTCACAGTAGAAAATGAAGACGGATATATATAAAAAAAGCATCTTTAGAATTGAACAGAAATAAAATTTGTCCATCTATTACAGAAACAGTGGACCAACAAAGCAGAGAGATCCAAGAAATGTCTCACCTGAAGGGAAAAACCTTCCATTTTCATTCACAGTTTTGTAGATACCAGAGAAATCAGGGAAGAAACTTTGTAGAAGTCTCAGAGATATGAAAAACTCCTAACAACTTTTTTCACAGTCACAAACATAATCAGTGAGAAGACAATAATTCACAAATTCTGATATTCCTGATGAACATGCTGAACCTGCTGGAATTTACTCAGCTCTGACTTTCAGAACACTGCCTTTTGACTTTGAGATTAAAGCTTGGATAGGTCATCAAGTAACCCAGACTGGTTCATCTGTTTTCCTCTACTCTCTTTCTTAACATATTTCTTGAAAGACTTTAAATGTACAGACTGTGAGGAATCAAAATACCAGGTACCACTACATACGTCTGTAAAAATATCTCAGTGAATCTTTTGGAAAAAAGGAAATGGATCCTGGCTGAATTTCTTACAAAGCAGAATTGCAAAATGTCCTATAGGAATTTCTCTCTGCTCAAGAGCCTGGTGTTCCAACTGCTGTTTTGGGGAGCCTAGGCGAGCTTAATCTGGGGACTAGGTCACCATCTTAAGTGGTTCCCTCCCTAAGGCAGGTATCCTAAATGCAGCTATTATTCTCTTGCGGAGATTATGCTTTTTGTGAACAGGAACTTGTTTTATATAGTTCACTTAAGCCTGGGAGGAGAAGCCTCACTGGTTTTGTGATCATTTCCAGAAGCAGTGTCCCTGAAGATGGCACATTTGGAGACGACATTATTTCATATTGCTGCACAGCAGCAATTGGCACTCCAGTCTATCAAAGATACTACTTGAGCAACATAAAATATTAGCCAACACCCACAAGGAGAAACAGATTTGTTTTCTATCCCAAAATATACCTCTGCAGAGTACCTGTTGTATTGCACTTAATCTAATTTACTGTAGGAGACATGAACCCCCTCGCTGCAATCAAGCTATTTTTTAAAAGAGATTGGTGATTCAGCTGAGTGGTGACTAAACCACTGACAAATTTTCCCTGTCAGCTCATGTGTATAAAAAGATGCTTTGCTGGAATGTATCATCTGCAGATACCACTATTTTGCTGGAATGAATGGGGGTTTGCCAGTCAAATTATATTACTTTATTTCTTATTTAAAATTATATGCATCTGAAGCTTTTAGCACATTTCAAGGACACATCAGGTCATACAATTGAACTGAATTGGGTTTGCATGGCCAGGTTTTGGTTGCAGTGGGGCTACAAGGGTGGCTTCTGTAAGCAGTTGCTAGAAGCTTTCCCCAAGTCTGACAGAGCCACGTCCAGGCTGCTACAAGATGGACCCACTGCAGGAGTGAGAATATGTGAGAGAAACAGCCCTGCAGACACCAAGGTCAGTGCAGAGGGAGGGGGAGGAGGTGCTCCAGGCGCTGGTGCAGAGATTCCCCTGCAGCTCATAGTGAAGGCCATGGTGAGGAAGGCTGGGCCCCTGCAGCCCATGGAGGTCCATGGTGGACCTGCAGCCCCTGGAAGGGACTTATGCTGGAGTAGGTGAATGCCCAAAGAGGCTGTGACCCTGAGGGAAGCCCAAAGAACTCATGCTGGAGGAGTTAATAGAGGACTGTCTTCCATGGAACCTACACTGGAGCAGGGGAAGAGTGAGGAGTCCTCCCCCTGAAGAGGAGAAGTGGCTGAGACAACGAGCAATGAACTGACCAAAGCCTACATTTCCATCCCCTTGAGGCACTGGATGGGAGGAAGGTAGAGAAAATCAGGACTGAAGTCTGGGAAGAGGGGAGGAGTGGGGGAAGGTGTTTCTAAGATTTTGTTTTAGTTCTCATTATTCTACTCTGATTTGATTGGCAATAAATTAAACTTATTTCCCCAAGGTGAGTCTGTTTTGCCCGTGATGGTAACTGGTTAGTGAGCTCTCCCTGTCCTTTTCTCAACCCATGAGCCTTTCACTATATTTTCTCTCCCCTGTTCAGCTGAGGAGGGGACTCACAGAGTGGCTTTGGTGGACACCTGATGTCCAGCCAGTGTCAACCCACTACATGAGGCACAAGAGAGAATGTAAAACAGGTATTGTACATGATCATTGGCAGAAACTGATGGTTTAATTTACTTTAACTGAATGTATCTTCTGAAAGAACAAACAGAGATACAATCCCATGAACAGAAAAGCAGAATCATCCCCCATTCTGAATGTTAGCCTGCAACTCAAAAGATGCAGGTTAAGTTGTTTGCTCTCTGCAAGCTGCTGCCTTTGGCAAGTACAGGACTATGTCTACAGACTAGAGATGACTCTGACACCTTCTACAGCTGTTCCTGCCTGCAAGCTGCCAGTTAATATAGCAGAATAAGGAGGGGAGAAGGTGAATTCTTAATTTACATCGGCAGACGGAAAGAAATTAAATCAGTGAAGTAAGCTAAACTGGAAATGAAGTTGAGGAACAACTATTACAGTCTCTTGAGTAGAGCACTTAATTACTCTATAGCTCCTTTGGAAACTGCCTTATAGGGAATATAGAAGACGCTCCTGCTCATGACATTTATCAGGATGTGAGTTTGGTAATATTATAATCCTGGCAGCTCACTAGTGGGTTTACTTGGTCCTGAAAAACTGATTTCCTGGTAAATTACTTTTTAAAATCTATCTGTAGTTCTGTCTAGTTTCTCTGATGATTTACAGGACTAGATATCCTATTTTCTTGCCATGGTGAGAACAAGTCTTAGAACAGACTAGCATTCGTCCTTCTCTTCACCTTGATTTTAAAATCGCCCAGTTTATGTCAGTGAAACTTGTTACACATTTAATTAGCTGTTTTGGTTGATGCAGAGTTAAAGACAGTTCAGTAAACTGTCTATTATTTCTATCCTCATAAGTCAATAATGAAAATTATGTCGCTCAGCAGACAGCATATGCAAATAAATGTTTATATGATAGACTGCAGTTGAATTCACTGGCATTTAATAGGTGTTTAATTGCTTTGGAGTGCTACTAAAAAAAGCAATATTATTAGGACTTTTTTCTTGCAAATGGGTTTTGGAAGCATACGGTCAGTGCTGTAGTCTTATAATTAAAACTAAATAGGTTAGAAATTACAAGGTGGAAGGAAATAAAAGCTCAGCAGCAAGTATATGTATGGCTAAACACAGATTAGTGCGTTGTGCAGGGTGCTTGTGGGTATGTCTAAATGTTGTGCTCAAGTACTGTGCCTGCTAGGAATTACCATTAAGACTTAGGAGGAACTGTGGTTGTCTAAGGAGGCCTCAGGGAAATGAATTCTTAGCTGGGGCTGGCACAAATATAAATTAACCAATTAAGGCACCTGTATCAATATAAGCATTCTGACTCATTGTTTAATGGGATAATTGGAATTCTGTAGAGGAAATAAAGTTGATTACAAGGATCAAACAGAGGGAAAGCTCTCTAAGCATTTGTCTCTTGCTTGTGACAAGCTGTAGCTTAGGGGCCAGTGAATCTGTTATGAGGCTGCTGACATGGAACAAATAGCAGTATGGAGGTTGAAAGATCATTGTTTTTTAATACAACAAAATTGTGTACATGCTTACTATGAAGAAATAGAGCTCTGCTTGTTTAAGAAGAAACATGAAGTCTATATTACAACTTTTTGTATGTATCTGAATTCCCAGAATGTCTTGGTTTTACCCAATGAATTATTCTTGATATAATGCAATTCAGCAGATGATTTTTCCTATCACTTTACATGCATCTATAGAGTAGTTTGCAATACAGCCACAATCCTAGGTGTCTACTCCTTGGCTTTGATGGGTGGATTTGTCCATCAAAGCGTATGAAGAACAGCTGGTGGAAGAGAAAAAGTCAAAGAGATGAGAGGTTAGTTGGGTTCTTCAGTCCAAGGAAATACGATGTGGCTGATTTACTCTCTATAAACATAAGACAAACTGATCTCCAGAGAGGGAAGAACAGAAGGGAAATTCACCATATTCTCAGGAAGCAATCTTTCACAAAAGGTCAGCAGGCCTTTCACCAGAGCATGTTTGAAGAAGAAAATGAAATGGCACCTGTGGCTTCTTGTGTCCAAATGTATGCTTTCCTTTGAAGGATTCAAAATATTTTTGGCCAACAGAAACTGAGGCCTACTTAGCTTCTCTTTCATGTTTCTGAAGAGTAAGACACTTATTTGGGAGAAAAGAAGAAAATCAAGTAAAATAAAATATCTGGCATTATCTTTTCTTTACGCGTCAGATGAAAGGTTTGGGTGCATGGGACGTGCCATTGTTTATTGGGGATATCCACAGAGAAACAATAAAGCACACCTAACTCTTTCTTCATTTTTATTCTTTTTTTTTCTTTTCCTTAAATCTGACAGCCACCCATTGGAGATGGAGTTAAACTGAAACTATTTCCTACAAAATTGGAAGGTATAGTACCCATTTTTAAATATGGTTATATGGTATCCAGAGTCCAAATACAGTTGAACTTGATGATCTTTAAGGTTTTTTCCAACCTACATGATTCTATGAATTTTGTACATGCTCTCTTGGGAAATACTGACTGAGCTCACAGAGGTGATTAGACCTAGTCCTCAAAAAAGGAGAGTCCTCAAAAAAGACTCAGGCTCAAGCCTGGGCCCCTTCTTATCTCTCACTTTGCATAGGATAGATTGTACCACTGCTTGATCTAGCCTGTCGAAAACCTGGACATCTACCCTGCCTGCTTGCCTTAAATCCAACTCTGCACTCAGGACAATTTGTCATTCAACAATTTCACTGTACTTGGTCAGCATGTTTTTCTGTAGAGGGCCACTGTGATGCAATGGGTTTCACCCTAAAATCTCTACTAAATTATTTGCTCTCTGTGCTCAGGAGGCATGTGGAATGAAAGAGTGTACACTCACTTTAACCCTCTCTAGTGTGGTGTTCTGTAAAACAAAGGGAAAAACTGTGATCCTTTGAAGTTTTTATCTATAATGGAGTAATTATTATTTATAATACAGCATTCCACATACCTGGAAATAGAGTAGAGTAGAGCACAGCAGAAACACTCCCCTGGAAAACATACTGGGAAATATACTGGATTTTCTGTGTTTTCCAGTATATTTCCCTGTATTTACATTGCATTGTTTACTTTTTAATTCCAGTCCTTACTCTTTGCAAGGCAGGGATCTCTAAAGGACTCCAGCTGTAATGAAGTGTATCTTTCAGGATGTATATCTTCCATGTGGTACAGTATGAGAATCCTATAGTTCAGTTTTGGAGCTTTAGTAGCAGCTGGGAACCATGAAATTGAATAACTTGCTTTAGGCTACAGGAATTTGCAAAGCAAAACTCTTCCATTTGAGGATTGTAAAAGAATTTTCTTTCAACTAGAAATGTCCAAAATTTCTGTTGTTCCAGCTTAATGGAATGTAGTATTTCAAAATTTTGCCTAATTTTACACCAAAACCAAAGATGAAAAGGGATGAAAATTCTCAATTTCATCATGACTGACACTGCCTAGAACATACAGCACACCATAGTGCTATTGAAATCAACAACAAAATAAATGAGTACTCTGTAAGCTCCAGAACACATAATGAAATGAAACATAATGAAACACAGAATACATTAAATTTACTATTATTTCCTGTAATGAGAATCTGTCCATCTTATCAAACTTCTGTGATAAACTTTGCCCCTTCTGGACCCGATGAGTTTTGCAAATTGCACAAACAAAACTAGCAATTCTTACCCAGAATTACAAACAGAGAAGTAAGGTGCATGCTGATGGAAAACAAGAACATGCAGAAATTCTTTAAATGAAACCGCATAGAATGTGCATCAGGATCCTTCCATAGAAGAAAATCAGAAGAACAATCACACTAAGAGAAAGAGATGATGAAAAAATATGCACTTTCTGTAGGCACATGATGAAGTTATTGTCTCAGCAGATACTGGATTCTGCTTTGAAATCTGTTTTATTGACCTGAAGCTTATGCAAGCAGGATGACTCCAGGGTAATTGACAAGAGAGAAAGAAGTGACATGTTGTTGTATGTGCTCTGACCTGTTTTCTCACCAAAAAACCCTCCGATACATGTATGTCTTATAATTAAATATTATATAAAATTCTTGTTGAATACAACTATTGTGGTCTTCAGATATGCCTGTTCTGGAACAGCTCTCAAAAAAAAAAAAATACATCACAATAAAATAATGTATTCTGCTCCTGGCATTTCATATAGTGTAAGGTAAAGTATACTTTATGTTGCCACTTGCAGCAACAAAGCCAACAACAGCAGCATGTGATTAGGACTCTGAAATCTCCTCTTTATCTGAGATTGCTTTCTGAAATCAAATTCAGGTAGAGAGAAAAGGAGGAACAAACAAGTTTGTTGCAGCTCTGCAATAGCAAATAATCAAGAGAACTACTTGAGGAACATTAAGTGAAGCACCAGATTCTTCAAATATTATGATAATTGAAACACAGGCGTTGAATATCTAATTATGTGCAAATCTCTCTCCTTAGCCTGAGATGAACTGCAATGGAGGGGGGAAAAAAGAGCCAGTTTGTGAACTAGAGGACAAATCTATCTCAGCCTAAAATTTTTCAACAGCTGTGTTGAACAGGCAGTGTGTTCAAAAGCATGACAAATGACACTGCTATTCATAGAGCAGGTGTAACCACAGTCTAAGTTTTTACCAATATTGCCCCATGCACCAAAAGATGTTGTGCACTCAGCTGTAGAGCACTATGGTGTGCTCAAGTGGAAGTTACAGCTAATACAGTAAAAATTATCCAACAGTTATGTACAACTAACCTTTATGGTTTGTTGTAAAAAAAATAACATTGAGACTTTTAGCACCTCTCTTTGCACTTGGACCACATTTTGTAAAATGAGAAACATTTAATCTCTGGCTCTAAGAAAGCAATATTTTGTTTTGACATCAGGTGTGGGAAGCAGATTCATCCGAATGCTCCACGTCAATCCTTGATTTGCATAGCTACAGAGAAAGGGTACAGCTTCAGCTCATCTATATCCTCATACTGTCTTTTTAAATATGTTTTAAGAAGGGCATAGATTCACTGGCCAATCAGTTGAATAATACTGTATGCATAAAAATCTGTGGATAACTCTGTTCTGTCTTCTTCATATAGCTTCATGGAGGATCTTGGCTTCAGGCCAAACAACTGCAAAAGCAAAGCTTTTTCCCCTCAGCGTTTTAGCAAAGTGCACATAATACATCTTTAAGTAAATTAGTGTTATAACAGGTTTCCACTGATCTATCTTGAGAAGTTAAATGAGAACCAAAAATAGATCCTGTTTTCAATTTCCCCTGAGCAGCAAAGTGATTTGAAATCCTCCCTTGCCATAGGAAACAAACAGATAAAAAACAAGTTTGGCAATGATTCAGTAAATATGTGTGCTTATTCAGTATTTAAATTCAGGAGCCAAGGAACTCTATTAGAGAAGAACAATCAACATATCCAATGGTAAAAAGCAAGACTGACTCTCCAAGAAAACCCCTTCCTCTGTAGGCAGATGCTCTGTGACATTTGCAAAGGAAAACTCAACTCGGAGTATGCAGTGGTTGTGAAAGATACCTCTGTGGAGAGGTGCAGAACACCTAAACAGCCATGTATCATAATTATACCTATGTTTTAAGGGACTGGCAAAGTATAGGTGAAGATATGAACAGATACTACTTACGGGAACAAATAGTACAGTACAGGCTAAACAATAGATTGTAACCTCAACCTGAATTATGAAAAAGGGGGAATCCCCCACTTGGAAAATTCCTGTGGAGTGGTATAGTCATTGAATCAGTAATAAATCCCAAGCATTTCAAAGCAGAAGAGCCCTTACCTTTAGGTCTGGTAGGATCATATGCAGTTTCTCAAGTAACTACTACTGGAGTTGTCTGAGATAAGTAATGGTATTTTTCAAAAATGAAAACCTTTGAAGGTTTAGTACTTCCTTAAAACCTTTATGTAATAAAGGTTGTCCCTGACAAGGAAATCTGAAGTGTTGAATGAGAAAACAAAAAGAAAAAAACAGTAACTAAGCATTTAGCTTACTTCAGAAAGAATAAAAACATACCGTATGATTTCACAGAAATAGTTGAGATCAAATCTCTGAAAGAAGATTGCACATACTTGACTAGTACAAACCAGACCGTCTCTAATTTTGCTAAGAACACATGCATGTTAAATTATATTTCTTAATGTCTGTTAGTAGGATTGGCATCAAATAACTGAAATTAATCACTTTTTGTATCATTGTTGCTAATGTGATGTTCTCCTGTTTGGTTTTCAGCAGATCACATCTATAAAACTCATCACTAGTGACAGTGGCAGTGTAAGAAGGTAGTCTGGTTATCATGACATCAAGCTTATGAAGATTAGCTTAAAGGATCCCTTCCTCTCCAACTCTGTAGTACAAAAGGAAGGCGGAGAATAAGGTAAATATTTATAACATTTTATATAAGAACTATTTGAGTTTGTTCAAGTGTTTATTTCGCCATACTCTTTTGTGGAGTTTTCCAAAAGCACTATATGCCTTTGCTAACCTGTTGTCTATCTCTCCGTCGATCTTACCATCTGAGGAGATGAGGCTACCAAGGTAATCAAACTGTTGGACTGATTTGAGCTCTGATTGGCCAATGGTGACGTGGGGATGATGGGGGACTTCCAGAGGTGCAGGTTGATGGAGGACCTCTGTCTTCTTTAAGCTGACTTCCAGCCCAAAGAGCTCAGCAGCATCTGCAAAGCAGGATGTTAAACGCTGCAGGGCAGCTTCTGTGTGGGCAACAAGGGCGGGGTCATCAGCATAAAGCAGCTCCCGGACAAGATGGTTTAAGGTCTTGGTGTGGGCCTTCAGTCGCCTTAGGTTGAATAGACTTCCATCAGTACGGTATCGAATGTAGATACCTGCTCTATGGTGAACTTGCCACTGGCTGCCGCAAGAGAGAAGCCCCGAAGAAAAGATACAAGGACTCCCTGAAACAACATCTCAGCCTTGGCCATATTGATCACCATAACTGGTCTACTCTGGCCTCAAATCGGGAGGCCTGGAGACACACCATCTATAACGCAGCTGTCTCCTTTGAGAACACACGCAGGATCACCCTCGAGGAAAAAAGGCAACGCAGAAAGAACCGTGTATTGCAGAATACACCATCTAAGGAGTCTTTCTGCTGTGCCTTTTGCAATCGGATTTGTCTGTCACGTATTGGCCTCATAAGCCACCAGCGTGCCTGCAGCAAATGTGGATAGAGCCTTCCCAAATCTTCGTTCGCGAAGCCTAGCCATGATGATTTGAGTTTGTTCTGCTTATGTGGAATCACATCTGAATAAAATGAAAGGAGAGAAAGGGAAAGTGTTTCCTGGTCCTTAGAAAAATAGCAAATGAGTTGTTAATTGGCAAGTGTTTAAAGGGCTGGTTCTAATCAGGGTAAATGGGCTTGTTTTTCCAACACTGGGTCTCACATCAAAACAACAAGAAACAATTAAAAAATCTCTGCTGAAGAAAGCAAGAGGAAGTGGGTTGTCACCAGCTGTTCAAAGACAAGATCCTGCAACAAATGTGTAGCAGCAGATGCCGTGTGAAGCACGGGGAATGTAAATGCATATGAGTCATCACATAAGCTTAGGGGGGACAAGCTGCAGGCCAGAAGCCCGGGGGTAAAGATTTTAATGATTTTAACCATTACTCCACCTGCTTCGTACTTTGTTCAAGTACACAGTATATTTTTTTTGGATGAGGATGTCTTTAAGCTCTGTTAAAGAGCCTCAAGCAGAAGGGAAGTATCTTACAGAAATATTATGCTTTGGGCTTATGACGTCAAAAAATGAGCATTATTGTCTGTCCAAAAGGGACAGGAGTTTAAACCATTTCCCCCTTTTCCCTCCCCTTTAAGGTTCATGATAATAATAAAAATTGTTAAATGGATAATTTTTATAGTTTGCAGCATTTCACTGATTTGTTTTTCCACTACAGCTTCATAAGAAGCTCAACTGGCATGCTGGGAAAGAATAGAAAATTGGCATAGTGGCAAAAATGGAAGAACTACCAGCTGTGTTTCACAGAGATAATCCTGAGGATCCCATCTCAGGTTGGTTGCCCCTGGGCAGTGGGATAAGCCCTTGCAACAGGAAGTATAATGAAATTTGAACTGAAGGTGACAGTAGGATACTCTCCAGGAGTTTACAGTAGAATCCTTTTTCTCTAAAAGAAATAGCAAGAAAGAGATAGAGGGAGGAGTCTCAGACTCAGCTCCTGCCTTGGCAGTCCCAGCTCTATGTCTTCAGGCACTCTCTTACTCTAATCATTATAAAAACCACACTGATTTACACAATTCCATAATCTTATAAGAAAATAGGTCACTGGGGATTATCAAATTATCATCCATTTAATTTCAAAATTCTCTTCTTGTTTTTCCCCAGGAACACCAAACTCTCCAGTGGAAATGAAAAAAAGGCATTAGAAAAAGACTTTGGATGGAGGTGGATCTACATTTTGAACCCATTTTTATATTTCATGCTGCCATGTTCTACTGTGATAGATCCTGAGAATTCCCTCCTGCCAGTTGCCCTCAAGGCAGCCCTCCCCACTTTCTCCACTGAATTCATACTGCTTAACACATCACAAATAAGGAGAGGCTTTTGTGTATTAAAGGAGAACTTCAGGGCTGACTGGAACCAGTGATTTTGTTTTGTGAAAATATGATGACCTGTTGACATTACAGTCTTTCCTGGTTTAAAGAAAACAAAAAACAACAACAAAAAAGAGAAAAGGGCTCTCACTAGCCAGTGGTATAGACATTTGGAGATTCACCTATGCCAGAAGGGACACTGCATGAGTACCAATCCAATGGGAAAACGATTACAGTCTGAGTTGTGCTGGGTTATGATTTTCAGGCTCCGTCAGGGCAATGCCATGAAGCTGGTGGCAGCAGGGTTCCTTTTGAACTTCTGCCACATAGATCTATCAGTGGTCGGGGAGGCATATAAGATTATATTTTCCCTTGGGATAATTTATCTGCAAAGCTACTCTTTAAGAAAGAAAAAAATCCAAACACATTTGTACCTGATCTTAGGAAGGAGGCTTGAGGACAGGATTTTGCTGCATCTCATCACAGAGCACAGGCAGGCACCCAGCATTAGCAAGTCCTTCTTCTGTACCTGGAAAAATGAAGTAGGAAAGGAATGAAATGAGTTCCTACTGCCCTTCATCCCTTACTTGTCTGACGTAGTTGAAAGAAACTGCTAGTGGCATTATACACAATCCGAGCCAGATTTTTCACCAGGCTCATGATGTGATCCCTTTTCTAATTGTATTTCCCATGGCCAGTGGTCAGGGTCCAACCATGGGAAGGGATGGGACAGCATGGGGGAGCCTGACAGCACCCACTCTTTTTCCTTACACCTGTAAGGTGACCAAACCTATAGTTTCGGTGATGAAAGCAGACCACAAAGCAGTTATTGTATTTCCAAGGGAGGGAAATCCAGCCTGACTTGGTTTTGTCATAAGTTATTAGATTTTATATTGTGCTTATGTACTTCTCCTAATCAAATTAGCATGTTGGCTCAAAATCAGCCTAGCAGAAAAACTCTCATTTTCTACTCATTCTGCTTCATTTATCACCTGGAATTACCAAAGTTTTGAGACTTTCTTTTCTCTCTGACTAGGCCCAGTTCTGCTTAGCTTATAAAATTTGAAACATTCATAGCCCAAGGTTGCAAGAGCAATGAATATTTATAATCCCATCTTCCCAGCACACTCAGAGGTGTCTCACAGTGTGACTTCACATTAGAAATGTCCCACCTGTGGGGATCACTCAGAAAAACACAGATTACAAGTCTGTACAACATAGAACAAGGTCAATACTCAAATTATGGGAATTATCACCTTAAAAAAGGTTGCATATCTGATGATGCACTGCACCAACACTGATTTATAGGTGCTGTACTAGTGACTCTCCCCTGTGAAGACAGAATTTCAGCTACTAAATTACAACATTATTCCCTGGTTCTTGTTCTGAGCCTTCTCATGAATCAGCTGCAAACTATGTAATATGCTCCTCTCTCCATTTACAAAGGCACACCCTATCTCCAACAGCAAGAAACATAAAAAAGGGTTTCTTACCTAGCTCCAGAGCACAGGGAAATAATATAATTTAAAGAACATAGTGACTAATGACAAAACACAGGCAGGACTCCAGTGATGAGAGCTCCTTAGAAAATACCACAAGTGAAACTGTGTGACGCTGCAGGTATCTTCTTATAATTCACTGCAAATATTTGTCTTTTTTAGGCTGAGGCCACATTTAAAAAAACAACCCCCATCCCATTCACCTCCAAAAATGCAATTAAAGCTTAACATTAATTCAGATTATTTTCCTATTCAAGACAGAGCTATGAGGATTACTGTCAGTTTTAACACTTGTCAGGAAAATATAGTTTCCTCCACTTTGCAGACAGGCAATTAACGTTCAGCAGCAACGAAATTAGAAACTATCTAGAGGCCATTTTAGGCCAAGAAAGTTTTGCCATTGATTTTAATGCATCAAGATATAATGTATCCTCCAGTATCCTGCCCTTTCCTATTTTCCCCAAACTTAGGGTGAACCATTAAATTGAAGCTTGCCCTGTAAATCCCATAAGCTATTAATGTAGTTCCCTTAGCTGGAAGATAGATTAATGACCTGAGACTTCTGTAGAATATTTGCTACTTCAGTGCAAATTAATATCATATTTTATTCTCATTTTATACTCACATCCAGTACTTCCTTCTGCAAAGGATACCAGAAGGAGCTGGTTATTTGAATGCCAAGATTCTAAATCTTATCTTCAAATTTTTAATCAAACTGTTTAACATGAGTCTTAAATTTCTGCATTTCCATTTTTCATACTTCTCTCACCTCATTTTTTATGTTAAGAACAAAGAAAAAATTAAAAACTCAGATATGTTTAGGAGGATTTAGTTTAAAAAACTAATAAAGTTTTTTAAATGCCTTATGTTTTTCAGAACTCTGTTCTCCTCCACACTCTACAGCTTGGGCTTGGACTAAATACAAATATCTTCCAGTTCACCCAGGTCTGAGTTCTCAGTTTTCAAATAGATAGTTTTAAATTTTCTAGGTATCATGTGCTATCCTGCAAATAATGTTTTTGTCCACAGTCTCCTATATTTTTTGTATTTTTAATTAAAATATCAATTCTTCTTCCACTGCATAAAAGAACATCGTTTACTAAACACATTTCTCTGATATTGGATTCAATTTCTGGAGAAAGCAAAATCATGAAAACATGAAAATGGCTTGAGACACATGTTTAGTTCTAGAAAACTCTGGTCAGGCCTCCTTTCTGTAGGAATTAAAAGTTATGGCAAGGTCTCCGGTTCCTCAGGTAAGCACTGCAGACTTTTAGAGGAAATAGAGAAAGGGGTAGTGGGGGAAAAGGCAAAGTTGTTTTCTCTCACTATTCTTTCTTGCCAGCACTTCAAAAAAGTTTGGTCTTTATTTGTAAAACTAGGTTGAAATTTCAAACTTGCAGCAAAATTTTTCTTTCCTTCTATGCTTCAAACCCTCAATAATAGTAATAATAATAATAATAACTGTAAAAGTGTTTTGAAGATCACAGAACACAAACAGCAGTTTGGAATGAAACTGGTCTATATTTGCTATTATTAAAATTTATGAAGAAAACACAGCCACTTCCTTATGATCTGTTTTGGCACCAGCATTAGGTATCAAATCACAGGCACATCACAAGATAAATTTAACACAGACTTGCAACCACATTCACTCACACTTGATGAAGCTACTTTGTAAGCTTCATTAATTTTTATTTGGGATTGTTCTGGTCAAAACACTTTTGGGGAGCACATTTCAGACACCCCCCTCTCTCTTGATTAGAAATATCCTTTATATCCAGTCTGAGCACATTTAGAATTGATTATTTCATTTGTAAGGAACAATGTTACCGTACAAGGAACATTTTCCTACAAGGAACATCTCATCCAACTGCCTTACCATTTCAGGGCTGACCAAATGTTAAAGCATGTTATTAAGGGCAGTGTCTAAATGCCTCCTAAATGATCACAGGCTTGGGGCATCCACCACCTCTCCAGGAAGCCTGTTCCAGTGTTTGACCACCCTCTTGGTAAAGTAATGCTTCCTAATGTCCAGTTACAGATGAAGAATGACTAAATTTCACAGATGGTTAAGAGGGAATGATGTAAGGATGGCCAAGATGGGAGATTCAGATTGGATATTAGGTAAACTTTCTTCACTGATAGGTTTATCAAGCATTGGGACAAGCGGCCCAGAGAAGGTATTACCCTGGAGGTATTTCAAATATTTAAAATTGTAGATGTGGCACTTAGGGACATGGGTTAATGATCGACTTGGCAGTGTTAAGGTAACAGTTGGACTTGATGACCTTAAAGGTCATTTTCAACCTAAATGATTCTATGATTCTATGAAATCTCACAGATAATGGAGCAGAGAACTAAGGACATTTTGAAGAGTAAAACTTGCTGGGTGACTGCTAAATGATTGGCTAGGTAACCCCCCCAGAAACACCAAGTTTGGATACAGAGGTAGCAAAAGCGAGACTTGTGAGGGAAAAGTAGTCAGAGTGGAAAGTTATTTGAGAGTAGACAGTGGGGGATAAAGAGAGGTCATCATGTTAAACCCGAGAACAGGCATGGGAAATTGAAGGGAGGGGAACAAAAGGGGACAGCTGAGTTGCTGGTCAGTATGCTTGAGCTCTGCACATGATCACCACAATCCAGTCTATCTTCTTATTCAATTCAACTCTTATTTTCTGTGTAAGGTGTCAGCTTTGCCTAACATGGGAATTATTGCACAGACCCTTTGTCTGAGAAATAGCTACAGTCAGGTGTCTGCTGTTGGATGATACATTGCCCACAGCTTCTGCATTCTGTCATCCTTCTTTGCTTCATTTTTTCCTTTGAAGTTAGAAAAAAAGAGATAAAAGATTACAGAAGCAAGAGAGGTAGCAATGTAGGGAATATGAAAAATTTCAGAATGACAAGCTCTCCTTGTTCTGGTTTCAGCTGGGATAATTTTATTCCTAGTAGCTGGTACAGTGTTGTGTTTTGAATTCAGTATAATAATATTGGTAGTACACTGACGTTTTGGTTGTTGCTAAGTAGTGTTTACCTTAAGGACTTCTCATGCTCTGCCAGGGAAGAGCTTCACAAAAGCTGGAAGGGAACATAGCTGGGACATCTGATCCAAACTGGCCAAAGGGGTATTCCATACCATAGAACAACATGCCCAGTCCATGAACGGGAGGAGTTACCCAGAAAGGGACTGGCTGCAGTGCAGGGATGGGCTGGGTACCAGTCAGTGGGTGGTGAGCAATTGTGTATCACTTTTTTCTCTAGGCTTTTCTGTCTCTCTTTCCCTCTTCTTTTTTATTCTTATTATATTTTACTTCATTTCTTATGTCAACCCATAAGTTTTACTTTCCCCCCACTAATTCTCATCCCCATCCCACTTGAGGTAGGGTGAGAAGTGAGTGAACAGCTTCCTGGTACTTAGTTGCCAGCTGGGCTTGAACCACGACATCCCCATAAATTCCTATCCAGACACTGCTATTTATTGTTATTCATTCATTGGTGCCCAAGTTGCTAAGCCTTTTGGCAGGGAAAATCAGAGCATACTTGACTTCATTCTGTGTAGCCAGAATGCTTCATGTACCCAAAATAATTAGTTTAATGCCAGCTGAAGTATCACTGCACTGCAGCACTGCCATACACTGTCTCAGCAAGGAAGATAGAGAGCAAAACAACTACACCTCTACTCAAAGCTTCCTCTTCTTTTGTCCTAGAGGTAACACTACAAGCATCACTGACAAAAAGAAATAAAAAGAAATAAATTGGCAGTAGTATTGCCTCTGAGATCCTAGTAACTGTAACTGTAATAATCCAAATAAATTAGATAATTTGAAGACCCAATAGAAGCTTTCAAAAAAAAAAAAACCACTGAGACTCAAGATATCCTATCTACAATACTGACAAGGGGGAAAAAACGGAAACTCACTAAACACAAATCCTGAGGAAAAAATACAATCCCTAAGTTTCAACCTTGATTTACTAATTGAAACATCATGTTCCCTAACATTACATGTGGCATGCTGTGGCATGACTTCTCTGATGTGCCAAACTCACGGACAACTCCCTGGTTTAGATGCTATTAGCGTGCTGACACTCTGTCTGTCTTAATTCTGCCATTTCCAAGTAGAAATAAAGGCACAGCTATAAAACACAGTGTAGATACCCACGCATTGCACTTGTCTTTCCAATGGAGCCTTCCCAAATGATCAGTTTACAAAGGCCAACAGCATTTGGCTGGTATCCTTCTCTTGAAATCCAAACTGTTTGAGAAGATAAATTATTGTTACTACATGCATAACACCTGTCATATTTTACCCACTGAAATGTGATATAAAATATATTTGCAGTGACTGTCAGGAAGGAAGAATTGGTGTTGGCTTCCACTAGTGACAAGTCCCCTCCCCCAGCCTTTTGCTTGAGTTGTGCAAAGCCCTCATGAAGATTTATCCACACCTTTGAAGCCAGACTTGAGGAAAACCTCGACCTGGGCTCTCGCGTACTTCTACAAATTCTTTCAACTTTAACCTGTGAAGTAGATGCTCTCTTTAGACTGTTAGCAATTAGCTCAGTGTGAGAGGATGACAAGGAGGAGAGACTGGGCTCTTGTTCAGTAATGATACTGCTGCTCTCAGTCTGTCAACCAGCCAGGGACAAACAGTTTGTTGTGCAAATGTTATCATTTTACTGAGCAGATCCCCAGTGTCACACTACAGCTGGCAAACAGCAGAAACAGAAGTAGCTCCATTAAAAGCATGTGCTGCACACCAGCCTTCGATGGGACACACTTCCCATGTTCATCATCTTCACTTTGGCTTCCCCACATTCCCCTTGACGCCACAACTTTAAGAATATCAAGTTCAAAGGTTTTCGTTTAGCATTCACACAGTGAGAAATCTGTCTTTTCCAAAATGTTACAATTAAGATTGATTCAGAGACATAATGGAAGGGGACCACAGCTGAGAAAAGGTAGAAAATGAAGTTAATTAAAGTGCTGTCCAGCTGGAACTTGAAAATTCTTCAATCAAGGAAATATATCATACCCTATCTCTTCTTATGTACATTGAAAAATAGCAACTGCTGCAGATTTAATTAAAACTTAGTTTTTAGTTAACACTCTTTCCTTGATTCAATATTATTCAGTCAAGATACAAAGTTATGACCCTCATCATGAAAGAGAATGTATTCCTACATTGTGATAACCTATGTGATTTTTTGCTGGTTTTGATTTTAGGCAGTTTCTTATAATACCTGGGGAAAGCAGGAGAACATAAATGTTACTAGCTCAGCTGGTTTAACTTGGCCTTTTCATTTGATTCAAAGGTGTAGATTTTTGGTTGCTATATTTTGCTCAAGAGATTTTAGTGGTTTCTTGACTACAGATTTCAAGTTAAAATGTCATATTTAGAGACAGATACTCAGAGATTGCACAAAACTCTTTCTCCATCAAAGCCCATAATCCAGGGTCCTTCAGCAGTGAGGAACTATGCTGCAGCTAAAGGAGCCCACGTAGAAGCACCAGTGTACTTCATCATAACCTCTGTGTGGTTTTCTCATCACCTAAGAATCCAAATCCCAGCTCACCAAATACACCTGAATAGAATTTTTAAAAAAATTCAAACACAGTTCTTTTTCCAGCTACAAGCACAACAACTCAGAGGACTTTTGGCATCAAGAGCAGTAACATTTATACCAGCATCCTTCAGGTGCAATGCCACATTACGAATAAAGCATGAATTCGAAACCACTGCAGGAGTGGATATTTCAACCTGCAGTTGCTCTGTCAGCACCAGAGTGCCCTAAGCTGGTCCCATGCTCCAGTGGCATAGGTCCAAGTCTGGTGAGCTTTGCACATTTGCATACAGTGTCCACACCAACAGGGCACTGCTGTCTTCAAAGGCCTTTCGGAGAGCTTGGATCAAGACAGGATGGCACATGGCCCAGGCTAATAAGATGCTCCAGACATTAGCTGATCTTGTTCTGGTATATGGGATAAATGAAAGAAAAACTTGTATCCAGTAGTTATCTGGGTTCCCACTGGGTGGTTGTGTAAGAACCATGTTTTCAATGTGTAATCTGTAACCTGGGCAACCTAGATCTTTTCAAAGGGGACAGGATTGGAAAATAAGGTCTCCATTATCTACAGCCTGAGATAACCATCACAAAATAGCATAGGCTTAGGCAGGGAAACATATCTGGTAGGAAGGAGACAAGGAGGCTGCAGAAGGGTTAGAGTTAGGCAGTTGTGGAAAGGAAAATGCTCTCTGATGCCTACACACCTGCTACCTGCCCCACTGCTCACTTACAGGGTCTGATTCATTTCAAATATTTATTGTAACTTGACCAAAGGGTTCAATAAATTAAAACGTATTTAGAAAAAGTAGAAATAAGAATAAAATAATTCTAAAAGAGGTTTCCTTCTGTCTGCAGTAATATATAGAAATGAAGAAAGATAACAGAGAGCTGCTGCTCCCTGTGGCTTTCTGTCCCACTCCCCACTCAGCACTTACAATTTTATGTCACATCAAAGATTCATAGAATATGGATTTAGATGCAAGAAAATGCTACCTAGATTTTATATTCTTCATATTAATAGTTTTTAGTATTTGTGGTTTTTCATTGTTTCATATCTTTTGCAAAAGGGAAGGAGAAAACCTCACAGTATTTCCCCTAATAAAAACCTTTCTTTTGATGTTTTCTGTCCTATGGACAAATTCATATAATGAAAGAATATGCAACACAAATTAATCCCCCAGTTTAACTTAAAATGTGGTGGATAAATCCACAGAAAGCCTTAAACAGTATTTATACACTGCAAGTTTTAGAAATGTGTTTCTGTGTGGCGAGGATAAATCAGAAAAAGATATAAAAGACTCAGTACAACTTTTAATGTTTTTGAAAAAATAAAATAAAAAAAGTCAAACACATCACATGTGGGAACTGAAATTAACAAATTAGTATTTCTGAAATCAATTTTTCGCATTCATAGTAGTAGCACAGGAAAACTAAATCCAAGGCAATGCGAGAGAGAGACATATTTACGTAACTCCTTCTAGAGCAGAGAGCAGCACTGACAAATACACATGGCATAAGAGAAAAGAAAATGTTATGACACCCATTCAGCAACCCCAGGAAGATCCACCCAGAAAAATGCTTCTCCCTTCAAATTGTCAACTGCAGTCTTTGAATTTTCAGTAGTCTTATTTCACGTTAGTCTGTTTAAATCAACAAAAATCAACTCAATGTCTGTTTTAGAGACACCAGACACACACTCTTATCTATGATGGTGAACTCCCCCAAGGCCTCACAGACCAGGCTGCAGAAAGCAGAGCTCCAGCAGCGGCACAGCATCTCCATCGAGGGCATGTACAGAACAGAGTTAATGCATCTACGACAACTCAGAAGAGTGGAGATTTAAATTAAGTGCCACCACATAAATGGTAGCCTGAACAATTTGTTCCACAACACACACACTCACCGCTCACACTCGTGCGAGTCTGAGTGCACACCACAAACATTTGCTGAGTGCCCAGACAAGCACCTGCAGTGGTATTAGCTGAGTAAATTTACAGCGAGTTCGCACAAGCCACAACGGAGCCTTGAACATCGGCCTAGAGAAGGCCAAAAAAGACACCAGCTTAATCTCATGGACTCAATTCCCATCTTTAAGGTAACCCAGTGGGTCAGGCACATCCACACAAGAAAATGCTTCAAAAAAAAAGAACAAGAAACCGAAAGGTGAGAAGATGTCTGTGCGTAATACCACACAAGTCAGTGCGTTAGGATAATGGCAAGCTCACGCTCTGCTTGCTTCAGTTTCCAATTCCCCATTGAATGCAGTAGTTAGAAAGGACAGATGATACCATATGGGAAAAATAGGTAAATTAAAAAGACAAAATGAGGAAAGTAAGAAGGAGAAGGGAGGCAATCAAGAGTAGGTGAAACAAATTTTGCGAATTCACTGACCTTGTATATTCTGTTGGATTTTTGAAAGATAATTTAGAAATACTCATCATTGGCCACATGCCTGGATGAGTCAAAAAGAAGACACATGGGCACTCAACAGACAAGGAGATTTAACATATTGCCATTGTTCTCTGGAATGTATTTCAGAAAATGAATGTTCCAGAATAAAATTTTTTCCTTTGTTCCAAGTATTACAGAAAGTATTTAGCTTAAACCAGCCTGCTAATGTATTTTCATTATAACCCTGTACCTTTGACAGTAACGATAGAAGCCAGAAATCCATGAAATAAACAATATAGGGAAAACTAGGTCATCAGTCATACTATGGAATGAAAAACATAATCAGAGCTACTTTTAATAAATGCTCACCCAGCATTTCTGCAGTTCTGTGTTTCTTATACAGAAGATCTGACTTTGCTAAGTATTCTATGTTGAATTTTTATTTCAAAAAGCAGTTATAAATTAAGCAGTCTATTGTGCTTAGAGTAAGGTTAGGATCACTGTACTATATGTCAAGTCATTCCTTCAGACTCTGCGCTAAAAATACAACTTTGTGAAAAATCCCTGCTACTGCTAACAACCCTGTGAAGTTCTTTGAAGTGCAGTGTGGCTGTCAAATATGTCAGTTGCTGAGGGAGCCTCTCATGGTGCTGAAGAATGAAATATTTGATTTGTGAGTCAGGAAAAGCAGAATAGAGACGTGCTGACACAGAACTGAGCAGGTTCAATAGTCCATTCACCAGTTCTTGAGTTGGATACGCAAATGTCAGATGCCAGAGGTAGATCAAAGCACCCCAGGTTGACCGTGAGCTCTGTGTGGCACATTCGAGCCATTAGAGAGTCTATCCATGCACTGTCCTGCAGCCACATTAAAGTCTTTGCAGAACAGAGACCAAAATGCAGAAGGAGGCATTAAGGGAGAAGCACAGTGAGACAGGTATTTGGAAAGACAACCTGAAGCAAATCAAATCAATTAGAGTGACCTCTGGCTTGAGGCACCCTGGAAGCCCTTGGGTTGAACACACCATCTCTGACACACCCAGCCACGTGTTCTGCTGTGGTTCTGCTGTTTGAGGATGACGTCTCACGGCCTCTACCTCACAGATATATTTTTTATAGGGTAAAAGAACATCCTGACAAATGCTGGTTCTCAAGACCACTTCCTAGTGTTATGCATTATATGCAACAACATCTGAAACCCTTTGATTATGACTCTCTTATGTTAGCCACTACCCAACATACTGTGAAACCCCCACTCCAAACCCCAAAATACTAACATCACTCACACAGCTTTGATTTTGCTAAGTATTTTTTTTCAATATATTAGAAAAAACCAAAAAGTTCATGAAGAACATTTAGTCTTTCTCCTTTTCCAATTATAACTATGCCTCCTAAGCAGGGTCTGCAAAATAAAATTATGTCAGAGGACTTTGAGTTTGCTTCTTCTTTTGCAACATAATGCAACACATTTTTAGTTTCTTCACCTCTAAAAGCATAAAAGAAGCTGCTGTCACTCTGCTGACAAAAACAGATTTCTCTTCTTATTCACATTCTCAAGATACTTCTAGTTTTTGTCAAGTTGAATCTGAGCTAGTTTAGAGATTGTTAATGTTTTAATGTAATGGTTTAGACCTTAAAAAGCTGACATATTTATTTAAAGGAAGTAAAAGAGAACAGTTTTACTACTATTTCTATTATCTGAATAATAGAAGTATTGCTACATGTTTTTATTCTCCAGGGTTCAAATCTCACTCAAACAGCTTCATTTATTTTTAATTTTTATATTTATATATAAATTTGAAGCCTTCTTACCAAATTCCTCCCAGCTCCTGATAGGAAGCAGCCATAAGTGAAGATTGGCATGTGCTATACTACCACTCAAAATCACCTTGACATGTTATGGCACCTGATGTACATGTGTTTGGCACACTTTTTTTGGTATTGTCACAAGAGACTGCTACCCTGGTGAGAAGCTCTGTGGTAGAAGAGATCATCACGTTTGCCAAAGGTAAAAGATGAAGCACTGAACTCCACGAAATTGTAAATCCTACCACAGTTAATCTGACAATGCATGCCAAACATGTGCCAAGACACAAAGCCATGTGATTAAAGGAGAAAGTATCAATCTTCTTTTAATGTTGCCTGGATTTTATATCACAGCCCTAATGTTGTTTAAACCAAATATTAATATCTGCGTCTCTTAGAACGCTTCCATCAACGCTGCCTCCGCACAATCCTAAACATCCACTGGTCAGACTATGTGACCAACACATCTGTTCTAGAGCAAGCAGCAGTCACAAGTATTGAGGCCATGTTGATGAGAACGCAGCTGCGATGGGCAGGGCACGTCTCCCAGATGAAGGACCACCGCCTCCCTAAGATCTTGCTTTACGGTGAACTTGCCACTGGTTGCCGCAAGAGAGGAGCCCCGAAGAAAAGATACAAGGACTCCCTGAAACAACATCTCAGCCTTGGCCATATTGATCACCATAACTGGTCTACTCTGGCCTCCAATCGGGAGGCCTGGAGACACACCATCTATAACGCAGCTGTCTCCTTCGAGAACACACGCAGGATCACTCTCGAGGAAAAAAGGCAACGCAGAAAGAATCGTGCCTTGCAGAATTTACCACCTAAGGAGTCTTTCTGCTGTGCCTTTTGCAATCCGATATGTCTGTCACGTATTGGCCTCATAAGCCACCAGCGTGCCTGTAGCAAATGTGGATAGAGCCTTCCCAAATCTTCGTTCGCGAAGCCCAGCCATGATGATGATGATGATGATGAATATTTGGCTATGAAAAGGGTGATTTTGCTTTATTTAAAAGCAGACATACAGCCAAGGACAGTCGAGGGAAATTACTGGCCTGTAGGGTTAGGCAGGAAGAGCATTGGTCACACCCTCAGTGATGCTTGGATATCTGTGAAAGACAAAAGAAATACTTAGAGGTTTTAGAAAGAAGAATCTTTGTATCACTTTGCAGATTAAATTTATAATCTTGTAATGAATTCCACAGATCTTTCAATTCTTACAAACAATTACTTTGAAAGAATCTGTTAGAAATAACGAAAATATGATTAAGTGCAAATAAGAAAAGTATGCCAACCTCAGGCTGAGGTGGTTGGCAAGCCATAAAAACATTTTTACATGCTTAAACTAGCAGAAGAGTGGAATAATTGATTGGAAATTTTCAGAGGAAATAAACTTTCATTGGAAAATATCATTTTGTGCCCAGGGGTTTTCACTCAGAAAGTTCATTTGGCGTTCAAGCACTTCACTAAAGACAATTCACGTCCAGGAGCAGGAGTACCACATTTGTGTCCTGTGCAAGTTAGAAGTCTTGTCAGCTCATTAACTTGAGCTCTGTATCACCTAAAAGCAGCTACTTGGCCCTCTGATCTGAGCAAGCCTTCCCAGACCCATGTGGCACAGCCTAGTGTTCCCAATCAGGGCATGCTTCCCTCCCCCCAGGTTGCCTCCACCTCAGTTGGATCTGCCTCAAAAAAAACCAAATAGAGCCTCACTGCTGAGTCTTTTAAAGGAATCTCACATTCCCATGTACTACAGATAGTAAGACACCTCTACTGGAGTTCATTTGGAGCATTTCCTCAAACAGGAATCTTACTGCTGCTTCAGCCCTGTTGCAATTCATCAATGTCGATTTTTTTTTTTTAAACTGGTATCCATTGTATTTATTTGTTGATTTTTTCAATATTTACACAGGACATAATGACCCACTAATAGTTCATTAAGTGGTTCATTTATCTTGTTACAAACCAAACCAAGAAATCTCTAGGAAGCGTGGCCAGCAGGTCAAGGGAGGTAATTCTCCCCCTTACTCCAATTCCCATGAGACTCCACCTGGAGTACTGTATCCAGCTCTTGGATCCCCAACATAAGGATGCAGATCCATTGGAATGAGTCCAGAGTAGGATCACAAAGATGATTAGAGGGCTGGAGGACCTCTCCTATGAAGACAGGTTGAGATGGTTGGGATTGTTCATCCTGAAGAAGGCTCCATGAGACCTTACAGCAGCCTTCCAGTACATAAAGGAACCTACAGGAAAGGTGGAGAGGAACTTTTCATAAGGACAAGTAGTGATAGGATAAGGGGGAATAGCTTTAAGATGAAAGAGGGTAGCTTTAGGTTAGATATTTAGAAGAAATTCTTTACAGTGGTGGATGCCCCATCCCTGGAAGTGTTCACAGCCAAGTTGGACCAGGCAACCTGGTCTACTGGAAGGTGTCCCCTGCCCACTGTAAAAGGGTTGGAACTAAATGATCTTTCAGGTCCCCTCCAACCCAAACCATTTTATGATTCTATGATCTCCAAACTGTTTTAAAGAGCTGATAGCCAGAGATTTACCAACTGCAAATCAGTATGCAGAATCAGTGTTTTCAAAATTCCTCCATTCCATATATATCCAAAAGATATTTTTTAAAACCACAAGAGGGATCTAGCCACTCTACCCAGAGCCTGCAGGGCAGGTGGCTATTTGGAGCACAGGTCCTGAACCGCCTCTGTACTAGATTGTCCCTGTGGTTCCCATTTGCCTGGTCCCTCTTCTTCCCACCCTCATTTCATAGCTGGAACACCCACGTCTCAGTCCTCTTAAGGGATACTGAATCATGTTTCAATACAAAAATATAATATTAACAGCAAGACTCTTGAAACCTTCTGAGAGGGAAACAAAAGAAGGTTGTTCATACCATTACACCTCTCTGTACTATCACACAGTTAACCTAAGTCCTTTTTTCTTTGCTTCTTCATCAGCCACCAGGTTATCTTGTATCAGCCTATGGCTAAGCAGGGAGAGTAACTACTCCTGGATATATTCTAACTAACCCCACTGGAATCAGTCAGATTTTTCCAGCTTTACCCAGATGTTACAGAAAAGGACTATGCAGAGTGTTGGTGCAAGGCAATGCAGACATTTTAAGATCATAGTAATAGATATCTCCTGTACTTCAGAGTAATCATGTTCTCATATTGCTGCAGGGAATAAGTACATTTTACTTTGACCAAAGTGGTGATAAGATTTTTTAGGGAAAAGCTGGAGATTATTAAAATGCTCTGAGATGAACTACTGCATTTATTTTATGAAGTTTTTTAACTGGTTTGAAAAGTTGAACATGATAAAATAGCTTCACAACACCATATTGAAATGGAAAAAGAAAATCTATTACCCTTTCCAGATTCCCCTTTATCCAATAATTATTTTTTTTGAATTCAGCAGAAGTTAAAAAGGAATTTCAGGATTTTTTTCTAGAAAAAAATGGATTTGTTTCAGGAAATTAAAACATTTGCTCTAATTTCAAAGTTGTTTAGAAAGGAAATTTCATACCTCCATTTCTTAATGATCAAAACATATATAACAATAGTAGTCACTCCTCTGTTAGTTGTTTGAGAAAAAAAATCAAAAAGAAGTCATATTAATATTTGATCTTTTAAAATTCTTAGATCAGGTATTTAAAACTATATGTCTGTGACATCTAGGTGCCACAGACATTTACATTTTACCCTGTATAAAGCAGAAATTCTTACCTAGACCAAATAAAGAATTGTTTCTGAGTGCACCAGGTAACACTGACTCCATACCACATCCAACCCCAGTTTATTTTTGAACATCCTGGGGGACACTGGGAGGCCAGCAGCAAACTGCAGAGTGGCAGGAGATGGGTGCCTTTGCTATTACTTCATCCCATATGCTTAGAGTGACACTTTTTTAAGAGTTGGAATTAACAAGACTTGGCATCAGAATATTGTTTTTTCTTCCTCTTCTTGCCCAAAATGATCTGCACTCTGGTCTTATATGCACAAACTTATGTTCTCATGCTGTGGAGTCAGTTTGTGGAATCCAGGGAACATTCACCCTAGCTTAAGGAAGAAAAGAAGAGTGAAGAGCTCAGTTTTGTCATTCTCTGTCACACTGGTGTATACTTTATTCTGTAAGTGCTTCAACTGGGGCCAACAAATCTCTCTCTGCATGCACAGAGTAGAGCACTAATCAGGTTAAATAAGGTTGGCAGATTCAGGTCACACCATAGGTAAATATATCCATTATTATTCAGAAATAAAAAAGTAGATACCAGAAAATAGATAAGAGATATTTGACAAAATTTTGGATGAAGAGACAAGCCTTGTGGACCATTAAGAGCTAGCAAAGGCTACTGGTCCCACTAGCTCCATGGCTAGAAGCTCTTCATCACATCTCTCCTCTCACTGGGAGCGCTGAGACGACCAGAAAAAACTGCCAGAAAATCACTACCTGAGGAAGTACCACCTACATTGATTTCTTTGATTTAGAAATTATTCCTGTGTTCTAGTCAGCCAGATAATTGTTTTACAAAAAGAATTACTAGTATCAGAACTTCAGCAGCTCTGAAATGTCCCTCGGCAAGCAAACAACTAACTCTTCCACCCACTCCAAACGCCCCCACTTGTGAATTGCAATTAGCATTGCAAATGTCTTTCCCTTTTCGGAACTATTGATTGTGCTGTTAAATAGCAGCAGAGAGTTAAAATGCTTGGAAATCTGCTTTAGCTTCCATTCTCTGTTATCCATCTACCTACCTATTTATCTATCAATCATCTATCTATCCATCACAAAAAATTTTCTAATTCTATACAGCTACTAACATTACACAACCTTCTAGTTATGGGCAATAGGCATTATACAATATTATTCCCACTCACCTTTCAAAAGTTTTATTTAATACAGTCTAAACATTCTTTCCAATATTTACGGGAAATATTCCAGTTGTACATCCCCCCTGAGCATACTCCATGTCAAAATTTCTTGCCTAGTTAAAAAGCCAGTATTTGGCCAGCTCATCTTCTATGAGTCTCTTTGGGTTTTGCACTGAATACCTTGCCTTACTTGAACCTGTTTATATAGATATCTGTGGATATGATGGTTAAAAGGAGGCAGAAATAGTGAGATATTAGATATATAGTTGCTCTTACATGCAGATGTTGCTCGTAAGGGTGGACAGAGGCCTGTATTATGATTGACAGGAGTTCCAAAAAATTTCAGTGGTTGGCAGTGAGCGAAACGCCACATTGGTACAAGTATTCTTAACAAGTCCAGTGCAACCCCAGTATAAACCCAGCAATTCACCCTACACTGCAAGACAACCACAAACATCCTATACATAACCCTATGTAGGCCTAGTGGCAGAGCTGAGAGATGAAGAAAAAGACTAAGAAGCATTAGGGACTCTGAGGAAGAGACTGACTGCACTATACCCTGCCTTAGACAAACACGCTCACCATCCACTTCACAAGAAACAATGGATCCCCTACCTCTTCACCATCAGGCAGAAGGAAGGCACCTTAGAGAAGGAGGGAAGTGGAAATGGTTTTCTGCTCAGAGTTGCAGGCGAGTCCCTCCTGACTTACTTCACCTCCCCAGCTACCCTTATACAACAGGTATGAGGCCCTGGAATCCGAGGACCAGGGAAATGAGAGTGCGGATAAAGGTCATTCCAGGTTGGAGGGGTAGCCTAGGGCAGGGCAGCCTACTCCCCACTTCATGACCTCCTCAATTAAGAAAAAAAGAAGGTAAACCAGTAAATACCTAAAAAAATACCATAAAAAAAATAGAAGGTGACTCCCTTTTGAGATGAATGGAGGGGCCGATATGCTGACCAGACCCAACCCATGAGGGGTGTGTTGTCTCCCCCAGGTAAGGGACATCAACCAGAAACTTTCCAGCATGGTATGGCCCACTGATTATTCACACTACTTGTTTCCCAGGTGGGTACCAAAAAGAAGGCTGTGAAAAATCAAGAGGGACCTCAGGGCCTTAGGACAACTAGTCAAAACGTCTGGAGCTGAGTAAAGATTTCCTCAAGAATCTCTGACCTAGGAGATGAGGGTAAAGGGATGTTGGAAGGAAGATTTCTCCTAGTCAAGGAGGTTTGTGTTAGAGAACACCTAGGCAAACTTGACATGCACAAGTCCATGAGTGCTGATGGGACACATCCACGAGTACTGAGGGAGCTGTGGACACCATAGTGAGGCCACTCGGGATCATCTTTGAAAGGATGTGGGGATCAGAAGAGGTGCCTGAGGACTGGAAGAAAGCAAATGCCACCCCAGTCTTCAAAAAGGGCAAAAAGGAGGATCCAGGGAACTATTGACCAGTCAGTCTCATCTCCATCCCTGGAAAGGTGATACAGCACCTTATTCTGGAGGCCATCTCTATCTACATGGGTGACAAGAAGTGGATCAGTAGTCTGTATGGATTCACTAAAGGTAAATCATGCTTCACCAACTGATTGTCCTCTACAATGAAACAACTACCTGGACGCATGAGAGGAGAGCAGTGGATGTTGTCTACCTCAATTTCATCAGGGCTTTCAACACTCTCTCACAACATCCTAACAAGCAAACTCAGGAAGTGTGGAATGGATGAATGGACAGTGAGGTGGATTGAGAATGGTAGATCCCAGAGGGTCATAATCAATGGCATAGGGTCTAGTTGGAGGCCTGTCACTAGTGGTGTCCCCCAAGATTCAATAAAGGGCCCAATATTGTTTAACTTATTCATCAATGACTTGGATGAAAAGGCAGATGCCTCCTCAACAATTTTACTGGTGACACAAAGCTGAGAGGAGTGGCCAATATCCCAGAGGGCTGTGCAGCCCTTCAGAAGGACCTCGAGAGGTTGGACAGATGGGCAGAGAGGAATTATTTGAAATTCAACAAGGGCAAATGCAGAGTGCTGCACCTGCGGAAGAATAACCCCAGGCACCAGTACAGGCTGGGAACTGATCTGCTGGAAAGCAGAATTCTCTGTGCAGAAGGACCTGGGGTCCTGGGGGACAACAAGCTGTCCATGAGCCAGCAATGCCCTTGTGCACCAGAAGGCCAAAGGTATCCTGGGCTGCATTAGGAAGAGTAGTGTCAGTAGGCCAAGGGAGATGATCCTGCCCCTCTGCTAAGCTCTAGCAAGGCTGCATTTGGAGTGCTGTCCAGTTCTGGGCTCCTCAGTACAAGAGGAGCTCCTGGAGTGGGTCCAGTGGGAGGTGATCAAAGATGCTTAAGGGACTGAAACATCTCTCTTAGGAGAAAAGGCTGAGGCAGCTGGGCCTGTTCAGCCTTGAGAAGAGGGGACCTCATCAATGTCTATAAGTACCTGAATGGAGGGTGCCAAGAGGACGGAGACAGGCTCATCTCGGTGGTGCCGAGCAATAGTACAAACCACAGTGGGCAGAAACAGATACACAGGAAGTTCCACCTGAATATGAGGAAGAACTTCTTTACTGTGTGGGTGCCCGAGCACTGGAACAGACTGCCCAGAGGGGGTGTGGAGTCTCCCTCACTGGAGATATCCAAGAACCATCTGGATGCAATCCTGTGCCATGTGCTCTGGATGGCCCTGCTTGAGCACGGAGGTTGGACCAGACGACCTTCCAAACTTACTCATTCTGTGATTCTGTGAAATTGCTGTGGCACCACAAAAAGATTCACAATGTCCGTGTCCAGGAAGGGGATAGTCAGAAAGAATGAAAATCAAACAACTTCTGACACAGGTGGATGATCAAGGTATGGAAAATCAACACATCGGAAGAGCTCTGTCTATCCCAGTCACAGACAAGCTCAAACAAGACTTCATTTGCAATTGCACAAACAACAAAGTGTGCTACAATAAGCTTCTCTAAATTGATTAGCCAGAAGGAGGGGAAAGCAGACCTTCCTAGCAAGTTGCTTTGAAGATTCATTTGCATGCAGAGGCATGCTTGCACTGCGCAGGTATCATAGGAATAAGGTGATCCAGAGCAGGGGCATCTGCTCTACTCCAAAGGACTCCACCTCCGGAGAGCCCACAAAGCTAATCTTCAGCTGCAGCCACCAAGGCAGTTTTCCTGAAGTACTCAGCTACAGTTTGAGGAACAGATCAGTTTTTGACACAAGTTTGCCATTCTTAATTTGATGCTTTCATAGCAGCAGCTCCATCTCCGTAATCAAGAGCTTTTCTCTTTGCCTTCCTAATTTGATTTTAAGCCTGTCTAGCCACAGTATTTTGACAAATTTAGAGTACATCAGCGTTAGGGATGTAACAAATTCAACTGATATTGCAGACAAGCCACGTGCAAACTGAGACAAGTCTGGGAATCCATGGGGTCATGGCAAAGTGCTAGGTACAAAGGGAAAAGTTTCATGGGGAGGGATTTTTCAGTGGTTTCTGACACAAGCTTCAAGCTGAGAGAATCTGTTGCTTCGAGAAAGTCTCACATCATCACACATGTCCCTTCTAATAAAAACATCAGGTAACCCTGCGTTCCAGACATAAAGTACTCAGATAGTTTGCTTATTGATTGCACAATGGTAAATTCTTCATTAAAGCTGGTTTCTAGCTGTATCTCAGAAACTGAATGTTCATTTAAGTGAAAAGTGACCCTGAAACCATTGCTGCTGAGAAGTCTGACCTTATGTGGGAAAGTCTGTGCAACTTGTCAGACAGATTGCAATAATGTATCTGAGAGGTGAAAGATAAAAGCCCAAGCACAGTTGGCTTGACAAAAAGTGTTCTCACAGGAATATATTGCTCCATCAACACTGCCATTGATAGAAATGTACCAGCTTTAGTCATGGTTTCTAAGATTCAGGGGTGTCTGGGGAGTAGAGAAAAATTCTCTCTTGAAAATGAGAATTTAAATTATTTCCTGGACTGGGCTGGACCAATTGACCCAGGTCAGAAGAGTGTAATCCCCCAAGAAAAATGCCATGCACGCAGGTGGTCTATTTGAGGAGATGGGGAGCTTGAACTTGTGGCTTCTGCATGCCAACAAACTTTTTAAAGTAATTAGCTCAAGACCATTAGTTTCCTACTTGGTTAGCTATTCCTTCCTTCTTATATCTGCAAATCAGAGGGTAAATTTTCCTGTAATAGGAAACTCAGCTACAATATTACATCCTAAGGAGAGTAGTCTCAGTGTTTGTTTTTCTCTTGAGACCTGATGAGATAGAATCTATTTGCTTCAATCTTTATGAGTTCAGCAACTCAATAACCTTTTTATATGAACTCAGGACCATTCACCAGGCAGGTGGTTCCACACTCACAGCTCTAATCCATAACTTTGCATTGGAACTACATTTGACTGCTCTAGTTCCAGCACGTCTAGGTGAGCTACATGTCTCAGAATTCATTCAAGGTAATTTCCAGCTAGTGATAATTTTTATCACTCTGCTTTTACACGGATTTATAGAAACTGATGAAAGATTGGGTAAGGGGAAATCTGTTAGCATTAAATGGTTTTGTTTTTTTTTTATAGCAAGCTAGTTACATTAAGTAAGAAAAACTTTAAACTACCACTGTCATTGAAGAGCAAGCTGTATTAGATTTGCTTATTTAAAAAAAGAACAGCTGAAATGTATTTGTATTTCCTTAAATGTTGCATACATGCAAATATTCTTAATGCTCAGTGAGCAGGCAGTTCAGCATCCTATAAAACCTCAGCAGCATCCGAATGGTAATACCACAGAAAAAGGAATTACAGACACAGAATAATATGCTTGGACTGAAATCACCATTTGCCTTTACAATTACATAGTTTATTACAGGTGATTTTTCAGGCAATCAGTAAATTAGATCAGGATGTTCCGAGTTTCTTTTTCAGCAATCTGCAAAATATTAAAAGCAATGAAATAATAAATCCAGGCATTTATACTGAAGTGCCTATGGGGAAAGTTGCCACTTTTCAGACTTACTTAAGGACTTCATAGCCAAATCCCAAAGTATGGGATTGTGACACAAAATGAATCCTTTTCGTGCAGCTGTGTTTATTTTCATACAGAGTATGAAAAGTTTGTGCTTTAGTTCAGATCATGAACGTGTTTTTGAAGGTGGATCTTGCACTTGTTGCCACTTAGCATGCTTTGATTCATATGATGGAAAGGCCTCAGAGGATTCTTTTACAATTAACCATACTCTTTTCAAATTAAATCGAAATGGAAGACAGGATTGAGGAACGTGTTTACTGTCCTCCAGCTGCTACAACTATTTTGTCCTTTGGACCAGAACAGAGCTGCTTTGAAGTAAAACTCACCTGAAATGGGAAAAAATTGCCCTCATTGAGTCCTCAGCACCAGCTGGATCTCTTCCTACAGCGCTGAACTTCTTGCACATGTAAGTATAGCCTTCAGAGACCTACAGTAAGCACCAAAAATTCCTTTCTACTCTTCACAAGGAAACAAAATTGCAGTCACAGTGAACTGTGGGTTTCCTGGACAAGGGCTTTTGAGCCTCTGTTGTACGAGTGAGATCATAAACTATCTAATACTAAACCATAAACAGAGAAGTTTAACCTGATCTTTCCCAAGTAACAATTAACATAAAATTATCCTACAAAAACAACAATGACATTTCAAATCAGGCTGGGGTACGTCAGTAGAACAACATTGCTTATGTCCCATACTATTGACTGGCTTACATGAAAACCCCCAGGAATTGATATCTCCCTTTTGTATTTATTTTAGACTGTAAGGTCACTGGCTTAGGGACCACAATATTATGATATGAGAAGAATGGAAATCCCCATCTTGTTTATGACTTGTATTTGCTGCTGTTTATCAGTTCAGCAACATCACCTCTCTGTGTATTTATTTCATGAAAGCTAAGCATGCTGGTCCAATTAGGGATTTCCATCTCTACTTAAGTTATGCACTGTTACTGAAATGCCTCACAAGGACAGTCAGTCTTAGTAACAGATAACGGCATTACTTCAGTGTCAAGTGTATAGAGTTGTTAAAATATTTTAAATTTAAATTTTAAATCAAACCATAAAAGTTCAACTGCATATTTTAAGTCAAGTATAAGCTCTGCTTCTGTGACCTTAGACTTATCTATATCATTTAGTGATTTTACTTATTTTGTTTGAGGATGATAAATAATAGGAGTTACAGCTAGTTTTCATGCAGTGCATGATTAGTGCTCCCAAGGACAGAGTTCAAGTGAATGTCACCCCTTAACCCCATATTCCCTCAGGGAAGTTAGTTGCTAATGCAGCTTCAAACAAGTGCGAGCAGTAAGTAGCATATACAAATTGAATAGTTATGTAATTATGCAAATGACACTTGCATGAAATATGTCATCTATATGAGAAAAATATCACTAAGCCTTGTGGAAAAGGGTTTCCTGCCTTTACAGAAACTAAATTTGGATGCCTAATCAAACACCAAAGCAGATATTATCTGATTCTTTTTATAATCTAAGAGGGGAATAATTGCACCTGTCTCTGACAAGGAACAATATAATTTTCAAAGTGATGGGTGGAATTGAGTAATGTGAGGGATTGGGAAATCCATGAACTGGATGGGAAAGTCTTTGATTCTGAGTGGAAACAGAATGAGATCCTGGCACATTAGGGTCAGCACTCTTCTACCAGCCGGGACTTTGAGGACATGTCACATAGACCATATTCGAGCCCTTGGCCATGCATAGTAGATCCACTTTTATACCTTGCCAACGGAAGGAGTTTCACTCCGTCTCCTGGATTTGATACAAGGATAACACCAATCCTGAGTTTCCTGTGTTCCCATTGCCTACATTTTTATAAGGCTCTGTGAGTGTGTTACTCAATCTTGATGTTGCAAATGTACAGTTCACTTTACTTTTATTGTGTCAGGCCATTCGTACTGGCATAGCCTTTAAGAGGATGCCACTGCAGTGCTCTAGCAAAGTCCACCACAGCAATACAATCCTCCAGGGTATCTGTAAACCAGCAGGGTGCACTCCATTTTAATGCAAGGGCCAGCCTGGAAGCTGGTAATGCAAGAACCTCTGTGTAAGAGGCATCTTTCACTGGTCAGCAGCATAGGATTAACTCTGGCAAGATGTAGGAAAGTGAGAATCAAATGGTAAAATGGTGTGCCAGAACACGGAAGGTCCTCCAGGACTTCTTAAGAACAGCAAAGCTGAGGCAGGACTTCTGCCTGCCTGTCATTTTATTTAAACCATAGCTGTTTCCTGACGACACAAGACCAATTTGCAATGCTTTGGAGATTCAGTGTATATTTGCTTTGCTTGCTTTCTGTGTATTTGGAGAATACAAACAAGTGTAGAAAAGAGACAAAATTTTCGGAGGAAATCTTGTTCCCAAGGCAGAGAGCAAGCAACAGGAATAGAAAAGCCTTTACTTGATAAAGGACAGGGCGGTATTACAGAGCCACGAACAAAGCAGCACTTTGTAAACTGAACCAAACAGAGCCTAATGAGCCAGTCAGGTGTATAAACATGTAGAGATCAGAAACCTGCTTACACAGAAGCAATGATGGTATTAGAAAACTTTTCAGAGGATGCATTATTGCTGAAAGGTAGGTACAGAGTTCAATCCAGACTGGGACAACTGACTGCACTCTTGGTTTTCCAGTGAAGAACCCTGCTGGTGGTAAAGCAGGAGTTTTGTTCAAGCCTAGAGGTGCAGATACAGGGAGCAGAAATTGTTGCTTATGAGAGGTGGGTGGAATTGCAAAAGACCATTAGGACTGGTGGGGAGTTAAAGCTGAAATAAGTAGCTGTGGGGCAGCTGAATGACCATCAACCATGAGGAGAATTGGTCATGCTCATCTTACAGAGAAGACTCATATACTAAGGAATGACTTATTTTTTTTGAAAGAGGGCAAAATGTTCACACATTTAACAGAAGATCCCAAGATCTACATCATCTACAGCAAGAGTGGAAAGATTAGACCACTTTAACACTTTACTACAAGAGAATGTGATATATTCTGTGTAAAGAAACTTCATGATGAATACTTGATATCTTTTGAAAGATGCAGTGCCAAAACCACTAGAACTTCTAGAGAAATGAGAGGTTCATGAAAATATCTGTTAAACTTGCTAATTCTGCTGAGTGGATAAACTGTAAGGAGCACCTTATTTACACAGAGAAAATATGAGAGGTGGAAAGCCAGCTTTCAGTAGCAGAGGGGGAAAACAGACATCTCAGTGGCGGGCTAGAAAAAAGGCAAGGTAAAATGTGCCTGCTGAGGTCAGGATTTAGGACTCATTCACAGAGCACAAGAAGAAACTAAACTATAAAGATCTGTGCAGCTAAACTCCAAAACTCAACACCTTTTGCTATTCTGAAGCTGCAACTTTCACAACAGATGCTGCAAATCCTGCCAATTTTTGTGGTGGGTTTGTGAGGTGGGCAGATGTGCCCATTATAAAATGCTTGTACACAGCATTTCAGTGCAGCTTAGTTATGACCAGTATGTCTATTCCCATGTTTCAATTCGCACTTATTTCCTTCTTTGGAGTGGATGGAGCACAAACACAGAGACACAGCAATTAAACTGTTATTCACAAAGGCTGGAATTGAAGCATATCTTTCCAAGAGGGGCATCTATGCCTGCATTCACATTATAGCTAGATCCTTCAATGTTCCTTATTCAGTGATTTTACAGCTGCCTCAGGGCTTATTTAATAGCCAAAATGCTCTTTAGATCCCTTTGAGCAACCTGTTCTGTGGAGAAATTTCCTCTGTCCTACAGTAAAACAAATCTCCACAGGACAGTCATATTAAGCACCCTTGCATGGTAAGCTCAAACTGAGAGGGTTGGACAGGGCTTTGAGCACCCTTGTCTAGTGGAGGTTAAACCTGACCACAGCAGGGGAAGTTGGACTAGATGATCTTTAAGATCTCTTCCAAGCCAAACCACTCACGATTCTGTGAAGAGATACAGGTCTTCAAATGCAGCACTTTGTAAACTGAACCAAACAGAGCCTAATGAGCCAGTCAGGTGTATAAACATGTAGAGATCAGAAACCTGCTTACACAGAAGCAATGATGGTATTAGAAAACTTTTCAGAGGATGCATTATTGCTGAAAGGTAGGTACAGAGATTGTCTGAAAGCCACACACTCGCATAGTAGTTAGAGCTGCAAGTCATTTTGAACGTTGGAGCTGAGCACATTGGTTTCCCATCAAGCAAATATGGTAATCTAGTCTCCTGGCCAGCCCTGCCTCATGTCCTGTCAGCCCTGGCCACACCTGAGGAGACTTGCCTAGTCTTGCTGTTGCCAGATGAAATTTATCCCTGTGTAGGAAACCCGCACAAATCATCAACTTGGTTTCTCAAGCTATAATTAGGTATTTCATTCCCCTTGCACTGCTTTTGAGTGAATTTTGCCTTTGTTACTAGATAGGTATAATCTTTCCCATATGTAACAGGTTTTCATTAATCCTTTTTACCACAGTGTCCTTTAAAATCACAGGCCCCAGCATATCTCCAGTTAACACCTGGTGACAATAGTTTTAAAATCTGCTTCTGCCATGCTAGAGTTGGTTGGCTAAAGAGGAGAAAGATATTGGCATTATAGCATAATAAAGGTGGTAGGTCAGGTCCAAGGTGAATAAGGACAGCATCCTTCAGGCTAGGCAGGAAAGGGAACAACAGCTGCGGCTACGTGGTCAAACGACCTGAACAATGCCCTGTTTTGCAAGCTATCAATGGTGGGCTGAGAGGGGCATCAGGTGATGCTAAAACCAGTCTGGCTCTTCAACCCCAAATCAGCATACTGGTAGTGAGGCAAAGATTTGGCAGATAAGCTGCTAAGCTGACCTGGAGACATGCAACTGATAATCAATCACTTTATGCTATAAAAGTCCAGTCCACTGTCATACGATCAGGTTCTCCTAAAGTACTCTTCTTGGAATGTGTGGAGATTCTCTGTTGAAGTGGGGATACCCATTCAAGGATACTTCTTGAGGTTAAGTGAAAGAGATCTGCCCACAAGCATTGGTATGGTGAGTTACATAAAATCTCTACTTCATAATTATTTCTTATTTTACTAGCTTTATTATAATTGCTTTACTGTAGTTGCTTTAATATAGTGTACTATACTATACACTACTAGTAGTTTCTTTTACATTGTGTAGTAAATAACTCTGATTAAGATCCTTTATCTGATCATTTGTCATAATAAAGAATTCATTTCATATAAATATACCTGGTTTGCCACCTATAAATCTGCAGCACAAAGTTGTACTTAAAACTGTGGACATAGTCTGAGGCTAAGATTGGATCCAGCTGCACCCAGGCTCCTCTCTGAGAAGGAGTTTAGGAAGCAAAGGGGTCCTTCCTGCAGCTTGTGACTCAGTGGGAGGGCTTCTCTAATAAACTGTGTCTAAAGTCCCACTCCCACTCATGACAAAGACACACAGGCACAGGGAAACTGAGGAGAAGATGGAGAATAAGTGATGGGAAGACATGGAGAAAAGCTGGATGATCCTGAAGTTTGTAAAACCATATATATTTCTTGAGGCTTAGCAGCATTTAGCCAGAAGCAGGAGCTCATTTTATTTAAAAAGGCGTTATCTTGGCATTACAGAAATAGACTGGTCTCTGATTGGCATTACATTAATCAGCCTCACTACCACCATTATAAGAAAACTCATCTCTATAGCTGTATAGATAATGGCTACAGATATATAGAATATGGGTCCAGCAGAGCGTGATCAGGGACTACTGAAACAGCTAATTTTCTGAGAGCAGTAGAACTATATCTGTATTTATTCATCCTACTTAGCTCTGTGCCCTGCTCCTCAGAAAAGTGGCCTTTGCCATATCCCGACATGACAGGTATATTGCAAGATCTGCTTGTTGGTGACACAGTGTTGCACATAACACCAGGTGCAGAACAAGAGATGATATCGGGCAGTTGCTTAGTTATCTTTGCTTGCTCAAAGTCTGTAAAGTAACAATGAGGAAGCTAATTAATTGGAGCAAATTAGTGCAGGTATCCGAACAAAGAAAAAAAAAAGGCACAAAATGAAACACAATGACTTTGGATGCGACCATATACTTTTCTACCTAGTCTTGATAATTCATATTGAGTTACACATTTGACAGCATGGGAGGAATTCAGTTTGGTGTGAAGGCATTTACATTTAGGCATTCACATGCAAATGCCTAAACTCTATTTTTAGTAAGTGAATGCTAAGGAGCTCCTTAGGAAGAGCTCATTTGGATGCCTTCCTGGTATTCAGATGTCTAAACATAGACACCTCATGTTGTTTGGGTGCTGTGGAGCCCCCAGCCCAGCTCCTTGCTCACGCTCCGGGGACGGTCCTGGACCCCTCTGGTACTGGCCAGTCTTGGGCAGACATCTGGGGGACCTACAGGCACCTCATAGGGCCCTGAGAACTATCTGTGGGCAGCTGATAACTGTCCTTAATGGCCTTTCTGAAATTATTTTGACTATCTTGTGTTCAAGAAATGATTGGATGTGGCACTTGGTGCCATGGTCTAGTTGGCAAGGTGATGTTCTGTCAAAGGTTGGACTTGATGATCTCAGAGGTCTTTTTCAACCTAATTGATTCTGTGATTCTGTGATCTAAAATAATTTTCTGTATCTGTTTCCATGAACACATGAATTGTTTCCATGATTTGTGCTTAAATGTGCATACAAATAATGCTTTTGAAGGTAGATGGTCTCTGTCAGCTGAAGTCCCAGTTATGTAGATAAGGTCATTTACAGTATCTTTATGACATCCATGAACATTTTCTTTGTTCCACAAAAAATTCCAAAAACAAAGTCCAAAGAAATCTGACTTGGCACACTTTTATTTTTTTATTTCTGAGTGCATATGTTTATAAATAAGCTTTCCGCATGTATCTCCATTAAGGTTTTAGTTCAGATCAGGAACACATTTCTGAAGCCAAATCTCCCAGTTTTTCCCAAATACCATGCCTTGCTTTTGCTCTTGATCTATGCTCATGAAAGTGTATGTTTCAGAATGAGTAGACTGAGACTGTAGACATGATGAGAGATTAAAAATTCAGCATTTGGAGAAACATTTAACTGTTGTTTTTCAAAAGCTATGGTGAAACAAGGAACTAAGAAAGTAGTAAGCAGGAAGACCTTCCACAGTAACAAGAATCTTCAGAACAAAATACAGGTTTAGCTAAGTGTTACTGTACAGGGAATTAGCAGCATGGACAATAGAGAATAAAGCAAACATCCAGACAAATATACTGTAGAAATCATGAAATATTAATGAATAAATAATGCATATCACTTGGTAGATTTTTGGCAGAATTATGAAATACATGGTTGATGGAATAGGATGTAAGCACAAAACTTTGATTATAATATGGCATTTGAAACATTTTAAGATGCTCTTACATCCATTGGTTTGGACATACTCAGGGTACCATAGTTCATCTACCTGTAATATCACACTGAGACAGCTGAGATGGTATTTCCACTACCCTGTCCTTTGACACTTGATTTCACATTTGGGAAAATGAGGGGGCGTGTGTTAGTTTTACCAAGAATAACAGTATTTTTCCTTGGGAATGGGACAACAACCTCTTATTTTAAAAACTGACTAAAGAGGTCTCACTTTCAAAGCTGCAGAACCCACTGTTTAAGCATCACGGAAGGTCAACAAGTGCTAGAAAGAATTATTAATTAATTTCAGTTCCAAATGAGGAGCATAGCAGGGAAACATTTTGAGAAACCACGTAGCCTGTCTTCTTGACTAAGTTTCTGGAGAGAGACTTGGGAAATTGAAAAAGAGCAGCAGATTGAGCCAAAATCTGTTGTTTGTTATGTGGGGATCGTTATGTGACTTGACCTCAAAAAATCCAGACAATAATCAATTTTGTAGTTCATGGGAGGAGCCCACAGAGGAGAAACACAAATACCTAAGGTAATGCACTAAGAAGCCTCATGATACTGTCTAGAAACACTGAAGGATAGACATATTGGAAAAATGCAGAAGAGCGCATCTGATGAATCATACACTGCAGCACAGATATTCTGTGGGAGAAAGGAAAGACAGCAATGCTGAAAAAGATCTAAGGAGTACACACAGCAAGAAGGATCAGAACTGGGATTGTGGTATTCAGTAACAACAAAAAATAAACCCAAACTAACAGCCAGTGCAATCTGCAGATCTTTTTTAGGTGCCCCACAGTGTGCAGTCTGTGATACAGAGGAGCAGGGAGGCTGCAGGGCCCCACTTGGATTAATCAAGTCAACCTGGGAGATGGCCAAGGGTTGGATGGCACTTTCTGACTGTATATTCTTGAAAACACACTCCAAACACCCCCATCTAGCTACCTTCATGCCAGGATGAATTGGAAGGAGTTCAGACAAAAGCAAGACAAATGACAAAAAGCTGGAGGGAATGACTTCAAAGGAAAGATTAAATGAGCTAAAATATGCATAGCATGGCTAAGGAACCACTGTAGGTCAGGAGACCGGTAATACAGTAACTACTAGCCATTCCTAGGTAGAGGTGGAAATGAAGAGGTCTATCATTGACAGTAGATAGGGAGGAGGAAGAATTTGTCATATTATTAATAATTTTTTCCTTCAATTTCTTCTTGGTACATGGTAGCTTTACCATGTCATCATAGACTGCCAGCAGCAGGAAAGACACAACCACTGAGAAAAAGCCCTCTCCCTTAGTAGTGCACTCTGGATTCTGTTTTATAATTCATTTGATTGCCTCCTCTCCTTTCTTACTGCTCTAGGCCACGCTCATCATTACACAGGGCTAAGGAACCAGTTCTCTCTGAAACCAAGAACATTTCAACAAGGCATGTTCAAAATAATTTATGAACATTTCCACTACTGCTACCAAATTGCTCCTTCCTCTATGCCTTATTATTGCAGGACCAAACAGCCATGAAATACCTCAGGCTCATATAACTTCAATGAAATATTAAATAATGTCACAATTTTTGAGCATGAGAATTCCTCCTCCCATCTGTTTTTTTGTTGTCGTTATTTTTGGTTTTCTTTGTTTGGGTTTTTTTTGTTCAGGGCACATGCAGAGCATCTGAAAACAGACATCTCCCAGTCTAACCTCTCAGAAGGAATACGCCTTATCCTGGCATCCACCTTGTTTAGATAGATCATAGCTAGTCAGGAAGGGCAGAGATTCCAACCGTGCCTGTGAGCAGCATAGAATTCGTGCCTAGGACAGTTCTTATTATATTATTCTCCCCTACTTCAAATGCTAATTTTTCAACAACCACCTTTGTCCTGCTTTCCTTCTGTTAGATTCTTCATTCATTACTAATGATGGTAAGCTTTTCCCAATAAGCATTTTTTTCTTGTAAATCTTTTGAGGGTATCACTCCTGCTTTACGTTTTCTTCCTTCTCATCCTTTACTCGCTGGTGTCGTTTATACCACTCATTTCATGTTAACATCAGAAGGTCAGTACCTAGACTGTCTATAATCATACAAGTGAATGTTTAGGACTGAGGAAACTTTTCTTGGATCATGGAAGCCTGATATTCTTTCAGGCAGTACCACTAACCCCTACTGACATTAAAGAGAAAGAGTAATTTTGCTATCAAGTCTTTTAAAAGTGTGAGTTAAGAGCATCTCATCCTTTACATTCAGCAGCCATTCCACCAAGAACTGGAAGAAATGAAAGAAATATCACTGAATTACAGCTGTGCAAAGCTTGCATACTGGAATTTACTTTGTCTGCTCTATGCTCCACTCTTTATATCATGGAATAGCTCCCGACTCTACCATTTGCTTTCTTTTTCAGGTCATAAACTCATTTCCATTCATAATGCAAAAAAGGAGTAACACAAACCAGGATGTGAAAAACTACATTTTAAACCAAAATAAGCCTGTGGAACTTATGACAGGTTGAAAATGTTTAAACCGAACAGCTTTCACTGGAGTTAACAGCTTGAGTGGTATGAGAAAAAATTCATGGGAATCTATGGATTTTGATGAATTTCCCTGTATAAAATTGGTTTTGAGTAAGCTCTTGTGAGAGTGGAATGTTGTATTTTGGCAGAATAAAGAACCTCTGTGTGATATGTACTTCTATGCAACAACATATATAATATAAACAAAATTATATTTCACATTGTGATATTTTATATTGTCAAAAATGGGAATTTCTGGGGGGGGTTATTGTATTTAGAAGTGAAAATAGACAGAATTCCTTTTCTTTTGTAGGATCTGCTAAAGCTTTTTTTTTTTTTTCCATTCTAGTTGCTTTCTTGGTAAGCAAGCAATCAAATTTTAAAAGGATAATCTTTTCCCAAACTTTGGCTATAGTTAACAATGCTACTTACAGACAGCAGTTTGAAAAGTTACAGTATAATTGATGCAGCATGAAGTGAATCAAGAGGGCAAAGCTGATTTGCAGATATTACCATAATCCACTCCTCATATTCCAGAGAAGTTCACATTTTTTCCCAGCATGCAACTTTCTTACAGAAAAATACTTCTACCTTCATAGCACAGTCCTTCCTTGGATGCACAAATGACAGCTTTTACATCCTGAAAGACGCTCCGTAGTCTTCCCTGCTGTCATACACTGGGCATCTGGAGGAGAAAAAGACAAATGCCCAAGTTTTGGGGTTTTTTTGCACAGAAAGCAGTCAGCCAAGAGCAGCCTCCTCATGCAGCTGTTTCTACGTACATACAGAGCCAAAGGAATGAATAAACCTTTTAGCTTCCTAATCACATGTAAACACGCTCAAATCAGTTCTGCATTAGATTACCGATTCTCATTTATTTTACTGCCTGGAAACATTTGAGAGTGGCTCAGAGTAGATTTTTTTTTTAAAGTTTATTTAATTGTTTGAATAAACAACATAAAAAGAAAAGAGCAAATGAGTTTGTTCTCTGAGGGGATAAATGCACTACTAGCTTTCCAGTGGGGCACTTTGTTTTCTCTCTGCAGCACATACACTTGCGCAATTACAAAATTGCAGAATAAAGCCAAAGGCTTAAAAACCACCTTATCTGGGCTCACAATTAGGCTTTCAGGTGCCCTTTATTAACACACTTGTTTTCCAAATCTGGCCATGCACTTGTGAGATGTGAACCAGTTTTGAAAAACCCCATTTGCCTGTGCACCACCCAGATGTAAGTCATCACATCTGTGATATCTCACACTCAAAACCAACACTGCAAGAGTTTATTCTTCTGGTTCAAATAGCCTCTGCCTTCAACATGGGCACTGGTGTGTGAAGAAGAAGGGACAGAGGGATATGAAAAAGAAGTCAAAGCAGAAAAATACTTAATCAGAGTGTGGCGGGGTTCCTCCCTCAGTATCTCTGCCAGATTCCTACCTGAAGATTACACATCCAGTCAGAAAGCTCGGCACCACTTCCTCATATCTCCAGTTGTACTCACATGGCATGTAGGTACTGCAGTCATATTTGGCTATTTACCAGCTAGACACATCAGAGGAGATCCTTTAGGATCTCCTTCCTGACAGCTGTTTTTCAGAAATAGAACCAATGTTAATAATAGAAACAAGTAGATGCAGCAGTTGCTCAGCACATCGGAAATGAGGCCACTTGCATTTAAGAGCTTATAAATGGATTTAGTTTCTAATTTCAGTACCTACTTTTGGGGGAAAAAGTCTAATTCATGATACGGTTTTAATTTTTAACCTCTGTGTAGATGTGCAGATCTTTAATTTTCGGTTCTGTGTATATACTCTATAATCTCTCTCTATATAAATCAGTCAAATGTCTTCCTGTATATAAATTTAGTATTCCCTGATCAACGTACATGAAAGACCTACCCCACATGCCAGTGCAGCCTCCTACATTTCCCTGTTCTTTTATTCAACAGTGTTGGGTTTTTACTTTTTTTATGCAGTCATACTCCTTTGACAGTACATAACTGTCATGGTTCTGTCTCACAGGTTTCTATACAGCAGAGACCAGCTTTAAAACTGTTTTGACAGGTTAAAAGCTGGGATTTTTCCAGGGACAGGATGGAGAGAAGCAGGAATGTGAGAAGTGAAAAAGAATATTCCTTGACACCTCCTAATCTCCTCAGCGCAGATGGCACTGTCGTTTTCAAGTAGCTTCTGCGCACAACAGCCACTGAAAGAGTGAAAGTTGGAATGCTGAAAATAGTCTTCCTGGGAGATAAATGCATATCTGCATGTACATCTATCCAATATGCACAACTGCGAACGCATGAGCAGACAAATGAGCAAAGTTTACCTTCCCTCTTCTTCCTCCCCCTGTCCATTCACTAAAATTAATTGTTCCCCAAGATGCTGTAGGCCACATTGTTAATTATTGTCTCTCTCTTTTGCACCTGAGGCATCACACTGGTTTAGGAAACAGCCTGCAAACAGATGGAGAGCTGCTGGAGATGAATCTGCAGGTATGTGAAAAAAAATGGATACAGACTTTATGATACTGCAGGCTCAGATGGTCTATTAATTTTCAATAATATTCTGGAAAGGAAGGAAGTCTTTACATGTTTTTAGGCTTAATTTGTTTTCAAAAAAGGAGTTACAAGAGCCAATTACTTTTATGATTTCATCACAATCATTTATGCTCAAGGCATATTTATGGGAAAATATTCCAATCATCCCTGCACCAGCTTTGTTGTTTCTTAGATAACCCTACCCACCGGCAGCCAGCTGTACGTGCACTACGCCTGACGGTACCAAAGCTGGGTGTCTTGCAGACCAGACACAAATGCCAGCTTGAACTGGATGCTGCATGCAGCCTCTTGCCTGCTGCTTTAATGCCACTGGCTCATCCCCAACATCTACCCCTGCAATCTACTTCTGCCATCATATTGTCACAGAAAGCCACAGCAGCCTGAGGGAAAGCCATCCCTTATGTACCCAGTCTGCCTCTATCCCACTTGCATGAAGCAATGTCGTGATGCAATCCCAACAAAAATGTCCCACTCTTTGATACAGCCTGGAAATTAACAAAAAGTCACTGCAGTTGTTGACACCAACTAGTTTTTCATCTTCAGAGGCTGAGGATCAAAGGTAGTACAGCCATAACAACGAGGCAGATATGTCTCTAATGGTGCTCAAAGCTGTCCTGTCCTACAGAGGAGGGCTCTGCAAAAACAAAGCACAGTTATCCAGACCTACCTAGTATGCCCCATGCCAGCTTCAAAAGAGGTAAAAGGGTTTGCCTTTCATAAGTACTTCAATGTGATCATTTTCTGTGTAAATGTACCCAAGAGACATATCTGAAAACCATAAGCTCTTCTAATAGAGCCATCTTACCCTCTTCTAAGGGAAAACTATTGCTTCACATAAGGAACAGTTGCAATTTCTAAATGGGGAAAAAAGCCTTTCAGACTTGGCTGGAAGTTCAGCTCTGCACATTAGCCAAATTACTTTAGAAAGGCAATGGAAAAGTTATTAATAGATTTATCAGATGACTATCCAAAGGAATCCAGATATTTTAGCCAAGAAGCAAGAAAAAGTGAGTTAATTATACCATGACCAGATTCCTTATCCATACAGGAGTGAGGAGCAGAAGGTGATATTTACAATACAATGGCACCCTTTCTTTTCTAGTGTTGGTATTGTGCATATTTTGTGGAGCAGAGTCTACTTGGTAAAGATTGGTACACAAGTTGTCATGTTATACACTATTTGTCATGCTGTTATATGAGTGTGTAAAGGAACTCTGGAACTTAAGCACAGTGTAATTTCCTCCAGTACCCAAATTCTGCATTTTGAATCCAGCAGAGATTTTCATACTGCTATCACTTTATTAAATGCTTGATACAGAAACAACTAAATGCATAATGCATTGTATATGCTACCATACATTTAGCTTAGATTACTGAATCTACTGTCTGTCACTCTTTTAAAAAGCTCATCAAATATAATAATTATGATACAAGAGTCAGCCTGTATCATTATCACCTGCACAGGTTAACAAACAGTATATTGTCGCATGACCTTGGGATTCCTAGTCAAGGATTTGAAATGAAGGATTCTTAATTTGCCTTTCCTCCTGTTCTGCAGATGGTGCAGAATGTGAAAATTTAAAGCCAATGGGGTTGGATACTTCTCCAGCTCTCTCTCTCTCTCTCTCTCACTACAATTGACTCTGCAGAAGCAGCATCAAGGCCTCAGGCACTCCATCTGCCCCATGGGTAGGAGGTGGAGATAAAGGTGGTTCATGGTGAACCAGCTTCCCCCTCGGTGCTGCAGAGGAGGAGGTGGGTAACTGGCCAGTAGTGGTGCTTAGCCAGAGCACTGCAGTGCTGCAAATAATATTAACATTTGATCCAAAAAGGGCGATCTATTTCAACAGTATTTTAGATTATTTTCTTTCTGCACTGAATCATTATTTTGGACAACAGTTCTTTGGAGAAATGCAACTGTCCTTAGTGAATTGTTTTTCCCAGTTGTCACTGTCATTGTACCAAAAATTTAGGGGGATTTATTTGACCTGTAGCAGAGGTGTAAGACTAAGACTTTAGCTCTTCTCCATTCCAACAGGAGTATTTCCTTTGGTAGAAGCAGTTCATTGGTAGGGGCTATTGACTACGGACAAGCAAAAAAGAAAGATGCCAGTGTTTGGATACCTATCAGATACTTTAAGGTTTATAGGCTGGGTTCAGAGCAAACTTGTCCAATGATGATGATATATCACAAACTGCTCCCTGGCTGTCATAGGCCCTAAGATGTTTTTTCCATTTCTGCTTTTTATGAGGGAAAGTGAGAGGAGCTCTATGAAATCAATTCACACTCTCAAAATGGTGCTTTAGTCATGGGTCACACAATTAGCCACATCTGCAAAGCAGTATATTTGCTGATTCCCAAATTCTCACCTCTAAGAACTTAGGCTAAACTTTAGTTTAAACACTTCGGTACATGGAAAAGGCATTGCCATTGCACACTGAAATGCCAGGTATTGCAATGAACATATGAGAAAAGGAAGGGTTTTTTCTCTGGAGACAAAAAGGTTGCAGGTGAAAGTTTTGGTCTGTTCTGTACTTCCTGTCTCACTCATATCCCCCCTTTCTATTCCAAGATCTTTCTATCCTTAAGAGGCACATGATATGTCTAGTGAGAAATACATTTCAGTCAGACTTTAATTTGTTAACTTTTAACTGACACTTGGTAGAAAAACCTTTTACATTCCCACAAAATAAGATTTTGCCTCTAGCATCAATTATCATTCATCTAGCTATTGAAGAAGCTGACAGATCTATATTCTCCTTGCTCTTCTTTTTCATGCATCTTGAAAGATATTTGCCTTTGTTTCACCTAGTGGCACCTCAACAATCTCCTCACTTCTCAAATATATTTGCTAACAAACCTTTCAGAATCATCGCCTTACTATTAAAAATCCATCAATGGCACCCATACAAGTGACCTGATTTAAAATTGTCTTACTGAGCTAGACAACCTCCCATAAGCTCCTTTTCAAACCTTAGTATTATGTTGCTAAGTAAGGTGACAATCTACCCAAGGACTACTTCTGTATGTATGGAAGGCCTGGTACAGTTACATGGATCATATAGGATAACCTTTTATACAAGCCTGCCAATGATTCCTGTGACCTTACTGACCTTGCTGTCCAGAGAATGATCAGCCCAATGCAAAAAGGATAAAATAGAAAGCAAAAACAAAATGAAAAAAAAAACCAAGTTCTCTGTCATAGGAATTAGCAAAGCAATCTTTTGAGGAGATGATGTCAGCACAGGCATCCGCTCCTAGGAGGGGGAAAGAACAAAGTGAATGGCAGAGGGCAGTGAAATATTTCAACAGAGAGGGAAGACTTGCTCTAAACTGGTCAAAACCCAAAACTGGTGCAGCTTTAGCAATGGCACTTTATTAACAGAGGAGAGAAATCCAACCCAACGGCAACTAGGAAAGGACCTAAAGGTACGTAAAGCCTTCGCTGAATGTATGCACCATGAGTAAAAATGTAAGGAAAAGAAGAAAATTTGCACTGATCTGTCATACGTTCTCTCATAAAAACTGAACTTTTCACAAATCAGCACAGCCTACATAGCTAAACTACTTACAATACTTGCATGTAGTGCCTGCACCTGTCAAGAAGAGTGATTATTAATTTTCTGTGCATAGGTCATGTAAAAAGTCACGTAGTTTCTCTGTGATTTAGTTTCCCATCTGTAAAGCTGCCACCTCTGCTTCATTAAAGGCAAAGAGGCAATAAATTGACAAGGAAGAATATAAATAAAGAAGAAGGACAAAGCAGATTTAATGGCAACATAAGGCTCAGGTCCAGATTAAAAAAAAAAGCATATATAACAGTGGAGTAGTTACCTGATGTATTTTATAACAAAAATATAAGCCTCTTCCAGAACAAATTGGAAATAGGAATGGGACAATTCAAAATATTAGTATGAAATTAATCTGCTCTCTTTGCTGTAGGCATTCACAGGCTCTGCTTCCCTGTTACCTCTCATCTAGCAAGACTCTTCCCCCTTCTTTACTCTTCCTAATTGTCAAGGTTTAAAGGACACTGAAGAGCACAGGATGGGTTCATTAGAATTGCAAAGTTATCACTGCTTACCATTTGCAGCAGGGTACCATTTATCTCTGTTGCCACACCATACTGTGTAGTGGCACCAAAAACCAGATGCAGCAATCCAGAGCTAGGGAATGCTAATCATCCTACATCAGACCCAAAACCATGCGAGATTCAAGGTTAACTGTGGTTGAGAACATCTGTTCATGGCAGTAAATGACTCCCAAAGGCAGTCTGGAGTGGGCTTTATGTTTTTGACATGGCCAGCCTCTTTCTGTTCGCCTAGAAGACCTGGGTCAAATTCTTGGCCATTTATTTTGATCCCTTGCAACTACATAACCACCTCTTCTGTCCCCTTCCTTCAGTGAAGGGCACAACCACCTCTCTACAGACTCTTTGAATGCCACCAGGATGCCACCCACAGTGAATAATGAACAGGACCATGACTTTCTCCACTTAGCTGCAGCAAAGTAACAATATAAATTACAACTCCTGTGCAGACCTCAGCACAGCAGTCTATGCATAAATACCGTCTCATAGCGTAGCTAAAGGAATCTGTCCAGTCAGTTGCACACACTTTCCTTAAAGTCATGTTCAGACTGATATTTCAGTTTAGTCTACCTGCGAAATTTCTAACTTTCCCTGAAGTTTACTTTAAAAGTGTTTCTATTTTACTGTCTTTCATATTAAATACCACACATTATGTCCTGTCCTATAGCAAAAAGTAAGCAGAACTGGAAAAGGTACTCAGTCAGCGCTCCACTGTGGTGCCAAAGCACAACTAAAGAAGTAACTATGAGGTTGCCAGATCAGAGACTGAGCATTAAGTTACTTTGCATTTGGTCTAAGTCTGTAGTCCTGCTCATATTGAAGTCAACAGCAAGCCTGCAGTTAATTGCAACAAAAGTAGGATGTATTTTAGGGAGCAACCATAAAGAGGTAGGCAGGATTATCTAATGACATATATGTATTTTACTAAATGTGTTACTTGTCAAGCTAATTAGTTACCCTGTAAATGAAAAGGTCAACCCTGCATAATATTTGCATCTCATATTTCTGAGTCAAATTTCCTGTGCATGGTAAGTGGAAAGAAATAAATTCTACTGAAGTTGCGAATGGCTGATAGGAACACTTTGGCAGGCAGAGAAAAATTAGAAAAAAGTTGTTCAAGGCTGATCTGAAGCTAAGAACATGGAACACGTCCATCAGGAAGACACCGATCCCATGGCCACCAGCTCCACATGGTACAATTTGTTTCGAATAGCTCTGCAGCCAAGCAATACACTGAAACTGTCAGTCACACTTTTTTCGCTGCTTCTGCTGCTCTTTACTAATCCACATATGCAAGGTGAGGAGAGACAAGGCTCTTGAAATCACTCCACTGCACCAAGACGGTACTTTTGACCCCAAACTGCCATTCTGTAAGATTTACCTGACATCCCGCACTATTGTGTGCACACTTCAGCTGTGTGCATATTTCCACCCATTTCCACAGCTGGAGGCCAAATCCATCACAGTACAACTATTCTACAATTGCAGCTCACTAATTTTTCAGCTCTCAGAGCCTTGCACCTTTACAGCAGCCCTTTTCCAACACCCTTGTTATTTACATATATCTGATGTATGCAAGCTTGACACAAAAACAAATGCTTGAAAGGTATTGGCAAAGCTATTAGAAAGAGGTTAAAGAAGAAGAAGAAGCAGCAGCTTTCTTGGGAAATATCAAACAGAAACAAACAGAACATTTCAGGGCAATCAGCAAATTAACAAGGAACTTCAAAATTTTTTTCTTTTTCGATGAAACAGCCAGCTTTGTGTTTCAGTCTGTAAACACCCTATGCCAGAAGAGGATCTTCAGAGACTCTTTGTCCTTGCTAAAGGGCTTTACTTAATGGGGTGTTACATGGAAAAGCATATCTGTCTTTCAGGAAAATGTGCCCTGCGGGCTCACTGAAACAGTGGCAATATCTAGAGGAAAAGAAAACCAGGATATGAAATACGTCCTCGCTAATGTAAGTTTAAATATATATTAAGTCACTCTGCCAGGACTGAAAACTCTGGCGTTATAAATTTCCCAACAACCTGTGTTCACTAAGTAGGTGTCAGGGGACCCCACTCCCCTTCAGTGAGGAGCCACATCTTCCAGGCAGCGAATTCCGCTGTCAAAGGCTTGAGTCTTGCTTGCAGAAGTTGCCCAAGCCAGCTCTGAACTCACTCTCCACTGCAGGGCAGCCACAGCATCACGGGGCCTGGAGTCCATCACCCTGCCCGTGGGCTGACCCTCTGCAGCAGCTCAACAGTGACCAATACATGAGCTGGGAATTTAAAGCCCTTACAGCTGTGTCGCAAAGGGTTGCATCATGCTTCAAATGACAGATGATTTGAAAGACCTGAATTATGTCAGACTATTTCCTTTGTAAGCCAGGATAAGAATTTTGCACCCCACTTAGTTGGCCTATATAAAAGAGAGCACACTGATTGCCTAAGATACAACATAAAGAAAGTTTAGCTGTTAGCTTGTATTTCAAAACCCTTTATTCCCCATATGTTTGAACTAAAGCTTTAAATTCAAATGTACTTAAAGTTGCATTCTCTTTTTCTGGTGCATGTACAAGCCTAGGGCCATGTAGTCCTAGGAATCAGCTAGTCCCTTATAAAGGAAGTGAACACATGCTCAGATATAGGCCTTAGAGAAGACCCCTCCTATATGTTTCATGAGGCAGCATTTTCCTGAATCCAAATAGCAACCCTCTACTCATGGTACATCTAAGAACTGCTTCCTTCTAGCACTGAGTTACCCATCTTACCTGTCAGAAGGGATAATTACTTCTCTGTGTTACGTCAACTCAATTATCTAGACAGAAAAAAACAAAATTTCCTGATTTTACTCATAACACTTGCACAAGAGAGATTCAGGAGGTAGCAGTAAGATTTTAAATCTCTCCCTTTCCCCTTTTGATTTTGACTTGGTTCAAGAGTATCTGTCTTGTATGTAACTGTTGAAATCTACAAGAACTATCAAAAACCCCACAGTATGTACAACTAATCTGAAATTAATCTGGAATTAACCTGAAAAGGTTTCAGTGTTTGGAAGGAATACGTTCTGTGTCAGTTTTAGCATTTTATGAGCAATATGGAAATTCTAAGTGTTTAGCTCAAGGGCCCAAGTACCTTCAAACACAAATTCCCTTTGAAGCCAGTAACTAACAGTTCATCTTGTACTTCTACTGGGAGGAAGACTGCTCAGCTCTGTGCTGTGCTATTTTCACCACATCATTCCCAGCTGCTCTATTCTTGTATTGCTTTTTGTCCTGCACTTTAACATACAACTTGATGTAGAAAATCTGAAGAGTGGTGCAGACTTCTTCTTAAAATAAATGCTCCCTTAATCAAAATTGGATGACTAACAGGCATAAAATTATGGATCTAATACCACATATAATCATTTATCTCATTGCAAAGAGGCATACATCATTTGCATTGTTTTCCAGTAGTGTTTTAAACCCACTTTACCATAATCTAAATGAGCATGCACAACACAGACAAATGGAGATTCTAGCCCATCTTATGCATTTGCCTGGAGAGCACGATGGTTTGTTATGGAAGCTTTTAAAAATTGTGTTCCTATAAATAAACACGTTAAAATCTAAAGACAGTGCAGTGGGCAAGCACACTGCCTGAGCAGTTTTAATTGTGAGATATGTTTTCCACAAAGAAGGGATTTTTTTAAATATTTTTTTTCTGGACAGGAATTTTAATAAAGTATATTTGAAACTTATATGAGCTATGGAAATAAGTTTGTTGAAGTGAATTTCACCTGTGGATAAAACAGCTCAGCATGTGGGTATTGCCAACCACATTTACAGCTCAAACTAGATTTTATTTTCTTCTGCCCACTCCTCATTATCTGGGATGTACTTAACAGTCCAAGCCAGAGACTCAGTTTTAAACAACTTATAAAAACTTATAAAAATGGCAACCACCAAAGTATGTATTTCTTTCCTTGAAATTACTTCTGTAAGAAGCTTTCACTTATCCATCTGCAGCATCCTTCCTATTCCCAAAACCACCAAAGCTGTGAAGTTCAATAATGTATAGTCCTTCGGGGAGAGCGAGTATGGCTTCATGCGACAATATCCACAAGAGTTGATTTCTCTCTCCCATGTACAACTTTACATCTTTTTCTGACCTTGCAGATCTGTGAGAAACTGGCACTTAAAACTGACATTTTTATGAGAGACAAGCTGGTCTTATACCTAATTTTAGAGAGCTTTGTGTCTTTTTCCCTCTTCATAAGGATAACTCACTCGGCACAGCTGATCTTAATGTAAAGAAGTATGAAGCTTTTTAGGAAGAAAGAAATGCATGCTAAAGTACATGGTAAAATTCTCTTCTGTATTCTTAAAATCATTTATCTGTGACATATGTGGCATGAAGATGAAAATATGATATGGTCTAAAGGCTTTATTGTTATTTCTGTACTGCACTGCTTACTGCTCAATTCACCATTTGTACAACATGCTTCTCTGATTCTGCCCACAACCCAAAGATACCATCCAAAAATCAAAGGAGCAGTACAAACTTGACACTGATTAACCTCAAAAATAAACTATAGCTATATTAAAGAACTGTGAAGTTCTATCTGGAGATTACTTGCTCAAAGAATGGGAACATTACAGAGATGCTAGGAGGATGAATTGAAGATGTCCCTGCTCATTGCACAGGGGTTGGTCTAGATGACCTTTAAAGGTCCCTTCCAACCCAAATTATTCTATGAATCTATGATCCTATGAATGATCCTCAACAAAATAAGACAGATAGATGGACAGTCTGCACAGCACATTGAAACCTTAGGAGTTCAGCAGAGCATCATTCATTTTTTCCATCAATCTGTCTTGTATGGATTAAGCACTTAAGAGAATAACTGTATTATATATTGTATATGGTATAAGTATCTTTATATGTGGAAATTAAGTATGTTATATATTTATCTCAGTAAGCATTGCACAGATAGTTTATTACATGTATGTCCAGCTCTTATTACTGATTGACATTCAGTGTTCTGCTGCTGGGGGTGGGTTTAATTGCATTCTTCTACTATTTTTAACTTTACTCCTGCTTTCCTACCAGCATCATATTAAAATCATTATTTTATCTTTACACAGATGTCTTTTTCCATTAATTCTTTTTTTTTTCTTTTGCAAAATCAGCTCTCTTACTAGTAACTGCCCTCCTGTATACCAGAGTGGTGTTCAGCTTTGACCACTAGTTCTGTCTCATTTGTTTCATCTCTTCTTATAAGGTATATTCCTCTAGCTTACATGCTTCACTTTTTCTCCCCTAAATTCATTTAAAATTCTTTCCAGCGGCCCTCCATGTTTATCTCAGCCTAGCTTTTCAGAGTAATCAATTTTGTCCATGTCTATATATGACATAGTTTCAAGAGGCTCTTATATCTAGCCAAAACGAGTCCTTTAGTTTGCTTTTCTCTGGCTATTCAGGACTGTCCACATGGAAATATTGCTCATTCATCAAGTTTCATTGCCTGGTCAAGAGTGATTGTTCTTTCTGTATTAGATATTCCATTGAATTCTCTCCAACTTTTCCCCAAAAATACAGAAACACCCCTTTCTGTCTTTTGATGTTTCCCTAGCTGTTAACAAGATGTGAAAAAAAAGATATTCTAAAGGCTTTTCTTACTTCACCTTAATGATTTCTCTAGAATTTGTGAATGTTATTCATCTAGATCAGGTGCCTTGTCGAAATTTAATGGTTTCATATACCTAACTGTGTGCTCTAGCAAAATCATAAAGCCTTTAGTACCTTCTGTGGGAAAATATATTCCCATCTTCCAGATGTGACCTTCAGCTTTTTTTCAGAAATGCCTATACTATGGAAGAGAAAACACAATGAGTTCTCTGACATACATTCTTTACGAACAGTAGCTCTTATTCATGTTGCTTTATGACCTTACAAGCTAGATTTGACAGATAACTCTACATATTCTATGCTTTTAAAACCATTTCTTTTTACCATATTAATGTCATTAATTAGCATTATTATTACAACATTAAAGTCTAAATTTTGCTTATCGTCAATTTATCATCAATATCTTCATCCTTCCTTGCAGCTACAAGAGCTCTCCCTTTTTCGTGTGATGCATTTTCTTCCTCCATAAGTAATTTTATTGAACTTGAAGTAAACTCTGGGTTCTCTTGTCCAACCAATCTAGCTTACACTTGACATTCACATCCTTTTCACATACGTAAGTGTGTACTTTCATAGCTTTTACCTTCTGCAACAGACCATTGTACAGAACAGAACCATCTGCAGCCATTCATAATAACACAGAGAGAAAGGGGGAAATTCTAAATTTGCTTCACACTACCAGACTTGTGCATGTGATGTTGGGAGTTATAAGATGGAGGCAAAAGTTAGCAGCGCTGCCAGCGGTGCAGAGCAGGGGAGAAAGAGGATGCATAACATACATGCCCTGCTCAGCCTGTTCATTCATGTAGTGCGCTGACAACTGTGACACTCTGTACTGCACAGTGCCAATGTACATATGCATGATACTGCACACATGAGAAAACTTGTACATTTCAGGTTTTTTCCACACTGCTCAGGTATGAAGCGCCTGTCTGGTGCTGTCTCCGATGTAGGCCTGTTGATAGGTCCTGTGTTATTAGTTTTATATCATTTCGCTAAATGTTCCCTGACAAATGTTTTGTGGATATGCAGAAAAAGAGAATCTGGTGTATATACAAATCTGTGTGGTGTACGGGGGTTGGAGAAACTAATCTCACTACCAACAATTGAAATCATCAAAACACACAAGGAGACTGGTTATTGTGAAAGTCCTGAAACAACACATCGCAGCACAAGGCAAGCATTTGACTAGTTTAACTAAAATACATAAATATACACTTTTATATATGCTAGATAACTATCTTTGCATGGCTTTCTCCACAATTAGATCATTACCTGAGCAGTAGCAAGTCCTTGTTTAAGACTGCTGCAATGCAAGATTGTTCTTTACAAGTACTGCCATTCAGTGACTCTACGTCCGTTTGCACCGATCCCACTTGCACCCCCATCAGTTCATGCTATCACCCTCCTTGAGTGACTTTTACTGCTATTGTGCCTTTCATCTGCAGATCACTTCCCTTTCATATGCTGTCATCATGTTTTTCCTTAGAAGAATATTTCACTTTATTGCTTCTATAGTTCAAGCTTGCAGCTCTCCCAACCTGCTTTGTGTGCTGGTGTTGGTTGAGGTAGAGTTAATTTTCAGCACGGGGGCTAGTATGGGACTATGTTTTGGATTTGTGTTGAACACAGGGTTGATAACATTGACATGTTCTTGTTATTGCTGAGCAGGGCTTACACAGAGGCAAGGCACTTTCTGCTTTTCATGCTGGCGCACTGGTGTATGGAAAGTGGGAAGGAGACACAGAAAGGACAAGCTACCCAAACTGACCAAAGGAATATTCCATATCATATGACATCATGCTCAGTATATAAAGCTGGGGAGAGGAAGGAGGAAGGGGGGGACATTTGGAGTGATGGTGTTTGTCTTCCCAAGTTACTGTTATGCTTCATGGGGCCTTGCTCTCCTGGAGGTGGCTGAACTCCTGCCTGCCCAAGGGAAGCAGAGAATTAATTCCCTGTCTTGCTTTTCTTGTATATGTGGCTTTTGCTTTCCCTATTTAACTGTCTTTATCTCAAACCCATAAGTTTTCTCACTTTTACCCTCATGATTCTCTGCCTGATCCAGCTGGTGGGTGAGTGAGAAAGTGGCTTTGTGGTGCTTGGTTGCTGGATGGGGTTTAAACCCTGACACTTTGTCTAACTGGCTCTTAAAACCTTTCTCACAATGAAGTAACTACTTAAATTATTTTGATCAGTTCTTAAAATTTTCCAGAGCAAATGCATAATGCATAGGTTTGCATTATAATTTGCTTAGGAGTTTCATTTAGGTCATTTTGGAGCATTTTTGCATTCATTGGGACAGGGCTAAAGAAGCAAGATTGGCTCTATGGGAACACTGACTGGGGAAACTGTTTCCAAAGAATCCCATGTATCAGTCTCTGACTAAGTAATAGAATATAACTAAATTGCCCGTGAAGTACAGACTAGAGCCTTCCAAACCCATGGAAGTAATCTAACTGCTATACTGCAAAATCAGGGTTACACTTACCCCTACTCCCTAGCTCATTGAATCTTTAAATCTTTTATACAATCTGCCATATCTTCCGGGGCAGAGTTTGAAAGTACTTGTCCTCCTCAGCAGCCTGTGTGCTGGGGAACTTTCCAGGTCAGACTGTGCTTGTACTAGCAGAAAAAAGGACTGAAACGAGATGTCCTCTTGAAAAAGAGCTGAGGAGGAGGTGAGAGGAATCACCACCTACTTCTCTGGTTCCCTTTTAAAAGAAAAGATTGATTCTTCTATGTGTTTTTCTGTGAAGAAGAGGATTAAGTTCCTACTTTCATGACTGTAAATCATGCGTGGAGAGAAACGCATGAAGAGAAACGCAGTTAAGCACTTAAGCCTCCGAGAGGGTGAGGATTTAAACCATGAGTAAGTCCTCAGGGCTTTGCTATTGCTACCTTAGTTGGCTCACTGCTGAGGGTTGGGCATAACACTATGAATCATACATTCTTTCCTTGCCATCGTATAGGAAATTCATGACTCTAACTCAAGGCTACAGATTCTGCCATGAGTCTCCAAATATTATGTAGTATCAGAGTCCTTGTTTGACCAAAACTTAAATGTCTATAACTTATCAATAACTTTATTACTTCTTTTACACATATAACACTCTATGTTTCTCATCATTTGGGCATGATACCTTTCAGCACCTGGAACAGACTATGATATCCATGCAAGTATATGCATATCAGCACTATCAGGAGACATACTGATGTATTGGATTTAATTCTTTAATGTACCAACGGGCAGCAAACTCAATAGGTGTTGACACCACTGATGTGTGCCTTCCCTTCCACTCCTGTGCCTTACCATCCCATATATGACATGTCACTGTTTATGCCTCAGCCTATTCTGGGTTTTCATGGCCTTGCTATAGCTCTGAATTTCTCTTCTTCTCATCCACTGCTCCCCTCACTGCAGCCAGTCTAGTGCTCCTTGTGTGACCCCACTGATGTAGCAGGAGGCAGGCGAAAGGAGCAGGGCAGAGTTGGCGGATGCACGGGAATAGTCGGAGTTGTCGGTCCTGCAAGAAGAGCCCATCGTACAGGGTCTGTATTTCAGAAGGAGTGGAAGGAAGAGGAAAGTTTTGAGGTTCCTGACATCCTTATGCTGCAACTTGCAACATGATTTTCAGGTCCCCTTCTTCTCTCCCTAGTCAGATGCACCATCAGCTCCATGGTCAGCAAGACAGAGTGAGATGTTAAATCCCCCCCTTCCACAGCCCCTCAAAACCTCAGAGAAGCTTTATCCCAAAGCCAAACAGAGGGTTTGGGATATCAGGGTCAGCTGGGGTGATTTCCTCATGCACTGAGGGAGTCAGTCATACTGTGGGCCAGAAACTGGTCCTGAACCACCTATGATGAAACCACCTAGATCTAAACTTTGACAACCTGTGCTAATAAAGGTACTGAGTGATCATGACCATCTTCTGTTAACTTTCGTTCACATTTCACTCATTAAAAAGCGAAATTTCAGCTCCTGAAGCAGGCATTCTAAGTGAAACTGTGACCCAAAAAGATCATATAAATGGGATTTTTCTCTGTCATCTCTTTATGCTTTTGATTATTCTTGACATTGTATAATGTTAAGTTATAAATAGAAAGCATTTTGAAAATGTCATAATATCCTGAGTCTAGTAAGAGAATACCAGAGCTGGAAAATATGCTTAAGAAATCAAGATTACATAGCAAACTTAAGATGAAGAATTAAACTAGGCTTTGCTGCAATGGAACTTAACTGTTACAAAAAATGTGAACTGTGAGCTCAAGCTGGAAGCTACAACTGAAATGTAAACATTTCTTACTGAAAGCAAGATGCCACATTAATAACAGCAACCACAAAAGCTGAAGACTTGTGGCATTACTGAATAGAGTAGTGATGCTTTTCACCCTTTCAAGTGGATCTAATTCAGATGATGTCCTCCAGCTAACCCAAATGTTCAAAGTCCTTGTACTTGATCCTCCAGCAAAACATGAATTTGTTTTGGAATATTCTAGCCAAATTGATTTCTTTTTCTCTTGCCTTTCTACCTCACATATAAATTATTTTCATCTGTTTTTCAAGTTTTCTGTGTCTTAGCTCTGCACAGGTAAAAGGACTGGTATTGCTGAATACACAAGTTTTCCTAATTCTCATAAATTATATAAGAATATTTACTACAAATCAAAACAAATTCTTTCTTTCCTGCTTGGACCTAAAGCAAAGAACAATTTCGGCTTTAATTTGTACAGAAAACTTTGCTAACTATATCAACAGCCACAAACTCACCCCACACTATGTGGAGCAGTGTTTGGCCTCTAGAATGTGCCTGAGAGTATTTCACAGGCTCAGCACCCCTCTGCATCACCCCTCCTGGAGGCCTTGGAGGCAGCAACCACTGACCCCTCTGGAGGCTGAGGATGGCCAAGAAGAGTTGCAAACCTTGCTCAAATTGTTTTTTACTAGTAATGAAGCATAACTGAAGCTATAATAATAAAACCATGCCAATAAGATGATATCTGCTGGTGTAACTCTGGTGAAAATTTCAATGAGTGAACTGCAAGATCAATAAAAATTAGAGCCTAGACATAGTAAATAAAATGGTTTGGAAGTATGTCAGAAATGAACACATGAAGCAGAAAAAAAAATACATCTAACTAAGTCAATTTCTGTGGACCTTTGCCCAAACTGACATTTCTTCCATGATACCATCCCATTCAAACAGTCCCTGGTTTAGACAAATAAGGTAGCCAATGAAGACCCAATGAAAAAATCTCTTTTCTCTCTAGAATCTTAGCTTCTTGTTTAACAATGAAGTGAAGCTAAGACTTTGGGTAATCAAAGGTGACTGGTCAGAAAGGAAAACACTAACCAACAGTTGGGATCAACGTAATGTGACTGCCCCACTGTGGAATCAACATCCACAGTAATAAGCAAGGTAATGGGGGTCTTAAAAACTCTACAGCTAAGAACACAGGTGTTGCAGTTTTTTCACCAGATCCAATAATTGCATGATGGAAACAAAACACTCTTTGAAGAGTGACCTGTCTACTTTAAAGCTGTCTTCTAAGATAGGTCGTTTTTCTTCCGAATGTGGCTGATCTGTCCCACATGCACACAAATTCTCCTCATTTCTGCTTTGCCATGGTGTAAAAATGGAAAATTGACACTCCCTTTGATCAAGAAAATTACAATCAATATTATTTTAATCCAGCTCTTATACATAGCATTGATTCTTTTATTTTGTCTCAATGAATAAAAAATATGAACGGAGACTGAGCTCAGTGCTGAGTTTCTGAAAAAGATGCTGCATGTTCCTTTTCACTTTTAAGCTGTGAATTATGGACCACCTAATTGCCTGGCAGCCAACTGAAGGTCTTAAATTATAAACAGTGAATTATCTTCTTGCTTTTGTTATACATATAAAGAAAAAAGTAGACAGCTTTTGGAGATAATAAATAACATAATCAGTAAGAAGTCTATATAAATTGACATTCATATTTCTTTTTTTTTTCTTCTGTCAGCTTTTAAATTAACGTTTCCTAGACTTGATTGCATTAATTCAATTTTAGAAAAGATTGTTGGATTTGCCTCCATACATATGTACAAAATATTACATTAACACTAACTGCAGTCATCAGAAGTTATGCGAAAGTTGTGTGTACCTACCTACAGAGAAGGTGAATTCCAACAACCCCTAAATCCTTAAATGCATATAAAAAATGTAAAATATTAAAAAAATTTTTAAAAAAATTTACTAAATTTTTAGAAAAAAAAAAATAAATGTCCTGTCATGATACGTATTTCTGCACCCAGTGACATTCCTCTTTTGAAGAGTCTTAGCATCTGTAACAAGTAATATTTATAACGAGTAAAAAGTAGGTCTTGAGAAAATCAAGCTGACATTTAGAGAGCTACATTTGGTGCAACTCAAATTTACTGCAGCTGCAGTATAAATAATCTGAGCACTGCCAAAGATGAGCTACTTATGTCTGTATACACACAGAACAATTTAAATTTCTCCACATTTAATTTCAAATAAAGGACAGTTTTACGGCTGATCAGTGCAGTACCCATGATTTCAAGCGTGACAAAGCCATGAAATCTGAAGGAGCTTCCATCACAAATAGCCTAAGAACACACTAATTTCTCCAAAACTACTCCACAGCCCTCTCTACTGAATGAGGCATAATGTGAGAATTTGGTATAATTCCTCCTTAATTATATTGAAAGCCGTTTGCAGATAAAAGTTTTAGAAAGTTAGAGATTCAATGCTCTCTACAGCGACTTATATTTTTGATAGTGCCAGATAGAGGGGGCTGGGGGAATACAGGCAAAGATATGACTGGAATGTTAGGACCAATTATTGCTACAGAAAATATCTCTGTGCTAACTTTTCTCCAGGTACTGAACAGCAAGGTACCTGTATTGAACACAATAGAAAAGATGGGGCACAAGAGCCCACAGATGCTCAGCTCCTCCGTGGGTTTGGAAGGGTTATGGCCAGCACTGTGACCATACCAGGGATGGTATGGGAGTTATTCTGGCTCAATGTGACATGGGGAGGAGGAAAATGAGACATTTAGGACTCTGTTGGGTCCTAAATAGCTATTACAAGTTAGGGCATAAAGGGTGCTGATTCTTTTAAAAATGGCATTGTGTACATCCGTGCTTGCCTTATCCACATTTCAGTTTTGTCTCACAAACAGTATGAGCTGTGGTAAACTGGTGGAAATGAAAACAGAGAACTCTGGTGACAATCCTTTATCAAGATGTGGTTTCTTATCATAAAAATGAAGTTCCTATTTCCAAGCTTTAAAATTATATCATTCAGATGGTATTTTCAGGTGTCTTTGTCCCTCTTCCATTTTTTTTTTTTGCACAATTTCTAAACTCTTAGAGTTCCCCTATCACTTTAATCACATATGAATAACATCCAGATTGCTGTAATGTATTGGGTTTCCTTGTCAATTATTTTGAATATTTAAAGAAATACTGGGTATGCTTGAAAGTGTTCCAGAACTTTTTTAAAAAATAGGCATGTGTTAATGTTTAATAGCATTTTTCCTGAAATCTGTAATTTTTAATTAATTAACTCCCCTTGAAATCTTTGAGTCATTTCATGAAGGAATAGACAGTCTATCTTAGATTTAGGAGACTAACCATGCAATCAAAGAACAATTTAATCCATACTCAGTGTGATCTCTACAGAAAGAGTCAGAATTTAAAGTATTCACTGCAACCTTTTCATGAACATTTTTACTTCTCAAGATAAATGACTCACTCACCCATCATTGGTTTTGCAGGAATGTCAGCATCTAAAACCAAGCCACTCCAAACCTTGTAAATTTATAGTTGAAGCTACAATTAAGAGTAATGTTTGACAGATTTAGGGAAAAATATGAAGTTATATTACACAAATGCCCTTAACCTTGTCCTGCAGAGATGATATTTAATAACTACATTTAAATATCTTATCCTATTAGGATCAATTGGATTTTTTAAAAAATGTGTTTCTTCTTTTCGACATCCTACAGAGAAGAGATACAGCTGCTGAAGTACCGTGCCTATACATTCCTTCTGCTGGCTCAGAACAACAGCTGCACATACCTGTGGGCATAATTTGGCAGCTAGGACATTAACCAATATATCTGTCAGTCAGGAAGACATATAAATGACTTAAGTTGCATCTGTAATTGAATGTGCCTAAAAAGTGGGAGCTAAAAACACCACAGAAAGCAATTTAAAAATCTGTTCCTTCTGGCAGGTCTGACATGACTCTGATCTCTTGTGTCATATGACAGTACTGTCACCGGCGCAATTGTTCTGAACTTGAAGGGGCTGTTCTTGTCTGACACCATTGGGGAAGTCAGGATCAGGCCCAGAGATGCTCAGATCACCAGATGGATTCCACAGGTGTGATGGTTTGGCCTGTCTCATTCCCAACAGCATTTGGGGCACCCACACCCAATGGCAGTGTCCTTGGAAAATGAGCTTCACTCGTCAGATTTTTCAAGTGCAACAAAGCAGCTGACACCAAGGCATGGCTGAGCTCCCATGGCCTGTCCCCTAGTTTTATGATTTCTCACAGTGAAGCCAAGGCATGAGGAGGAAATGTAATGCAGCTCCACTGTTCTGAGCACTGCCTGAACTGGAAGAAGGAGGGTATCACAGTCAACATAAACTTATTGTCACAAATGCAGTCTGTGTGAACTCACAGGGAACACTCTGTGATTCCTTGCTGGATATCAGCTGAGGATGGTTATGTGCCTATAGTGCAGGAAGCAGAACATCATCTCTTCCATCTGGAAATGAAGAAGAGTAATCAAGGGTCTGAACACGGTCTGTGGCCTCAGGGCTGATCCTGTACTGGGCTGGTCCATCAGATTTGCTCCTCTTCTAAGAGGGCTGCAGCTCCCAACATTAGTCTTGTTCAGAAGAACATGGAATGAAATACGAACAGTGGAGAGAGACCTTTTGTGTGCTTTGCTTGTTTGTTTGTCTGTTTATGGGATAGCTATCCTCTTATTCTGTTTATACACATTTGAAAAAAATAGAGAATCACAGAATAGTTTGTGTTGGAAGGGACCTGGTTTGAATTGCCTAGAGCTCTGTAACATCTTGAAACAATGCATTCAACTGCTACAACTTGAGCCAAAGGGAGACAAAAAAAGACAGATGCTATACAATGCTCATTCTATTTAAGACAGAGACTGCCAGATATACAGATGACTGAAGCAAAGGCTCCTGAGTTGCTCTGCCTTTCTGGCCTCAGAAAATGTCAAACTGGCTGATTTCTGCTGCATTATGCTAAGTAACATAATTAAAGGAGCCCTCTTCTGTCATATTGTAAATGTGTTAATATCTTCTCTGTTATTCAGTGTAAGATACATGTATCTCTGAGGCACAGGAGTATTTTAAAGGTGGGATAATTTTTAATATTGGGGGTAGAAAACTACTTGCTTAAGGTAGAAAACTGCATCTGCATCACAGTCACAGCTGCTTACTGACTTCCTTGTGCACATTGGCTACATGTAGCTAGGGTAGAAGAGGAACTTCTACACTCCTAACACTAGCAATACACTGTCCAAATAAGCACATCTTTTAATGCAGCACAGTTGGGCACATGTCAGCTCATCTTCTACATCCTTATCAGTCATTCCTAACCAACTTTCTCATCACAACTACTTCTTCATATCAGTTCTGGTTGCTGAAACATTATGGCCCACAGGCAAACAAATTTTTTAGCTCATAATTTCATGCATTTCTAATTTATTGTCTCACTTTAAATCTCCATTAAAATGAAAATAGAAGAGGGGAAAAAAACAAACCCTTTGCATGCTTATTCACCAAGCAACTTTCTTAGGTTCTTAGAGGTCTAATTATGATATGAAAACATGATTTCCAACTTTGCAGATGATACTAAATTGGAAGAGAATAAAAACAAATGAGGAATAATTAGGTAGTGCAGCCAGATATAAAAGAATTTAGATCATTTTATATTTCAGGAATAATAGATGGCAAATGCAGGGCTGTGCAAATAAATTGAGAATAATTAGCCTCACAGTGTGGCATAAAAAGTGCGACCCTTTTTAGAAAGACAAGAGGCTACAACATGCTGAGTGAAATAAATTCTGAACTCAGTATGCAAAATTCACGTCTAAGATTCCCTCACTTATGTGACTTGCTCATGGTCTCAGCGGTACTCCCCTAGAAATAAAATAGCACTCAGTGTCAGCAAGAAAATCACCACCTGGCCTCTGGGAAAGGAAATGCTATATGGTACAGTCTAAGAACAATTTCTTCCACAGTTATTACACAGGACTGTATTGCCCAAATATTGGACCACAGGCTGCATTCAGTCTGCAGGACACCTCTGCTCAAACCAATGTCTTTCTTCAGGGGCAAAAAGAAAAAGAGTGGGGAGAGTATACCAAGGACTCATTTTGCTTGCTCCGCTCGAATGCTCCTGCAGAAGTCACCTGACTCTGACTACAGCAGAAATGGACTGCTTGTTTGGAAAGAGTTCTAGGCTTATCAGGAACAGTCATTTTTTATATCCTTACATTCTTACATTCCTTAATGTATTCAGGCCTGAAGTTAGAAAGAGGCTTCCAACAGTTGAGCCAGGAGGTTCCAAGAGAACTGTCAGTGGGAACAAAGGTGGGAAGATACCTTGCTGGTTTTAGAATGTTGCTTCTTGAACCATGACAGATTAGACACTGAGATAGCAAGGACGGCAAGGGACATCACCCTAAGAGATCACCGTGGTTTCCTGAGCTGCTGCAAATGGCTTTCTGCTCTATATACTGCTGCCTATTTCTCTGCTCTTGACTGAAACACAGCCTGTCAAAAATGCACTCCCTCTTCTGCATATATCAGCACATCAATTTTCAGCTATGTCATACTGGAGGTTCTTCTGTATCAACCCAAGAAAAAATAGCCCTTTTTTTTTTCCTTGAAGAGATGAAGATTTGTTCAGGAAACTGATTTTTCATTTTATTGAGAGTTGTCTATTCATTTGGAGTGTAGGAGAAGAAGGAAAATGGACAAACACATGAGGGAATTATGGTTACTGCCGGTGAGTCAGTACTGCAAGAGATTAGACTACAGAATATTTTCACTGAAAACAGAATTAAATAGACCTCTCTAGAATAATGAGGTCTAAAATCCATCATTAGTCCGTGGAATTTGAAAAGTATTAAGCTGATCTGTTTGCTCATCTAGAGCTGTTTTTATGGGGGTGAAGATTTACCTGCACAGGTCTTCTTATGGTAAAATTTTAGCTTGTTTAACAACAGCAAAATAGGACAAAAGCTTCCTTGTTATGGCATTTGTACGTTTCTTTCTAGCTATGTTTTCTGTGGAATAGGTCTGAATTATTAGCCATCTTTCAAAGTATGCAAATTAAGGGATTTTCAAATCTTTCAAATGCAATGAAATGCATTTCAGCATTGAATGCCTGCGTAATTTATGGCAGGGTGCACACAATTTCTGTGTAAGGCTATACCTAATACGGGTGGCTCATTTCACATTTGAAATTCAATTCTGCCAGCTAACTAATTGATTCGTTTTCATAAACACTCTAAAATTGTAATAAGAACAATGCCTTGCTGTAAGATATTGTTTTGGGGCCGTACCAAAAATAACTATGAATATTTACTTTCAACAAAAGCCAGTGAGACCAACAGCAAATAATGAAAACATAGTGATTTATAATTTCTTTTTATAATCCCTATTGTTACATGAGACTCAGCAAAATTTTAAATCCTTTAAACCATCTCCTTAAAATACCCATTCTGTTATTCAATCTCAGTTTTCTGTTCAATGCCTCCTTCTCCTCCTCCCTCCTAACAGCCATCCCTGTGATGGGATTCCTTTGGTTCTGTCTCAGGATGTGAGGCACTAAACGAGCTGCAAACACAAGCTTTGATAGCCACCGTGTCCGTGATCCTTTACCAGAAGAGTTGAATTAGGATGCTTTTAGGGAAGGTGGGACATAGTTTGATTCCAGAAAGAAAGACAAATCATTCCAAAAACCTTGAACATATATTCTGAAGTCACTCTAGAGCAAAGATCTGGTTTAAAATATACAAGCTAAGACTGTGGCAGTGTGCTTGGGAAGTGCTGCTGAGGACTGCAGCAGTTCAGTTCCGCAAGTTTTGTTAGGTCAAGTGCAGCTGCTTAATCCGTTGTATCCCCAATCTCAGACAAAATTTCCTGGGAGCAAATATCCCTCCAGTGATCAAGTTATCTGACACAGAGAATATAGGAAAGTACGTTCCACAGGAAAATGCAGCTGAACAAATTCCAGGATGCATGACAGTGTTACAACCCTGTGGATGACAAGAAACCCCTCAGCAAAAGTGCCAGAGCCTTTCCACCTATCCTTCCCCATCCTTCCTTTCTTCATTCCCACACACGGACTGTGGTGAAAAAAAGGACCAGATCTATTATGAGAGAAGAAACTATATTAAGGGACAAATATAGCTGAGAGTTAGGGTGCTCTCAATAGGGGATTGACAGGTAAGTACTAGAGCATGACTTTCAGAATAAAGTTGACGGATCCAGGACAAAACAATTTTTAGAGCTCATATACTGACAGCAGTGTGCAAAGCATTTATTTCCAGAAACTGGAGCCCAGTTCATGAGTAAAAGGATGCACATGCCTTTGGCACATGTTTACATTTCAGAATAGCAACAGGAAGCATGGGCTTAGCATTAAGTATGGAGGTGATTCAGTAGTCCAGTGCAACTCTTGCATGGTCAGGCTTGGAGAGTGGCAGCTGGACTGGTGACGGTGATAGTTCTACCAGCTGGTCTAGACTTCTGGGAGCACAGCCCAGCCTTGCAACATCATCCTTCTCCCCAGCTGCAATACAGCAGCTCTCCCTACTGCTTGATCATTAGTCTGTGGCACTGACACTTGGCATTTGGGGAAACAGTCAAGATGGGCCTCAGGTAGGTTTAGGATCAAAGATATTAATTTATAAATAACATCAGTATTAGATTAGCATGTTTTTAAATGTATCAGAGGTAACCTAAAAGCTGTGACTATCATTGAGGTCTCTACGTCCCAGAGGTCTTCAGCACAGGAGACGAGCACACCTCATCCTCAAATCCATCAGCCTCCCACTCGTAGCTCTGTGCTATTGCCTTGAGCTTCTTTAGCCCCAGACAGGGCAGGAACAGGCAGCAGAGCCAGATCTGACCTCCAAGAGGGGTCTGCCATAGCCACAAGGAGAGCCCACCACAGGAAATCTCCCTTCAAATCCATCATATCTGCATAAAAAGAGCCCTGACTTTGCCTTAGGAACCCTGTCACTAGAAATCACAGCTATTGGAAGTTGCTCCACACATGCCAGGAAGCAAACACCCTGTGAACGTGCAGTGCACCCACTATGTAGCTCCCAGTGGGGCTGTGCCCCTCTGGCCACTGCTACCACTAAACACTTAGACTGCAGCAGCAGCCAGAGGCCAACAGCCCAGGGTCCTGCACTTGGCACCAGGGACCGGCAGCCTTGGCCCAGCATCAGCTGCCTCTCCAGCCAAATCCGGTCGTGCCCTCCTCCACAGCTCGGCTGTGCTCTTGCCCGTCTTTTTCTGCAGAAGATATGCAAAATTTGACCTTTTTTTTTTTTCTCCATGGGGTTTTGTTGGCCCAAGAATTAATCCTGACATTTAATTCAAGTATAATTTTGCAAGTGATAGATACATAAGTCCTTAATTTATTTCTTATTCTTGTTGTTGAGAAAAGCATCTGTGTATAAACAAAAATAAAAACTATTAAAAAGGTAAAAACAGCCTGACTTGCTCTGCAGAGTTTTCAATCCTACAGTATTTGGCAAAAATAGAATGAAGTACTTGCACCTTCAAAGAGCATTTAGCCAAGCACTTCATCAAAGGTTAAAGTGCAGAAATATGAAATAGCTGAAAAGTTGGCTCACTGGGCTGCAAATTGGCCAAGGAGAGGAAGTGAATTTGAAGAGGAAAAGAATTTATAAGCGGCTGCAATAGAGATCAGGAGATCTTCAGCCTCTCAATAGCATCAAAAGTTTCTGCTGTCTATTCCTGATAGTAAATTCTGGCTAATAGTAAGGAAAGAACAATACAATCAGAAACAGAAAAATGTAAAATATTCATGCAGTGCAGTACTGAAAAATAACACATCTGAAAGACAAAAACAGCCAAGAAAGGGATCGCTATCTAATGGAAAATTGTTGCAGAATTACAAAGAAAACACTTCTGTTTAAGAAAAAAAAGTCTATACCCAATTTAACTTAAAGTGCAGTTCCCAGGGTTAGGCTGGCCTTCCAGTTGTTGCCTCTCTGCCAATGCCCTAGTAAAGTCTGAAGTGAAGCATAATATTCCAAAGTACTTTCTCACTTCTTTAAGAAAGAAAAGAAAAACTAACAAAAGAAACCTTGTAATCTAAGTTCTTACATCGTGTTTGCTTTGCATGTGCCTTTCAAATACTCCCTATGGGCCTGTGCCTCTAACCAGACACTCTTTGCAATTTTATCATTCAGAGTTCCTGAGGAGCAAAAGCATGAATGCACGTATAAATGTAATAAACGTCCTATATCCTCGCACAGGATGCTTGTTCTTTCCTTGTAAAGGAATTTCTGCAGCTCTTTTTGTCTTTCTGAATTTCAAAACTTAGAGAAAAACATGTTAAAGAACAGTCTCTTTCAGGTGTGCAACTTTTCCACACTCTGATCTTGAACAAACTTGGCTAGGAACGCAGAAAAGCACTGAGCTGCCAAGTAGGAACTGACATATGAGGTTTCATGTTGGTATTGAACTTGTGGACTCAGAGAAATTATGGGTTGCTAAAACTTCAGTGTGACCACTGAGGACGTGACCAAAGGATGCAGAGAACCTCACAGAGAAGACATCTGATGATACCAGGCTAAGGACAATATTAAACAGCAGAGAAAATCTATACTGCTTCCTCAGAAGAAAAATGCCATCCTGTGTTCCTAAATGGTAAAATATGCAAATGGCACCACTGAGTCAACAAGTACTGTAGTGGCTAAATCTTTGCACAGAATCTGATGAATTTCTTCATTGCTAAAGGAATCTAATAAAAAACTCATGAAATTTCTTTCTGGGAATGGGTTTTAATAATGCAGGTTACAAAGGGGCAGTGTTGTTTTCAAAAGATTCTGTCATTCCCTGTTCTTTGCAGTCAAGTCATAGCTATTTTATCCCATAAAATATGATTTGTGTAAGAACAATGGCAAACTTTTTTGAAATCTATGCTGCAGTGCTTGTATTAAATGTCTAGGTATGAAAACAAAAAAGGAAGACAGAAAATATCATTTGCTAAAGACAGTAACTTTTTAACAAAATATACAATGGTATAATAACCATAAAGAACATCTGCACAATAAACGTTCAAAATTAAAGGCTTTTGATTGCTCTTGGTTCTGAAAATCATGTTTATCTGAGTAAACATAACTCTCTGAAAACCAGACTATCCTTCAGCAAGCACTATTTTCCTGTCAATCAACACTTTGCATAGCCATGCGATTGCAGTTTGGCCAGAGTTCTCTGGATACTTCATTACCAGTGGCTTCCACTTGCCCCAGTGTCACTCTGTTTTAAAAACCACACACTATCAGAATTAGTAGTTTTTATAACTGAAGGTATTGATGAGAAAAAATCAGTGGGGAGAAAGAATGCATCCACAGATCTCTTCACAAAGAGCACCATCACAGGATATAAGAGAGAGACAAAGCAAAAGCTGAAGATAAATATTTTTGTTTCAGTTTGTACATTCATTTTCCAGGCATCAGTCTAAGAACATTCATGCTAAAAGTAGTGGGAAATAGGCTGGAGTGACTTAATCTTAATAGATGGAGTTTTGTAAGGATGAACTTTAGCAAAATCTTTGATACCTCTATGCCTTAGAATCTTAAAATGAGGGGTTTCAATTTGCCTAGCTATGGTAAATTCCCAAACAACTAAAACTTGCATTCCATTGAACTGTGGATTCTGGTGGAAATGTGCAAGATGTTTTCAATAAAGCATGTGAAATGGGGGATTCATAATTGTACCAAGAGTGTGGAGGTGTGGAACCACAGGGTCTGCTGCAATGATTTGAATGGCAGCACCAGGTTCCCAATGTGTAAAACAGGAACAGTTTTGGTAAGTAGCAATGAAAACAAAAGCTATTACCTGTCTTTTAGTTCAGAGCTTCCCACATAGGACCGCTCTTTCAAAGGCAGTTTTCTTAATCCTTTCTCAAAGCTAGGTTTACACTTTTCCAGTGAAGGGCTTAAAATTTACTTTTATTAGATTCTTGGTCATCTTCATTCATTGCACTGACTGATATTTGACTTCCTAATATTACAAGTCAACTCCAAAAGCAGAGAAGAGAGAGAGTGGGTTTGATGTCAGTTTTTTTTTGTCCAGAACTAGATTCCTGCTTTCCACTGAAAGTCTTGAATCCTTTATTAAAAGCAAGACTTACATAAAAATGAAGATGTAAATTTCAAGTGGATATGTAAAACTGAAAAGCAGGAAACTGTGAAAACAAACATAAGGCAATACATTTATTTTTGATGTGTCATAACATCTCCCATAATGTCATGGCTGGATACTCCCTACTGAAATATCCAGGCTTATAAAAGTGGTTTCAATGGACCAGGCCTTTAATTACTATGAATGGAAGACACATTCACCTACTGGACTAAACAGAATCCCCTTTCTCTTCTATTTTCAGACCTTCCAAATACTGCAATTTTTAACTAGACCTCCAAAAACCAGTGTTCTTTGTCAAGCTGCACATTCCTATCTCTGGTTCTCATCCCATATCTCCTTCCATTGTTAATTTCTTTTTCACCAAGGCACTAATAGTCTCAATGGCAATTTGGTGCAATCACTTATAAATTGCTTCCCATTACAGAAAAATAACATAAAGCTGAATAAAGTCTTTCATGCATCTATGAAAAACTATGAAAATATAAATAAAAGAAGTAGTAGATTGAACGTTATGAGCAGAAAAAACAGACAAGAAACTTTCAATACACTTGAGGCACATGGGTAACCACATAGTCAGGAGGTACTAGTCCAGAAAAGACTGCAGCTATGGGCAAAATCTCTCCCTCTTTTCAAATGTTGACATATACATAAAAAAAACCCAAAAAACATTTTTATATTGAATCTACTCGACATAGCATGACAAATAAAATTAACCTACAATGCTAAGCAAATAAAGTCAGTGCATGCTGATCTGAACACAGACTTTCTTTTCTACTGGAAAACACCAGATTTGTTTTCATTATGAGAGGGACAAAGGGAAAAGCTGAATTTTATTTGTAAGGAAATTTAATAAAACAAAAATAATTGGATAAATATGTTCCACTTCAAAAAATGAATATTTTTGTTCAGATTTTAATTTATGTTCAGGATACAGGTTGCGAAAGTAAGAAGAATTTTAAGTGAGAAATTACAGCATTTCATTATGTATAAGACTGAAAATGAGATTTTCATCATTTTTCCTTAATTAGTTTTTATCAAAAGTGACATTTTACACAAAATTTTACTATTTATAAATACAAATGATTTTTTGAAATGATAAACTTTTCTTTCAGAAACCTCTCCATTTTTTACTTTCACAACTGACAAAATAATGCACCTGTGTTATCAGTCCATACTACAACTTTTGAATGGTTGAGAATTTCATCAGAACCAAATCAAACCAAAATCAACTTCAATGAAAAACAACTTATCAGAGCTGACAGCCTGTTAAAAGTAGATACTAGAGACAAGCCAGAAATTAAGTGCAAACTGTGTGTCCTGTACACTGTATGCCTTGAAAACCCAGTAACCAGATAACATTACAGAATGAAGAGCATTAAATGTCAAGGACATCAGATACAGAAAGAGGTAGGCAATGAATGCACTTAAGAAGTCAACAAGAAGTGGAAGCACTGAAGGAACATTCACACAAATATGCTATAAGGTGAACAAAAATGATGCTCTTAGAGGGTGTTGCAGCAATACATTATGGGATGGAAAAAGTAAGAGTATGCACCAAGACTTTAAGTGTAGTCATCACAAACCAGGCAAAATAGGAAGAAAAAGCAGTCGAGATATTTTATATCTTGCAGGCAGGTCTTTATTCAGAAATCAATTTAAGGAACTAAAAATCTGCAGAGTCCTTAGGTATGCTAAGTTTTGTATCAACCAGCAAAAAGAGTGGAAAAAAATCCCTTTTAGCAAGGGATTATAACAAGAAATGGCTCAAAAAATAGAGACCAGGCACTTAGCCTTTATTCATACATGTAGAATTAGTCCAAATGCTAAGTCCAAAAAATATGAGCAATGAAGCTGATTAATCTCAAAATTAGAATATTTATTATTTGCTGTTTTGTGCACACTTACACCCCCCCATATTAAAAATCACAATCCAGTGAAATGAAGGAAATAGTTGCACTGCAGACTGTCATAAAATGTTGCTTGGAGAAATGAAAGCTGAAAAACAGTATGTTTTTTAGTATCACGATAAAGGAGATCACAGGTGAGGAAGCTGAGAAGAATGGACTGGGGAGTTCTGCAGGAGCAGAGGGGGCAAAGGATTTGCTATGAGCAAGTTTTTCTTTACCGGCTGTGGGACAAACCCTGACAACCTCACTGCTTTGGAGGATAGATAAAAAACATGCTTCATGCCTACTGGTTAGTAGGATGCCTCCTTTAGGAGGCAAAAAATGTTAACCTGCCAGCCAAATTTTCCCAAGCCAAGTTCCAGCACAAGAAAACATAACTGGAGGCACTCAGCCCCAGAGCCCTGGAGCACTCAGGCAAAGAAACACTCTTACCTCAGGTTTTAATTTTTACTTGATTTATATCAGAAATAATATATAATAGCTCCCCTATTCACCTATGTGTCCTGTAATGCTCACACGCACAGAGTACGCAGATTATGAGATAGACTAATGTCTCTCTCCACTGAAATTACTGTAACAGCAAAGCCGTTTTGCAAATGACAGCGTAAGTATCAGCTCAGATAATTCTGGAAAATTAATGCCCCGAATTAAATGCAGGCTCAGAGCTGAGGGAATACATTTTATTATTTAGTCTTTTTACTCTTACTTTATATACATTGTTTATTACTCTGTCACTATTATACATATATTGTCCGATGTGCAAGACTTCCTGCACTATGAGGAGTAATAATTGCTTTGTTTTTCCCACCCTCCCCATTCTTCAGCACAAGGCTATTGCAATAATTTAGCAGGCTTTAAAAGCAAAAAGGCTTTGGATCTCAGAATCCAAAACATGAGTGCTGAGAGCTACTAAACAGTGAAAGGTGAACAGCTTGCAGGGTGAGGTGGAGATCAGAGGCATGCACTCAGTCTCTCCTAACCTGGAGAAGGGGATGGGAAAGCCAAACACACCTCTAAGGCAGCAATTCATTCACCTTATATGCCCTAAACTTGCTCTGCAGAGGTGCCACTCTCTCCACACTGATAGATGGAGGCCAAATCATTAGCATGGACTAAAGCACCTGATATTTTGAAGGTTCAGAATACATTAAAGAGATTCTACGCAAAAGACTATCTGACTCTGCAGGGCAGGGACAAGGAAGAAAAGCTTCACAGGACATTACCAGAAGAATAATAAGGGTGAAATAACAAGGTGTCTGTAACAGTAACACAAGTTTGCTGGTTGTTTGTTTTTCGATTTGTTGATATATTTCTATTTTTGAGACCTAGAGAACTGCCTCATCCAATTTACTACTAATAACAAAAAATTTTTTTAAACTTAGAGTCTGTATATGCCTCTCATTGTATCAGGCTGTTCAATTATCAAACAGAAAGGGCAAATTCTCTCCTTGGCCATATCCTTGGAGGTTCCTTAGTCCACAGGGCGTTAAACACAGGCTCTATCCATTAAGAGGAAAACATCCTTAATACATTAAACACACTCCAAGAATCCTCTAAAGGGTTGAATCTAAACCAAAATTCAGGAGGGTAATAGTATGGAGTATGAGAGTATACCTCAAAGATGCTCTGAACTACAGTACATTTTGGTCTGTGTCATACAATGCAAAAAAAGAACATTCATTCTTTCTTCATATACTACTTACTATACTCAGCTGTTCCATGATATCAATTTTAATTTTTTATCTGTTTTCTGAGCCATTTGATCTTTTCTATGCTTCAAGGCTGTGGTAGCTGCTTTTGATACTTTATGTTTGAGTTATCATAAGGTTTTAGTTGTCATACTAATTGTGGTAATTCATGTTGTCTTGTGTTATCTTTCTACTGAATTCAGACTCCAGGTCAATCTTATAATGAGCTCTGTTGTTGCATTCACCTGGTGGCAGAACATCAAAAAATACTTTGCAGAAACTCAAGTTCTCAATCTGCAAAAGCCCTCATGATCATGGACTACTCAGTGGATAACAGATTTGCTGAATGATGACGCTTAATTTTTTTGAGTTGCAATCAATGGCTCGATGTCCAAGTGGGGAATGGTGACAAGTGGTGTTCCTCAGTACTGGGATCAGCACTGTTCAACCTCTTTGTTGGTGACTTAGTCTGTGGGATTGAATGCGATCTTGGTAAGTGTGCCAACAGTCCCAAGCTGTGTGGTGTGGTCATATGCTGTAGGGAAGGGATGCCATCCAGAGGGACCCTGACAGGCTTTAGAGGTGGACCCATGTGAACCTCATGAAGTTCAGTGAGGCCAAGTGCAAGGTCCTGTATGTGGGTGACGACAATCCCAAGCACAAACACAGGCTGGGCAGAGAATGGACTGAGAGCAGCCCTGAGGAGAAGGACTTGTTGGTGGATGGAAGCTGGATATGAGGTGGTAATGTGCTCTCACAGCCCAGAAGAACAACCATGTCCTGGGCTGCATCAAAAGCAGCACAGCCAGCAGGTCAAGGGCAGGAATTCTGCCCCTCTACTCTCGTGAGACCCCACCTGCAGTGTTGTGTCCAGTTCTGGGGCCCCCAGCATAAGAAGAATGTGGACCTTCTGGAGTGAATCTAGAGGAAGGTGAAGAAGGTGATCAGAAGACAGGCTGAGGGAGTTTAACCTGTGCAGCCTGGAGAAGAAAAGACTCCAGAGCAGCCTTCCAGTACCTAAAGGGGCCACAAGAAAGCTGAAGAATTAACAAAGACATGCAGCAATAGGACAGGAGAGAATGGCTTCAAACTGAAAGAGGGCAGGTTAAGTGAGACATTAGAAAAAAATTGTTCACTGTGAGCATAGTGAGGCACTGAAACAGGTTGCCCAGAGAACCTGCGGATGTCTCATCCCTGGAAATGTTCAAGGCCAGGTTGGGTGGGGCCCTGAGCAACCCTGTCTAGGGGAAGGTATCATGGTAGGGGGTTGGAACCATTCTATGATTTGAAGATTTGAGGATCCTATTCAGGGCTTGTCAATCATTAGGTCAAAGTTAGAGTTAGGAAACAGATTTTGCTGGTTTAGGAATCTGTAAGTGTGTCAGTTCCTTCTGGCTGAACTGCCACATAGGAAACATACAACATTATAGTCAAAAGGAATTATAAGGACAAAATTAAAAGCAAATGAAGAAAAGACAGAGGGTAGTTACAAGATACTTAGCTGCTAAAACTACTGGAAAGCAAAACTGCATCTTACCTTAAACAATAATTTCCATTTTTTTCTTATCTCTTTCCCTTTATTAGAATTTTCCTTGCATGCAATTACATTATTGCTTTAGTTAGGATCAAAAGTGAATCTTCTCTCTCCACTTTGGTTCAAAAAGGTCAGCAAGTGAATTAGATTCCTAGTGGGGTTACTTACTGATCAGTAATAATGAGGCCTTCTACATTCAACATTTTCTTGATAACCCAAGCATAACAGAGGTCATGCTTTGTTAGATGACAAAAGGATGTGCAGGGCTGCAAATACTGGGAGACATTAAATGCAAGATGTTCTTGACAAACTGGAGAAATGGTCTGGAAAAATGTAATTCATTAAGTGTAAATTCTAGCTCTAGAACAGTGTATACAAATACAACATGGAAAACAACTAACTATGGCAGAAGCCATGCTGGAAAAGATCTGGAGGATGCAAACAGAAAATGGCTCAGCATTGAGCTACTGCTATGGAAATGAATGTTCCTTATATTGGGAGCTTATATTCCTTATACAAACAGGAATATAATCTCTAATAGGTACAAAATAATCCTCTTTTCTACTTTCTTCACCAGCCCTGGAGTCTCAGCAGGTCTGATGTGTCAGATGTTGGGTATCACCTTTCAAGAAAGATGTAGACAATCAAAAGAGAACCCAGAGGAGAATGCTGAACAAAGTGAAAGGGATTTGATCTCTGGGAAAAAAAATATTGAAACTATTGGAATTGTTTTATCTGGGGAAGAATGCTTGCAAGGCACAAAAAAAAAAAAAAAAAAAAAAAAAAAAAAAAAAAAAAAAAAAAAAAAAAAGAAAAAAACATGCTGTCTATGAATCAGGAGAAATACTGAAAGTTTAGATTGAGAAAAGGGCTTTGAGAAGCTTTTGGTATTGGTTAAGCCAGTAGAATAAATTTTTCTGGAGGATGCAAAAACCTCATCAGCACAGTTTTAAGCACTATTTGACTGAACCATTTGATTGAAACCATCAGAAATGTCATAGGTAGAGGGATCTTGGCTTGAAGCAAAGAATCCCCAGTCCAGATGGCAGACACAACTCAACTGAATACCCTGCAGACTGCCTGTTAACATCTCATATTTTTGCTCAGCAGATGAAAAAGAGATATACTAGGATTTAATACTTTGCAAATTCTACAAGATACACATAGGCTTGGTTAGTTCAAAATCTCCACAAGGCATCAGACTTACTGTGTATGCACAGGCAATCTTAGATGGAAGAGAGACTTTCTGTATAGTATGTGTGATCATCAGACAGCCCTGGTTGCACTACTGCTCAGACACATTGCTGCACTAACATCACGCCACATTTTGCTGCTAATGAGAGAGAGAGCAATGTTCTGCTGACCTCTGTCCTTTATTTGATGACCCTGCAGTATCCCTGCCACCTGATTTTCATCTTGCTTTTGAGGGATGGTCAATTAGATCATTGCTCTTTTCCTCTTTGTCACTGTTTCACCTGAACCCACTCTCTACTTCACTTTTCTTTTGTTTTTCTATCCCATGCACCTCCTCCATTTCTTCTATTTGTAGCATTTTTTCAGAGCCATGTCTCCTTTTTTTTCAACACAGTCTGCATCTCTCTAAAATGCATACATGGGCTATTAGCTTCTCTTCAGCTCTTGCAGCGGGGGTTTCTTCTGTCCCTGAGGCCTTGTCAGAGATCATCACTTTAAATGCCAAACATGGAAGGGGTTCACAATCAACACGGACATGCCAACAACTCTGACTATCTCGCTTGCAAAAACAATCCAGCACCACATCAGTCAGCCCACTTCGTTTTCTGTCGTCTGACTGTTGTAGGTTATGAGCAACAGAAGTGACAGGGATAAACCAAAAGCATATCAAACCTGCTATAATTCAGTACTGTTGGAAGAGGTGAGACTGGGTTCTTTGACTGCTAGTGGCTTATGAAAGAGCAATCCTTAAATATTATTGTATTTGAAAGACAACACTTAATTCTGTATAATATATACTATTAGCTATTGATACACTTGCTTTGTTTAGGGAAATCTGAATAATAAAACAGATTGCTGTTTCCAGCAAAACACTTCAAGCTGGATTTAATAGTGCTGAAATGCTAATTGTGAATTGTATTTCACATCATACTCTGCAGACTAATTTAAAAAGAGGAAAACATATTATGTTAAATACCACAATGCATGCACTCTGAGTCATCTAAGCATATGATGAACTGGAACAATACCAGCAACACAACATAAAGTGACTGAATTTAAGCTAGAGGGAGTACAATACCTTTTGACCAGGCCTAGTATATGCTGAGAATATATACAGCTGCACATACACCAATAGGTTTCTGGCAAAGAAAACAGTGTGAACACTTTTTCTCTCTTCGTTTCCCAGTGCAACCATTCAAATACATTTGCAGAAAGTTACTAAGAAGTAAAATAAGTAGTCTTGTTTGTATGAAGAACAGGCAGCTGCAACATCAGTTCCCCATGCTCCTCTGTGACACTGACCATACTCATATTACACAGATGCTTGCTTTTAGCATCCTAATGAGAACTTTCAAGAATTCAATTACTATTAAATTAGCTTTACTGAATGTTATCAGAGTGCTTCTGAGGGTTTTGTATTATCCTATCAGCACAGGAAGGAAGGAATACCACACTGTCAATCCAATTATTTTTTCATGTACTTTTTACAAACAGGGGAAGGGTCAAGCATATGATTAGTCTTTCTCGGGGGAAAAAGAAGTAGGGAGCTGATATCTGGGAATTCAGTACCAGTTCCTTGGAACTTGAAGAAAGCCATTTTTTGTCAAAGCTTCTCAGAGCTTTCGGTAACCACCAGCTTTTAGTAGTCACTGCAGCATTTCCAGAGACACTGGCTACCTCTGAAACGGCTACCAAGTGGACAGGATAGTGCTCATTATCCACAACACAGTGGAATTCAAACAGGTCAATTTAGCGTCTGCCTCATATAACTGCAGATCTTCTCTGAGGTGTAAGAAGTTCTGGAAAAGCCCACCTGGCTTCCTCCAGTTGGGTTCTGAAGCCCTCCCAGAAGCCCTATGACTATGACTGTATGACTCTGAGATACCTGGGTGTGGAGATGTGTGGTTGCTCACAGGGATACCTCTGCTTTCAGAAGAAAGGTCAGAACACTGGTCCTCAGTTCTTTCATCTAATAACTTTTTATGTTTTCCCCAATACCTTTCAGCATTATCCAAAGCAATATTACAAAGGGTAATGCACTTCAGTTATAGTTCCATGGTAACATTACGTGAATGCTAGATATTTGTAAACAGGCATTACTTGCACAGATTTCCCTTTTCTAGCTTTCCTCCTTCATATCCCTGGCCACACATATTTTCCTTTAAAATATGCCCTAGAAAGCTTTTTGGTACTTTACTCTCTTGATTTCCATTCTGGTAGTTGTGTTTCCACAAGTCTTTTCTGAGGATCAAGCATTAACTGGCCTCCATCGGTTCAAAATTGTATTCTGTTTCTGAGATATGTAACAGCCCTGTTAAGAACTGAGACAGAAAGTAGACTAGGGATTTTATATAGAAATCCTCAGATGCCCCACTGTGCCCATCATTCATCAATAGCTTAGTCAACTGCCCTACTATTAGAAATAGGTGATGCCAGCAGGGATCAAAGCACAAGAGATTCTGAGTGCATGTTAACTGAATTAAATTGTAACTGTATTAAACTTCCATGAATTCACAGGTTGATTTTAGCTCGTTTAGCAACTAAACTTCTACTCGGTGGATATAAAAATACACATATACAAATATACACCTACAAAAAGAAGGAATCAATACTCTCAATACATTGCAAATTTAAAAGACTCAAACACAATTAAAACCTGCTTAGCTTAGGAGTAACGCAGAAGAATATAATTATTTCTCCCGGTGCTTAGATTACCTTCTCTGTTAAAACCTTTCCTTCTGGAAAACCTTAGCTGTTTAGAGAGCATAAAACAGTAAATAAATATGTGCTGATAGTAATTTAGTTATTCATATTACTGGAAAAATGGTTGTATTTAATGCTTCGGCATACAGAGTGCCATACGGTTGCCTTTTCTTATTTATTGAACCAGTCCAGGGAAGAGTTACCACCCAAACATGCCAGATCTCTAGGTATGTGTACACTTAGCTAACTCATATTGTGACGGCAAGTTGGTATAATCCTGTGCCACACAGCAATAGGGGACCTCAGTGACACTGTAAGGTGACAAAACACAACACTGTGCTCGTGAAACACCAGCACTGCATGTTTCATGCAGAAGGTAGCATCCAGAAAGTGCTTACCTTCTTTCAGAGTCAGTCACTTTTGAGCTGGGCAGGTACCATCCCTGGGGGGACAGCAGCAGATGTGCTCCCACCTCCAAACCTCCAGTGTATCCTGCTCATTGCACTCCAAGAAAGATATTTCCATGAGCCACCAGCTGTGGAGCTTCTGCTGATGGAGTGCAACACATAAGAAAGGCCCAAGCAGCTTGTAAAAGTAGGGCAAGGTTTTCCATTCAGTGTTACACAGAGGTGGGAGGGAGTGAACATGCCTCCAGCCCAACTGGCCTTACACCTCCCCAAGGGGAGAGCATCTCCCTCTTGCACCCATGTCCTTGCTGCCCACCTGCCTCCTGGACAAGCACAGAGAAGATTCCTGTGAACAAGTGATTCAGATTGTAATTTTTTATTTCAAGTGAACCAAGTGGTGTTGACTAGTATGGACCATGCAACAGCAGGCTTTGTAATGCTGGAAAAGTAATCTGCTTCAGCTGAACCACTGCAGAGAAGTCTCCTCACTGCCAGTAAACTGGAGAATTAGATAGACACCATGTTTTCAAAGCTGTGCAAAACCAGGACAACTTCCCAGATACTTTCCTTCATACTTCCTGTACATTCATTCTTATACCTTGCAGCATGAGGTTTTAGACTAAACTTTGAAGGCTTTTTCAAAGTCAGCCCTATGACTTTTTTCCTGTGTTTATTTTTAGCCAGCTGAGCTTCCATTGACTTTGATTTTAACACAGTAAACTTGACTTAGAAAAGCTTTTGGGGGATCTTGATATATGTCTGAGAACTGGGGCTTCTAGCTTTCCCTCCTCCTCTGCTCCTCCAGGATAACTGGCAGCACCACCACACAGCTACTTTACCTCTTGTCACCCCACAGCAATAATCAATACAAACTAAAAAAGGCAAACACTGTAGCTACTATTTGAGAAAGAAACTGCAAAGACACCCATGGTCTATGGTCTGTGGAGATGACTCATTCCACAGCACAATCTAATTCCAAAACAATTACAGCAAAATCAAAATCCTCACACAAAGGAGAGACAAAGCACTAAGTCTGGACCTCTGTTGAGCACATACCTCTGTAAAGATGACATGACTGCAGAGATCACACTGCCAGTTAACTATAAAGCACAACTGTCCATTTGCTTTAAACTCCTCCATGGAAAATTAAAGGTAAAGAAAAAAGAAAACAGGGCAGCATGGTTCAAATGTGAGTGCTGGTGCACAAAATTTGCTACAGCAGTTTAATTCAAAAAGAGAATTAGCACTCTTTTCCTCCACTGCAATTTAAAATAAATTACTCACTGACCAAAACTAATAGATTACCATATTAATTGGTAACTTTTGTGATCATTATACAGTAAGAGAAAACCACAGTTTCTCTAAATATGTTAATTACTCAGATAATTATCCAAAACAATTATATAACACAATTATCCAAACAATTACTTAGGAGGAATATTATCTCCAGATGCATCACAAGTTATTCTACGAAGTACTCAATATTTATCATTTTAGCTGTATTGGCTATGATTGATCAAATGAGTCACACATTGTTCTACCAATTCTCCATTGGGAGCAAATACTTCTAGAGCAAATATCCACTAATTCTAACTTCAGGTGGTGTAAATATCACACACATGAGCTCACACTTTACATTCATACTCTGTGGTAGAAAAAGTCAGAACTAACCAAAAGCTAATCCAGTCAAAATGCCACTTGCCTATGTATTGCACTTCCTCTACTTGCTCTCGAAGCAACATTTTCTGCCTCTAAAGAGCAAACTAGACCAATTTCTGTGAAACATTTATATGAACAGTCAGACTCCTTCTCTTGGTCTGAAACTAGTCACTAACTTGGTAGCAAAACTATTTTAAAAAATCACAGTTTTCTATGTTACTGCAGAAAATTAAGTGGTAACTATCATGATCTAGTACAGTATCGCAAATTGTCAATCAATCATGCAAAAAATCCTTAAGCTCTTACTTCAGATCTGACTTGATGGGGTTCTTGTTTTGAACTTCAATTATATTATCACCTTTTCTTGAGGTTCATTCCATTTTCTTGGAATGAACCTAAGAATTCAAAGCACAACCACAGCCAAAGCAGGCAAATTTTGCCTGTGTTTGTGGGCAAAAAGAAGGGAAATGATAAACCAGGCTTCAGCTTCTATTAACACTGAGAAAAAAATTTAACAGATTAGCTGTTCTATAATTGAAGTTTCGGGACATGCTACAAAAGCCCTAAGAAAGCATATGTCCTGAATCACTAAGTTCTTGAGCAAGTTCATCACCAACTCATTAGCATTTCTGTATCATTGCATTTCTAACATTTTTTGGGGACGTTTCAATGGTCATTATGCCCAGGCTAACTGAGGTCCAGTATGGTCTCTGAATTACCTTAAGCAGCAAGGTTTAAAAAGCCCATGAAGGACATCTCATTTTACTGTTTTAAAACATTGCATATTAAGATATTCCAGTTTGATCATTACAAAGACTTGTCAAGGCTTACCCTAATAGCACATTCTTCAAAACATTCTTGGGCCTTATTTTCAGATGTTTTTCTCCTAGTTGGACAGATTTGACAGGCAACTAAGCCCCAGGGCTAGGCATGAGTTTCACTTCTTAACAATATTGTATCTACAAAGAACAGCATACAAAAAGACAAGTTGCTCCATGCTCTGCAGCTTCTATTGACTTTAAAAAGCAAACTCCTACTTCTTCCTCTGCTTTCACAGAAGAATTTAATTGGTGCCAAAGTGAAAGATCCCAGCATGACCTGTCTCCACTCTAAGCCACTCCAGCTGTGATTGTGAGAAAATTTGTACATTCAGACACTGCTGCAAGAGAGACCTTCCTAATAAGCTGAGGTTTTGCGCTGATGGAGAAAAAAAGAAGTGCTTGGATGGAAACAGAAAGCTGAGACTCAGCTTACCCCACCCTTAGAGGCAAAGAAAGATTTAAAGACCTCAATAAGCACCAAAGGAAAACAGAATAAGCACTCGACTGTTTACTCCACACAGAAGATGTAGTACAGGTAATAGCACTAACAACTTGCATAGGGTAAGTATTAACCTATAGTTTATTAACTTATGTTATATAGGCATTAGGATTGCAGTTCCTATACATTTTTTCCAGCTTTCTGACCAGAATCTCACTAGGGTACAGCTCCTTTGCAGTCACTAGGCATTTGACTGCATCCTGGGCAAATCTGAGTTAGCTTTAAACTACCTGTTGCTGCTTTTAATGAAAAGCGAGTCACTCAGCCTCAGCATATGTTCACTACCCACCAGTGTGAGGTGGGCACACTTTATCATAGAATCATTAAATGGTTTGGGTTGAAAGGAACCTTAAAGATAACCTACTTCCAACCTGGCAGGGACAGCTTTCACTAGACCAGATTGCTCAGGACCCAATCCAACCTGACCTTGAACACTGGAAGGATGGGGCATCCACCGTGGGAAACCATCTGGGCAAATCCATCTCTGGGCAATGCATTCCAGTGCCTCACCACCCTCACAGTAAAGGATTTGTTCTTAATATCTCATCTAAACCTACCCTCTCTCAGTTTAAAACCACTTCCCCTTGTCCCTAGAGCCTTCTCTACTCCAGACTGAACAACCCCAACACTCTCAACCTTTATGAACTGCAGTGCTGCTGGATGGGCATTCCTAGTTTTCAAACACTGGTCTCCTTCTGTTGCAATCCACAGCCTCCATCCACTGTCACAAAGTGGACGGTCTAATTCAAATGTACTATACATGCCCATCAGTGACATGACAATACCCACAGCCACCAGTTGTGTGGCAAGCTGTTTGTCTTTCTGATTTTGACTCTACAAAGCTTAAGCCTTGCACATTAAAAGAAGCTAATCACAAAAAAATTTAAGTGGTAGCTTCTCTGAGTGTGTCGAGCTAGATACTAGGAAAAGAGGTTGACTATTTTTCAGTACTGTCAGTGGAGAACCACAGCATGCAGGTAAAGAGCAAGAGCCAAGAAATTATTGGAAAGATAATGCCAGTCCTTTAAAACAGTACTTCAGATGGAGCTAAACTAAACATGAACACAGGCTAAACAGTCTGTGTCCCAATAGTCTTCTAAGGAAAAATTGAAGCCTACTGAAAACAGTCTTGTGCTAGAAGAATTTTGCCAACCTTGGATACTTCTCTATTTATCTTTAGAGTATCACAGACACATAAAATTATGTCACATGCACATCTGGACAGAGTAATGATTTCATCCAATTAAACGTATTATTTTAAAGGCAGGATAAGAATGGCCAAACAGAAATACATAGGTAATAGAAACGCCTTTAAAATTCTATGTCTTCATAATTGAAACATAAAACCACATGGTTTCCCATAACTTCAGCTTGAAACAATTGAGAATCACCTCTGCATGCTCAGGAGTGCTTTTTGCAATCAGTGAAACTAGAAAGGACAAAGTCAGAGGTGAAAGGCAGATCTGGCACAAGGGTATTATTCTCTTCTTTCTTGTGCAACGAAATTCCTCCTTATTCTGATTTTGTCACACTCACTCCTTTCCATCTCAAGTCATAAGCAGAGTACCTCAAAAAGCTCCTCTTCCAGTAATGATACTGCAAGGGTGAATAAATCAAAATTTTGACTTGCTAAGTTTCAGCTTGTCACACGGGGAAGTAGTTCATTACTAAGAACGAAACAAGGTCTTATCGACCTGCTATGCCATAAGAGAAGGCAAGGTAAAATAATCTGCAGGATGAGTGCAGGACAATATTACTCAAATACAAATAATGGACACAAGATTTAATGCCCTTTGGGACACCATTATGGCTGAAATTTGTGAACCAATGAAGCATTAATTTGCCACTGACTGCAGTGGGACTATGATTTAACTGTTTTTGTGTTCTCCCAAAGTGTGGAGGACTCAATTTTTGAAACTTCATATACGAATTTGGAATGAGTAAGACAAAGAAACTAGTCATAAATCTGAAAATGTAAACAGTAATTACAAAATGAACATTTTCTTTAACAGGATTTTTGAACAGAGAAATAGCCATGTAGACTAAAGTCAATCAGACTATTCTTTGGTAAGTCTAAAATATTATGCAGAGAAGCATTCATTTCAATGACATTTTAAAGGGGGTCCATGCCAATTCCAAAAGGAAAACAAGGAAGAGAAAAAGGAATCAAAACACTTCCTTTCTCAATTTGAAAACTGACATTTTGAGTCAAACATTTTCACATAACAGAATTATAAGGCTGTGACTTTGTGCCAGTATGGAACAAAAATAGATATATAACCTTCAAAAAATCATCATGAAATCAATCTCGTTCCTTTGACCTGATCTCTAATTGTCTGGAATTATAGCATATAGCTGAAGAAGCTGCCAAGAAATGTCGACAATTCAAAGACATTATGAAAGTAAGCAAAAGATCAGGTAATTTTTTTAAACATAACTTCACTGATTTTGTAAAAACCTTGGCTTGATGCCCATTTTAAATTGTTTTTTTTCCTCCATATGATTCCTTCTTGCTACTAGATGTTTGTGAATCACTAGTGATGCCAGATTCAACTTCCTTACTTTCAATTAGCAAAAAGAAAAAAAGAGTTACTGACCATACCATCAAAATACGAGAATATTTTCAGTTCTTATCTACTATTCTGTAGGTGTGAAGAGAGTTGTAACTGCTGTTGGACAGGCTTTAACTGGAAGCTCATTTTTGCTTTCAAAAATATGTATTAATGGCAGGATGGGCACAGAGGAGGCAAATCCCTTTCTTCCTGGCAGACTGAATGTGTGATGTTGGCAGGTAGGAAATCGACGTTTCTTTGGTCTGGAAACCAATAACGTGAAACTTATGATGGGCCTGAGTTTTTCTCAGTGGCTCTACACAACCAAACCTCAGCTTAGGGATTCCTGGAGTTCATTTTCAGAGCCACATCATTACTCTGCACTGCTGTGCTACCCCTGCCTGGATGTCAACAAATCTGATGGAGGTAACATCTGGCTCCACTTGGAAAGGTGAGGTGGAAACAAGCTAATTAGGCAGCCTGTCACTAGAGGGCAATGCAACACTACAGCTGTCCCATTCCCGCCACCCCCGTCCTCCTGCAGCCTGTCTAGCCCGTGTTTTCTGTGAGCTTCATGGTCCCTGGGGTGCTCTGGGTGCGCTGGGCACAGCCTGTGATAGGGAACAGCAGCACTGACCTTCGGACATGGTCACATCGTGTGCAAACCAGGTACAGCTCTACTTTGAGGTGTAAATGAGAACAACCTCATTCTCAGTCTAGAGCAAGACCCTGCTTAAGCATAATCCATTTGATTAAACCGAGGGATGTGGGATTTTGCAAAACACATGTAATGCTCGGTGTGTAACTGGCAAACGGTTAACTAGGTCAGGGACACCTGTGTGTAACTGGGCCTCCTGGCAAGGTGATACTGCAGAACAATAGGCAGTAGAAGAGAGGCAAGAGCTCGAGGAGAAATTGAGTCTTAATAGAAGCAAGCAAGAATTCCATTTAAGACCAAAAATCATAGCAGTTGTTAGGCATCTAAAACTGCATATAGTCACAATCAGTTTTGTCCAGAGAGAGGGAGAGCAAACAACCAAGTTTTGCATGGGCAGAGTCCAGAGGATATGTCAAATCTTGAACTTGGTGCTGCTGTAGAATACGTTTGGTGCCACTATGTCATGTTACAGGAGTTTGGTCTAAGACTCTCAGTATTTAAAGAAGATGCTTATTTTCACAGAAATTGAAAAATTTCTCTTTTTAATGCAAATTAAAATCCTCTACCCAGTTATAAATAAAAAATTAACAACTTTATCTAGGTCAGGGCAGTGAAGCTACATTAAAGTTTTATCCTCATTCACTAAATTTTAATTTTAATGTGGCACATCTGACAACTCTTGCGGGACTACTTAGAATCCATTGACATCCTTCTGTCACTGGTATCAAAGCCTCATCTTTGAGACTCTTGTTTCCAGATACCTAGCTGTCACTGGATTATTTTGTCTCTGCAGTGATGTCACAAGTGACCACTGTGTAGACATGCGCATGCATGTCCCCCATTTGTCAGCTAAAGCTCACACACCACAGAAATAAACGCCTTTAGCTACAGAAACACAGGTTTCCATGTAATCACTCAAAGGTGAAGCAATACTCACTTTTTTAACTCTTTCAGCCTTTTTAGAGTTACTGGAACTGCTTGCCTATAAATTAAAACTCCCAAACAACACTACAGTTTAATTTGCAAACAATGTTTTATTCAAGGAATGATTATGAGAAGAAAAACCATTTTGCATATATCTGCCATCACTTTTTTTACGACTATTTATGGCAGAAATGTTTATGCAATTTTTGATAGAACTGTCTGTGGATCTGGAAAGCATCTAATCCTGGGGTAGAAACAGTACCAGACAATTTATCTAGTCAATCAGTCCATAATTACAGAAGAAATTTAGCATTCGAGCTACTGTGGCCTTTAGTGCTTGAGCAATTACCAGGCTTAAATACAAGCCTCTTACTGAATAATAGTTATGACACATTCATGGAATGTCAAAGTATGCTCACAGATCATTCACTGGCAAAAACTCACTCTCAACATTCAAAAATACAAATGGTGAAATGCATATCTGTAAGGTAGGTGCAAATGGATTCACATCAACTTGTCAGAAATTATTTTAACCCAGAAAAAAATCAAAGTATTTCTCCTGTTAGTATTCCCAAGAAGCAGCCAAGATTTGTCCTCAGACCTCAGATCTCCTGCTAGCATGGCTGTAACTCAATAAAAGAAATACCCTGTCAGTCTGGGCAGCTGGCTAATCCTGGACTTCTACAGAGAAGGGAAATATGTAGGAGAGTGAGAGCCATTCATAATACATGCAAAATTACAACAAATGGCAGAATTACAAAGAGATATTCTTTTCACTTGCAGTTGTGTTTCACAGCATGTACCCACTGCTACTGTCTTGCCTACAGATTTGCCCTGACACACTCAGGGGACCAAAAAACTCTCCTAATGTTTCACAAGACCCCAGCTGGAAGATGTTGCACTAGGTCTGATCAAGCCTGCGCAATGGATTTTTAGGTGAGATGCAGTATGCGCAGAACTGAACCCACCCTTTAATCCTGAGGTTCATCTGCCAGGGCCGAGCGAGCTTGGACAGTGGCAGTGAGGTCCTCAGGACGTAGGTTTGTTTAGAGTGACCTTCTCTTAGATGGATGGCCTTACAGGGCTAAACGAGCTCCATCTGCCCAGGTTTGGGATTAGAGTTGTCCTTCTCCTAGGATGACTGCCAGAAGGCTAACGAGCTCATCCTGCCCAAGCATGTATTGTATCTGACCCTAAGGTTTTGACCTGTCTGGGACGGGCAACCCTACTGAAGGCATGTACCATCACCAGCATAGCTCGCGACCGCATAGGATTACACAGGCTACGCTCCTACTATTAAAACTAGGTCTGAACTCACCAAAGTATTACATCACCCTGAATTTCCCATCAAGGTCCAGAAACTTTTTGCTACTGGAGAGCTTTTAAATCTACATCTTCCTTCTGTGATTTTGCACATAGATCAACTTTCAGGCACCAAAGGCCTGTAACAAACATTGGGCTGGGACGAAGAAAAGGAAGGATAAAACACAACCAGTTAATATAGGTTATACCTGATTAACATAAGCTGGCAGTGGTCTCACTGCATCCTTGACTTTCAAACCAGCAGGTACTCTATTCTGTCCCAACCTGTTCACTATGCACCAATCTCTTAACCTGAATTTACAAAAAATGTTAAAAGCTTTGCCTGGTCACACAGTCACTTGAAGCTTCCTGCACTGTTTCCTCACTTCTCTCCTTCAGAATCATTACCTAGCATGGGGAAATTACATTTCACATACTTTCTTCTGTAAGGATTAAAAATGTAAAGATAAAACGCCAAGAGTTCCAAGAAATGTTTCTGCCAGTTAGAAGTAGTTGCCTGGTTCTACCTAAAATAAACAGGTGGGAAGATAAAATAATGCACCTCACAGCAATAGGGCACAGGGTAATTTTTCTTAAGAGAAAAATGTAATTTTATTTACATGTGCTTGCTATTGATAATTGGCTTTCTAGTTCAAAGTTTAGGTGCTACTTCTGAACCCAGCTACTACTAAGTCCAGAGTACTTGTTCTTCTTGACATGTTAGGATTACATTTATTGAATTTCAACTTTTTTTTTTAATTGAATGCTGATGCATAATCTTACCATTTATTAGCCTTATTTCTCTTTCTTGTTGCAGATGCTTAAGTGTCCCAAGTACCTTTCCTCCTTAAAAATAAAGCTCCTGCTTGTTTGCTTTTTCATTTCCTTAGCCAGACTTCAGATTGCATTTTCCTGAACACCACTGCTATTTATCCAGGGGAAGGACTAAAGGACAGATTCCTTCTGACATTCTCAGTATGCTGCTGTGAAGACTTCTGGCTTCAAGGACCCATAATAATGGAAGATGAAAGCTTTTTACCAGTTCACCTTCTTGAGAAAAATACCAACACACAAAGTTCAAAATAGGTTCAAAATTCATATTCCCCTCCTCAGGAATGAAAGCAATGAAAGCAAAGTAAATCTATCAGAACCACTGAACACATACACATTTACATATAGCAAAGAACAAAATTACTTCTTTTCCAAAGGAGAAAAAAAAAAGTAAATAAAAGACCTTTTTATAGAGTCTAATTTCAGGGATATTTCAGGATCCATTCTCCATTATTTGTGTTTGGAATAATATCTTCAGGCACACAAATCAGCCAATTCTGTAACTTGGCTTCATTTAATTACTTCCTACGTAATTCAAGATGGAAGCAAATTCTTTTCTCTTTATTTACACCTTATAGCAGAGCTAAATTGCTCCCTCCCTCTTTACACCTGCAGTCAGTCATACTATTACATTTTCATAGGTAGAGTAGAAAACTTTTTCTACACTTGCTCTTGCACCAGGGTGTTTGATTTTAAATAAAGTTATTTAGGTAGACAGCTACCTCAGGCACAGCACATGTTTGCGTGGCTACAGGACTTCAGAGGTTGTTCACACACCCATGCCTTGAGTTCTCTGCCATCTAGAAAGCCCCCTATACAACGACAGAAACCCAAATCATAAGCTGGTTCCTCAGACATCTTACTCTTGATCTGTCATGGGAATGCCACCCTCACTCAAAAGGCAGCAAGGCAAAATCTGGGTTTAATAAATGTATCTTCAGTTCCTCATTGAGCAGCTGCTGAAGTTGCTCAGTACACAGGTTCATCTTTGCAAGTGGGGGCTACATGGCAGCAGGGTGGCTTTTAAACCTCCTGATGGTAGCAAACTGGGAAATGTTTTTCAAGCATGGCCATTCCTGCAGCTATGGGCAGAGGGGAATTCCAAAGTAGTACTTCAGTAGTACTCCTTGTGGGCCACAAGGAGTGCACTGAGCATCAGTACCAGAGTAGTCCCTGAAGCCATGAAACCATTCAAAGCACACAGAACAGATCAGGCACTTTGTTACACTGACCCACATTCACCACCCAGCCCTGCCTATTCAAATATGATGCTTATACTCCCCTAAGTTCCTGTATCATTTGATGCTTGCCACTGGTTAGCATTCTAGTATCTCTAATACCAAGGATATTTCCTAATTACAAACGCATAAGGACCTCAGATGTTACAGCAAGGTGCACTTTGATAAATGTTGACCAATATAAGCAAAAAAAATATGGAAAAAAATATATGAGGAAAAATGTCACTACTTTCTTTTAGACACCAGATATGTCACTTTGCATCAGGGAAAATCCCTCACTGAGTTTGTAATTGCCTAGTAGAGGAGAATTCAAAAAGGAACTCAAATTGTTTAAAACTTTGCTGATTTGTCATATTATTAACAGTTTTCCAACTTTAAAAAGACCCTAAATACTACATAGTAGACCTAAAAGCAAAAATAAAATGAAAAGACTCCCCAAACTCCCTCATCTTCACATTAAGATGGATTTTTGCAATGAATGAGTAACCTCTTTCACTTTTAATTTAGGTCTACCCATCAACATGGCTGTTATTATTCACAGCAGCAAAGCCCTTGCCACACTACAGCAGAAATAATAGCTGCATCTCTGGGTCCTTTTTCCCCAAGAATTCGCAGTGTTATTTAAATAAGTCTAGTATGCCATAGGTACAGCAGACAAGGCTGCTATTAATGAAGGGCTATTTTTATTTCTGTCCCAACCTTATATAACATGACTGGAGGTTGCTTGTGGAAGAAAGGATCATTAATAGCATGCCATCTCTCCCCTGCACATAAGGACTCATGACACCCTTGGACATTTTCAGTATTCATGTTGACATCTATATTCTACCAAGAAGCACTAAGTCATTTACTAAACAGCACAGGCAAGACAGTATCCTTGATGTTTCCATAATACATGATGCAGTGTTTTCCCGAGAAAAGAAAAGCAAAGCAGGAAATAGATCTATTGCCAAGTAAGTCACGAACTGCGGGAAAGCCATCGGCTTCTTCATCTGTACCTGTCCAAGACCGAGCACAGTGAGATGGTGCTGCCTGGCTTGTGACTGGGACTCTGATCCTGCTGCCACACAGCTAATGCTGATTGAGATACACCATTGAGTCTTCTCTTCTGCATGGCAGGGAAGTGAATTACAGCATTGAGTAAAGCCTTTTCTGACCTAATTCCACAGTTCAGTCTTTCAAAGGGACATTGGTGAGACGCCCAGACCACGTGCTGTTACAATAAGAGCTGGGTGTTCATGTCCCTGAGGCCCACCTGACTGTTCCCTTCTTCAGAATCCAGATACGGTTCCTCTGCAAAACAAAGTTGTTTCCTACCTGAAACAAAGCTGTGTGCGTGCTTTTCAGGTTACTTTTTGGAAAACATGCAGAAGAAAACAAATGCAAATATTTGCAGTCATATTATTCACACCCACACATAGAACAGTATAGAAAAATTAATTACAAGTAATACAAGTGGATAAGTTACTATATTGTACTTAAAATCTTCACCTTTGTTGTAGACAGCCTCTAAGTGTATTTGACTTCTTTAGCTGAACCTCTGTAGCATATTCAGTATTTCTATGAAACAGATTATTTGAGATGTATCAATAATGCAAAAATTAACATACAGTCTACCTTTCAAGACAGCTGACAGACAGCTGTAATGGAAGATGTAGGTAGAGTAATCTCATTTTAATTCAGGTCTGCTGAAAACCAAACAGGAAATAAAGGAATTAGCTGGAAAAGGACCTTGATGTGAAGAACCTCTGTTTAACCACCTGGAAAATAACTGTCTGTATGGTTTCAGGCATATTATTGGCTTATTTTTTCCAGATCTGTGGGGTTTGCCTTAAAGCCACTATTTAGAGCTGTTGCATTCAGAGGTAAGTGATCATTAAATCAGAGAAGTGGGGAAATGTTACATAACTCAGGGAAAAGAAATTTACAGCAGGCTCTTACGCACCAACCAGAAGCAATTTTGGAACTAGTGAGGACGTGCAAGGAAAGGCTGAAAAACTAATAAGACCTAGATGGATAGGTTTTATTGGTACAGATGTTTTACCTTTTCACTATTTCTAGAGAGATACCTAATAGACCAGGTCCTGAAAAAAGGGCTGTCTTGAAGCATGTAATGAGCACTGCCAGGAGGCAAGAAGTTTCTTCTAGGACTTGTTTCCCAACGGTGGAGCAGATGTGCCTAAACCTTAAAGCTGCAACCCACTGAACCAGTGCAGGAGAGGCTCTGCCCCTGGAGTGCACTGTAGAGGTTAAAGAAATGAAATACATCACCTAACAGGGCTCTGAAGCTTTTTGCTCACAGCTTGCTAAGAGATAACCTTGCTGAGAAGGGGAAAGCCCCGTAGACTGCCATTCATATTGTATGTGCAGGTATTCTTCATGGCCAAAATGAAGAACCCATTTTGAAAACTTACCAACCTCAAAATAATGCTCAAAATAATAGACACAAACCTAAATTCTGCTGCACTTAAAACTGTACTGCTTTGCCAATAGAATTTTGAACTTTGTGAACTTTTTTTTACTGACCCAATTAGGTATTAGAAAAAATTTCAGCCTGCAGTGCTGTGAAGATGGGATCCCCTTTGAGCAATAATCTGTTCTAAAATAAAAATACATGCCCAAAAATCCATAATGTTAAAAGGAATCCAAATCTATAATTCTTTTTAAAATCAAGAATGTGTTTTTGAAATTGTGACACTTAGATTTAGGGCTTAAAAATAAAATACTCATTCAACAAAAAGTAAGTTTCTGACACAGCTGTGATATAATAACTGACTTTTATTCAGAGTAACCACAGGTGATTTTTTTGTCTGGGAATGTCTTATTTCTAGCAATATAATTATGTTATGCATCACTTACATGCATGTGTAACAGTTCCCAAACTCTGATCATTTTACTCATTTCTACCACAATGCACAGATAAGTCATTAGCTACTCATTTCTCTGATTAAAGTAGGTAGTAAGAAAAGAGGTGTGAGTGGTATGTTGCTAATGAAAAAATGTGGGTGCCAAGAATGAATTGCAATAATTGCAATATTTTATATTAATCAGATGAGATAAAGAAATTACTGACATGCTTTCCCAGTATGCTCACTTAGTCACCATACTGATAGCTAAGCTGTTCAAGACTTATGTATGAGAGACTTAATACAGCTAATAATAAATTATAATGAAGTCTGAACAAGGATATTTGAAAATGACTGTGTCCACATGACATTTCTTACCGCAGGAGGAAAGGCTGAGTCAGCAGGAGGTTAGAGAGCTATATAATGAAATGAAAATAAGCTTTTCAACCCAAGGAACATGAGAGAGATGGACTTTTAACTCCCAGTGAAAGCCAGCAAGCAGAGCACATAACCCACCTGGCCCTATACAAAGTCATACAGTAAAAAAATGCAAGTCCTCTCCCAGTACCATGCCTGGACTGGAACTGTGTGCAGAAAACATATTTATTGCAGTTTTGCACATCATTATCTCCAGGGCTTCATGCCTCTGCTGCAGGGTAGGATAGTTAGCTTTCCTACTAAAAATGGCAGGATAGGGCTGGAAGCTGAAGCAGAAGAGATTGTGTTTAAGGAAACTTCACTGGGTCTTACACTTCAGAGGTGTAAAATGATGCAGCAGTCTATCCTGTTGAGAAATACTTTTTTCCAAGTGTCTGAATACAACTCTTCAGGCAACTAATACTCTACCTCAGCCTGAAAATCCCAGCTTCGCTGGTATTTTAGCTGGGGTCAGGAGTGTGCTTTTGAAGAGAATCTTCTGAGCACCCCTTCACTTCATTTTGCTGTTACGGCAAGGCAATCTCAGAGCACACACACTGTGTTCATTTGGGATGAAACTAAGCTGGGGTGCACTGAATGTGCTCCATCTGCTCATGGGCAGCAGGATGGAAGTGTTTCTTTACGAAGATGTTAGTGTGGATGTTGGGTCTCCTGCATTCTCTTCTCACCTCTGCAGGATCATCCCCACCTGCTATTACAGGCACACAACAGTGTGCACCATACATACACTACTGCTGCCAACATTGGCATCCCAAACAGTAACTTAGGAAAACAAAATTTTGAGGTAGGAATTTCTTCAACTGAAATGAACATTTGAACAAATGCATATGTGCATATGTGCAAAATTTCAAATATTACCCCTCTGTACAACTTTATAGCTATGTAATAGGGATGAGGAATATGAAAGTAATTATGGGACGTGTAGACAGACTAAAAAAAGTGTATTGTACTTCTAAAATGCTTCTCATCATTACTGCAAGTACTAGTCCCTGCATACTAAGTATATAATTCTTGTCATATTTTTTGTAGAATCATAACAGAGTTTAGAATTTCAGGAGGGATGTGGGTTGAAGGTGAATTAGTTTCATATGCCCTCATATATTTTCATATTTTCATTTTTTCCCACACAGAAGAGACAAAAGGACAGGCAGTTTTGAACAAAAAACCTTTTAGTGTTAAAATTAAAAATTCTTTCCTAAAATTAAGTATTTTCTTTGGAACAGCATTTTAGTCTTTCTTAAGAGAAGGTTGGAATAATGATTAATAAATAAAAGTATTTATGTATTAAATTTAAATAATTAAATATTGGAGCACTGTATAAATGTCTTTCCTTTGTTGTTGTTGTTGTTGTTGCTGTTATTACTTGATTTTCCTTTTCAGTGACAAACTTGATACTTGTGACAAGTTTGATACTTGGAACCAACAAAGAGGTATACACTTGTTAAATAATGATGATTTGTAATCCAGCTGTGATACCTAATTACAATGCATTTTTCATGGTACCATCACAGATTACCATGGCTGATTCTTGGTCAGTCACGATTGCTTAATTAGTAGGAACTTAACTATTATACTTTTTGACTTTTCATGAATTGAATAGAGTATGCACTTCAGATCTTATGATCAAACATATTCCCTGCCCTAAGAATAGCATTAAAGCTGTTATATTGATCAAATCACAAGCAGGCATCTATTTGCAATGCTCCATAAATGTAAAAATGAAAGCAATATTCACAAACCCAATGTGTTACAGAGAACGACAAACTGACTTACTCCTTGAAAAGCAAAACACAATGTATCTGAGAAAATTCAACATAAAAAGCTTCATTCTTGAATAATTTTAAGAGTAATTTTAGATACTTGTGTAGGTGTGGGGGAAAAGCCCTCAATCCTTTAAAGTCTGCCTTTTGTTCAAGCCATCATTTCAAGAGATGATGTTATGCAACTAGAAAGAAAAAAGCAAAAGAGCCTAAACCCAAGTGATTCAACACAGTTATAGTAATGGAATTTCACACAGTCTGCACAACGTTCTGTCTTAGAAAGCTTTAAAAATATTTAGGCATATAGTTTAGTAGATCATTGAGATTCCTGTTCATATTAGATGAAAATATCGATATAAATATTTCTTTCCAAACACCTTTAGACTAAATTATTTACAAGTAAGTCTCAATGCATATGCCTATATGACATTGTCTTAAATACCAAGTCCTAAAATACAGGAATCTTGAACAGATGTTCTTTCTACCTGCTTTAGATTAACTGCAGCCCTTTGTGTCATACAGTGGGCACTATATCAAAGAAAATTTCCATCTGCATCTAAGAAAGAGTCTGAGCTGGTACCTGACAGGAAGGATACTCTCTACAAAAGAGGAATAATACAGTAAAGGTAAGCCAACTTTTTTTCCACAAACGTTAAAGACAGAGGCGGCTTCTGAGGGAGAAAAGACTATTTACTTTCAGTACTGCTTGCACTCCTTAGCCCTCTGCTTAGGACTGCCAAAAAACTTACACATACTGTGTCACATCAATAGGACTTTGCGAAACAATGTCTTATTTCTGAGAACAGTCATTAGCAGATACTGGGTAGGAATGGAAGGACAGAGAAGGCACACAATCGCCTCCTTCTCTTATGCCCTCCTCACTTCTGGGAGTCTAGGGGCCACCAAACTAGGAGGTTACATCCACATCATCGTGCTTTATAGGTTGTCAGCCACCTTCTTCCCATAAATCTCTTGGAGTTTTTTAACCCGGTTATATTTTGTGCACTGACAAACTCAGGCTTCAGTTTATGGATGAATACTTGGTGTGGTTTAAAAAGGTTTCAATGGGTATCCCCTAGCTCGAGGAATGTGAGAAGCAGTTAAGGGAGAAAGGGAGAAAGGGAGAAGAGGGAGGAGGGGATTGAAGGAGATCAAATCTCTGTCTCAATGGGCTTCAAATCACAGAGGCTTTCTGATTATGTTGGAAAACTTGTCCACTCTTATCTGTGTGTACTTACCTGGATACCAACATCTGTATCATTTAAAGTCTGTGTAAAACAAGACTGCGTAAATTGTTTGCCCTGGCTCCCAGTTGGAGCCTCTATTGCAACAGATCATCCCTAAAACAAGACCTTTATCTTTCAGGACTGCATGACTTTGCAAATCTGTAAAATAGGTATGGCAAGAAAAGAAAAATCCACAACTAAACTAGAGATCATTGGGAAAAGACACTCCACTGGGAGCCTGGGACTACTCACTAAACATGGCAAACAGGCTACAAGCTATGGATTTATTTCAGTGGAGCCTGCATAACCTGATGTCAGCAGCTGAGTGGAAGATTCAATGTCTTCTCATGTACCAAGCTAGAAATCTTCACAGGGACATCTAAGTACACCACAGATACTCGTATCAACCCCTAAGAAGGTGGTCTCTTAGGACTGCAGAACCTTAACAATGAGAAAAATAAAGCTTTTGAATTTTGTTATTTTTCTGTAAATCTGGCTGGGGAAGTTCAGTGCCTGTCTTTTTGTCCTGCTCCTCTGAATAACAGTAGCTCAGCAGAGAAGACAGAAACAACAGAGTGTTTGGTTGGTCACATTAGTTCACATTCTAAAGAAATACTAAAGGCATTTTCTTCCAGCAGTTTATGCACTGACAGGCCACTCCAGCGGCTGGCACATCTCTGCTGAAGTCCAGAGTGCCACCTCAAAAGAATCTTTCACTGTTAAGGGTACAAGAGATCCAAGGTTCAGAATTAAAGATTAAAATACTTTAGGTAATGACAACAACGTACATGTTTAAGCTTATGTTCCAAATGCAACAGGCTAATTATTTATTTCTGAAGTTTTAAGGTCAGATTTTTTTTTGCCAGGGATACTAGGAGTTGTGGGAAGATGCTCAAGTATTTTAATGTTATTTGCTCACCACCTCTATTCACCTGTGAGGTGCTACACCATATTTAGCAACTCCTGTCACCACCACAACAACATTTGTCATTGGCTTGCCATTTTCACCTATTCCTGAATACCCTGCAGCTGCTTCTCTGAAAGAGTGAGTCATCCAAAACTGTTAAATCTGAAAGCCAGTCTTAGTTTGACTCTCAGCAAAATCAACACTGTGACGAACCATCCACACTTCTGTGGAGGAGTTCAAGGAACTTGCAGTTAGACCCTAAAGGGCTGTGGGGAGGCAAAGATTCTGACATCTGCACACTTTGCATGGCGTGGTAGTTCAGTAACTCCACTGTAATCTCCTGGGGGCTAAGCGGGAAAGCCAGTCGGCACCACATCATGAGCTGCAATTCCTATCCCTTAAAATAGGCTTGAGGGGCAAGAAGAATCTCATCTCCCCACACACTAGCAAACTTGATGTGATCAGCACTCAAGCTATGCAGATGTCCCTATTCTGTATCCAGACATGCATTATTATTTACATTATACCAAAATCAAAACAAAATTTAAGACCAAATCTCACCAAACTAGGACAAAAAACAAAGTAGGTATGAATCCTACATACTTAAAATACTGCTGGACATAAATTGCTCACATTTGGGATCCTCTTAAACTCTAACAGAAAAAAAAATTGATATTTGACTGCAGAAATTCTTTCAAACAGCAATAGCAAATAAACAGTAGCAATGCATTAGTTATACACATATGAGAATGAAATAGCAAAGTTATATGCTGACATTTCCTCAATCATTTGCTGAAAATGATGCATTTTTAAAATTATCAGTGCTTATCACCTACTGCTTCCTGTTCAGTGGCTTCACCTACAATGATGTTCTCAGAGGCTGTTTGAATTTTGCATGGGGAGGTCCCATGAGGTAATTTTATTTGGTTGCAAACTTTTCTCTCCTGTTGAAAACATGATTTGCATAGCAGATATTATTTTGAGCAGTAAATGTCAATGTTCTATTATTACTTTACATATTTCAGGTTTATAACTGAACTACTGAGTGACATTAGACTATTTTGTATGTTTCCAGCTATTTCAATTCTTTGCTTCATAAACTTCTGAAAATAATAAAATCTTGTTTTGGTGGAGCAGCTTCTAAACATGACCACAAGGTAAAATACCAAAAGCAAACATTCAGGCTATTTGTGTAAGCAGTAGGAGAGTGATCACAAAGTAGAACCAAGAAGCCTCAGTTTATCAATCAGTGGCAACCCCTTTTTTTTTTTTAATATATTTAAAAAAAGATAAATAGAATGTACATTTCAGGCTACCCACTGGACACAACACCTTTCTTCCTTTCTTTCTTTCTCCCTTACACAGATTTCATCCCTTTCTCTCCTATGAGATTTTTGTTGCAGAATTGGGAAATATAATTCACCAAAGTCTTGAACATCTAGAATTGTTAAATTTGGGAAGCTGAGTGTTGATTCCATTACTTGGAGGCAAGACTGAAAGTTTCATTTTTATTGAATTTTCTTATCTATAGCGCTGTGGTTCTTAAGAGCTTGGAAAAGCTGTGCATTATCATTTATGCAGAGGCTGGTCTCTGCAGAATCTGAATTATTCAAGGTGATTTCAAGGCATGTGCACACACAGATTCTCACGCCCAAAGGAGGAAATAATGTAAGTGACCAAACAAGGACCTTAAACATACCAATGAAATGACGCTTCAGAGAAAATGTGAACTTTAATGTACATGTTTTATCAAGCAGTTCTTTCTAAAGCCAGAGCAACATTAAATCAGAAATCTAGTGTTTAAAATAATAATTCTGTATCAGGCATGAAGATGGTCCTACTTGAATGATGAAAAAACAATAATTTGGAGTTAAAGTATTAGAAAAAAATGTCAAAACTCATCACACTAACCATTCTGAATAGGGAATGAATGACCAATTATTGTTTCAAAGCAAGCAGTTCCTGTAAGTTTTACAAGAATATTGAATTATTTAAGTCACCAATTGTTGGCATACCTTTCACAATATATCATCAACTAAAATAAATGATCAGCTGCAGCATCCCTTTCACACGTTTTTACATCATGGACAAAACATTTCATGTTTATGTCTCCCACTGACGTAAAATAGGCAGGATTTACCTCTTGCCAAGCATACAGCTCGGTCAACACCTCTCCTCTGACACCTAGAAAATGTGCATTTCCCATTCTCACTACCTCAGGTCACACTGTGAGAAGTTGTAAATCACATCACAAACATCACTGATCATGAGGATCATAAACTGTAGTAACACAAAAGTTGAAAATACACTTTCTGCTGATACTGGGGCTGACTGTAGCATTTTCTTAACCTGAGAAACCTCATGCACTCTCAAGTTATCTGATGCTACACACACAGCAGCCCTAAAGACCCACTGTCATTGATCACCTCTGTGCAAGGCTGTGGGTGCTCACTTTCTAAGGGCACTCCTCCTGGAAGCATCTATGACCAGGTGTATGTGCTGCACTGCAGTGCTGTGTGGCCACATTCAGGCTACCTTGGAAGCTGAAATTGGCCTTGCACAGGGCCCCTCTCAGGTTAATTTATTCTGCTAATATTGCACTGCTCAGCAACTCCATTTCAATCCAGTTACCGCTAAGCACTGTCCAGTTGTGCCATCTCTCCGTGAAGACACAAACTGTGACAAACCCAACACAACCACAGAAACATCTTACTAGGGAAATGCAGTGCACAGCAAATATCATGTCACAGACTACTAAGAAAACCCACGAAGGAGGGTAAGTCCCTGTTTTGGCATTTCTCAGTGGCTGGATCTCCAGAAATGCAAGGCAGAGCCTGACAGAAAGAGAGCAAAATCTCTGGAATCTCTACTGACCACCCAAGAAAAAGAGAAGTCCTGCCTTGGAGATGTCCTGGAGGTTGGATTTGTTCAAGCAAAATAATGATAAACTGATACTGAGATCCCTGGAAAACATAGCAGTTTAAAGGGAGAAACAAAAGGCTGAAACCAAAACCCAGCGGAGGTGAATAGGTATGAGAGAAAAAGCAGCCACTGGACATATGGAGGAAAAGCACTCACATTAATTTCTATATTGCTTGCATTTGCACTGGAAAACCACTCCCAATATTTTGAAGAAAGACTGCATGGGCACAGTCCAGGCCCAGCAGCTGGAGCCTGGCAGGTCAGGAGCACCACAAGCTTTCTGAGCCCACATCAGCTGGAAAAGCTGCACAACATTCCTTCCCCTTGTTCAGAGACATTCCTCACCATCTCTCCCCTAAGCTTCCCAAGTATTGGAGGATGATCTTTAGGTGGTAGGGAGAGAGGCTTTGCCTTTTGTTGTTGTTGTTGTTGCTCTCGTTTTAATTTTTTAAGCAAGCCCTTGGCCAATCTTCGAGTTCATCTCACTAGAAGAATTTACACAAGCAGACCCAGGGTATTTACCTGTGTTTCTTTTAGAAAGATTACAAAGATGATAATGAGGAGAGACCAAGGGCCTTCTTAGTCTACAGAAGAGAAGACCAAGAGAGGATTTCATTAATCCATATAAATATCTGAAAAGCAGGTGCCATGACCAAAAGGACAGGCAAGTCCTTGCCATGGGCAAGGACGCCTTCCACTAGATGAAGTTGCTCAAAGCCTTATCCAGCCTGGACTTAAGCACTTCCAGTGATGGGTCTCTCTAAGTAGTGCCTGGCACATATTCAGTTCTGACTCTTGCTTGGTCTCTTCAGGACTGCAAAGTTTACTTTTTAACTCAGCTTCCTAGTGAGGGGTGAAGATGTTGGAATTGCTGCAGACTTATGTTCTCCTACAAAATATTAAAATGCCCACCTTAGTAAATAGTATGATGCAACAACAGTGGATCTACAGAGACAAACAGATTGGCTCCACCACAAGACAGAAAATTATCCAACTGTATAGATCATGAATAAACTACTGAGTTTGGACTTTCACAGAAGGAGCAAGAAGAAAATGGACAGGAAAATCGAAGAGTCCTTGATGTCTCAAGGAACTCTAATGCATTCATTTTTTCAGCAAGACTCCTACTGGGTCTTGAACATATCCTCTATCCTCAACTCCTTTGTAATGGTGTTTGCAAGCATGAAATCTAATATAAGTAATGGTGTCAAGTAAAAGCAGTGTCTCCTTATGCAGTAAGGTAGTTTACATGCAGCTCCACAGGGAAGATATTCTCCCATTGCTCAATGAAATTTTTATTCTGGTGTTAAAAGTTCAAGTAATCTAGCCAACTTTTAAAAACAGCTGAATTCCCTTCAATTCACTCTCCCTCCTAACCTTCTAGTAACTAACATGTTTTCCTTTAAACCCTGATGGAATTTCAGAGCATTCAGAGTTGGGGGTTTTTCCCTAAAATAAGTGAAACTGTAAAGCTGTGGGCACATTTTGTCAGATAGGTGTGTCATCTTGTGATTCTGCCAGACACCAGAGCTGTGGAATAATGTAGATCAATACCACTGCAGAAATCAGAAGCAAAGGAGGACAGCACTTTTTCAGTTTGGTTTGGTTTATACCCAGTTATTTTATGCTAAAGCTACTGAACTAGAAAAGAAGCAAGTGGCTATTTTAAGAACCTTTTCCAATTGCTAAAGATCTGGCTGAATTTTACAAAACCAAAAAATTTTTCCAGAGATAAGCAACTTTTTACATACTTTCCCTGAACTAGGACATGGCAGTGCACCTTCATAATCTTTCACAGACCTCTCTCCTTCTGAGGTTCCCAGGAAGGTTCCCAGGCACAGTTTCATAACAATGTGCAGCTGTTAATTAATGTGGGATTGCCTTTATCCCAGAAGGTTATCAGGAATTTCCTAACAAGATAAACTCAAGGCGAAGCAGCACAAAAAAGGAAGTCAGATTAACTGAGGATATCAAGAAACAAATCTGCTGACTGAGACTGCTCGTGCTGCAACAAACTTACTTTGTTTTCTGCAGAAACATAAAATTACCATAATTCAGACAGAAAATCTGTGTTGACAATCTACCTTATTTTTCCTCAATATAACCTACTGCATATTATCATTTTTGACTCAAAATTACCTGAACCAGGTAATTGAGGATGCCCCAAATGCAGGCATCATCATAAATACATTTATCAGAGAAGACAGAAGATTAGAATTTGAGATAGTTCCAGCAATGTTAGTTTTCCCTCAAATAATCAGAGTAAATTTTTCATCCACTCCCACTTTTCCTATAGAGAAACAGGTTATAAAATGTAAGAACTTTTTCCCCAATTTTCACGCACATTAAGTAAAAGCCAATGTTCCCCATTCAAAATTCTGCAAAGCAGTGCACAAACTCCAAAGACTTTACAGTCTAATCGAAAAGACACAGCAGCATATTTTCAGAGGAGTACCTCAAAAGGATGTTAAGAACTAACCAGAACTCAAGGCTTTTCAAAGTCCTTGACCGAAAGAGATAGTTTGTATATTTTATACAGATATGAAAAGGAAAGGAGTTCTAGTGTAAGAAGAGAGTCTGCTGAGAGGAATGGACAGGTTGTTTTCAGCAGGCTTGAATATGAACAAACTCACAGGCAAGCTTTGAACTTTACCTTGCAATTGGTGCTGATATACGAGTGACTGTGTGCAAGAAAGAAAGATGATGCACCCATCCCTGAGGCATGCACTTCAAACCTGACTGAGAGAAATTCTCCCCTTGGTACAATCATTTCTACTCCAATGAAACTCCAGCATAACGAGCATTTTATATGCAGTGCAGAGGGACCAGAATACTAATTTCTAAATGGAAAATGATAAACATCTTCCTCTATTTAGGCTCGTGGCTATGAAAGGAAGGCAGGCATGGATGGAACTCCAAATAGAAATGCCTCTGCGGAGATGAAGGCATTCAATATCCAGTAAAGACGCAAGTTCTTCACAACAAATAAATTCCAAACAACAATTTTTTCTCATATCAGAATATTCATTCATAGAAAGATGTATTAAAAGTCATCACATTTGATTTTTCTTTTGGATATTTCAAAAGTTATTATATCCCAAAAGGTAGAACATATTTGAATAATAAACTCCTTAATATAACAAGATGATTATGTATAAATATTTGCCTACCACAACAGTGTGCTTGAACTATTGCATTTTTAAACTTATATTAGCTTTCACATATGTCAAACTGGAAGTGAGATTAATATAAGCAAAACTCTCATTAACTTCCCTTCCTGCATTGGGAAAATGAGCCATGAACAAATTTCAGAAAGTATGAGGGTTAATTTGGATAAGCAGCCAAAGTGTTGGTGTTTGCCTGACTTATCTCTTGAGTCTAAACCATAAGTCTCATAAGCCTGAAACTTTACTTAATTTAGTAAGGTTTTCCTGATTTCTTAGCTTGAACAGAAATGAATGAGAGCTCATGACATCCTCATGTAGGGAATGTACAGGTCTTGTAAGTCTGGATTTTTTGTCTAAGGTGTTTTTATCAGCAGAAGTCACTTTTCTACCTTGGCAGTGTTCAGGACAGAAAATCACATTTTCAGTGAGCCTTTTTCATTTTTTGGAATGGTGGTATCATGAATGATATCTCTTTTGTCTGCATATTTTGAAAGATACAATCAAGAGATAGACAAGGAAGATGAATTTTTAACCTCCTCTTTTGAATGTTATGTAACAGTTCCATAGTCTCAAAAAGTTGATCTTGCACTCTTCAGGTTATTGACAGATATAAGTTTCTCTTCCTTCTTTCAACCAACATAGGCATGTTATCCATGCGAGATATTGCTGATTTTAGCATGAGTATGCCATCCTTGCCATCATCTAGTTTGGGGGGTCGCAAGAGGGTTGAGCGAGCCACAGCAGGAGCCAATCCCTTCAGTCTGGGGAGGGAAATCATGACTTTTAGCTCTGATCCTGAGAGAAGGAAGAAGGAAGACCCTCCTTTTGAGACGTGCTAGAAGGAGGGATGATGGCAACAGCAGGGAGCAAAATGATGAATGCAAAATTCACAAGAGACAGGATGGCAGCAGAGCTGCAGCACACTGGGTGCAAGGGACAATACATATTTCAGGAGCTGGTTGTAGTTTCAGACTGTGAAAACAGACTCATCTGAACCACCCTCAGTGCTGCAGCAAAAATGGCAACTTATCTCCATGTTTGTTCCCAGAGACATTCAAGACTGTTTCAATTACAATATGTGAGTATGATACTTGCAGACAGTGGACAGTTCTCAACTGAAATACACTAATAAAGTTACCACCGACAATTTAAAGACATCCAAGTTTTATCAGCTGCAATAAAAAGAAATCTGTCCAGCTAAGTCTGTAAGGTTATGTTAGTGCTAAAATAGATTGAAAATTTACAGACTATTAAAGAAAACAGCATTGTTTCCAAGATATTGCTTTTTCCTCAGAAGGAGCTCTTCACCATACAGCCATATCTACTGGCAAAGGACAACCGGGAAGCAGTTACTTCTCATTGATTTACCTGAACTTTATATAAATAACAGTTTCTCACTGAAAGAGCTTTGCATCTGTCATTCACTTCTACACTGGTAGCACTCTGTACCCTCATCTCTGTTCTAGGCTCAGTAACTTTTCTGAAGATGATGCAAAATGTATTTGACAGAAATCATTACTTTTATTCAAAGCCAATAGCAGTCAATCCACTTCATGCACATAAATGCGGGGATTGCTAGCGCATAAGTGACAGAGCAAATAAAATTATCCTATAAAATTCAGTCTTAAATGGATGGTAATTACTTAAGATGTCCCAAGGCACTTTCTGGGCAATAAGCAAAATATGAAAATATCCTTGCTTCTTAAGGCATATATTTAAATTCCAGTATCTTGTCTTCAAACAAATAAACTAACCAACCAACCAGAGAGCAAGTTAGCTGAAAGGCAAATACAAATTCCTCTGCTTTCCTATCAGGATGACAGTTTTAAATAAAGAAGGTTTGTCTTTTTTTGAGAGGAATTTAGTGTTTTCCTACCAGGTTATACATATAAGTTTGCACATGAATGAACACTTTTCATCTTCACGATGAATTATGCAGAAAGCAAAGACAGATTGTGCATATGTCTTTCCTTAAAAAAATTTTATATTTCCATGAATTAGTTCATGGCTTAAGCCATTTCTTTCAGATGCCTTTAATTAGACAGTCCTGTTGTCTCTTCATTCCTTTTGCAAATTAGGCTGTCACTAGGTCATGCCTCGCTGTTCAGTTATTTTTAACCTTCTCATTACACCTGGAAATGTTTGCAGTTAAAGTGCTGCCATCTGGAGTTGTTAATGGCATGCCGGTGGAAGTGTAATCACTGCATTACTTTGTCCTGCACTTCCCCAGGGCACAGAAAAATGTGATACACATTTCATTTATGTTAGTTTGGGCTTACAGCTGCTCATCATCAAACGTGATAATATACACAATTTGGTGCTCTCCTTCAATATCTCATCATCAAAAATTACGTTTGACATATCAACAGTTCTTACCACCACCAAAATACACCTGTAGACACTGAAAATACCTTTAGGTGAAACCTGTTGTTTAATTTTTCTAGGAATTACAAATCTAGGAGCCTTTGAAATCAAGATGCAATTATATTCGTCTTAGTAGGAGGTTCCTGTCTAGTTTGTATTGCCACTGATTTGGAGATCGCAATTTATCTCTGCTTTTCACTCACTTTAATCTGCAGAAAGGAGATTTTATCTGCATTATCTAATTTGTCTCTGCTATGTGATAGCTGAGAATGATGTATTATTGTCTTAGCTATAGCAATTTATAAACCAAGACCCTAAATTCTGCCTTCCAGCCACAGACTGTTTAGGCTTTGGAAAGGACATTGTCTCGTCAGTGCTTTGCTGTTTGTGTATAATTTGGTGTTGTTGTTTTGTTGGTTTTTTTTTTTTTAACTAGAGCATTTTACCAGGGAACAATCAAAATCATGCTCATAATTAAAACAAATGGAGTCTTTTTACCATATAAACAAGTTATTATGACTCAAAGGAGACTTGGGCTTCTAACTGGAAAAAAAAAGAATTCTGAATTAAAGAAGAGGAAACAAGAAGAGCGTCAACAGGCATGTAACTGCATAATACATAGAAGAAGAAACAACACATGCAGCATGTAACCTTTTGTACAGAAGACCTATACTTTAAGGTTCTGAGCAACATTATCAGTCACAGCTCTCATCATTGCTCAGATGTATTCTGTCTAAGCTTCTCACTCTGGAAAAAAACAAATCTCGATTTTCATACAGAGGCTTTATTTAATCCCACAGACTGTACCCCTAGCTTGCACTCCATTATCACAAGCTCTCTTCTTGGTCACTAAGATGCCAGTCATCTCAAGATGCTAGTCAAGCCACAGACAAGACTCACTCACTCCTATGGGGGTCTGGAGTGACTCTTCTTTCCTGACAGACACTTGCAAAGAGCCCACAGACCACAGGATTTGCTTGAGTGCAACTAAATATCAGGTATGGGGAAAGATGATGTTTTACAGAACAGAAGGAGTCTTCTCATCCCAGATGGGGAGCAGGAGGTTTTCTGAGTCACAGCACTCATACAGATCCTCCTAATCCTCTCCCACATTAGTGCTGCCCAAGGAGGGGGCACTCTCCAGCCCTCCTGGCACAATAGTATCCCCTGATGAGTCTGGAGCCTCCCTTTCAATGCCACAGAGGCATCCAGCTCTCACTTAGGAGGCAATGACATCCATAGATTTATGCATCCTCTTTTTCTCCCCCTCACAGAAGGTATATTCATTTGAAAAGCACTGTGGTGTAAAGGTAGCAGTGAAGAGAAATCCCAATGCTTCAGTCTCAGGGCAAAACATAGAAAACTAGGCTGAAAGTAGACAGTTTTGAAAAGCAGCATATGTTGTTATGCAGCCAAGATGGAAAATTTTGACTCCTGCCTTTTATACTAAATATACACGTTTGACAAACAACAATTTGAGAATTCTGCTTCATACATAACCAATATATTTGAGTCACACCTTCTTCCAAAAATTCAGACCTCACATAAAACTCTAAATATCAACCAATACGAGGAACTGACTGTGGACATGTGTGGATGAAGGGGTATGTAGATTTTTCTAGATACTATGTTGATGCAGTTGCAAATTTCTGTATTGTACTACAGTAAAAAGCCTATAATTTGTCACAGTAACACAAAAAGAATTTGAAAGCTGTCTTTGCAGTGTTTTTCCTAAATGAATTTCTATCATCTCTCAAATCCACCCTGTTAAAAAGCATGTTGATAGCTCAAAAGGAGTACCCCTGAGCTATATTTTCCATATTTGCCCAAATACTTAAGGTTTTGTTTCTAGCTCTGTGCTCCTTACATAATTTTTTTGTTTGATTTTTCCAATCACATCCTATATACAAGCAAAAGGAGAAAACACTTGATGAAAAAATTACTTTTTCAGATCAGAGATTGCTTCATTCAGATTAGTGGGAGGAAAAAGGCTACTCTGAAGATCTGATTGGCCATTGAGATGAAGGTGTTGGAAATGCAAGTGAAAATGCAAGTGTTAATTTCAATATTCTGCCAGAACATAAGCAAGGGAACTGACATTTATATTAGAGGATCTTACATCAGGAGAATGCTGGACGTGTGAAGGGAGGCTCTATATTTGGTTCGGTATTTACATACCCTAGTTTAAAAAAAAAAAATACAGAAGAGAAATTTGGAAGCTGTTCCTGTTACTAGAGTAGCAAGTTCTAAAATAATGGAAAGAAACATCTCTGGCTGATTTTTTTTTTTCCACATTTGCAAAACACACACCTGTAGGTCTACTATCTTTGGACAGCAGCTGCTGTGCTTTGCACTCCAGGTTTAGCCAAAAGAAAAGGAATGAAATGCTTCTTTCTGGGGAAAAAAGCAGGTACAGCATCTTAACAGGATACAGCTGTGTAAGAAGGTTGTGTTATAAGACTGGTAACAAACTTTGGTTTTACAAGTTCAAGATCATAGAATCATAGAATCAGTCGGGTTGGAAGGGACCTCCGAGATCATCAAGTCCAACCCTTGATCCAACACTGCCATGGTTACCAGACCATGGCACTAAGTGCCACATCCAGTCTCATCTTAAAAACCTTCAGGGACGGAGAATCCACCACTTCCCTGGGCAGCCCATTCCAGTGCCTGATTACCCTCTCTGTAAAGAATTTCTTCCTAATATCCAACCTAAACCTCCCCTGGCAGAGCTTAAGCCCATGCCCTCTTGTCTTACTGATAGTTGCCTGGGAAAAGAGACCAATGCCCACCTGGCTACAACCTCCTTTCTGGCAGTTGCAGAGAATGATGAGGTCTCCTCTGAGCCTCCTCTTCTCCAGGATGAACAACCCCAGCTCCCTCAGCCTCTCCTCATAGGACTTGTGCTTGAATATGAAAAAAAAAACTTGTAGTTTGTTTTTACTGTATTCTGAGGTTTTTATTCTTGAAGGAGGGGAACATATAGATTCCCTTCTGGGCACAATTTTGGACCAGCTCTAAAATTTGTCTTAAGTGAATCATCAGCGGGAATTATTCTCCACTGTGATCATATTGTTCACATGATCATGTGGGCAGTGTGACCACTACGGTTTTATTCAAGTTACTTAAATAGATTTATTTTTTTTTAATCCAAGTGCAAGAAGGCAGTGTAATATTCTGATTTCCTTACTTCAAAAACAGGGAAAAGTTTCTATAAGCTGGGTGGAAATAACGACCTTGTGAGAACTATTTACTAATATAAGAAGCCATCTGAGGATAGAATATTCACAATAATTGGGAATTTAATTAGATATCTGGAAGTGCTTAAGCAACTAATTTAAAAAATAATAATAAAAAAAAGGCTAAATCAACTGGGGTGACCTCTTCAATGAAATGAGAAAAGTGGTAACAATCTTTTCTTTAATATCTATTCAAAACTACAGTCTTTAAGTATCATTTCACTTTAAAAGAATGTTTTGACAGAGAAAAGGATTTCCTTTTGGGTTAATTTACAACAAGATTTCAACTATGGTTGAATTCTAAAGAAACTAAAGGAATGTCTCAGAAAGTAGACTGCATAAAAGAAAAAGCTAAAATAGTCAAAAATACTTTTTAAGCTTTCTTAAAAAAAAAAAAAAAGACTAATACATCTCAGGGTATTGGGTGCAAGTACCCAGGCACTGTCAGGAGCAGCCTCCCTGAGGAGTGTCCAGGGCTTCACCATGCCAGACACAGAGGGTTCCAGCTGGGAATGAGGGAATGAATTTGAGCCTGGAAAATTTTGTAGGTTTTTTTCTCCAAATCTGGTCTAATTGTCAATAAATCAAACTAATTTTCCTCAAGTCAAGTCTGTTTTGGCTGTGATGGTGACTGGCAAGCAATCTCCCTTTCTTAATATCCACCCATGAGCTTTTCCATCTGATTTCCTGCCCCTGTCCTGTTGAGCCGAGGGAGTCAGTGGCTGGGTGGGCATCCAGCTACTGGCCAAGGCATTAAAACCCACCACACTCCAAGTACAGGAACCAAAAAAAATCCTATTGCTGCCACCTCCCATCTTCCATCCTATCACACCACAGGTATGTCTTATCCTGCTAATGCAGGTCAAGGCAACAGCAAGCAGCATAAGCCATTCCTACGGGTGGACACCTCCAAGATAAGCAAATTCCACTTTATTATCAAGAAGCAGCTCCTTTTTACTTCTGCACCATGAGTACAACTGATAAGATGAATTTTTTAACACAGAGATCAGTGCAGCAGGAGGTTATGAGTCAATGCTGTTTTAACAAAGTTAGTGGGATACAGAAAAAAATCATTATTGTAATACAATATAAGCAGCTTTTTCTACAAATAACTATAATTTGAAATTCTGTAAAGCACTAAATAGGGAACAGGAAGTCTTCTACTTGCAAGTATGTGAACTATTCTTAGTAAATTTACAAAAGTGTACAGTTTAATTTGTGTCTGAGATACGTGTACATGCTACTACTATGTAGTAGTAAATTAAAAATAAAAGTACTTCAAAAACCTTTGCAACCTCCAATCCTTTTGAGTTACTTTACATACCTTGGGGGAGCCCTAAGCTTTAATAGAAAGCACATCCAAACTGATTGAAACATAAGCAGAAACTGTACAAGGTTAGTAAGGCAAGGTGGAAGGTAGATGGGGGGAAAAATGTATTTTCTTAAAGAAAGCTTCTGTTTATATCTAGATTATTTTATCCCAGTCCTTTCACTCTTCTTCACCTGAAACCATGTTTTTATTTCTCTTTTTCAGGTTGTTTAATCCATTTTCCTCTTGAAACAATTTCTATTTATTACTGATGTGTACAGTTCACTACAGTCTTCCCTTATTGGAACACGAATGCTTCACTTCAGTGGCCTGTCTACAAGTTGCCAAGTCTACTTGTCAACTTCATGGTATGTGACCTCACGCTTTTGAAGCAACTAGTCTTAAACCACTAAGAGGCATCAATCTATAGCATTCCTTCAGTATATTTCATCCCACTGTGAAATGCCCTCTTAGCCTCAATTTATCTATGCTGTCTAATATACTACAGCCCGTAGCTAGGTCCGTCTAATCTGTCTTCATAACTCATATCCTCACAGTCCTAAGCACTCATACAGTTCTTCATTGCAGCCTCTTCAATCTTGACAGCAGGTTTTTCAATATGGGAAAGAAATTGCTCACAGCATTTAGAAGCTGGGTAAAACTCAAATTACATGATTATAGATTTTATCATAAACCAGAGATTCACCGGAAATAGTTTGAATGACTCCTCTTTTTCCACATTGTTACAAAATTTAATAGAGATAAAACTATTAGAGTTCAGTTGATAGTATCTTTCAAACATTAAAGGAAAGTAAGGAATTTAAAATTACCACAAATGACAATTTCTTCATACAAACCATCAACTTTTCAAGTGGATTTTACTCTACGTGGTATAAACTTCAGCATTTGCTCCAAAAAGACTTGCAAAATATACACATATTCAGTGCAGCACAAAACTCTTAGAAAATGGATTAATTTACATTTCCAAGGACAGTAATGTCAGTTTTCCCCCATAATTATAACCATTGCAGTATTTCATACAAGTGCATACTTAAGAACAGAGCCAGAAAAGTTCAAGGATCGAACAGCACTGAAAGTTACACTTTGCATCTGAAAAGGCAGCAAAGCATTGAACTGGTATTGAAATGACATTCACCATGTGGGGGGAACTAGTGAGGCAGAATCCCAGATCCAGGCTGTGATTACTCTAAAGGAATCCAATACACTTGCTTTGAAGTCCTTAAAAGAAACACCTGTTCCACCTGATTCATCTTGGAATATTTCTGGAGACTGGGAAGTCTGAGTTGTGGGTAAGGTAAAGTTATTTTATCTTGTGTTCTTCAACAAGTAGCTCACTTGCATTGAGAGAGAATGACAATAAAACCAGATCCCTTCATCCTCCCATCACCAAATAAATGCTTCTACTCAAGTGGAAGAAAGCTCCAGCACCATCCCCCTGTGATACCTATTTCCAGCATCACTTTCAGCCATTTTTGCACATACCATTATTATACACACGCATACACACACACAAAGATGCACAATCACTATTCGAAGATTCATGTTCAAGAAAATAATGCAGAATGCTGAAGTAAATCAGAAGACCCAAGCCTGCATTTTATAGGTCACAAAGTTGTCATGCTCCTTGGGCACTTTGGGCCCTGTTACACTGAGACAGAAAAAAGACTAGCAATTACTGCAAAATGCAGTAAATGCAAAGTAAGTTCATAAAAGTGTATAATTAAATTAAAATATTTTTAATATTTCATCATATTTCATTACTACTGTAGTTAATCTTTTATAGAAACTCACAGAAGAATGTGATCTGAACTGATTCCTTGACTAGATTCTCAACAAAGATGAAAACATAACCAGAAAGAGATTAGTTAATGGAGGAAAATCACAAATGGAAAGAAATGAAGCAAGCAAGATTTTGAACCTTGGTTAAATGCACAAAACTGATGTTCCCTGAGGCACCACTGGACAGCCCAATATATCACAGAAATCTTACATCTATTTCACACAGTAGGCTATTATTCCTACAGAACAGAATGCTGTCTTGTCTGTGCTTCTCAGCCCTGTGGATGTTAGTTTCAGTGACAATGAAATTGCATGTAATCTCTTCTGATTACACCAAAATTGCTAGGATTTGCGAAGACCATATTTGAACTCATACATCCAAAAAGTAAATCAAGCTTATAATTTAGGCACCATAGCTTTTGTAGATCTGACATCAGACCGTTCTGACTGAAAAGTTTTCGTCTGACTGAAAGGCTTAAGAAGGCTATTTTCAGATCTATTAATAAAAGATGGTTCCCAAAGAACCATGGTATTTTTGTGGAGGAAGAAAATCAGTTCTGCCTGCACAGATAGGAATGTTCCCCCTTTATCTGCAAATGTGACATTTTATACTATACATTTTAAAATAAAGATTGTTCAGCAATGTCAATTCTACAGCCATGATGTGTTGCATGAATGTAACTAAGCAAGGGACCCTATGCATTCAGTCACAGCTTCGCTGAACTACAGCACCACAGCACAGCCATAATTACCAAACAGTTCAGAAAGAGGCCTAATAGAGATCTACCATAATCATGGAAAGGGAAGTAGATACTGAAGAGATTAGAGTGACAAATCTACTCCTTGTATTATTAACATACTGCAATTTTTCAATGCTGAATTGTCACCCAAGAAAATGGAAAACTGCCTTACTTCCTTTCTGCATAGAGTCTGCTTAAAGGTGATTCAGTTTCCAGACCTGAATGGCTGAACAATCCAAACAATCTCTTGGGGTTTGGCTTTTTTTTCATTAAATATAATTTAATAAAGCATTAATGTAATTAATTTTCCTGGGATAAATAAAATCAAATAGCAATCAGAATACCTTTCATTCTCTCTTCTCTGATCCACAGTGTCAAATGCAATGAGAGTGACTTTTGTTTCCAATATTACTACAGCACAACAGCAGTTCCTTTGCCTGATTTTACACAGGTTTTAAACACCTTGTTAGGCAGCTTTCTTTAAACAAAAATTCAGCCTTGCAGTGATAGGAGGAGAAGGGGTTTTTAGAATTCACATAGAAATAAAAATTCTCATGGAAGACAAGGAGATTTGTATTCCTAGCTCCCCATGAGAGCGTTGAATTTATGTCTTCTCATCATCAGAACACCCTTTTAAATTCCTACCCTTTAACCAAAAGGTGAGGTCAGTGGCTGTAAGTAAAAACAACTAATATCCATTTAGAGAGAATCAAACAAACAGAGCCAGAAATCAATTTGCAGAATCTTGGCTGACAGCAAAATAACTGTACATCTCTCTCGAGGTTTCCAGTTTAAACATTATGTCAATGTATCACACAGAAAGTCGTGCAATAGCTGACTTCACTGGTCCCCCTGTCGTCCCCAGAGCACTAGGGACCAAACCCCACAAACAATAACATGGTTGTCTTCACATTCAAAAGGCCTCACATGTTAGTCTATACTCATTGCAGTCTATCCTCTACCCAGAGGAGAGGAACAGTTCCCTTCCTTCCTCTCTGGCCATGAAATGGGCTTTAGCTGAGGGCTGAACTGTGGTTGTAGGAGTAGGGGAGATGAGGGACATGCACTTGGGCTCTGTCTCTCTGTTTCCCACAATACTCATTTAGAGGGAAGTGAGGGCTAGAGGGGAAGCAAGGCATGAGAGTCAGGTATTGTCACAGATTTGAGTCACTCCTCAGCTCAGCAAGACAGCAGAGCTGTAGTTTGGAAAAGTATTTCCCTTATGTTTGCTCTCCTGTACTTCCCCATTCGGAGAAGGAAGTTCAGTCCAATCCTTTCTGGCTATGGAGAATTTTGCTTTATCAGAGTGGATTTGTTATTTCAGTCACATCAATGACCTTTAAAAGAGAAGGACTCCATTCTCTAATATCTTCTGCACCATCCTTTTCATTGCCATGCTCAAACTTGAAGCCCTAAATTTTCTACATAATCAATACACCTATTAGCAAGATCTTAATCACTGGACAAGGCTAAGGTCTGGACCTAGGTTTCACCCTAAAACTATAACAGCAGCAGAAGAAAGTCTCCTGATACCAATGCTCCACTTATATTCCATGGCCTGGATCATCTTTTTATCCTAGGATAACATAGATTTAGTGCTCTACGTCACAAAAGAAAGAAGCAAAGAAATGAACGAAACAATTCTACTAGCTTCTTAACCTTCAGTGCAATTTAAGCATAGACTATTTTGCAAGTTACTGTATGGTCTGTTTGATCTTTAACATATAAACCTTAAAACCTTACATATTGTTATTTTAAATTCTTTATTCTTTCAGACTTTTTTGCTGTCTTTTTTTCTGCCATCCCTTTTCGCCATTCCAACATAATCCCTTAAACAGTCTTGCAAGTTTTATTTCTGATTCTTACTGTGTATTTGTGTTATCCACAACCAAGACCCACAAATGTATTTCCCATGGAAATCAATGGGCAAAGCCATGTAAATCCCTTCACGACTGTGTCCTCCAAGGCTTAGAGGCTCCACCTGCAAACTGGGTTCTAAACACACTTATTAAGTGACAGTCTTGTCCCCAGAGCTTACCATTATCATCCGATTAGTTAAAACAGCAGGAGGATAAAGTAGGGTTTATTCCCACTATCAGATGAGAATACAGACGTCGTTTCATTGCCTAAGGTCCTAAAAGATTCTCCTAGCATGACAGTTTCAAGCTGAAACAGGGGTTATTCCTGGAAGCTCTTACCACTTCTTTGGCTCCTCTTTACTGGCTTTCTTTGCACAGAAGACTTTGTAAGTGCCACTATTCCACAGCTGGACAAAGAGATTCAATGGGAAGGAGCTGAGATCCAGAAAGTTCTTTATTAGGCATAATGAGTACTGTGTCTACTACGACCTACAACTTCCATTTCTTTGTAAGCCAGGCTGAGAAAAGATGTGTCACCTGGTCAGTATTGTGGCAGTAGAAATACCTGGAATATAGTTACATATAACAACACTTTTATCAACATAAAATATCTTTGCTCTGAGAGAAGGATATATTATACTTGTAGTTTTTATACAAGTATAATATATATATTATATATATATATAATATATATATTATACAGTGTAGTTTTGCCACTGAATCTGAATGGGGAGCATTGCAGTTACAGTATATTAGTATTCTTACAGTAGTGTAGGCATGAGAAACAATTCTGGAAGCATTAATTACTTCTAAACAATCAGCTAGGAGTCACACTTCTTCAGCACACAAGCAAACTCCCAATGAACAGCACAACCAGCATATTTACATAAGGATTACTTCCTCCCAGAAGATGTAAAATGTGTTTTTGACCAGACAAGAGTGTTATTGTTCAGAAGTGTGCACAGAATCTTATTAACCTGGCTGAGAAGATAAAAGGAAAAGCAATACCACAGTTAGTGAATTTTAATAGAAAGTCTATATATACTTATTCTTGTTAAAATGAAGGGAAAGGGAGAGATTTTTTTTCCCACAACGAGTGAAAAAACAATTAGAGGAGTCATTCCAAAACAAAACACAATTTTATCAAGTGAGTGTCACATTTTTGGCTGTTGATAGGTCTTTACTTCCTTTCTGATTTTGCCCTATATGCAATGAATGAACTTATGACTGATTCAAATGAGACAACAAACACCAGAAACCTCACCACTGCACCATCATTTTGTCCTTCTTTCTCCTCTCTTTTCTCTGCTCTTCCTTAAACAGTATTTGTCTGATCTTGGTTGAACAAGACTACTGAAGGTAAGAGAAGTCAAAGCCCGCATACATTGACACGGCTCAGTCTAAGAGTATATACTGAAAACAAAGAGGGAAAACAGTTTTTATTACTAAGAGATATCATTAAAAAAAAAAAAAAGTCACACAGGGACCTCAGTATCAGTGGATTATTTGGGAAGAGAGGACAAGAAACACCATCTTTCAGGTCATACTTGTAAGAAAAGAAGATCCTGTTCTCCACTCATCAATAAGATATGGCTCCAAAACACACTGCATATTGCTTCATTTTCAGTCTCAGTTCATATTTTATCAGTTTCTGTTAATGTCGTCATTATGTTTTTAAGATGAGACTGGATGTGGCTCCTGCTTTCTGGTGAACTTGCCACCGGCTGCTGCAAGAGAGGAGCCCCGAAGTAAAGATACAAGGACTCCCTGAAACAACATCTCAGCCTTGGCCATATTGACCACCTTAACTGGTCTACTCTGGCCTCCAATCAGGAGACCTGGAGACACACCATCTATAACGCTGCTGATGCTTTTGAGAAAGCACGCAGGATCACCCTTGAGGAGAAAAGGCAACACAGAAAGAATCGTGCCTCGCAGAATATACCACCTAAGGAGTCTTTCTGCTGTGCCTTTTGCAACCGGACATTCCTGTCTCATATTGGCCTTTTTAGCCACCAACGTGCTTGCAACAAACATGGGTAGAGCCCTTCCCAAATCTTCGTTCGCGAAGCCCAGCCACGATGATGGATGTGGCACTTACTGCCATGGTCTAGTAACCATGGCGGTGTTGGATCGAGGGTTGGACTTGATCTCGCAGGTCTTTTCCAACCCAGCTGATTCTGTGATTCTGTGATTCACTTTAGTCCTTTTGCATTTATCTGTAGTTCAATGTGTAGTGCTGACGCAAACCTCTCACCTTCTTCTGCCCCTTCAGATTGCACTCAGGTCCTTTTGTTCTTATTATGCCAATCTTTAAGAGCTCACAGCACAGCTCATTCATAGATACTTCTACAACCTTCTAGGCAACTCTTTTCCTATGAAATACATACACAAACTGACTGAACACGGGAATAATCATGGCAGCATGTTCCCCAGTTTCTCTGATTCATTAGTGCAGATAATCATCTTATTTTACTTCCATTAAAAAACAAATATCACCTATAAGCAACTGATTTCAAAAGCCAAAAAAATAATAGATTTGAGTTCACTTACAGAGAAAAGTATGTACCTGTAACACAACAGTTAATCAAATGAGGATTTACAGTAATTTAAGTGATGTTTTACAGCAGAAATTTCATTTGCAGTTGGTATAATTCTTAATCAGTTCTCAGAAACACAAACTTCATCCCACCCTTCTGAATCTTCAGGTTGATGAGCTCCAACCTGAAATAAGTAGAACTTGTTGATCAGAAAAAGACAGCCTAACAATAGAAAATCCTGGCCTTGAAAACTATTCATGCCTTGCCAGGACGTGCTACATCCTCTGTATTTAAAACAAACATTACATCAAGTTGCTAAAGCAGTTAGAGAGTAGAAGTGTTTCAATTGTAGTGAAAGGTCAGGCATGCCAAGGTGACCAATACCAAAAACGTCACTCTCAAAAAGGGGTTCAAGCACTTCTCAGGTTTATTTTTTATTTAACAAGAGTATTAAATGAAGTTTCCTGGAGAGCAAACAAAAGTTTCAAGCCTTGAGAACTAAATCAAGAGGCTTCCTGTTTATAACTAGAGCTCTGGAACTGAAGCAAGCACTCTTAGATCTGCAGTGCACTGGCTGTGCTATAGTTTCAAGGCAGAGCAGGTTTTGAACCTGCTAGCAGAAAGGAGGGTTGGACAGGGGGGCTGGTGATCTATTTCTGGGAGATCATAAAAAAATGCCACCTGTGTGGCTGTATTACTCCTGCTCTGCTGTCACATAACAATCATGAAATAATTAAATGAACAACATGTGCCAAACAGATTAAATCAGGACTTCCTGTTTTCTTATAATGAAGTGATCATTTGTTACTTCTTGTCACAAACAGAAAGAAAATGCAAAAAGGTAACACCACATTAGATGCCTTCTCTCAAAATCTCTTGAGGAGACACATAGAGAGAAAACTGTCATGTGAAGTAGGTGAGACCTAAACCAAGAGAGGCCCTTGGAGAGGGGTATATAACCACCCACCAATGATGCTGAGTGTTTCTTCAGAGATGAAAAATGAAAAGCCACCCACTTTTTCCTTAGCTCCATGATTACCAGGAGCAACCTTATAATACAAAGCAGTGACAGAAAATGACAACTGAGAAAAGAATGAACAAGGACAACTACAGCTCTATTGAGGCCTGAGACTGCAGGATAGGAGAGATCGTTGTTGCAGTCTCTGCTAGGAAATGGCCTTTCATGACCAGGCACTTTTCTCAGCAAGGTGCAAATAGCCTTCAAACATAAAAAAGGAACAGCTTTTTGGGAAACCTGAGTTTTCATCAGAGTCAGGAGATATTAATATCAGCAAGCAGCAAAAAAAAGATGGAACTGCAAACCTTCTCCTTGAGCAGGGGTGAAGAGATGGTCTAGGAACCCCCTCAGGAGCACCCTGGGACCACTATCAAAGCAACTTCCCAGAGAGAAGGGAATATGCTGGGTAATGTACCCCAAATCATCACTGGGAAGTAGCAGCTAGGTAATCCTCCCTACAGTTACAACACACGCTAATGTCCGTAGGGACACAGTGTCAGGTCTGGCTCGCGGTCGTGAGGAAATTCAATGTCATTCTGCAGCTGTAATCTGCTGATGTGTGTGTCAAAGGATTCATGGCATCTGCAACATCCATTCTTCTCAGCTAGTCTTTTGGCTAAAGAACACAGAGAACAAGGCCAAAGGACAATTTATGAACTACACAGATATACCTGCAAACAAAGGAGACTGATGTCTTGTGCAGTCTGGTGACTGCTACATTGTAAAATTTCCTTTTATACTACACTCCAATGGTAGCAAAGGCTCTGAGTGTTTTTCTGTTGATATTTCTTATTTGCTTGTTTTGGGGGATGGTAAATTGCAATTTCATAGATCAGTAAGAAGTCATTTTGCTGTGTATCACTACATTTAAAGGTCTGTACAAAAATGAAACCGACAACAACAACCACAAAAAAGAAATATGCTACTTAAGGATACCTTCTTAAAGTAATGAAATTGAGAAGCTACTGCAGTTACCAGTTGACAGATGTGCAGCTCTGAAGAATAGTTAATTAATGCAGTCAAATAGCAGTAGCTTCTGTTCCTTATTATATCTAGTTGTGGACAACACTTCTAGGAATATCTCATTTCCTTTGTCATCCTAGCTGAAGGGGGAAAATGAGCTCTGATTTAAGATCCTATTTCCCAACAGCTACTTCACAAGCTAGCTACTATACTTAATCAACAATGAGGCTATAAATACGCACACCTTGTTATTTCAATGTTTCACTTGATGAAACATGAGAGGCCACTAGTGGACAGCTGGAATAAGAATGAAGGATTACTGCAGCAGCTCCTAGATGACCTGATATAATGCAAACTTGATGATAGAGGCAAAACTGGGGGGAGGGCAATATTTCACTCTGCCAGGTTTCAGTGACATAGACCACATCAGGGCCATTATCCATGATGGAAATGTAGATATGTTGCAAGTTATTAGGAAAAGACAGGTTGTTTAATAAGGAAACAAAAGAAAAGATAGATTGAAACAGCAGGATCCACCGCTTCCGACTAGGTGGACTATCCTAGGAAAGAATAGCTGACAGACTTTCTTATGAAAGATGTAGCACCACTTTTCCTCAGTCAGGTGTGATGTATTCCAACCTGAAGGGACCTTTTGCACCTGAAATATTAATGAGAGGCATCTGAAAACAAAGATGGCACCTGGCTGCACATAAATGAAAATATTATGATAAATATGCCACCTATAGGTAAGGTATATAGAGAAGGATATATATCGAGGAGGAGGGAGCATATACAGGGAGGAGGTTACAAAAGTATTCACAGGTAACAACCCATTTTCTACAGGAAATGAAGATGGATTGAACTAAAGATAATGTCCAGATCATCTGCAACATGTTATGGCATCAACACTCAGCATTGTTGCTATAGCAAAAGAAAGGGTGAAAACAAAACAAAAAGAGACAAAAAGATCAGTGAAAATTATCTGCTTCCTCCCACATATGCCTTTATTACAGAATTTTGCTTCCAAATGTGGCTGCCCCTCTGTATATATTCATATGAATTGAGTAGACAGGGTTTCAAGGGACAGAGCAAATAACGAGGCTCTATGAAAACAACTTGCAGAGCCTTAAATGTCTGGAATTCTTTCAATAAAAAATGTCAACTGCTTAGAAAGCTCCACCTTTAACAGGGAAACGTCAGCTTCAATGAAGTGTTTTCTCCCCAAATAATACATGTTTCTTGTGAGCCTAAAGGAAGAGAGAAAAAGACTTCACAGGAGCCAGTTGTGCAGGGACGTGATTCAGAATAGGGACAGGAACACAGATCTCTCCAAACACTCCCAAATGTGCTAACCAGTGAGCTTCTGGCAGTTCACTTCTGATCCGTGCTGGGAAGAAAATACATTCTGAACTATTCCAAAAATTTAGGCTATTTCAAATAACAGGAGTGCTATCATCTAGCAAATCCTAATCTCCAGTCCCAGAGATACAGCAAAAGGACCAAAGCTGTTCCAAAATCCACTGTTGGCTGTGTAGCATCACATCATATATTTGCAATACTTGCATGGACATTCTCTAGAAAATCAGCAGTAATCCCTCTGGAAATTAATACTTTTCTCTTTGTACCACAAAACAGCACAAAACATTTTAATCCCTTTTCAGAGTATGAAAATCTTTCCCTGTTGGGATTTAAAAGAGAAATTAATCCCAAAATAGTGATTCCAGTACGATTCACAACCCTCCCATAAACTCCTCAGCACTATTTCAGGAGTAATTGACAATGCGGCTACATTGTTGGTGATATAAAAAGGACCCAACTGCAGTATTTCTTCAGTGTCTTATGACTTAAGTGCAGCAGGTATTTGCTGAAGCAAATAAAACTATCCAGTAAATCCTCTGTAACATCCTGGGGTGGGGAAAAGAGATAATATTTTCAAATGGCTGCTACTGTAGAGCTCTTTTCATGACCCACCTGGGAAAAAAGGCCATAGCTAAACTGGATAAGACGACTTCACTTAGTTTCCCTGCAATAAAGATGAAATCATCACTGGGCAGCAACACACTGAATTTTAAGCTTAGTGAGTGGAAAGGATATTTTGAGGGGCATACATCTTTTTCCTTTCATGTTGATCAATAAGTGAAGCACTCCATCATCAGAGTTCATGATCATAAATGTAAAGTGATTTAAACTCCAGAACTCACAAGAAGTCACAGGAAATTTTGCTTCCTTACAATTACATTTTTAATAAGTTGGCAGTGTGGCAGAGCCTCAATGCTGAATTGCAAACATCAGATTTAAAAATTCCTGCCTGTGCAGCACAGCAGCATGATGCAAAGAGGCTGGGCAGGGGCTGCTATGCAGTGCTCTGGTATCTGGGCCAATACCAAGTTCATCTGCAAATTTTTGCGTCTTTTAAGAATAATGAATATTTAAAAGCTCCACCGCCCCCCCCAATGGGAAAGAAGACAGAGATCTGATGTTCTGATCTGACTGCATATATAGACAGTCTTGAATAACACCATGGCAGTTGTGGCCAACTGCACTGATATTACCAGTCACTGAATTAGCAGATAATGTTCTCATTACCAGAAGATGCATAACACTGCATGGGTACTCCAATTGAGCATAAGGCTAAAACACTGGCTTTAATGGGATCAGGATATTCTTTAATAATTATTTTTTTCAACTTAGATCCAAAGAGTCCTGCCAATATGTGTTGTAGTGAACCTGTCCTTAACACATTCAATATAAAAAACCTTCATATTTGTTGCGCTTCTTTTGATGTCTAAAACAGAAGCAAAAAAGGGTCCCTTTATCCAAGCTTGGCCATGCCTAATCCAGTTTTGTTTGCATCCTGCTGAGACAATCCCACACCTTTGCAGACAGGATGCAGTTAACTATTAGCATCTGCCAGAGTGAATCAGCAGGATCTATACAAGTTCTCACTGCAGATGTCCATGCGCTGCAAATTAAGGAAGGCAAGAGAAAAATGCCTGGTTATATCCCTGATTTAGACAAAGCCTAAGTTCCTAAAAATAAACTGGGCTGGTTTTTTCAGAGGAAAAAAAAACCAACAAACCAAGAACCAAACAAAAACCCAAACAAAACAAACAAATAAAACTAAACAACAGAGTAATTAGCATATGCCAGAGATTGCAAAAGTATATTACTTCCTTCCAGTAAATCACAGGGACACCAGCAAAGCCCAGTAACAACAAACATTTCAAAACTGTTAGGTTATATGGTTACTTTTTCCTCTCAAGTACACAATTAGCATTATTAATAATTTAATTAAATGTCTGTTATACATAAAGGAATTGATTTTTAGTTAGGAATAAACATCTTTTCTACAAAGCCTTTGGAAGGCTGGGGTTTTCATTTTGTTGGCTTGTGATGTGTTTTTCCAGTGAAATTTTTATAAGCACAGAACTAGAGATGACTCAGAACTTTTATTAAGAGAATTGGGATAAATATTTGCGATAAGACAGAAGGGATAAGTTTATTGCAGAGTCCCACTGTTTTATAAAAAAATGCTAAAGCTGGAGCTTGTTGAACTCTGGACATTGTATTAGCAGGCAGAGGCTGGGAATACTAATCACAGAAAACTCACAGTAAATCTAAGAAATAAACAACAGGGTCAGAGACTGAAAATTTCTGGCAGATAAGCTTTGTGCCAGAAATGTTTTAAAGATGGTAAAAAATACTGCAAAACTGCCATGAAATAATGGAAGAGGGCATCACTTTCTTCCCTGAGAAATCTGTTCTCATTTGGGCATGAATCATCACATACTTGAATGTGAGACCCTCTTCTCCTGAGCTGTAAATTACTCAAGTACAGTATCACTCACGCAAAGCACGTGGGTACAACCAGCAGCAACAGCTGCCAACAAGTCCTTCATGGAATTGCTTCCTATCCTGTTCATACAGCAAAAGGTGCCAACAAGCTGAAACTACATACACCCTTAATCGGTAAAATGAGAAGCTGTTGCACATACATGAGCTTTTCTCCATTATTTACATTTGAAAGAGTATCCTCATCACCTTGTTGGAAAACCATAGCAGAACACAAAGAGGCAAGGAACTAACATGAAGGTTTTAGTGCATGCAAGCAGTTTGAAAGTAGAAATGTGACATCAATTTCACTTACAGTGAAAACCATGGCAATTAAATCACTTTGGTGAACACAATTATTAAAATTATCTGCACATTGACTACATTGAAAATAAATGAGAAGAGTTTAGACTTGTAATCAACAGAGAAAAGGTAAGGATATAACTGTATTAGCTTTAAATTATTGTTGTTGTTGGACAGATGAGATATGTATGAGATACATGAAAAAATTATTTGCATAATTCCCAAAAAAGAATATTAATGTATCATAAATCAAGAAGAGTGTACGACTTTTTACATAATTTCAAGGTAATGGGCAGGAAAATAGGAACTGTAGGCGTTCCTCTTACAGACTTGGGGGGAAAAAAACAAACAAAGTCAGGATGAGAACTGTTGGATGATTTCATAATTAAAGCTGGAGTCCTGAAGTCTTTACTGTGAAAATGCATGATTTTTTTAAAGGACTGATAAGTTATTGTTCTCACTGTTAGAGACTTGCACTTCAGTCTGCAATTCCCAAGCTTCAGCTTCCAGCTGACCGTTCCCAGTGTATCTCCTTGTCATGGTTTAACCCCAGCCAGCAGCCAAGCACCACACAGCTACTCACTCACTTCTCTACCGGCAGGATCGGGGAAAAAATTGGAAGGGTAAAAGCTGGAAAACTCATGGGTTCATATAAAGACAGTTTAATAGGAAAAGCAAAAGCCACACACACAAGCAAAGAAAAACAAGGAATTCATTCACTGCTACCCATGGCGAGGCAGGTGTTCAGCCAGCTCCAGGAGAGCAGGGCCCCATCAAGCATAACAGTGACTTGGGAAGACAAACACCATCACTCCAAACGTGTCCCATCCCCTTCCTCCTTCTTATCCCCACTTTATATACTGAGCATGATGTCATATGGAATGGAGTATCCCTTCGGTCAGTTGGAGTCACCTGTCCTTTCTGTGTCTCCTCCCAACCTCCCGTGCACCCCCAGTCTCCTCACCAGCGTGGTCATATGAAAAGCAGAAAAGGTTCTGTGTAAGCTCTGCTCAGCAATAACAAAAATAACAAAAACATCAACCTTATGTTCAGCACAAATTCAAAACACAGCCCCATACCAGCCACTGGGAAAAAAATTAACTCTACCCCAGCCAAAACCAGCACACTCCTAAATTCATCAGACTTTTGCTGTGAGACAGTATCTTGCTACAGAGGCACTATGTCACTTTTAAATGTCCTCTGCAGTGAACTAATTTTTTTTTTTTTGCTCTCTTGCAAGAAATACTATGACAAAGTGTCAGAAAAGAGCCTTGTAGTTGTCTTCTGAACCTCTCCCAGCTAGTCAACATATTTGTACGTAAGTATGTGGACAACACAATTGCACTGAGTATTCTGGTAGTACTTTCATTAATGCCAAAGCACCAAAACAGTAATAGCATGGCTATGTTTTCATTCAATATACAGCCCACTGAAATTTGCTAATACCTCACTTGTCATTTCTGGCACCGGCCTGTAATGGGAGCTCAGTTCAAGTTCACAGTCACTCACCTCCTGGGACCCTGAGCGATTGCCCCATATCTGCCCAGCCATGCAGGCAAGCAAGTGCTGCTCACTGGTGGTTGCCCCCCTGCTCTGGCTGTGGCACTCATATCATTTTGGGAAGACCATCTTCTCCCATGATAACCCCGGTACTTCTAAATAGCTCTTCTGTCTTCGCTTAACGGTTTACACAGAATCACAGAATATGCCGAGTTGGAAGGGACCCACAAGGATCATCGAGTCCAATTCTTAGCCCTGCACAGGACCATCCCCACTTCATTAACTTCTTGTTCTCTGAAACTCTGTCAGCAATTACTTTGTTCAACACTAGTAAAACTAAAAAAAAAATTTGTAGACAAGAATATGGGCTTCCTCACCCTACCTTCTCCATCTCCCACCCTTGCTAAGGACAAGCATAGCCATTTCAAACACAGCATCTGAACTTGCTTGTTGAAACATCTTAATTATTACATTTTAATTAACTTAATATATGATATAAATATATGTTATATTGATTTCATTTGGCAGTAATTATTTTTCTAATCATAATGTTAGAATGAAGGGATTACAGCTTACATTGATTATTATCATTCTTTTCATGATTTGTTAAGGACTGATAAAACACGAGCCAATTTAAAGCTACCTAGCACAGCCTGTCAATTTATAAACATACAGACACAACATTAGCTTTTATTGTGTCCCCCATATCTTCTGTAACACCCCCAGAGATGCTGAACTCAAGTACTTTGGAGAACTCCTCAGCCAGTTGTTTCAGCGCTACTGGCTGCATTGCAACATTGCAGTGTTCAACTGGAGCAGCGGCTGCTTACCAACAATGGGGCTCACACACACACTGCCACATTGCCACTTGCTCTTCCCTCTGGGTACTGACATTTGAATGTGTGCACTTGCTGACTAGGTGAAGGAATGAGAGAATGATACAATACTTCTATTCTTGTGAAGGAAACAAAAAGTAACGCATTTCAAATTTTTCCAGTGGAACTCAATTCCCAAAATTCAAATCAGTAAACATTGTCTTTCCTTCCTTGAAAATACTTGAAGAGCAGTGAGTAGCTTTGAAAAGAAAAAAAAGAAGAAAGCTAAAAAAAAAACCAACCCAAAACCAAACAAAAAAAAAAAAAAAAAAAAAAAAAAAAAAAAAAAAAAAAAAAAAAAAACCAAAAAAAAACCACAACAAAGAAACCCAAACCCAAGACAACAGCACAAGAGGAGAGAGCAAGTAGCACAGGAGGAGACAGGTTGGTAACAAACAGCAGCTGTGCAGGCCCCTGGGAAATCCCCGTGATTGAATCACGGCTGTTGACCTCCCAGCCGGGGCTGAAGCACGCGGCAAGGCAGGGCATCCTCTGGGAAACAGAAGCCTTTGCTGTGCTGGCAGCCTCAAACCTTTCTGATTGCTCTCTGTTAGTCCTCTCCAGCAGCTCTGTACAGTTCCGTATTTCATCCTCACAGAGGAATGTGACACTTGTCTAAAAACTTTCCAAGGATGACAACATGCACATGCTCACTCCTATGAGTACAAAATTCACACTGAAGAGTAAATGCAGTAAATATGCCTTCTCTGATTTTGGGATTATGGAACCCAGCCAAGAACTGGCATTCCCATCAGCAGTGATGAAGGATACAAATTTTACAGTATGAGCAGGACATGAGGTGAGTGGAAGTCAAATAAATTACAATATTCACCAGCAAAAGTCAAAGAACCAGAAGTCTAGTAAGAAGCAAGCAAATAAATGACCAGAGTATCTTTCTTGAATCAATAGAAACTTAGGCTCTCAGCATGTTGTTACAGAGTACCATTTTAAGGACCTTGACTGATTACTATCTCTCTGACTGAGAGAGAATAGTAATGCCTGAGAAGGTTTTTAGAAGGTTTCAAAATACCCTAAACAAAAAATATAGAGATAATACTCCAAATCTAAAGCCTAAAACTGAATCATAATAGACAGGTGTTACAAAGTACCCATCACTGTGATCTAGATGTATATCTTTTCTAAAATTCATGTCAAAGTAATACATGCATAGACAGAGAGAGCTAACCATAGCTTTTAATGTGCAAACTGAAACACATAGCCTCTTTTGCCTCAAGGATGTTGCTAGTCTACGATGTTCTAGAGCAGAAACCAGCAGCCTATGCAGTACAGGTATTGCACACTTTCATCTCATTGTTACCTTGAAAATGACAGGACCATGCAGCTTCAATACTCAGAATATTATCAGACCTTTAGCCAGATTAAAGCAGGGTACTACATTTGCTAAACCTCAAGGTAGCATGAAAATAGCTATCCATACCCAAAACGTTTAGATGCTGGTACAGTCTCTCAGTCAGGTGAGAGTTATTACTGATCACCCCATTTCTTCCACGGTCCAGGGACCAAAATGTGTTCCTTGTGTACCCAGGGTTTTGAATCACTTTCAAAATCACATGGCAAACGAGTGTTCTTAGCTGAGGGGCCAGTCCCAATTCCTACCAAGTAATGACCCGGGCTGCTGTGGCAACACAAGAGAAAGAGAGCTCTCTCTCTCGAGTCCAGAGGAGGGTCACCAAGATGATGAAAAGGATGGTGCACCTCTCCTGTGAGGAAAGGATGAGGGAACTGGGTTTGTTCAGCCTGGAAAAGTGAAGGCTTCAGGGTGACCTACCTATGGCCTTCCAGTACCTGAAGGGAGCCTACAAGAAAGATGAAGAGGGACTTTTTACAAGAGCAGGACAAAGGGGAATGGCAATATTGCAAGAAGGTGACAGAGAAGGTGGAAACATAAATCTGCACTCAAAACCAGCAGGGATAGGGGGGATTCCACTTAGTTATTCTAACTTGTGGGTGACTGCATCTGCAAATGAAAGAGATGATGAAAAGTCTAGTGATTCTCAGTGAAGGTACCATTATAAGAGAGGAATAACAGAAAAACAGTCTTATCTGTCCTTTGTATTCCCCAAAATCATCCTTATAGCTTTCATGCTCGGCAAAGGTGTTTCCTTCTCTTTACTCCCAACACCTAAACACTGGACTGAATCAACTTTCAGCTATATATAGACTACTGCATGTATGATTAATCTAGATTTGAACCTGCAATTATCAGCATTAGAGCTTGTTTTGAGTAGTGTGGAGGTTTTTCTCACAAAATGTTCCCTTTGCATCTTCCAAGCTAGCTCTCAATATTTAAAACACATTTCTCTCTTCTCTGAACATATTACTTTTAAAAACAAACAAACAAACAAGCAATCAAGAGCTATAAAAACAGTTTGGAAAAACTACAGTAGTTTTCACTTTTTTCTTCCAATAAATACTCCCGACGATATTGATTAATACTGAATAGTTAATAGCACATCATTTTGAAAGCTATTGTGGAAATTACTGAGCATAGGGAAAACCTGAAAACTTGAGCATCCCACTGTTTCTGATTGCAGATGTTATTGGTTGCTGTTGTCTCATGGGGAGGACTTCAAAAACAACCTATAGTTGCATGTATTTCTCTGACTATTCAGAGAAACCCTTGAGTAGATTATCCACTGTATTAAACTAAAGTGGATATTGTCTCCAGAATATTCATATGGAGCTTCCCTGTTGTATGGATGTTACTATGTTAAAACCTTTGTGAATTAATTTCATGGTAAAATACAAAAACAGGAGGAAAAGGGTATGATTTATCTATCTGGAAGGTATCTATATGCAGACAGACAGGTAGTTTTAGCAGACTATATTTTTCCTTTGAATCCATAAGTCAGATACCAGGCCCAGTATCCTGCTTCCTTTTAAAAAACACAACAGATTATCAAGGGTGTAGTGCATATTCAAGGGCTCTGCAGAAGTGCATTCAGTGTAATATCGCTGGACCAGGGAGGAAACCAGGAGGGAAGCATAAGCAAGCAAAACCCAGTCTTCCTCCTAAAGCTTTATGCAATTCAGCACAAAGTCTTTGCTGTGATTTTCTTTCAGTTCCATGTACAGTGCAGTGAAAAGGAGTTATCCCCTTGTGTGGGAAACCATGCAAGAGGAAGTAATCTTGTTCATACTCTATTTTCATATTTCCATGTTTACTATGGCAATTCATTGTGTTTTGTAAGCCTACCACCATCTGATGAATTTTTATTGTATTTAAGCTTCATGATAAGTATAGCACCTAGCATACCTAATTATTACAGCCTGTGATCATCACCATAGGAAGCTACATTCCAAAATTCTTCAGGGTAGACAACTCACCCAGTCTCGGGTCCTTCCTCATTAGAACACAATTAGTATGATAAATGGGGATGGTTATTTGGTTACAGGCAATAATAGCACTGCTTGCTCATCACAAAATGGGGAGAAATAATTAAATATTACAAGAAATGGTTTAATAATTGATAATATTACCTCAGTCACCTGCAAATAAAGCAGAAGTCCATCCAGGTGTTCATTACCAGCTGCAGTTCAAAGCCAATATGGCCTTAACCTCAAAATAGCTACCTGAATTAATGTAGTAGGCAGAAGGATGAAATCGTGCTTGTCCTTGGCAGGAGTGCTGCAAGGTGCTTGAGCCTCAGTATGTACAGTCAAGCTGAAGCTGGAGTTGGTAATCATTCTGGCTAAAGCAGCTGCAGCCTGAGGTGCTGTGAGTGCATCCTCAGTGGCTCCCTAATTCTTACGTACCATCCTTGCTAGTACCTCCCTGCCCACAGAGTGACCTAAACAGCACCTGAGGATCCAATTTTTTAATATACGTTGAATTAAGGAAGACTATTCTGAGACGCGTGGTCAGTACTAGGTTAAATGAAAAAGGATTCACTTTTCTGTCAACTTAATTACAAATACAGCATTATGTAATCTCATTTAATTGTGCCCTTCACCTCTTTAACATCCTCAGCCTTCTGTCTCAAGCCATCTCTCCTCAGGAAACACCTCCTGCTGACTGAAACTGCCTTCTGATAATTAAGCTCAGTATCCTTTTTTCTCCCAGGGGTACACAAGACCATGTCAGTGTCATAGAAATCAAATGCAACAGGGCTCAGCAGCACCTCAAGAGGGTCACCTAATTCGCCTCTTTGTCCCAAAGGCAGGATCAACTTCTTCTAAATTGTTCTTGACAGAAGTTCATTTAATCTGCTCTTAAATCCTCCAGCGACTCCATGGACTCCCTCAGCAATCCAGTCTGTGATCAGCCTCCTTTATCATTAGAAAACTTCTCCAAATGCTCCGGCTACATTTCCTCGACTGTAATTTAGCCCATCATTTCTTATACCAGTCTGCTGAAGGTAAACCTGCATCAAGTCAGAGAATTTTACTTGACTTAATTTACTGCCAACCCACACAAACCTACAATCACTGGTTCACAGTGAGGGGAAAAAAAAAACAAAAACCCAAAACAAAACAGAAATCACTGTGCAAAAACCTACTTAACTCCTGTCCTTCCCTTTCCTGCTCTCAAGTACCCTTATTTTTGCCTTTTTTTTTTAATCTCAGTGCACTAAAATTCCTCCAGTGAGGCATGACTGTATGGGAGGCTGAAGTAGTGTAATTCATTCTAGCACCCTATGGTCAATGACTTCCTGCCATCCTGCTCTTCAGTTTCTCTTTCCCACAGTGGGTTGCCCATGAGTCCTGGTCCCTCAGGGGTGTCCCTGTGCCATCATGGGTCAACCATAGCCACAGTACCTCTGTTGTGTCCTTTCCCCTAGCATGTTCAAGCATGCAGGTTTGTTGATTTCTCCAAACAAACTGTTGTCCATGGGTAGACATGACATTCCCTCTGTAGACAGGCAATTTTGGGAGGAGAGGTTGGCAACAGTGCAATGCAACATAGTCAGCTTCCCCTCAGGCTGAGGGCCCTCACCTCTAGGCTTTTAAGACGGTTGCACTGGAGCTGGTGGTCAACACCTGCAAAACAGATCCTTGCCTCCCTCAGTGTTTTTGGCCTCTTTGTCTTTCTCCCCTCTGTTTCCAGTGCTGCTCCTTAGAACAAGTAAGTGGTGCTGGTCTTGGGCTGCATAGGCAGGGTGTGACCTGCCCAGGTATCTCTGGAGGTAGCTACATACAGCTCATCTCCATCTCTGTCAGAGCCCTAAACTGCTCAGGTGCTCAGAACTGCTCTTCTTACCAGCCCTGTTACTTTTAAAATCAGGCTTTCTCCTTTCATATTTCGGTTTCACTGCTCCACTGCTGAAAGGTACTTACACATGCGCTTAAATACTTTCCTTTGCTTAATCAAAGGCTGTGTACTTGTGTGCAAACACACTAATTGCAGGCAAAATGGCTCTTATGTAAGCCACTACCCGATGTTTTTCATGGAGTTGGAAATGCACAACAAAGACCTCTGCGCCCGTTAAACATTTTAGGAAAAGCTTTTAACTTTGGGTGAGGAAATGTGTCATGGGGAATTTGAGTGCATTATCATCAATATCATCAAAAGAGAAGAATAATTTATTCCTGACAGTTGTCTTTTACAGCATGTCATTAGAATGATCCCTTTATAGCACCCATTCATATACATGACATCTTAAGTCATACCCATCCATCTTCCTCAGCAGATAAAAGACTATCATGCTTCTAATATCTCATTTTTTCATTTGAAAGCCTGAGTCAAAAATCATTTCACAAGCCTTAACAAGTCCAGCCTACCAATTTCCTGGAATCTTCAGGCACTTTCTAGGGCCATCTCTTCTTCCTTCCTTTCTGCCCCCATCCCACTTCCCACCTCCCATCCTTGTTAAAAAAATAAGTACTAGAATGCAAGACACTTCCTGAATGAAGGACTAAGTGAAACAGACCATTGTTACCAACCCAGATCACTGATAATCACATGATTTTGTCATCAAGAAGCCTGTCTGACCAGATGGAATACACACCTCATCTGTTTGGTTTTCAAAGCCACCCCCACCCCACCCACCCCCTGGCAAAATAATCTCTGAGTTAGAGAAAACTACCAGCACATATGAGGACAGCTGTCCCTCTGAGATGTTCAGAACAGAAAACAAACCAGCCATGATCTGGTGACCAGCCTAGTAGAGGCTCTTTGCTCTGGTGCTATATAAAATTCTCATAATAGTTGATATCTGATCTCAAGTTCTCCTCGGTCCTATCTTAGATCACTACAGTTCATTTTCTGCTCATAACTCTCACTAGAGATAAATATCTCTCACCAGAGAGATAAATATGCACATCCCACATTGTGCTTTCCTCACTTTAAACAGTCAGGGAAACCAAGGGTACTTCCACACATATTTACGTCTTTATAACCTGGCACCATCTTCCTGCCGCTGACCAGCTTGTTCTAAATTCAACTCCTTTTGCATTTTTGTGGCAATTCTCAGTAAATAGATGTGCTTCCTCTCATTTGCAAGTAAGTATTTTTTCATACTTGGGTTCTTGACACAACTCTCACTGGCCCATCAACTTTACACCTGCCTTCTTCAAGAACTGTAACAGTGAGACTTGCCATTCCATACACTGCATTTAGATAGTTAAGGTCCAATCAGGGCAACTGAAAATAATTGGTGTGGTATTAAATCAGACTTGCAGGATGTGTTCTCTTCATATGAAGACTATTTCACAGAGTAACTGTGTTCAGTCTATGGAAAAAACTCCATGTACTGATAAACAAAGTGCTTCTTTACATACCGTAAGGCTTAGTAGCCCAGTCTGATGTTAATTGTTTGCTTTGCTGGCACTGGATGTCAGCATGCTGTCACCAAAGGAACACATCATTATGAGAGGGCTTTTAGTACAAAGATTACTTATCAATGGAAGACAAAAAAAAGTAAGACAACCCATTCAAGATCTTGTAATATAATTAGCACAGTGTAATAGATAAGAGCTTTAACGCAGAAATAACCTCTTGATGGTGGAGGGAAACATTAACATTTTTCTCTTCTGCTGCAGTATTAAAGAACTGAACCTTATTCTTCATGCAGCTGAAGGAATGTCTTCATAGCCAAGTCAGTACCACTCAGACAAGAGACAAAAAATAAAACCTGTACACTTCAGTAAAGGCAAACCATCAGACTGGTAGCTTGTTCAGTGACGGATAATGAAATGCACATTTATTTCTCGCTACCTCCTGCTCCAACAGGAAAACAGCAGTGCAAGCCACAATCCCCTCAGTCAGAACATACAATATCTCCAATAAAACAAATATCTCCAGAACTCACCTCACTGTGTCTAGCACACGGCATTGAATCTGAACTTTCAGTCATTCCAAAAGCAATCCTCTCCCTGAATTCACAGGGAAGCCTTCTCCCTGTATTTTGTGCATACACAAGTCAGATTTTATAGTAGGCTATCATATATATTTCAAGTCCATGATTTAGTGGTGAGTTGGATTTTAAATATTTAAGATTAGGAAGAACTCTTTGGAGTTGCATGGTATGGGGGAGTTTTTCTCCTTGCTTTTAATGTTCACACATAATAGTGTTGCACAGTTGGGTATGTCCATTTTTCATGCTGGATACATGTAAGGGAGTGAGGTTGATAAATAAATAGAACCAGGAGGTACAGCATTCTGGATAACTGGAAGTTACCCAACACATGTGATAATTATGGATTTTTATCAAAAAACACAGTGAAAGATTGAGAGCTCAACCCAAGCAGGGACATTTTCACTTTTTACTTACATCAGTAGCAAGTAAATCCATCTGTTAGACCAAATCTTTGTCCAAGTGATGCACTGAGTACAATTTGCTGCTAAAGCTGCACTATCTCTGAAAAGGTGAAAATAGTGTTCTTTGAGTAATCAAAGACCCTGGGTCATCATATATATATATAATATATATATATATGTTTTAATTCTAATATGTGCTAAGAAGATAGAAGACCAGTAATTTAAACAACCACCACCACCCCAAAAAAAAACCCAAACAAATCCCTGCCAAATGCACAAGGAAACTACCCAAATTAGGGAAGGTTCAAAAGTTTATGAAGATGATGATGAAAGGACACTGAGTTCATGATGAAGTAGGACAGGAACAACCACAGAAGTGCTCCCCAAATTAAAGACCACGCCTCTAACTCCGCCTCAACTCCGCCTGTTATGAATATTAAAAGTATATGTTGCAATGTAATGAATATTCATAATATCTGATGCAATTGCTTGGCAAAAAGTGTATAAAAAGATCAATTGTAAGTTTCTCGATGGAGCAGTTTGTCCAGGGCGACCTGGTTGCTCCCCGGCCGTAAAAATAAATACCTCCTGCTTATAGACTGAAAATTCTGTCTCTGAGCAGTTTCTCCGCGCCTTCTTTGGGGCACAAATTGGCATCACTGTGATAAAACCTTCCAAATGCAGTTTTGAAAAGTCACTGACAGACCAGCCACTAATGGAAGCCAGCAAGAAAAACCCAAGGAATGCCTGAGCAAGCCAGAAGTAATGTTTTTCTTTGATCTTTGCAATGTTTTTCAAAGGACAGGGTCTCTAATTTTCCTCCTCTACTTTTCAGACTTGAAAACAGCAGTATCAATGAGCTGCCCTCAGAGGATGCAAATTCTGGTATTTGTCAGCCTCACACACAGGGATTTGGAGGGAAGTGCTTCCATAATTGCATCCTATCTGGATATGCTATGATGCTCTCTGGTTCTACTATTTCAGGAAGCAGCATGAGTGAGCTGTCCGTGAGGAAAAGGAAGCTGGTGACAAAGCTGGCAAAGGCAACAGTATTAACGCAAGAACTCAGTCTTACCATACTGTGTGACGTGAGATCCCCGAACAGGCAAATCCATAATCAAAGAGTCATTGAATAGTTTGAGGCAGAATCATCTAGTCCAACTCCCCTGCAACTAGATCAGGTTTTTCACAGCCCCATACAACCTGATCTTGAATATTGCCATGGATGGAGCATCTCTGGGTAACCTGTTTTAGTGTTTCCAACTCTCATTTTAAAAAAACTTCTTCCTTATGTCTAATCTAAATCGACTCTTCTTCAGTTTAAAACCATTGCCCCTTGTCCCCACATAAAGAGTTTCTCTCCTTCTTTTTTTATAAGCTCCCTTCAGGTACGGGGAGGCTGCTATAACATCTCCCCAGACCCTCCAGACCAGGCTGAACAATCCCAAATAAGTAATAAGCCATCAGGCCTGAGGTCAAGAAATCAGTCCACAAGTCAGGGCTAGGATCTAGTGTGGGTACCGGCACAAGCAACAAGCTGCAACACCTACTGCAGTGTCCCAAGCAGGAACCAATGTCATTGCCAAGCAGCTGTGGGAAGCCTCTGACATGAGAAGTCTTCTTCCAGCCTTCGCTCAAAAAGCCGCATGACAGAAAAGGCTTCTCAAATTCCTCTTTCGGACCAAAGACATGGCCTTGAGTGCAGAGGGTCGAACTTCTGGAAGGGTTGTAGAATCATGCTCCAGGCTCTGACATTGCCATCCCAGAGGAAAGGGAGGCTTTCCCTGCTGTCTGGATTGTTCCATACATTGGAGTTGCTTCTGTGGAAAATGCTTTACAGGCTGGATGACTGACATGACTTCCTTGTTTAAGTCTCTCCTCTCTGACTTGGCCCTCTATTTACTCTTTAAAAAAGCTATTGAGTGAATTCCAATTTAGATTATTTGAAATAACAAGATTTTAAAAGCAGTCCAAATACAGGAAATCATTGTTGGAAGGCCATAGCTGATCCACCAATTTCATCTTTAAAATGGATTTATATTCCATCCTCTCAAAACTCCTATCACAAAAATGCCTCAATCTACAAGAGCTGACACCAGGTCAACAGTATAACGTCGTCTTAACCATCATGTTGATGGTACAAGTATGTTTTCAATGACAGTTTAGCCAATGAAAAATTCCCCTGTTCAAGTGTTGCTATAATTCAAAACCTAACTGAAAGTTACACAAATACCTCAATACCTCTCATCACTTAGAATAAGACTTTGTGAGTAAAGTGTATGTAATTTCAAGACAAAATATGTGCATCAAATCTAACTAAAGGGACTCATACAGGCAATACAAACTCAAAATGACTACTCTTAGGATTAAATATTGTATGCAGGAATCAGCAATTTTAACCTCATTAATTGTAATCTCAGTTCACTCAGTTACTTAAATAATTTGCCCAATCACTATTCCTTAATTACTAGCGCAGCTTTAATAAAAAAGGTGTAAAAGTGTGGAGATACCATAAGTAAAAAGTTGCTACAGAATATTTACTAGGTTCTCCTCCAGTAATTTAAATTCATTCTGCCTGAAAATGGAACTTGGAAGAACACCGACTATTAAAACTATGGTCCTTCCAAATTTGTCTGTTGCTTTGGAAGAATTTAAGATGCAATCTGTGAAAATGTAAAGAGATGTAACAAACTCTAGATCCAATATAGGGAGGTCAGCTTAATGATTTTTTTTGTTGGCAGCCTTGCATACAAGTTTAAGAGGTATGGAAATGAGCTCTGGATCAGTGTTCCACTTCGATTAATGTGAGTGGTATGGTGGTGGTGTTCACAACAATCATTTAAGAAAGCAGTACACAAATAAGTGAACTGTCTTGAACTTGACATCCATTGATGAGAACTGAAGATGAGGAAAATGTTATCTTGGACAGCAACACGAACATTTACAAGTTCTCTGGGTAAGGATCATTGTTAAACTACCACCTTAGTAATTAGTTCATTGTGAACGGAAAAACAAAGGGATAGAGGAAAAAGTCCCAGGACATCTCTTGGAAAATTAGCAGGAAATGGAAGGGGAGAAGGAAGGAAAAAGGACTTATCTGAAGGTCATGCTGAAGAAGCAATCAATCACAGAGAGAAGCAAAGTATCACAGTCACAGTTGAAAGCAGCACAGGAGTCAGGCAGATCCTTTCTTTCCCCATAGTGCTGAAGGAAACTGCCTTCTCAAGAAATCAGAAATCAAATGCTGACTTTGAGTTTAGGTGCATAAGGTGGCTTTGGGAATGTTTTTGGTAGAGTTGACTGGGACACAGAAGTCGCTTCAGTTTTAGTGCAAAAACAAAATTCGCATGAGTTGGTTCATTATAATTCTTTCATATGTTGCTTTTCCCCCTGCTTTCTACAGCTGTGTTAATGCATGATAGTAAGAAAACCGTCCCCACTAGAACTACAATAATACATACCATACAATAATAGAATACAAATGAGCCACAAAATAATGAACTTGTAAAATCTACAGAGGCAAGAAGTCCATTTTTTTAATTTGCTGAGAAATAGATTACAGAAGCATTTAACCAATTATCTATGGATTCTGCCCTTTTCTCAGCATATCTGGAAGCACAGGCTCTTCCCTGACACCTCGTGAGAGAAGCTGCCAAGCATGATTCTGACTCCACTGCTGCAGCTACGCCCACTCCTGTACTCTGGCAGCATCAGGGAGCAGCAGTCTCCTTCTTCTTCTTCCTGTGAATGTGTGTGAATGTCCATCAGTCCTAGGACTGAGCCATCTCAGACATGCTGCTGCCAGTGGCTAAACTAGCCTCCATCACCCTGAAATCTGGAGGGAACACAATGAATTCCTCCTTAAGGCAGTCCACCTCTGTGGATTGCCCCAGTTGTGGGGTCTTCTCTTAACATTATCCACTTAAGAAGCTGTCATTGTTGTTTCACACCAGATATGTGCCCATGGATGTAATTTTTAAAAACTACCTTCCTTTCTAGAGATGGAAAGTTATCTGTTTCTTTGTCTTTCTCTCTTGGGGTTTGGATCCTTAGTGATGTTCCCATAGAGGAGCTCTGTTCATCTCCGTGTAAGTGCCAGTCTGGATTGATTTCCTTTCCTCAGCAAATTCCAGTCACTCCCACTAGAATCATTTCCAAATCTTCCTGGGATCTCTCTCTGGCAGTTGACTGCAGTCCAGGTCCTTCTGGAACCTGATATCTCATTGAGGACATTTTATTAAGCGTAGGTTTGGGACTAAGTTGTGACAAAAGGGGAAATCATTTTACTTTCTGCTTTCACCCTTAACAACGTGCTGTATATACAGATTTCTGTCTCTAAACCAGCTCCTGAAATGTTTTAGTGCTCCTTCTCACTTAGCAGTGATATAAAATAGCAGCAGCTCAGCTCAGTGTTTTAGCAGTATTTTTATTACTTCCAGTGTCTGATCCAGATATTCTAAAGTTAGTTTGTGGATCTCAACATTCTGTCTCTGCCTGCCTTTATGCTACAGGCTTCTTAGTTCCTGCTGCGTTTGTACAGTCCCTGGCCAAAGATCCCCCCTCACCCACCGCAACTGTTCTTAGACACACCAGTGACGTCTGCAATAAAACTAAATGTGGGGTTTTTCCTGTGTCACACAGAGGGTTGTCAGGCTTAGAAATGTTTATTATACTGTCCTAGGAGAGAAATTTAATACGTCTAGCTGCTCCTGAGTTTTGCAGGGTCATTTTCTCAATCCAGGGAGGCATATGCACAACACAGCAACTCAAATAGACGCAGCAACCAGTGCTCCAAATTTTGGCTTCACTTCATCTCATTACAAAAAGCAGCTCATGTCCTGCTGTGGAGGAGGTGCAGGATTATGCAGGAGGTCAGACTCCATCATTCTGCTGATCCCTACTGTCCTTTACTGTCTAAAAATAAATTTTCAAAGCCCTTCTTAGGTCTAATGGAGGCTTCATAAGAAATCCTTGAACCCGGATCCATTGCTGGATTCATGCAAAGAGCTGAATGGACCCATTTGCAAGTCCAGGCTCTGATCCAGCAGAGAGATATATTATTATTCACTTTACTAGCAGTTTTTAAAATTGTAAATGTTGATGCTTGATTCTGTACTTCCTGCAATTTCTTTTAAGTAACTTTCACAAAGGACAGTTGACTAATATTCAGTACTCAGCTTTGTACAGGAGCTGGTGGTCACAAAAAGTGCAAAGTAATATTCCATCAAATTTCCTTGTCCTTCTGCTCTTCAGTGGGTTATTGGCTGTTGCTCTTGAACGTTCGATTTACAGCAACAGCACAGGTGATATTACCAGTTTCTTCTTATATCCTCAAGCTAATAATTCTTTATACAATTGGAAGCTAATATAAGAAGACTGAAAATAGTGAAAAAAAAAGTTTTGGGAAACATCTAATTCCTGAGATGACAGAGGTTGGATCAATTTTTTTTTTCCTAACCAAAAATCACATTATTTTCATAGCTATGTTCACATTATTTTCATAGCATCTGCTGAACATTCTTATGGCAATTTCCACTTTAAGAATAACCATGATTTTTGGAAATCTGTCCTGTATTAAAATTTTTGGGCCTGGTAATATCTGATATCTGAGCAATACAATATTACATAAAATTCTTGGATTTTAATAACATTTCTGGATATGGATCAGTTAATAAACTTTGTTTCACCAACCACCTAATAGATATCCAGCTATGACTGCTTAATGAGTGTTTCCCTGAAACAAAACTTGTAACATTCCAGACTACCAGACTGAAGGAAAAAATAATTCTCTGAAAGAAAAATCCCCTGTTGCAGATTCAGCTCTACATAGCTGAAGTTCTCTTTATTTCCATCGGCAGCATTTTCACCTTTGGAAATCTTCTCATATAGCATTGTGGTAGCCTTTTACGCTCACAGTGATTATTTACTGAACAATCTGCAAAAAATGGTTGCTGGAAGTGGAAGGCCAACTGTTTCCACACAGTCCAACTTCCATAAGTGCTGTGTCCTTCTGGAGGTTGAGCAGGGAGAGGTAGGCACGCAGCCTTTCCCAGGGGCAGGCTTGAAATGTTTGAACGTTATGTTAGGACTAAAAGCTGCACACTTTGAACTTTTGTTATGCCAAGACAAGTGGGCCCAACTGCAAATGTTAAGCCCTGTCCCTGCTCTAGGGTGCAAAGTACAGAGCTTCACCTTGCAAAGAAAGCTGTACAGTCCATGACAGGCAGCTGCCACTTGCTGGCCTCAGTTGCAGGTGTCAGGTGCATGAGGTCACCAACCAGGTATCACCTATGCATTGGCTGGAAGGCGTGCAACATGCCCTGGAGAAGACTGTGACACCGTGGGCTGCACACTTTCATCTTTCTTTTTATAGGAAGGGAAGAACGGAGATTGGGAACAAGCCCCAGTGCTTGAGCTTACATTACAAACCTGACAGAGGGAGATGCCAGCCCTAATATGAATCCAAGCTGGACGAGCACAGGCTTGTTTTGTAGTCCTGTTGTACAGTCCCAAGCTCAACCAATAAATCATCTTCCTTTTTCCCATCTTAACACTTTTATAGCCCCTGCTATAGATGCTGCCTCATAATATTATCACAAAAAAAAAAATATTTGTGATAACAGTGGAGTTCAATCAGCAGTTAAACTCCACCCCAGTGAGTGCAACTCTGGGGTGGAGCTGATGATGAACAGTGCATGACTGACTGCGGAGGGGCAGCCACAGCTACAGTAACGAAACGATGGGGACTGTGGTTCCTATGATAAACAACAAGGGTGTCCTTGCTGCTTCCACCAAAGCATTGTATAACAGCACTACTGATCAACTGCATGTAGGTGCCATAGCAGTTGCCAATCTGCTAATTTATTGGGGTTTATCAAGCACATAGCAGCAGTGGCTGTGGAAGAATTATTAGCAAGTGTGAAAATGGATTTTGTTTCGTAATTGTCAGGACAGTGTAATACATTGTTAATGGGACAGTGGCAGACAGCCCCACTGTTTTGCCAAAATGAGAAATTAGAACAGTTCAGCCAAGCCAGTTGTGTACATTTCTCTGGAGTTCATGAACTGGCTTTTGACAGAAAAACACACAGACAGGAAAAGGGGGAAAAAAACCCCAAAGACATACACAAAGCTGAAGCTAAGACATCCTAGTTAGAGATTGGATTTATTTTTATGGCATAAGTGAAAAGATACCAAAAATGACCTTTTCAATAAGCAGATACCTTTCAATCTTGTCAGTTCAACATGAGTGTGGGTATTGCAGCTGCTGGACTGAACTACAAAATGTCACAAACATCAACTACAGGTGAACCCTCATGGGTATATACACTTGGGTTGCAGTATCATTTTTGCAAAAGAAAAAAAACAGAACAGAGCTTCCTATACCAGCTGAGGCAGGAGGGCAGCACAGGAGAACATCTGGTCCAAGGAGGGAGATTTCACAACCCCTCTGGGCAACTTGATCAGCCTTTGAGTAAATCTTTAAGTGGAACTTCCTATATTTCAAACTGTGCCCATTACCTCTTGTCCTGTCACTGGCGCTAGAGTCTGGCTCTGTCATCTCTATTCTGGTCCATCTCAACCCAGTCAGTATTTATGCAAATAAATAAGAAACAAATAAATATACATATAAATAAGATCCCCTGACTCTTCTCTTCCTCAGGTTGCACAGTCCCAACTTTCTCCATCTCTCCTCATATAACAAAGGTTCCAGTCCCTTAACGTTCTTATAACCTTTCACTGGACTTGCTCCAGTCCATTCATGTCTCTCTTGTGCTGGGGAGCCCAGTACTGGACCCAGAACTCCAGATATGTCTCACCAGTGCTGAGTGGACAGGGAAGGTTCATCTCCCTCAGTTTGGTGACACCCTGCCTGTGACCAGCACATGGGCACAACCCATCAGGTCCCGTGTGCCAAAAGAGAACACAAAACTTGTAATAGAATCATAGAATAATTTAGGTAGAAAAAGACCTCTAAAATCATTGAGTCCAACTGTTAACTTTGCACTGCCAAGTCCACCACTAAACCCTGTCCCTAAGTGACACATTTACACATCTTTTAAATACCTCCAGGGATGGGGACTCCAACACTTCTCTGGGAAGCTTACCTGAATGTCTGACAAACTCTTCTGTGAAGAAATCTTTTCTCATATCAAATCTAAACCTCCCTTGGTACAACTTGAAGTCGTTTCCTCTTGTCCTGCTGCTTTTTACTTGGCAGAAGAGACCAACACTTCCTCCCTACAACCTTTCAGGTAGATTTAGAGAGCAATAAGGTCTTCCCTGAGCCTCCTTTTCTTCAGGCTAAACAACCTCAGCTCTCTCAGCCGCTCTTCACAGGATTTGTGCTCCAGACCTTTCACCAGATCTGTTGCCCTTCTCTGGTCATGTTTCAGCACCTCAATGTTCTTGTAGGGAGGGGCCCAACACTGAACACAGGATTCACTGCCCTAGTCCTGCTGCCCACACTATTTCTGACACAAGCCAGGATGCCACTGTCCTTCTTGGCCACCTGGGTACACGCTGGCTCATGTTCAGCTGGTGTTGACCAACACCCCAAGGTCCTTTCCTGCTGAGCAGCTCTTGAGCCACTCTACCCCCAGCCTGTTGCACTGCTTGGGTATGTTGTGACCCAAGTGCAGGACGCAGCACTTCACCTTGTTGAACGTAATACAACTGATCCATCCTGTCCACATCCCTCTGCAGAGCCTTCCTACCCTCCAGCAGATCAACACTCCTGCTCAACTTTGGGTCATCAGCAAACTGATTGAGGGTGCACTCAGCACCTCCATATCATCAATAAAGATGTTAAACAGGACTTGCCCCAAGGCTGAGCCCTAGGGAACACCACTTGTGACTGGATGCGAGCTGGATGTAACTCCATTCTCCTTCACTCTCTGGGTCCAGCCATTCAGCCAGTTTTTCAGCCAGAGTAGACTCATCCAAGCCATGAACAGTCAGTTTCTCCAGGAGAATGTTATGAGAAATGTATTAAACTGCATGCAGACAATATCCACAGCCTTTCCCTCATCCACTAAGAGGGTCACCCTGTCATAGGAGAAGATCAGGTTGGTCAAGCAGGACATACCTTTCCTAAACCCATACTGACTGGGCCTGATCCTCCAGTTGCCCTGTATGTGCCATGTGATAGCACTTAAGATGAGCTGCTCCATGACCTTCCCTGCACAGAGCTCAGGATGACAGGCTCATAGTTCCCCAAATTCTCCTCACAGCCCTACATGTAGATGGGGGTCACGTTTGCTGACATCCAGTCAACTGGGATCTCTCCAGTTAGCCAGGACTGCTGGTAAACGGTGGAAGGTGGCTTGATGAGCACTTCCACCAGCTCCCTCAGTACCCTTGGGACCCATTCACATCCAATCCCATAGACTTGTGTGAGTCTAAGTTGTGTAGGAGGTCCCTGTCTTCCAGCTCAGGGTGCTGGGCACCTGTAAAGCAACTGGTCTTACTGACAAATACTGAGGCAAAGAAGGCACTAAGTATCCTAGTTTTTTCCTCATCCTTTGTCACTATGCTTCCCCCCCCATCCAGTAAAGGATGGAGATTCTCCTTAGCCCTCCTTTTGTTGATAATGTATTTATAAAAACATTTTAATTCTCATTCCTTGGTTAAAACCTGATTAAGTTCAGGAAGGCATTTAGTAGGAAAAATTGTTCGTAAATGGGAATCAACACATGAAAACCCAGACTGAAGGAGAAACTTTCTACTAGGCTGCATAAGGTTTTCTTAAGTTCAGGATGAGGTTTATTTCATCACTTTTGGTCACTACTCACCACAACAATATTCATGTACAAAAACACAGTGTGTAGGAGAGGAAGGAAGTTTTTGCTCCTTAATGTCCAGCATTTGTAGAAGTTGGAAACTACTCACCCATCCATCTAGGAGTGTGAAGGCAGCATCAGAAAGCTGGCTGGGGGAGGAGAACTTTTCCAAATATTCTGGAACATTATGCTGAGGGATTTCTTTTATTCCTGTACCTAATCTACCTAATATTTTGTCATTTTCAGATAACACTAGCAAACTATTCAGATGGAAGCCATGTGTGGAAGCCATTCTCTAGCCCTTCTCACTGTGCAGAGACTATAGCTGTTAAATGTTCATTTTTTTTTTTTGCGTGTTTAAGAGACAATCGATTTATAAAACAATTTCACAAGTCTATTTAGTTTATCTTTACAAGTCTTTTTAGTTTAGCTTTGGGATCGAAACACTTCAAGCACTTCAAAGAAGTATCACACGGCTTTCTGAAGCCTTCTACAGAAATCAGAATAAAAGGGCTATTGTAGAAGCAGCATTACTAAACACACAAGGAAGACGTGATTCTTTGAGACTGGGACAATTCAACATCTTCTGTAAACAAGTATTTACTTCTTCCTGATTCACCACTACCTGAGGTATTTCTCTAAGCAGCAGCAAAGTGTCAAAGGCAAGACAAATTTTAACAGCTCAGCACATGAATATCAGACTTACTCTAAGAGACAACTAACTGAAGCTTTCAGAAGCAAGATGAGACAGGCAGGTTTGCTCAGGGATTGAATGCTACAAGCAACTCAGTGGAGCTGGCTGCAGATGTGCCCTGTGCACACACACATGGGAGAGAAGCAAGGAAAGCCCATAAAAATGGATCTGACAAAAACTTAATCAGTGTGATCTCAAGCATAATATGAGAGAAACTTTTACACATTTAGTGCAGGCTGGAAAGAGGTGTGGAACTAGGACCAAAACTAGACTCCTACTCTGTTCAGAGAAATGGGACTTTGTAGGTGTTTGAAATAACAGATTTGTAGTGGAGAAAAAGCAGACTCCGTATCAATCCCTTTTCCTAATGAAACAGCTGTAAGACCCTGAATAATGATTAAACCCTCAGGTCAAAGGTCCACCTATCTGGACAGGAGAGAAATTGAGATGCTATTCTTGCTGAGACAAAGTGGAAGGAAGATATTCATTGAACTTAATCAAAAAGTTAACTAAAAGTATTTAAACAAAACCTGGCAAAAGAGCTAGAGGCTTTACTGGAGGAGTCTGGGAAACCTGAGAGTATCTCCAAAGGGCTCAACACCCACAGCTGCAATTTCTGCTGGGGAAAAACATCTGAGGTAAGGTTGAAACCTGGTCTCTGAATTGCTTTTGGTGGTTTTAGGAGGTTTGATGTATCTGCTATTTATAAGAAAGAAAACTGAGTAAACACTTACATTTTATGGACAATCTCAGTAACTATAAAAAAGCCAAGAAAAACATTTCTAAATATCCATTTTAAGTATCAAATAGGTGCCCACAAAAAAAAAAAAGGAGTTCAACTATTGATTTACGCAACAAATTTTTGTTCTGTTGACAAAATCCTTGTTGTTTTGCACAAAATGACCCTCAGAGGCTATGACCTAGTTTCATTTTTCTTTGGAAGCCTCCCAATGCCTCAGATTTATTGGGTGATGGATAGCTGAGAGGGTGTTTGGCCCAAGAGATCTTACATCTCCTCAGCATGGAGGAGCCATGGTTTTGGTGCACTAGGAGCTGTAATCACTACTGCAAGATGGAGTTTGGCTGTAGGCAGAGATAAACAAAGGCAGACCAGCACTCCAGGTGTGTCCTGACTGGGCTGTCCTGTTCCTCCCAGCCTGCATAAGAGAGCTGTCCTTTCTTCCCCCCAGTTCTCTTTTATTGTCAGCAGGGTCCAGATTTAAAAGAATCAGAGCAACACGAACAGCGCGTATGTAGTCTCTTCAGAACCAAAAGATAATCTTTATAAATAAGACAGAAACAGAACTGAATTCCCAGGATAATCAGGCAAGAACTCTGTGTCATAAATCAGGCAAAGATCTGCCCAGCAGTGTAAACCACTTGCCAGCAGAATTATCTGCAACATTCAAGTTTCTGGCTGCAATTTTAACTAATGAATCCACCGTAATTAACTCATTAGCAGTTGTTCCAATGACTTTAGCACTGTAAGCCTCTGAGGCTCCAAAAAGCTAGCAATTTTAGAGGCTGTAAATTTTGCTAAAATGTGGGAGATATTTGCACAAGGCTTTCCTCAATAAACAGAAATGTGTTCAACCATCTTCCACTTCTTTGTGACAACCCCTCCTGGCAGAACACATCCTACGGTGCATTTCTGTGGCTACTCAGACTACATAAGAAGGCCAGCAATAAACACACTTCCTTTTATGCTTAACAGTCAGGTCTTTCTTTACTTTTGGGGCTGAAACAAAACCTCCTACAGCTACAGCTCCATTAGGGACTATAGCAGCTGGCAGTACTGACTTTGTGCAGCAAAGAACAATAGATGTATAACACACAAAGGTCATTCTGTGACAGAGTGGGACCTGCTCTAACAAGTTATGAATATGTAATAAAAAATGGAGTTTGACAGGTGTTTTCTGTTCTCCAGGCTGTAGTCCTGCATGATGTGGAAAACTCTTCTCTTAACTTGGTCTTGCAAAAGCTACTGAAACCCACCACTGCACCACACCAAGCCCCATATCAGTCGATGCTGCTCCTTGACCAGGAGTGCATGACCCAAAGGCTTCCCTACAAAGGGTTGCAGGCAGGAGCACCTTATCCAAGTTCACAATGCACTACTTCATGCAATGAGTCAGGACAGGCCACTGTGTGGCCCACTATAAAGCACCCATTGCACCCTCACTTAGATCTCACCCAAATTCTCTGTATGTGCCATGTCCCAGACCAGAATGCTGGCTAGACAACACTAATCCCAATGCATTGGTGGGACCAGAGGGTCTCTCCATCCTAGGCAGCCCTCAACATTCCCTGTCCCTTTTCATCAGGGGATAACCTTCCAGTAAAAACATATTGTGGGAAATGAGGGAGAAAAGCCACTCCACATCAGGACAGCTATGCTTTCCGTACTTATCTGTTCAGAAAACATTCTTGCCAGTATGCCCCGAGGACAACACATGAAACTCTTAGCTCTCACTAGGCTGCGTTCCCTGAAGATCCCCATTCCATGGAGGGTGCTCTGTTCCAAGCCTTTCTAGTGCACACGTGTGTTAAACATACCACCAACCCTGATGACTCTGCTTCTACTGGTTGTCCCACAGTCCTCAGCATGGAGAAGCAGGGAGTCACAGAGACACTGTGCCATGTTTTCCTATTGGATTGGTTCTGACCTGTAAAACAGAGCTAGAAAAGCCTAGCCTTCCCTCACTTCATATGCCTAGTACAGTCCTTTATACTTTAAGGCAGATGATCTGGACAGACTTGTTGCTTTGAGAATAACAACACATGTTTCATCACTTAAGTTGTTTCTTGTATCAGATGCTCAATGCAGAATAATCTGCATTTTATTTTTAAATATTGAGAGAAACAGAATACATTTTATGAATTATCTGTCATCATCATCTAGTTTGGCAGACAACACATGTAGCTGGGTCACAGTTTCAAGAGTTTCATCACAGTTTGGTACTAGTTAAGTATTTTCTAATGAAAGCTAGGGATTTGTAGACACTGACAACACACCAGACATCAGAACTGCAGGGGGTAGAAAAGCACAAAGTCAAATCATTCTAAAAGACTTCAGTGAAGACCATGAGAACTTTCAGCCCAGTCAATGCCAGCCCAAGTCTAGGTACAGATAAAAACAAGTACCCTGGGATGTTGCTCTATTTCTTTTAAATCTGGACCCTGCTGACATTACAAGAGAACCAGGAGAAGAAAGGACAGCCCAGTCAGGATGCACCTGGAGTGCTGGTCTGCCTTTGTTTAGCTCTGCCTACAGCCAAACTCCAGCTTGCAGTAGTGATTACAGCTCCTAATGCACCAAAAACATGGCCCCTTAATGCTGAGGAGATGTTAGATCTGTTGAGCCAAACACCCTTCCAGACAGTGTCCAGGACAGCAGGCAGCTCAGCCGCTGTGCAAGTGCACTTGGAAGAGGCACCAAATCTTCCATGATCTCCTGGCAGAGCAGCAGCTCTATGTTGGCTGGTTTGAGCCCTTCAGGAAGATAACCTTTCACCACTCATGGTGTTGGCACTATCCGACTGTTTGCATCATGGGGGACAGGACAGATGACCCCATAACAAAGTCAAAATCAGCAGTGACAAGCAAGACAGGACCTCACTGCGGCTCAGTCATTTCCTCACCAGACAGGTGAAGATATGGTTCCTGAAGCAGTGATCTCGAACCTCTGGTGTAGCTCACAGCTGAGGTGGCTGTCCCCACATCTTCAGCTAATTTTCAATGCAAATCTGGTCTCATCTTGCATGTTTGATGAACAATCTTTACTACTGCTACTGATGTCCTCTTCAGCACATATGGACTATGCATTTGCCATTTGCCACTGGTACAACCTAGTCTTTCGTGGTCTGCTGCATTCCAGTTTTTGGAGGAAGAAAAGGCTAAATTTGAAGCTTAATTATTTAAAATAAATTAGTTTCCTCACTTAAGAGTTAGAGATGTGATTTAACAAGTTGAGAGCTGACATTTAAAAGTGTAGTGGTGAGTCAGACTGTGCCAAAAGGGTGCAGTTGAGAAAAGAGTGAAAAGTGAATGTAAACTCTCTGGAGCTTTAATCTTGATTGCAATATTACTGACAAAACTCAGCCCAGAACTGACCCAGATTCATCTTGCCTAACTTTTTAAACATAGATGTGACATCCCATTTAGAAACTGTTGTCCTACACACCATCTGTAGTTTATGGAGAAAAATCAAGACCTCTGGGGGAAATCAGCCCAATCTGAATCTCAGATCTTTCAACAGCCTGATAGCAATATTCTTTTACCTTTTAAAAGAAGTCTCCTGACTACATCACCCCTTGCATCTGTGAGCTGTAGGAGTCAGGCTGTTCACAAAAATCTGCTTTAGGCACCAAAACAACTAGAACTTACCCTCTTTACTTAACTTTTATAGCTTGCTGTCTTGCCTGCTCTGTTACTCTCCTATAATGACCACTGAGGATTCCTGTGGCTTATGAGCATCCCAACAGGTGCCATTCTGCACACACAGAAGCTATCACTCACATCCATGGTGCTGCGTTAAAGCACAGAGTTTATACAGTTCTCTGGGACATACTTCCAGTTGGTTTTGAGCACCCACAGGTACAGGACTCCAAATGAAGCCTCAGGACCCTTGTTTAACAGCTTTGTGGTTCCTTCCATGGCCACCAGGGACGCTGCTGTGCTGTCCAAGACCCACACACCTCTTTTGGAAAGCTGCCCCAGCCTATACTGGCATTTGGGGTTATCCTGCCCCAGGTGCTGGACTTTGCCATTTTGGCCAGCCTGCCAGGGTGCCTCTGAGCAGTAGTCTGTCCTTCAGCCTATCAACCACTCCTCCAGCCTGGTGTCATACAGGGCTCTGATTCCTTTATCATCCTCCAATACAAACCTGCCAGGCATTTCAAAAGGTAAAAAAGTCCCACCTTTGCTTCTTTTTTTCTCTTTCTGATACCAGAGGGATAATTACGAACTGAAATAAGAAACTATGTGTGACAGAGACAGATTACCAGGAGACTGCACTAATGAAGCTCAGAAAAAGGAACTGAATAGGAAAACTTTCACTGTTCTTGTGTTTTAAGTGCACGCAGACAATGCAAGATTCCTATTTGCCTTTAAGGTACATAAATTTTTACTGGCTTTATTTGCTGGAAACAAAGCGTAATGTTCAGTATCGCAGCACAATGATAGGGGTCTGCAAGTTGTATAGTCACTGAATAGATCAATAAAATAAAAATGCAGTTTAAAATCAACCAAATATAAAATAACTTCTCTGAAGGCAAAGAACCAGAACAGTCTACAAGGTTGATGGACTGTTGAAGAAAAAGATGCAAGAGTTCTTTCAGTTCTCCAATTCTTCAAGCATTGGTATTTAAAAATATACACTGTACTATGCTTAGCCTGGAAATCAAGAGAGACCATAGCACTAATATAACAAAATAAACAAATAAATTTATTCTACTAGCAAAAAGCTGTGCTCATTCTGCAATCTTTTCAACAAGAAAAAAATATAATTTCCTGTAGTGAACTCAAGGTTAAGAGGGATTAAAGTGATAACATTCAAAAGAAGTGCATTTGCTTATATCATCTAAAATAGGTGAGGATTAATGAGACAGAAGAAAATATCAAGATGACTCGGTATCAAGATGACCAAGCTATGGAAGATTTTAAGATGCTCTTTCATGCTGAAGAGCCATGCTAAACTAGCACTTTCCAGTTCCATGTATCTCTCTTTTCCCTAATTTCTCCCCAAGATTCTCCATGTTTATAAGTAGTTACTGTTTCAAAATGACCTGACTTGCAAAGCAGCTTATTTTGTAAAAGGCGTACTGTCTAGTTCCGGCATCCCAACAGGAAATAAGGATTCTGAAATCACAGTTTGTATTTAGAGATCAGAAAACATTAGCTGTCTCCATCCTATAAACCCACTTCCCAGTTAGGGAAAACTGGGACCCTGAGAAGATATTTTTATTTCTGACTTTTCCTCAGAAAAGACAATAGGCTGATCATTAAAGCATAACCACCTTACACATGAAAAAATCTAATTTCAGGTGCCTCATTGGTATTGATCAAACACACTGTCACAGAGCAGTGTCCTAAGTGGAACAATTCAGCAAAATTAGGAGCATTTTGCAAATGGTCCATGAGCCAGGAACAGCAGGAGCATACCCCCATATTGCACAGATGCCTCAGGAGTTCACGGGGTGAGAAGCACAGCAGGGTTGGGAAGAGGAGACCAGGATCAGGCTCCAGATTCTGAGGGTGTAACTGCACAGGAAGAGATTGGTTTCCTTAGAGTAAAGAGAAGAAGTCTTACAGACACTGGTTGGGAGACACCTCCGGTGCTCACCCAGAGCAGCCTCCCACCCAAAGCACGAGCGCTGCCAGCCCCAGATCAGCTCTGCCATGGCTTTGTCTAGCTCAGTCCTGAACACTCCAACAGGTAAAGAGGGCACCTCCCACCCAGAGACATGGCTTTTCCTCACATCTACTCTGAGCCCTCCAACCTTCAGTGCAGCCATTTATCCCTGAAATATTTTTTGACTATGCCGAGAAGACTTTGGCTCTGTCATCTCTATCCCTGCTCTTTAATTAGTTATATACTACTCTATGCTATACTGTCCTTTAATTTCTTCACTGATTCCCTCAGCCTCTCACTGTAGTTCAGGAGCTTTCAGCTCCTGAGCATCTTGATGACCCCTGGACCCTCTTCGGTATTTACAGGGCTGTTACTGTGAGTGATATCCAAAAAAACCAGGAAACTATATCAGGTCACTTCAAGGTTTTCTCCTTTTCTTTCCCTTCCCTGAACTTCTTTTGCAAAACAAGCATATTGCTACAAATAGCTGCAATGACACAAATTAACCTTATCTTATAAAAATTAACATGACCCAAAAGCTGTTCCATTGATCCATGACAAAATATGGGTTTATCTTCTTTCCTTGAGGTGCCTAACAAAGATAAATAAAGAAACAAAGAAAGACTTAAGCCCAGGCTATTCCTTTTTTTTGCAGCTGATAATTGAAAAAAAGCACCTGAAAAGAGCAATTAATCTCCTTTATCTGAGCTAACTTATCATGAGAGCATCACCTTCTACAGTTGTCTGTTCACTTCAGTGCCTACAAATGGAGGGCAATAGACTTAGGCTCAGACATCAAACTTAGTGTAGATGACTCCCATGTTACTAGCAAAGTTTGCTAATAATATGCAAGCTAAACAGACAAGTTAAGTTCCTCTCCTAAATTCAAACTGGTTTGATAAAGCAAGCAGGAGTGAAAATGCAGCTATGTTTTGATAGAACAATAAGTAGTTACAAATCGAAATGCAAAGATGGCATTAATAGTGCAATTTGCATCACTTTCCAAAGCTGATGTGCAGCCATTACACTTTTTTTAGTATGGTGTAAAATGTACAGTATATGTTTAATTCAAGAGTTTACAGACTCTGGGAAGTTTCACTGCTTTCTTACCACATTGGACAATTTAACTCTATCCTCTTACTTCATTCGTATCCCCTATGAAATTTCTATTTATTATTATAAAAGGAACACATGACATCTCCTAATTTTATTCTTAATTGTACATTGTTATTTGATATGATTTGTCAGTATCACACTCGTGAAATGTACATATGTAAGCCCTTCTCTACCAGAAACCCACTCCAAAGCCTAAGCTCTAGCGTTATTCATACCCCAGCAACATCACAGCAGATATCATTTATCAGCATCACTGTCTTTTTCAAAGCTGACAGCAAGGAGTAAGAACATTGTGAGGGGTCATCACATGTCACAAATGCTTTGGCTGGCAGAGGCAGATCAAAAGGCATTCTGGAAAGGTAAAAGAGGAACCCTAGGAACAGAAATATAGGAAAAGGACCTTAGTTAAGAATTTCTCCACCTCCTCACTCCTGAGTAGAGGCAGTCAGGAAGTGAACTGAAACCTTGCCTTGCCCTGAATCAGCCAGGGAATGCGATAGACTGGACTAGACCAAGACAGGTGGGAACACAGAGAGAGTGGGCCTGGAAGGGAGGAGGAAGAGCAGTATCTTCACTCCATGCAGAAGCAATCCTCACTGAAGACACAGTCACAAGATGCAGTGTCATCTGAAAGCCTTTATGCAAAAGGTCTGATTTCTAGATGAGATGTTTTTCAAAACCTTTCAATTGTGCAGATCAGAGCTGTTACAATGTTAGATGACTGATATTGCCATTCTGTCAAAGAAAAGTAGTTGGAATCAGTGAAAAAAAAATTAAATCTTAACTACTATAGGTTTTTTCTTCTATAAAATGCATCATTTCTTTAAGATGCTACAGCTTTCTATGAAGCTGCTTTTATTTAATTACAGAGTAGAAAATCCGATTGTGCAAAAACAAAATATGTTTCCACTCAACAATAAATTTCTATTTCAGAAACTTGTTGATACAATCAGTGCTTCCATGTCTCTCAAGGGGTTGTGTACTCTTACTGCAATGCATCTTCCAAGATGCATTCCATTTTTTAGCCTCTTGGTAAAGGTAGGGGAACATAGTATAGGAATCCTTCACAGCTCATCTCAGATGTGTGCCCTGCATGCTTTGAACAGGGAAGAGAAGGGAATATACCCCAAATGGGAACACTTACAAAACAAAGCAGACAGTATAGAATTGCAATTCTATGCTTTAACAGGAATGCTCTAGTTCTGCGTAAGCCAAAGTTATTCAAAAAAGAAACATATTTTACCGATGGGACGAGAAATATACATGTGGTCAAGCTTATTCAGCCTCTAATAAAGTCTGAGCAAGAAAGATATTGAAGTGGGGGGGGTAGGGTGAGGGAGAGATGTACATTTAATAACATAGTTTTGGCAAAGACTCATATCCTATAATTTTAGCTATCAACAGAGCATCCTCCAGAGAGAGGTGCAAAGCACAAATTCAAATTTCTTGCACTCTGAGAAGCAAAGATGGACTAGATTCCTAACACAGGGACCTGTATTTGTTGCCTGGAGTTGAAGAGAAGCATTCATTTTCTTCTGTCAAAATTAAATGGGAGATTTATATTTGGCTTACTACAGGTGTTCTGGTATATAATGGTGAAAAAGAAAATCCAGCAGAGAATTGGTAGTAAAACCAAAATACCTCAAACTTAAGCCCTGTGACATACCTTACAGTCATGACCTTCAGCTCCAGCACCCTCTGCTTCTATGTCTCCCTTATCTATGTTTCTATAAAACGAGTCAGCTCACAGAGAGCTAGTTTACCGAGCACATTTTCAGATCAAAAACCTTATTAAAGGAACATAATGTGAGGAAGATAGGTGATTGACAGTGATTGTATTGGAAATGGGAAAGGCTGCATAGCCCTTTTTGAAATGCAGATTTCCCAGGACTGTGAGACATGCAGATCCAGTGCTGCACTGGGTCCATTAAACAGCTTTTTAGGCCAAAGGGGATATCTTCAGAGTCTCACTTCACGGGCCACAACATTTCACTATTTAATTCCTTCATTAAAGCAGTAAGAGCTCATTGTGCTGTATCATATCTAGATTAAAAAGGATTTTCAAGGAAAAGAATAATCTATAAAACTCCAGATAAAGTTATTCCAGCAGTTATTTAGCCTTGCTGTAAAAAGTACTCTTTTTTATAACCTGAAATAATCTGGTTTTAGAGATTGAGTAGCATCCTGCTTTCATTCACTAGATTAAATTGTCATCCTGTATCAAAAAATGTCGCTGTGTAGCAACTCTGAAACCACGATAAAATAACATGCTAACCTTTTCTTTGTCAAAATAAAAAGACTGAGCTTCTTCACTTCTCCTGACAGGCAGCATGTCCAGACCTCTGACTGTGCTGGAAGGATTTCAGAGGTGTTTAAAACATCAGCACCACAACTGGACTCAGACCTCAGCAGTAGTTTCACCAGTACAGAAGTCAAATAATACTTTAACTCCTACAGGATATTTCTTCACCAAACCCTGGTTTCCTTAGTCCCACACTGCACATGGGGTGGTTTCCAGAGTTCCCTGGCTATGTGTGCCACCAGTGAGAGGTGGCAGCTGTGGAAAACAAGAGCCTGAAACACCTGAGTTATAAGTACCATGAGGTACCCTGGTATCTTAGGTGAACATTGTCATATGGAAGACTGCATTGTGGAGTCAGAAATACCTAAGTTAGCTTTTAAAAACCTCACTGTGACAGCACTGAGCTCTATACAGCTAAATTTATCATGTTTCTTGGCAGGCTACAGCATAGACATACTGGGTAAGGTTCATCTGGCCAAGTGTAGACATACGCATCTGAGCCAGACACCCTTGGCTCTTATATGGACATCTTCTCTGAGAGTAGGTGTTTGAAATAGATTACATGAGTCACCCCTTAAAAGAGCCTACTTCTCTCCATGGATCACACAGGGAACCTAGAATAGCTCAGAGACAGGCACCTCCAGGCTGTAGTAAAGTTTGACTAATTGAATCCCACCTATTCTGAGGAGAAAGGACAGACTCTTGAAAAAACATGTCAGAAATTCTCAGAAGTCCTGTTTTTGCCTTTTTCTTCTGCCCCTTTCCATCATGTTTGGTATGAAAACACTGTGAGTTTGAGGAAAAATTGAAGAGTTTGGGCAATTTTTTTCACTCAAAATGAACCTTTCCAAGTACTGTATGAGACTATTAGTACTGCTTCACTTCAAACTTGCATGTATTAAGAACTTCAGATGAATTTGTTTCATTTAAAGAATCTTTAATGGAAAGTTACATTTTTGCAAATAAATTTCCATCTTTTTTAAAACTAGTAGCCTTTTGTTGTTTCAATATTTTAGTAGTTTCTTCCCTTCTATCTGTATAAACTCAGATAGGTGTGGAAAAAGGTGAATTAACACTTCAGTGTTTGCATTGTGACACTAATGTATGTCGGGGTACTGCACCAATTTCACCTTCGTTATTTTGGGGACTTTTCTGTTTCTCATTTGATTTTGGCAAGCAATAACAGTTATGTGCAACGTGTTCCTTAGGAACTACGTACTAGATACTGCGTGAACTCAATAGCTCTTACTGCAGTTGATCTTCATTTCTCTCTAGACATTAATAATGAGTACACATTTTCATTAGTATTTGGGGGAAAAAAAACAAACTTAAAATCACGCAAATCTGGGTAACAAAATACTTCTTTCTGCTTACAACCTGTCTAGTTTCAATACTGATGAGAAGGGCACAGTGGGCAAATGGTGCTCACAACCTGAGATCCCAAGGGGTCCATGCGCCTTCTTCATTTCACTGATTTATATTGTGAGAACAAAGTGATTGGGCAGGTAGAGCCCATGGTGCCTGGAAACAAGGTATTTCAAGATTTAGTTCAAGAGTTTTAAGATTAGGTCCTCTGCTCCAGGTTGCTTCAATTAAAAAAAAAAAAAAAGAAATTAAGTCCTCATTTTTATTTTTTCTTCCTTTTAGATAGCAAAAATTAGTATGCTATATAAAAACATGGTTATTTTAATCCCTTTCCTGTGCTTTTCTCTAGCCCTCCTGTGATGCAATAGTTTGAGAAAATCAAGAAGATGTAGGCACAGAAATGCCATTCATTTGCCAATATCAATTACTCAACGTGCTGCTGATCTTACAAGTTGTGCTAAATGAATGAGTCGAAAGGGACTCACAGATACAATGTTGCTGTTGTCCTCTTTTTGGTTATTCCAATCCATTCACTTTCCATGTGCAAAGCTTTCTCTAATGGCCTACAAAGCATGTACATTTGAAAGAAGTAATATTTTATCCTGTACTACAACATATTTCTCTTTTTCCCTTTTTGATGAAGACAACCAAAGATGCTACTGTTTTAAACGGTGACTGAAAATACAAGAAATTCTCAATATTTCTCTACAGCAAGTTAAATTTCAGTTTTGCCTTTGAACTCGGATGGAACATTATTGGCCAAATTTTCATTAACTTTGGAGTATATTTAATCAGAAGCTTTGGTTTTTTGGTCTTTCCCAGCAGCTTTTTTAAGTTTCAGCAATGGAAAAGGTTAGCATGCAAAAGCTGAAATGTGTAGTATTTCTGAGTACACTAAATGAAATGCATCTTTAACATCTTACCATAAAATTAATTATGCCAGAGAGAAAAGAAACTTGTGTTATACAAGCTCTCTAAGATTTTTCCATGAAAAAAATTCATCTCCCCACAATCAATACACACATGATATGAAATTGCAGTATTACAGAGGTTTTCTCCTCAGAATTTACGACGAATGTAAATTTGAATTCCACACTGCAAGATAATGCTGAATGCGTAAAACATAAATTATGGTAAGGTAGACTTGAAATGGAAGCAACTATGATGTATTTAAGAAACAAGATTCCATAAACAGTGCCACATTATAAGCGTCCAACTTGTGTGATAGAGTGCATTTTTATTTAATAATAGCATGATGCACTATCATCTACAGATTAAAGAGTAAGAATATCATTTTTAGACACAAACCAAACAGATCTAGAAATGAGACATATATCCTCATGTATTTACACAAGTTAAAAAGGACATAAAATCTTACCTAAAGAAACTATTGTTTGACTATGAAGTATCACTCATATCTTTTACTTGTCAAGTTGTCAAACTTTTTATGAGTGATACCCAAGCTTCCTCAGTCATTCTGTGATTCTGTCATTAGTATATAAGCAGGGAGCAATATTTAACTTTTTGACCATACAAATGCACTTGTTGGCTGACATGGTTATTTCTGCTGTGGATAAGTAAAATTCTAATGCCCTGAGCTTTGTTGTAGTACGAGGATTGCGTAACACCTTTTCTTTTTTTAAAGACTCATGCTCTTGCTATGTTAATTATAATGAAAATTACTAATTATAGTAATAGTACTCATTTTTTCGTGCATATATTAACAGCACAAGCATCTCTTGTGTCCTGGTGTACAGCACACTGGAAATTCAGCTTGATTTTTAAGCATCTTACTGCATCACAACACTTCTCTTGCCCCCCGACAGACAACCAGCATTACAGCACAAGTTTGTTTCAGAATCAGCACTAACATGTTGTAGTGGGTTGACCCTGGCTAGATGCCAGGAACCCATTGGAGCCACTCTCTCACTTCCCTTTGCAACTGGACAGAGGAGAGAGAAAAAAAACAGCTAAGGATTCATGAGTTAAGAGCTGGGAGAGGTCAGTTACCGATTACCTTCATGGGCAAAAAAGATTCACAGTGGGGATAGCACTTATATTTATCATTAACAGGATAAGAGCAAAAGAGTGAGAAGTAAAATAATCTTAAAAAAACACCCTCCCCCCACCCCTCCTTCCTTCCATGTTCTCCCTCCTCCCCCCCAGCAGTGCAGGGGGATGAGGAATGGGAGTTATGGTCAGTTGTCATTTCTGCCACTGTTCAGAGAGAGGAGTCGTTCCCCTGCTCCTGTGGGGTCCCTCCCACAGGAGACAGTCCTTGATGGACTTCTCCAGTGTGAGTCCATCCCTTGGGCAGCAGCTTTTCCCAAACTGCTGTCCCATGGGGTGCAGTCCTTCACGGGTGAGCTGTATCAACATGGGTCACCCACAGGGGCCACAAGTCCTACCCAGGGAAAACCTGCTCCAGCGCGGGCTCCCTTCTCCACGGGCTGCAGGTTTCCAGCAGGAACCTGCTCCATCTTGGGCCTCCCACGGGGTCACGGCCTCCTTCGTGCATCCACCTGCTCCAGCATGGGCTCCTCCATGGGCTGCAGGGGCACAGCTGCTCCACCATGGTCTGCACCACGGGTCACAGGGGCCACAGCTCCAGTGCCTGGAGTTCCTCAGCTCCTTCCCCTCCTTCTGCACTGCCCTTGCCGTCTACTTTGTTGTTCCTGTGTCCTCACTCCGCTCTTCCCTGGATGGAATTCTTTCTGTGCAATACCTTTCTGTTCTTAAATATGTTGTCATAGAGGCATTACCATTACTCCTGATCAGCTTGGCCTTGGTCAGTGGCAGGAAGTCCGTCCTGGAGCCGGCTGGCATTGGCTCCTGGAGCCGGCTGGCATTGGCTCCACCAGACAGGGGAAGCTTCTAGCAGCTTCTAACAGAAGCCACCCCTGTAACCCCCTCTGCTACCAAAACCCAGCCACAGAAACTCACTATACTTGTACAATGGTTTTATAGATTACAAAGCTTCTGCATTTTCTCTTCACTTCCATATTTTCTCTCCCCTTGACACTGCTTGACTCCTCAAAGTACTGCCTGACAAGGAGGTAGAACAACAAGCTGCAGAGAGGCATCCTGCTCAGAAACAGCAGCACCCCTCCCAGCATACATGTGCCACAAGCTTCTTCTAGCAATCATTATGGAACGATGGTCATATCATATGACCAGTAGTCATAGACCAAGATTGTTGTGAAAAATCTCATTTGATTTTACATAACAATCTTCTAGCTATTGCGTTCATTCAACAGGCCTAGTCTGGTCTAGGAATGTGCTCTTATGATGCACACAGAAAACATTTTCCAAGTGTGTAAATTCTTTTTCGGTTCAACATACAGAAGTCCAGAAAACATTTCAGGATTTTCCCGCCTTTTTCAGGATTCATTTCTCACCTTGGAAAAATTTTGTGTTTCCATCCTAGAAAAAAAGAAAAAAGTTGAATATTTGCATCTTCTGCAAAGACTTCCTCCACAAGATCAAGTTTGAGAGTTTGTTCTGGTGATACTGAATAGTCTATAGCCCTGTGTACTGTCACACATACTCTGTCCCTCATCAGGCATCGTTCTGCAGCTCAGAGTCTGTGGATAGGGCAGGCAGGCAAGTGGAGAACAGAGTTTGCTACGAATATTGAAAGAAAGACAAACCAGCAGAATAAGGCATCAAGCTGAGCAGAAGAGACCTCACGTAATAGACTCCTCTACCAATCAAAAATGCTTCTTTGTAAAGTCATAGCTTCCCCAAACTACCAACAGCTCTCTAAGTAAAAAATAAACAAGCAAACAAACATAAAAATACCAAACCCCCCTAAAAAGGTAAGGCAAAATATATGCATATAATTCTGAATATTCAGTAGCAGTTTTAAATGGACTGATTAAACCCCCTAAATAATGAATCAATGACTAAGGAAATTCATAAGGATTCACTTCTGTCTCAACAGGCACAAGGCGAAGGAAGGGATGAGGTTCTACTGCAAGAAGCTAAGGCTGACTGTTTAGAGCAGTCCTGCCATTTACTTTGCTCTCAACCACACCTGGAGCACACAGCTGTTGTACACACCAGGTAGAGTGAGCTATGCAGGGTTCTTACTGCTGTAGAGCTGTCGAAGACCTTCACTAAGCTGCAGCATTTGGCATAGCTGTTGCAGCAATCCTGCACAATGCCTGTGTGTTTCTCAAAGCCTTTTTCCAAGTCTCTGTGTGACTTAACTGAGAGCCAATATTCTATTTCCACAATATTTTAAGTTAACGACAAAAAATTCTGGACATATCTTATTACTCTGCTCGTCTTTTCCCCCAGGGCTTCTCTGTTGCTTCTGACAGCTTTCTGATTGCAGCCTCTCCTCGCCCAGCAATGCCTCAAGTTTCATCATCCAAATTACTGTACTTTAAGTCCCCTGCAGTAACTGTGTTTATTTCCAATATCCCGACAGGAAGACCCCCATCAAGATGAGTCATTCTTATTTCCAAGGGTGTTGTGCTGAGGCCACTCAGAGGAAGATGCAGCAACAGCTGCTTTGTATTATCTTAGTGGGGGGAAAAAGCACAAGGCCCTGCTTTCAGCTGAATTTCTTCCCAGCAATAGACTTCTTTTTCCAGAAGTGATGAAAATTACAAACATTTACTCTAACAAAAACCCTGTTGGAAGCACCAAAGTCCTGAAAACCTCTGGCATTGTGCCATGATGTAGGGAAGTGGGAACCGGCTATTTTGAACTTGCTACCGTCTGGACAGAAAGCGATGCTTTGCTGTGAACTGCTGGGCCTCTGAACTGTTCATTCATGCATTATTTTTTGGCAGCCTTCACCATTTCCACAGAATCACTCGCAGCAGCCTCACTAGAGAGCACGTAAACCTGACCCTGCAACTTATCTACTACTACTGATCACAAACAGGCTTTTAACTGCCCCATAGTAGTGATTATTCAGAGCCAGTTTAGGATGGTGCAACTGCCATGAAACTCACACATACAGATTCTTTGAAAATTTAGGGGAATCCTTGTCTTCAAGTCAAAGGAGCACAAGAAAAGCCTTTCACCTTGTTACTGCTGCAGCATAGATAGAGCCAGCTCATGCAGACTCTCAAACAACAGAGCTAGAATTGGGTCAAGATGTAGTAAGAGCCTTGGTTTTAAACTGAAGATGGATTTCCAGCTCTAATTCTGCTATCTTTAAACAAAATCCTTGCATATTATACACAAATAACACAGACTAGTCACTGAACTATAGTATCACTCACTCTTTGGCTTCAGAGAGGTAGATAAAAATAAAGACCTCTGTGTATCACTGTACAAACTCCACATTCCCAAAACTTTGAACATCCATGAAAAATCTGTCAGTATATGCATGCATGCTTAGGTATGATATGATGTAGCTTTCTGGAGCTACTGCAATTTGTCATTGATATACGAAATGAGGAATCGCAACCAGTGCACAGAAAAACACAAGCAACACCATCCAACAAGTAGGGTGAATTTTTGAAGTCCTGCTTAAAACTCTTGTACAGGTGGTTCTATGAACAGTGGGACACCCAAGGTCAGAGAGCACAGGATACAATTTCAGAGACGTGGAGGGGAAACATCTTCTGTTAGAGTCCATCACACATATATAATTTTGAAAGCTGTCATTTTAATTGCAGACATTTGTTCCTCCTAGCTACTTTTCTTTTCCCAATTGGAATGAAAGTAGTGCCTGACAGGCTGTTTGGAAGATTATGAATTTCTTTGTTTTTCGCTCTTAATGTTCTTACTGAATTTATTTATATCTTGGCTGGTTATTAGAACTTGTTCCATATGGTAATCTGGCAATGCCAAACCAAGGATTTAAAATTAAAAAATAGATTATTTCAGCAAGAATATATACTTTTGTGACTTGGAAATTCACTCAAAAGTACTGGGACACAATTTAACCCAGCTTTTCAGGGGAGAAGTGGGGAGGAAAGTAGCCAGAGGGTAAATAGGAGACTACATGAAAGTAGAACTTTTTTTCATGTTGCTGGAAAGTGGCCCAAAAGCTCATTGTGTTGAAGCCTACTTCAACAAGAGAAAAGAAGACAGCTTTTCTGGATTAGAGGGTTTTCCAGTCTTCTGCTTCTGTAGGAAATGCAGCTATGAGCCCCTGGGAGGAGAGTAAAAGGCAAACAGTCCAGGAAGCAAACAACTTGGACCCAAATTAGAAGACAACCTAGATATGTGCCTGTAAAACTGGAACAGAACATACTAATTAATTACATGTTTTGGTTTTTAAGCAGATATAGAGAAAAGGCTGTTCTGCAATGCCAAGGGGACAGTAAGAAACAAGAAATTATGTACATCTAGGCTACCTTGAAAACCATACTTTAATATTCCGAAGGAGGTAGTAATATCACAAGGCAGATTTTTGACCCCTGCTTCAAAGATGTCTGGATTAGAATTGACAAAAAATCTCAGATTCACACTGAATGAGAGGGCTTTGACTAGAAAGGAGAATTTCCTGCTCTGTAACTGGTTTGTAGAGAGTTTGGTTTGCAATCCACCTTCAGCATAAATTTAAAAAGGGGAAACCCACAAACAAAACATAATGAAACAGAAAACAGATTTGCAAGTCCCACATGCTTTTGAACAAATGTGTCACAATTTCCCCAGAGTACTCGGAACAGGATGGCAGCAACACTGTAAAAGTATATTGCACAGACAGCATCAGCAAGGGAAAATTACATTTTTATTATCAATAAAGTAAAAAGTCTGAATTCACAGAAAAAGTACTTTTTCTGGAGACAAATTATTAAAAAACTCATTTAAAGTGAAGACAACGTTCTCTGTTCCTCCAATTCCAACAATGAAGACATATATGTAGAACACAAAAGACTGAGCAGTACAATCTTTGCCAAATTCTGACCAAAATTGTGCTGTATGGTGTCAATATTATCAGAAACAGTAAGGTCAATGCAACATTCAAGTAAGACTGATTTTAGCCATTAGGTTTGCTTTTTTGATTTCATGGTCTTTTGTAAATCCAAGTAAAAATCCACAGAAATCAGGTGTGCTGCTGATTTTGTTTCTGTCTTGGCCACTGTGCAAAATACAGCCAGTACCATCAGCCAAAAAATACAGGTATTAGTATACTGATAAGTAAATCAAACTTTGGTTTTCTTTTCCTGTCCTTACACTTAACGAACAAAGGAGTTTGTTACAAGACACGTCCTAAGAGGACTGCTGACGCATATTGCTCTCAGTTTCAAGACTTCTAAAAGACATTCAGCTATTGTGTTAGGCTGAGTTTTGAACAAAGGCCAAGATTTGTCATCTTTTACAGAAGTCTGTGAGAGCTGGTTGGCTTTTGAAGGCCAGGAAGCAACCAGAACTGCTTCAGGGAAGGGGGCCTGACACACAGAGATGGGACATCATCTGGCTTGACTATTGGGTTGCTGCTATCAATAAGACCCAGCCAAGGGTCCCCAGGTCTTCCAGAGAGGTGGAGATCTGTCCCATCTTTGTCCCACCTCTGGAGGGTCAAATCACCATGTCCCACTCCTTGTCTGCACCTACACAGTGACAGAGCCCTGAAGTGGATATCCTCAGCAGCCAGTCCACCAGGAGCATGTCTATCACTCTCCAGTGAATCGAAGAGATGAGTGCAGGGATGTACAGAATGTTATGCTGTTCTTGGACAGTGAGAAGACCTGCTGTAGGAAATGGCACAATCTCAAGTGGTGGTTTAAAACCAGCTCAATACACCTGAAGAGAAAGCAGACAGTACATCAGTAAACCCACACTGGACATTACCAGTGCTCAGGCAAATTTGATACTCCATATGTGAGGAGAGAAGAAGTCCTCTGCTCTTCCCCTAATCCAGCAAAACCCCTGTGATTTTCATACCATACTAACTCAATCAATAGTTTGTTCTTCAATCCATCTCAACTGTCATTAATGTTACACCAATTACGAGGAAAATCCCTTGCTTGTATGAAAACTTATGTTTCTATTTACAATAGTTTCCACTTTAAGACTGCACTGCAAACCAAAGCACAATGAGTTTAACAATTACAAGTTTGTTTCTTGCAGCAATTGAATGATCCTTTCCTGTTCTAGTCTCTCATGCTGAGGACAAACTGGGAAGTGTTTTAGGCAGGTGAGACCACAAACTCTCAGACTGGATTCCTCTTTTCTCTGCCCTAATCAGTGGGAATGTCAGGGCCAAGGGCTATTGCAGCACAGAAGGGACAGCAAACTAAATTTTAATATTTCCTTTTTTTCCCCCCATGAAGTTTCTTTCTGATACATACTTTCACACGCATGTTTTATAAAAATGTAAAGGTAAAAGACATTGTAATGTCATGACAGGGAATGACCACATTCCCTGTGGTCATCTGTGAAAATTCAATTTTTGTATAAATATATGCTGCATTTTCTAGTTTCTTTCCTGATCCTGCTGAAGTCAGTATCTAGTGCTTGCCACCTCATGTATGCATCAGTTTTCCATTTGCAGATCCTTTTACAGTGAAGGCAATGCTAATAGTGTCCTTATCCCTTCCAATAGAGCGCATTGCAGCAGTAAGAATACTTCAGGCAAAATAGGATTATCATAGCCTACATCCACAGCACAGGGCATGTAAGGTCAAAAGTTTTCCTTGATTATGGATATCCCAGTTGAGATACCACCCACCTCATTTTTTGAGACTACTTAGCATTCTCTCTGCTATTTCGCTGACAGCAAAAATTTTATGCACTGTAGTTATGCCCATAAGCACTCTGTATTTTCTAAAATCAGATCCCAAGAACATGTAGTTTAACAAAAAATTAATGGTAAGCTTGAGTTGATGAGAATGTGGTTAGTGGGTGTACTGACATTATAAGAGAACTCAGAAGCACCAGCAAAGAGATTGCTAAGATTTCCTTAAGGCTGCTCACCTCTCTGCAGAAGGAAACCACTCCTCCCCTCCTCCTCTAGTCCCCTGTATCATTCACACTACCCAGATCTCAAAAAAGATACACTTTGGTGTCAGGACCACCCTTCCAACTAACCATTCCTTGATACAATTCACAAGTAAGCACAGTTTACCTACAGAGTGCTGCGATGATGCTTTGCCGTGCATTGCTGAAGTTGGATTTACATTATTTCCAGTTCACACCACTGGACAGGGAGGTCTCCCTCCAGCAACAGACACAGTGACAGGATAAGGCCTATAGTGTGTATTGTGGACCCTGCTCAAGTGCCTACATGATTCTTCCAAGTACGAGCACAGAGCTTTTTCCCACCAGCTGACAAAGGATGATAAACTGGGAATAGGAGCAGCTCCTTCCAATTCCTCTGCACACAGCCCAGCAAAGCTGTGCCCAAGTATGTTTGTGGGACAGAAGTGCTTTCCTTCCTACCACAGAAAAGCAGGCAGGACCTTTAAACTTCATGGAGGATCAGCGAAGAAAAAGGGAAGAGGCTGAAGTATAATCCACTCCATGAAATGAAAAGTATTCAGGATGAGAGATGTGGGACACAAAACAACCACTGCCCATGGCTGTGTGCTGTCTGGGGAAAAGAACCAATGGGAATTTGTTATATTACCCCATGACTTATCTGAGCCCAGGGAAATACAGAGACCCTTCTGACATGGAGTTCATTACCAGTGAAAATGAATAGCTCCTGCTGTGTCTACAGCACACCCTGGACAGACACAACTCAACTCCGGACATGAGGAAAGCAGACTTCAGGCTGCTCAGGGAATTAATAAGTAAGGTCTCCTGAGAAAATGTTTTTGCAGGTGCTGGGGTCCATCCGTGCTGATCACTTTTCAAATATCACATCCTAAGGGCGCGGGAGCAGACAATTCCCAAATGTTAGAAGTCAAACAGGTGAGGCAGAAAGCCAGTTTGGATGAACAGGAATCTTCTCTTGGAGATAAGGCAAAAAAGGAAGGTGTATGCCTTAAGTGACGTGGGAAGAATTCAGAGATGCTGCTTGTCACTGTAGGAAAAAAATTTGTGCAGTCAAAGCTCAGCTGGAACTGAAGCTGCCAGAAATGGGGGGGACAATAAAAAGAGTTTTTTTCAAACATATTAATGGCAATAGGCAGTATAGAAATATCATTGGCCCATTACAGTATGAGGATGGTCATCTCACAAACAGAGACAGAGACAAGGCAGAGGTGTTTAATGCTTTCTTTGCCTCTGTCCTCAACACAGATGATGGAGCAAGGGGCTCTCAGTGCTCTGAGCTGGAGTACCATGACTGAACGAATGAAGACCATGTCGAATGATGACCCAGTCAATGATGAAATTGTGCAGGATCTCCTGCTCCAGCTGGATCCCTATTAGTCTATGGGGCCTGATGGGATTCATTCCAGAATGCTTAAAGAGTTGTTGATGTCAACAAAAAACCTCTCTTGATTTTTGAGTGGTCTTGCGAATCTGGAGAGGTCCCAGCTGACTGGAAGCTGGCAAACACTGTCCCTATTTTCAAGAAGGGCAAGAAGCCCTTCTGGAACTACAGACTGGAAACTACAGACCTGTCAGTCCCACTTCAGTGCCTGGTAAAGTTATGGAGTAGATTATTTTAGGGAGTATTGAAAAACACCTGAAAGACAATGCTGTCATTGGTCACAGCCAGCACAGCTTCATGAGAGGAAAGTCCTGCTTATCAAACCTGACTTCCTTTCATGACAAGGTAAACCACCTTCTTGCTCAAGGGAAGTCAGTTGATATAATCTTTTTGGATTTCAGTACAGGATCCTTCTGGACAAAATGTCCAGGATACAGCTGGATAAACATATCATGTGGTAGGTGAACAACTGGCTCACAGGTCAAGCACAGAGGGTAAAAGTGAATGGGGTGACATCAGACTGGTGACCTGTCACTAATGGGGTTCCACAGGGCTCCATCTTGGGCCCTGTGCTCTTCAAAATCTTCATAAAGGACTTGGAGGCAGGGCTGGAAGGGATCCTAAGCAAGTTTGCAGATGACTCAAAACTGGGAGGAGCTGCTGACTCCCTCAAAGGCAGGGAAGCCCTGCAGAAAGACCTCGATAAATTAGAGGGCTGGGCAATCACCAACCATATGAAGTTAAACAAGGGAAAGTGCCAGATTCTGCACCTGAGATGGGGCAACCCCCGATGTACATACAGACTGGGGAAGGAGATGCTGGAAAGCAGTGCTGTGGAAAGGGATCTGGGGATCCTGGTGATAGCAAGTTGAGTATGAGTCAGCAGTGCCCTGGCAGCCAGGAGGGTCAACCGTGTCCTGGGGAGCATCAGGCAAAGCATCACCAGCCAGTCGAGGGAGGGGATTGTCCCACTCTGCTCTGCACTGGTGAGGCCTCACCTTGGATATTGTGTGCAGTTTTGGGCATCACAATATAAGATATTAAGCTGTTAGAGAGTTCCAAAGGAGGGTAACAAAGGTTGTGAAGGGCCTTGAGGGGAAGATGATCAAGGAGCAACTGAGGCCACTTGGTCTGTTCTGCCTGGAGAAAAGGAGACTGAGGGGAGACCTCATCACAGTCTACAACTTCCTTGTGAGGGGAAGAGGAGGGGCAGGCACTGATCTCTTCTCTGTGGTGACCAGTGACAGAACCCAAGAAATGGCATGAAGTTGTGTCAGAGGAGGTTTAGGTTGGATATTAGAAAAAGGTTCTTCACCCAGAGGGTGGTTGGGCAGTGAAACAGGCTCCCCAGGGAAGTGGTCACAGCACCAAGCCTGACAGAGTTCAAAAAGTTTTTGGATGATACTCTCATGCACATGGTGTGACTCTTGGGGAGGGTCCTGTGCAGGGTTAGGGGTTGGACTGGATGATCCTTGTGGGTCCCTTCCAACTCAGAGTATTCTGTGATTTTGTGAACTCTGCCTCTCCATGGCCTGCATATGAATAAATTACAAGAAAAATTATAGACTGCTCAGTCTTGTTCACTGCTCACAGGTACTAAAACCTCTCTGCCTGGTTTGGAAAAAGAGGTGCAGTGTAGCACTCCTCTGTGCCTGCCCCACCTCCCCTCACTCCTCTCTGGGAAAAACCTTGCCAGTGAGGCATCCAGCATTCCCAGAAGTCCAGAGGAAACACCAGCCGAAAGCATCTAGATGCCAGTTACAACCTGCTGCCTGATATTTTTGTCATGACTCCTCTGCTCTGGGAGGGCTTAGCCTTCCCACACAGCAGAAACTGGTTGATGAGGGAGGAGGATATAAAGTGGTAAATGAGTGGACAAGATGGGCCACATCAACTGCTCAAATCTGTAGCTTCCATATGCTAACACAGGGAAACAAAAAAAAAAAGAGAAAGCTATCTAGGCAGTATCAGCTTGTAATCTTGATGACAGAGCACTACATTGGATGCTGCACACAATTCCTCCCAAGAAGAGAAATAAAGGTTACAGGAGTAGCAATTCCCTGCTGCCAGACTGCAGAAAAACCTCAAAGTGTATTTCATTATTCATGCAAGGATTTTAAAGACAGTGCCTATAGGCTCTGGCACAGCTAGTATATGCACACACACACAAGCACATGCGGCAGACTCAGCCCTTCTGTGCTGTGGTATCAAAACAATGTCTGCGTAAGCCTAGAAACCCCTTGGATCGTGTCCCACAGGGGACACTCAGACAAACCATAAAAGTGTGTCTGAACATATTCCTGGCTTCCCACAATTTCTGTGCCGCTCAGCATTCTTCTTGAGTCTACCCCAGATCTGCAAGTCCGTACATACATTCTCTGGAGGCATGCAAAACACTCTCTGAGAAAGCATTAAGACACATGATTTTAATGTTCTGAAATTATTACAACTTAAAATGTTGGAGCAAAAAAATTGAAAAGGAGCCACTGTCTGGATAGCCTGTCAGCCATGCAAAGGTCCCAGCAATGGAAGGGAGGTCTCCAATGCAAAATGAAACTCAGTCCTCACTTCATCTTTAACTTCATCCAAAACCTTCACTGCTTGTTGGTCAGTGAAGTTTCAAAAAGCCACTCTGTGAGCCACAGTGGCTGTTTCAGATGCAGATACACATGTGTGGGAGAACACGTTGCAGCACAGGAGGCTCCAATCACACTGATAACAAGTAACAAGTGAAGAAAATACATGGTTACCGTGCACTGCACACTTTTTGGTCAGTCTAGAGAGATCGCGTGAATGATAGATAACTTGCAACCACTGCCTGTGACTCAGATCAATACCAAGAGCCCAGCCAGAGAACAGATAACAGATAATGCTTTGTAGGTGTCCTGGGGCAGGTCTCAAGTCTCCATTTTCTATTCAGCAAGGCTCAACCCAGAGCTCTTCCAGCACTGTTGTCACACTTTCTCTCTCAGCACAGATGAACCTGCTACTCCCCTGATCAGTCCGTACTAGTGTTCTTTACCAAAATATAGACTAACACACCACCACCATCCCCCACTTAACTACTATCAGTGGGAAGAACTGCAAGTATAGATAGTTGCTTTAGGACAAAAAAGAAGAAAGAGGTGTGGGAACTATCAGCTATTTAAAGATTAACTACCTATCTCTCAGGCTGGAAGAATCAGGAGATGAAGCACTTGCCATAACAGCATCAGAACAGTCCCCAGGAAGAAAAGTTGAGTTTCATGCCAAGCCCTGTGTGACTGATCCTTTGCTGTAGATGATCCCACAGGATCCCTGCCATTTCCTATGACGCCTTGGGGCATTCCTGTACTCTGCTTTGCAATGGGAAGTGGCAGCTGCTCCTCCCCAGGACAGCCTGGTGTTGAATCCTCTTAGATGAAACTTCATGTTCTTACAATCAGGCACTGTGTCAAAACAATGTCTTTTGGCTTATTTTGTTGTTTTATTTATAAAATATAAACACCTCATGGGAAAGACAGGCAGGCAAAACACAAATCTACATCCTTTCTCCATTTATTAAGAATAATAAAAAGCAAATAAATGTTTTGCTGGGAAAAGTAAATGTTCCAGCAGTGATCTTATTCTGGCACTGTGTTCGTATGCTAGTTAAGTTTCACAATCCAGTCACAACCCACATGCTGTATCTGTATTTCTCTCTTCTTCCATATTTATGCATAATATATTTAAGATAGGGACAACATGGTCAGAGGAGAAAGCAGAAACTGCTCTTGTAAACACATCAGTAGTCATGGAATTTCCGAACCTAAAGAGAGAGTTCATCATTTCAACGCTGCAAACCAGTACATTCCCCAGTGGCAATATATTTCTAGCATCATTAAAACACTACATGTTCTTTCCACAGTTATTTTCTTCTGCATCTGTACACCTTCTTTTCTGTAGCCATTTCAATTCGAATGGAAATATAGTCAGGAGCCAGCTGTACATTGAGAGGGAAACAATCCTTGAAAACCTTCTGTCACTTTCTGATCTTACTACTGCAATTTTAGGAAAGGAGGTGGCCTGTTTGTTTGCTTTATAACATTCAGGAAAAGACTACAACTATGAGCTACAGCCTGCTAGATTTTCTACAGCATCCCAAGACCAGAAGGAAATTAATACTACAAAGAAATACATATAATATCTTTTTCATTATAGATGGGAAGTGTGCTGAGGAATATTAGCTGGTCAGTAATCAATAACCTGAAGAACTGATTGACTAAGACATTTATTTGAAATTTTCACAGAAGTGCCAGGACTTGTTAGAGAGCACTGCAATGTAGAGTTTTATCAAGTCCGGTGTTAGAGGAACATGCCCCCCCACGTTTGTAATGTATGACCAGAAAGCCTATTCAAGTTGCTGTAATATCTCGTGCTGTTATGAACTGTACTCTAGGTATCTGATAATCACATTGTTTCAAAAGTGGTTACCAGGATTTAACTGTACAGCTAGAGAGGGAAAAATTCTGTTGTGTGTCTTCAGAGAACAGTTACAACAACCTGATGCAAATACGTGTGCATGAGGGGCAAACAAGAGGAGCTCGAAGCTTTAGCCCAGTCCCAGAGATTTTACATCACTGGCATAAGTAAAACTTGGTGGGATGAGTCCTGTCGGTCACAGGATTGACAGACCACTCTGTTGGATGGTCACAGGTTGTTCAGGACGGATAGGCAGGGTAGAAGAGGTGGAGGGGTGGCACTGCATGTAATGGAAGGGTTAGAATGTACAGAGCTCACAGCTGGCAAAGGTACAGTTGAGAGCCTCTGGTTAAGAATCAAGGGGCAAACAAATAATGTGGATGTCATCGTGGGAGTCTGCTATAGACCTCTCAGCCAAGACGATGACGCTGACCAATTATTCTTTGAGGAGCTAAGGGACACTTGCAAATTAACTGCCCTTGTCTTCATGGGGGACTTCAACTCGCCAGAAATTAACTGGGAGCATCACACAGCTGGTACAACCCAGGCCAGAAAATTCCTAAAAAACCTGAATGACAACTTAATGAAACAAGTCCTAAAAGACTGAGGGGAGACCTCATCACAGTTTACAACTTCCTCGTGAGGGGAAGAGGAGGGGCAGGCACTGATCTCTTCTCTGTAGTGACCAGTGACAGGACCCAACGGAATGGCATGAATTTTGTGTCAGGGGAGGTTTAGACTGGATATTAGAAAGAGGTTCTTCACCCAGAGTGTGGTTGGGTATTGGAACACGCTCCCCAGGGTCACAGCACCAAGCCTGACAGAGTTCAAGAAGCATTTGGATTATACTCTCAGGCACATGGTGTGACTCTTGGGGATGGTCCTATGCAGGAGGTGGACTGAGCGATCCTTGTGGGTCCCTTCCAACTCAGCATATTCTGTGATTCTATGATTCTTTCCTTCTCCCTAGAAAACCACCTTCTGTAACGTTCTTTCTTTTTCCTTATCATTTTCCAGTGAAAGACAGCCCTAAAGCCTCTTTTGTTTGTTCCAATAATCGCAGAAACGTTCTTTGCTTGATCTAAGGGCTGCCTTTCTTTGTGAACTGTTCTAATTGAACATCCCACTAAACTAGTCCACCAGTCCTTCTTGAAGCACATACTCCCTGTACACACAATTTCATCACAGCTGTGCAGAGTCTACAGCCTTAGCCCAGCAGCTGAGGGACTCTGGTTGACTTTCTCACCAGAGGCATGTGTTGGCAACATCACTAAATTGTTCACACCATTCATAATATACAAGGTATTAAGGGGTTCTCAGCATAATTTTTCAGTGCAATTTCTTACAGTAACAGCCTGTCTCTTGAAAATGACTATTTACTTTCTGGATAGGAAACAAAACTGCTTGAATCATAAGGAAAAAGAATTTTACTACACCTAAGAAAGTTATATTTGTTTAAATAAGTAACACCAAGTGTGTGAGTTCCTTTGCATGTATACAAGTCTAATATACACACACAGTTTGAAGCTTTAGAAAGTTGAAGAAAATAATGTCATTGCTCCAGAAACTGCAGTAAAGTCCTAAAAAGTACAGAATTTGACTGGGTTTTTTTCTCTCCTGTTTTCAGTCACAGGTGCTATAATACTGATTTTGTCCCTACTTCCAGTTGCTATAGATGGTGGGTGACTAAGATTTAATTCACAACTATTTCTGCTAGCATGTGTTGAAACGATCTGTAAAGGTAAACTGAGTGCACTCATTTAAGTCTCAGACATCAAAGAAACTAAGATTGAACCCTTAAGCATATTGCTTTTCAAAAACTAATTTTAAAGCCAGTCTCATATTTTCGATCATTCTGAGCTGGAGGTAACTCAAATCATTCTCCCTTCATCCAACCTTCAGCCTTGCTCACTGTTCTTCCGATGTGCTGAATGAGAAAGGAGATCAGCCGATCAATTTCTTAAAGTCTGTTGTAAAATGGCTGCATGCATTTCGTAAGATTCATATTTGCTATGGAGGGTGATCAGTACAGATATTATCTGTAGGGAGGACACAACAGAGAGATTAATTTTTGGAAGTAATTCAGCCTGATGGGTAAGGTGTGTATGCAGATACTGTCAGTATATCAAACCATATCCTGCCAAGTAATATAGACAAGGTAGTTTACACACATGAGCAATACTCAGTCCTGACTTGGCTGAAGAAGTGAAGACACTACATCCAAATAATGCTGTAATTCCTGCCTCCAGTCCCACCTTTCTTCAAAGAGATAAGCAAAGTACAGATCAAAGACTGTCTCAGGTCTGAACAGGGTTTTGACCCCTTCCAGCAAAATTGTTGACAGTTTCACTTCGCGAAGATCTCTCTTCAAAATGTGCTCTTCTGCACTGATATAGTCCAGTTCCTGTGCTGCCTATAAACAAGGCAAGTTTGAAAATCTTTTTAAATTTAGAAATCCCACAATAAAAATGTCACTGTAACCTATTTTTTAAGACCTTTTCTTTTTTAATTTAGGATTCTTAGCGCCTTTGCACTGCCATGCATTTCATGCTGTCCCAACAAATAGGTAGTTAAAACGAAGGCAAAGTGTTTAAAAAGAAAAAAAGGGATGTGTGAAAACCACACAACAAAGTAACTACAAATGGGGCACTGCTGTAGAATTCTGTTTTTGAGACACGAGAGCAAGGGAATAAATCAAATAACTCAGACTGTCCAAGGCAATATGACGGAGTGTGGAATTTTTGGCACGTAACAGTCTCATGATGAATGAAAACACAAATAAAAATCAATGGCTGAGTTGTTCAAAGAACAAATTTTCCCTAGCAGTAAAAAGACTTGAATACTGGCTGCCAGCCTAATTTCATTAGGAAATGCATTCCAATTAATGGAAGCTCTGCAAACAAGAGATAATTACTAAGGCAAGACAGAGGAAAGGCCTTACAGCCTTTCAGATTCTCTTTTTTGGTTGCAGCTTGCCCTTCTCTCCATCCAATTCATTTAAGATGCGGTTTATTGGAATTCTGTAAGTGTATTTTCCAACTGCCCCACCATTCCTGCTGCACAGGACTCTCCTTGCCTGCTCCTGTCATTGGCCTCATCCCCCATACACACTACGTACTGTGAGGTTTCCCATGATGGGGAGGGATGTATTTGTTCTCACATCCCCCTGTCTGAATGCCAGTAGCGCCATTATTTCTGTGCTACTTGCTTCATATTCGTTTTGATGCTATGTTTCCCGTGCCAAATTAAATACTGGCACAGACAGGTGCCTGAAATCAAAGTTGTGCCTGCTTATGCTCTGGTGAATTTAGTCTTTTATTTCCATGATTTCATTTCCCAGGAAAACAGCAATTATGTAACCTTGGTAGAAACAGATGCCAACAATATTAAGCTCACAACTGCACTCCTTTCACCCCAAGGGTTTCTTTCAATGGGAGGATGCAAAGTTTCTTAAAACCAAACAAGCAACCCAGACCTTTTGTTTTAACAGGCATGTTTCCTTATTCTATCTGCACGTAGGCAGACGAGGTATTTTGCCTCCCTCACATTGTCCCCTTGAATGCTGTGCACTTACAAAGTGTCTTCGCCACATCTCTCTCACAATCAATACTGGCTTTGACCCGGGGAACATTGGACAGCCCATCATGGAGGTGTGCAAAGCAGTGCCTTCTGCAGAGCCCATCAGCAAGGAGATGTCATCCCTGAAGTCCCCCCACTGCACACCAGAAGCTGCTGCTGCCAGGGACAAGGATGCCTTGCAGGAGCTGCATCCCACTTGGGCTTTTTCACCCTGCAGCTCTGTGCAAAACGTTCAGCTATACCCAACTATACAGCAAATAAATCCCAAGTGACTGCAACTCCATTCTCTTGCTCCCTCTTTGACGTTCAACACAAGAGAAGTGTCCACAGTCCCAGTGACTGCGATTCCAGCTCCCATGGGTCAGCAGGTGGGTCACCACTACCGTGGCACTGGAGAGCTCAGCACTAACAGTCCTATCCAGGGAGGGTGCTGCCAGCACTAGGTTCCCTGCTGTCTCCTGGGCTGCTGCTAGCTAGCTTGGGTATGGAAACATATGGGCCAAGTCTATATAAACCACATGAACAGCAACATAAGCATAGAGGCAACCCTAATGCTTCTGGAGACCTAAATCTCAGTGGGTCACCCACTTCACTGTCTGTTTACATTTAACCTACTTTTTTGAAAAGTCAAGTGACTGTCTGCAGCCAGCACATGGCATTACATACTTACAGTACCTTCACTAACAGGCAAAAAAGAAAGAGTAAGCAGAGAAAAAGCACTGGGTTTCATAGAATCATAGAATTATTATGGTTCAAAAAGAACTTTAAGGTCAAGTCCAACTGTCAACTCAGCAGCACCACAATTTTCACCATTAAACCATGTCCTCAAGTGCCATATCCACATTACTTGAACACTTCCAAGGATGGTGACTCCACCACTTCCCTGGGCTGCATTTTGCAATGTTTTACAACCCTGTCCATGAAAAAGCTATTCCTAATATCTAATCTAAACCTCCCCTGATACAACTTGAAGCCACTTCCTCTCATTCTGTCACCTGTTACCTGGGAGAAGACTCCAACCCCAACCTGGCTACAACCTCCTTTAAGGTAGTTGTAGAGAGCGAGGAGGTCCTCCCTCAGCCTCCTTTTCTGAAAGCGAAACAACCCCAGCTCCCTCAGCTGCTCCTCAGAGGACATGGGCTCCAGCCCCTTCACCAGCTTCATTGCCCTTCTCTGGACTTGCTCCAGCACTTGTGGCAAGGGATAAAGGCCTAATTCACCAGTGCTAATAACTTGAGTGACTGATTAAAAAAAAATCAGACTATATCACAGACAGCAGTAGTACTATGTTAACTATTGTGATGCCACACAATGCCTGTTTCCAGAGGCTGATCAGCTCACTACATGCATTTTAGACATGGCTCTGCAGTTCTAAAGTGTTGGGTCAGACATGTAATGTATCTTTCTCTCCCACCGTGGCGATACGAGATTGTCATTTTAACGGTCTTCCCTGGCATGGCTGCCAAGCTGTTTGTCTGAGCTGCAGTGGTATTTTTGGAGACAAAGACTTGGCCGTGGTGCGGGACAGGTGGCCTGGCAGCAGTGGTAGGAAGCTATCAAACCGCGCAGCGTACATTTCAAAACACAAACCAGAGGGAGAGGAGATAAATCATTTACTGTATTTAACTTAGCATATTGCTACTTTTTGTGACTCATATAGTCTTGCGGAAGACTCCCCAGCCAGGTTAAGCCAACTTTGAAGGAAAGACGATGTAAAGTTTACAGACTGCCAGGCATTTGTGAAGTTAGCATGCACAAATGCTCAGAGGCAGCAGTTGAAACAACAAAATTAAAGATAGGAAGGAATCTGTATCAGCCCATCTCCCTTCACTCTCCCTAGGTTTCAAGGACCTTCCTATGCTTCATCGGTCGAAAATAAACCTCAACCATCCTCTGAAGACCAGCTCAAAGTGGCAATAGCCAGAAAAAAGCATCTGTACCTTGCACTCCACCTGAAGGGTCTGTTTACAGCACTGGTGCTGGTTGACCCAGGCCAAGCAAGCTCCCACCTCCTTCCAGTGGCAGGGTTGGACACCTGCCATCATGTCACCAGGTAGCGTGGCCAGAGTTTGTGTGCGCCCACATTGCAGTCAAGCTACAGGTGGCCCCAGTCAGCAGGCCAGGCACACACAGGAACCACCACCTTCGGCAGGATCAGGAGCGTGGGAAAGCTGAGGCTCAGTGGAAAATATCTCACACAGCACCTCTGAACATTTCTTGCACAGGCCCTGAGCACAGCTACCACAGACACTTGTGCATCCCACACCTTGTCATCCTCTTACTGAAGGTCTCCTCAGCAGCAGACAGCAAAAAGGTTTCTGACCGGACTAAAAATGGGGGCACGGCTGCCCCAGAAAAGGGATCTTTCTGTTTCTGGAATACTTACAGTCTCCAACTCAGCGTGTCAATAGAGATGTACCTGTGGTGTGCAGGGGGCTGTCAGGCACATCTAGCTGGATCGTGCAGGATGTGAGATTTGCAAACGTAGGCACAAGGCACATGGTTTTTGTTCCCACCTCAATTCAGGTAAAAAAATTCCAAAATAAGATCCTTCCTGGGAAGACTGCACTGCATAGCAATTCCTTTGAAGGTAGTTAGCTTTAATCCAGTTACCAAGAGCTACACTAATTTAGTGTTCTTCATTTTAGGTTGGATTCCTTGAAAAACAGGATTGTCAGAACACTGCACTTTTATCCCCATGCTTTTAAACGGGCAGGCTGCCCTCAGCTAAACTCGACAAAGATGCAGGCATCACCAGCCTACTGAAATCCAACAAGCTGGACAGATGCTGCCAGACAAGGGAGGCCCAATTTGGAGTCCCTGTACAAGAAAAAATAATCCCATTAAAACAAGCACAATGTCAGATACTGGAGTGCTCAAGGGGCGGAGAGATTTTATTGCAGCTCAGCAGTGCGTAAAGCTTCAGGCAGACCTCACCGCTAGTTAGTCACAGGGTAATGCAAATACAAGACACAACACTATGAAAACAATCTCATGCAGAACTGCCCCACCTCAGAGAACAATTTATGAAAAAATTAGGATGTCACACAATATTGCATACCCTACAGCACATGAAATTATCTTTACCAGACAAACTTATAGGAAAAGTCATCAGCTATACTTGGCTAGACATTTTCCCTACATCCTTCAATAATCTATATTGTATTCATAAATTTACTGACTGTGCTCTCTCTCCCTGACCCATCACAACCTGGCCCAGAATGGCCACCAGAATAACCTGCTATCATTTCCAGGGTCATCATAACAAGTGTGACCCTGTAATTTCTCATTCTTTTATTGCAAAGATACACTGTTCCCATGCCTAGTTCTCTCTGCCATCTGAGTCAGGAGAATGAATCATCAAAAATGCTATTGTCAAATGCTTTCTATGAATTATGTTCTGCACTGCAGCGGTTTGCTCTGCTCAGAATTCTCTAGTTTATTGGTAATTCTCCTTGTGATTGCTTTTTGAAACAACTGAAACAAAGTCTGATTGTCCCCAAAAGGGGGCAGCCCATTTTAAGGCTTGTTTTTAATGGACATGAAATTGAAAGCACAAGCCAGCTTGTTATAGGCCAATGTCAAACAGTAACATCACCATAGGTGTCCAGAAAATGTTATAAGAATAGGAGATTATATATGGACATTATATAACTCAGCAACATCCAATTAATGGATACCAGTAAGCTCCAGGAGCACACATGTACCAACATACAACACCCACTGCTGTATTTCTCAGTCTAACTTTGTTTCAAGGGCATTTGCCGTCATCGGGTACCTGACGTACAGAAGAGACAGAAGTGTTGCTGATCTTTGGTGTACAGCTTCATCCAATTAATATTCTTTAGCAACTACAGGCAATTTAGAATTCTGTGTGGGTTTTAATCCCTCTGACCCTGACTGGGGTGGGAACTGAAGGTGCTGAATGACCTAACTCAAACAAATCTGTGCCTCCTACAAACCATGCATACATGGGATAGGCATCCCTGCTCATTATTTTGAAGTTGAATAAATAATATAAAAGACAAAAAGATTGTAAAAAATGCAGAATCTAGAAATTAAAACTAGATAGTTCCAGTCTAGAAATAAGGCATATGTTTGGACAATGAGAGTTTATGAAATGAGAAATCCAGTGCAGCAGAAACCAAAGGACATCTATTAATTCTTCTTCAAACCTACTATTCCTTTCTAAAGATTTTAAACTTTTAAGTTTTTTTTAAGGTTGCATGCCTGTTACAGACAATTCATGCCATAAATAGAAAGTTATTCCAGTTCTTTTGAATTTCATTGGGTTTCACCCAGTTAAGTAGTCATTGGATTGCTCTCCAAAAGCTTGTATTAGATCCTCTGTCATTTGCCACTGGCAGATCAAAGCTAGATGACTTTCTAGCAATACAGAGAGTCAGATGCAAGAATCCCTGGATCTCTTTCATGCTCAAAGTCAGACTAGAGAAATACAGCTCCTTCCCTTCTCAGTGTCTATGGAAAGTACTGATCACTACTTTTTCTTACATTTAACCAGCTCCTAAAAATAGGTCTTAATGGAAATGGTATCCTAAGATAATTATTTCTTTAAACAATACCATCTTTAGCTTGTCAGGAAAGAATATGATTTCTCACCAAACTCCACCAATGTTCATTTCTTTATAAAGACACTGAAACAGAGAATTTATTATGAGAAAATAATTATATCAGGCCTTAGGAATGTAAAAATTGGAAAAATTAAAAGTGATAACACTCCCAGTGTAATGACTGTAAGAAGACCAGAAAATGGCATAAAGTATATGTTTTCATGACAAAGACTGTAATGAGAAAAAGTGAAAAACTACTCTGTTCCAGAAGTCTACAGGATCTGATCTTCCATCAATTATCTATTCCAATCATGTAGAAAAGAGTTTCTGTCTACCGAGCGAATCCACTCTGACAGTTAATCCCGTTGTCTTGTAGTTCCCTCTGGAGACTTGGGGATACAAAGTCTTATGTCCCTGTGTAGCACTGCTCAGATATAGTTTAACAATTCCACTCATCAAATCCTTGCCATGCATGTATCTCCTTGAAGAACAGGGACAACGACAACCCCGTCTTATCCACCTATTGATTTCATTCCAAGCTGATGTAGCAGGAGCCCAACTTCCAGATCTGTCTTACTCTTCAGCAGCTGCTTCTACCAACACACTGCCTGCACAGCAGGAGGCTGAACCCACAGCTTTAACTCTTCCTCACACTATCAGCTGCTTAGTGAAATGTTCTAGCTCATGAACATTCGCAAATTAAACATCAAAATGGGATGTCTGTATTACCAAATAATCAGCTTACACCTCTTTTCCTGAAAATTACATACCTTGACTGATACAGAAATTAAAATGCAATAAAAAGGATACAATCTTTCCCACCTTTCCGGTAGCGTTGGACTATGAAATTCCCTTCACTGTTTAAAGTACCTAATTTCTAAAGGCCAGTAAACTCTTCACCACATTTGGATTTTACTTGTAGTCTGGTAAGAGTCGTTTTTTTCTTGCAAAAGTACCTCTTTTGTGATCTCATCTTTTCTTTCACCTGTCTTTTTTCACATAGATATTTTGAGTGTGACAGTGGTTGTAATTTCTTTTCATTTTTTGTAGTTTCTTCTTTGAAATTAGCATTCCAGTTTGTAGAAATGAAAAACACCTCATATACTATTTTCAGCATGTCTATTTACTTATAGTTTGTGCATTTTATTCCTTCCCTACTAGGCATCTTCTTCATTTGGGCTTTCAATTACACAGAATTTCATCTCGGCAGAACTTTTTATTACATGGTGTTCAGATCAAACAGTAAGCCACAAGAGATCTTTATAGACAGAGTACACTGCATTTAATATATGTGGGATATGAAAGATTTTGTATATAAACAGCTTTTTAGCCCTAACTAATAAATTTCCAGAAATGAGGTCTTTTTACATAGTATTCCCTTAAAAATTATACGTATGTAATTTAATAACAAAATAAACTTTAAATTTAAAGCCTTTTCAATGTAACTATTTAGTTTCTCATATCTTATAAAGAAATTTGTCAGACAACATGATTCCAGAACACAGATTCCAGACTACAGTATTCCTTTGTGCAGAATACATCTTCATATACTCACAGAAACACCACTTAAAGAATTTAGGAGACATCAGGAAACATTTTCTACCCACAGGCAATTGCATTTAAAAGAAGTAAAATGTTTTACTGATTTTGATTCAGTTACTTGGAATCACAAAACAGCAGTAGATTTTTGGTTAGTTACAGACAGAAGTGTCTTTGTCATATCAGAGCATGCAGGATTGCTATTTCTTTCCCTCTGCAATTTGTAAGTGGGTAGTAAATTATTTCTTTCCTTCATCAGTCTATCCTCAAATACCACTGTCAACAATCTCACCACTTCGGGTTTTTATATCCTGCTTCTCCAATTCTGTATCTTCTCTTCATATTTTATGAAATAAGGTCTTGGCATCAAGAAAATTCATCCTTTTGTAAGGTTTTCTGCTCTAGGCCATGGAAGACCTTTAGTCCTAGACAACTTCTCCAGGAATTATCTTTTCCTCAGTTAATTATATTCATTTTAATACAACACTGAGCTATAAACATACATATATGAATGCATATACACATAAAGCCATCTGTATTTACACCTCTGTGAGCCACCCCTGAGCTGGCAACATGTGCTTCCCTGAACTAAGAGAATGGGTTGAGGTTAAAGCTACGACAGCCAGAATGTTCTTAGATGTGAATTGGCATCATGAGAAGACACAGTTCAGCCTCTTCAAAAAAACCACACACAATGCACTTTATTTAATACATTTCTTCAGATAAAGCATTTGAGCAGCTGAGGAGCAGCTGGAACTGAAGCTCAAACACGCTGCAGTGTGATTGCCCCAGCTCTCTGACATATTCTACCTGCCACACAAGACTTCATCAGCACAGATACACCGACGGTGGGGCCCACCCATGTCCCATGGCCAGCGCAGCCCTATTGTTTTCCTTCAGCTGTTTACAATCACTCATAAGTCTGTCAAGATTCATGAGTACTTCTCAAATACAATTGTGGGAACAGAAGTTCAACTTCCATGCCATTTTGCTCCATGACAAATACTGCTGATCTTTAAAGCTTGGAAAAAAAAGAATATTTTTATGACCTCATTGCAGTTCTTTAGGGCTGTGACCCTGGTGTTTGTGGAAAGGGCAAAGTATCACATACCGTACATCTTGCTAATCCTTTCAGAGCTTGTGTTTAGGAATCATCCATAAATAGCTACTGGTCATACAAAATACTCATGCACCTAAGGCTGGCTGCTAGACTGCAACCAGAAATCTCCTAATCGGTATCTCTCTCTTGGCATGTATGCCTATGACAATGGTATGTATTCCTTCTCCATCAAGGTGGTCATTCAGCATCTTTCATACAGGTGCTTTAATAATCAAAATGTTCTGAACAGAGATACCAGAGAGGTGAACAGAAGTTCTCTCAGGTGCTTTTGCAGTGTTTGCTGGAAAACAGACACGAACACAGCAGGAGCACTCTCATCTTCTCAGGGAGGAAACCGATAGTCCCGGCTACACACGAGACAGCCACAGCCATGTTTATTTTTTTGGCAAGACAGAGCAACACCAAAAGAGATGAGGGTGGTAATTTGTAGACTGTAACACTAAAAGACCTAGAGAGAGGACTGAGAGAACATTACACTAAGTCCCAGAGGAGACAGAGAGGTCTTTATCAGAGGCACCTTTAATCCAGCTGTAAATCAGGAGGGCACAGCTCAGCACAAACTGGGGAGTGAGGGGCAAAAGAAAGCAACTGGATGTTCTTTTTAAGCTTGCTGGGAAATTGCCAGCTCTTATAAAAAATTGAATTTGTGGCAAAAATTGGGAAGAAAGGATCATTTTAAGGCATAACTTCAAAAAGGAGGAAGAGATAGTTCCACTGATGTTACAAACAGCTCCAACATGTAAGTGTTGCTGCAACTGCTGGAGAATATAGACTGTGCATGTTGTAAGCTGTAAATTGAAGATAGGAATTGAACTTAAACAAAGGGTGGGCTTTCAATGCAGTAACTGGAATGGGGAGGAAAGAAGTATTTTCATGGTCACAGGAAAAAAATGTAAATTTCTTCTTGAGAAAAGCAGGGAGGGTCAAATTTTCTGTTTATGTTCTTATAAATAATAATAAAAAAATCTATTTGAAAAATAATTTATCATCACAGTTTTTAAAAACATTCTTAGTACATTCCTACAGCAAGACCTGAAATTTGGTTATGCATTTGCACTTGGGTACTTATCAAATTTTGTATTTAATGGTGTCATCAGCACGGTCCAGTGGATAAAAGAGCAGTTTGAGACGCACAGATACTATCCCTGGCTCTGTTTCTAGGTGATCCGGGCATGTAATTTCAAAGTCCTCCTCAAAGCAAGGCAGCTCCATTATTTTCAATTTTAGTAGGATGGAAGGATAAATTGTTCCAGCGGGCGAAAGTGATAGAGAAATGGTATGTATAATTACTAACTTTACTAATTTTATATGAAATACCTGGATTCAACTGAATAGCATTTTTCATTACTTTAGCATAAAGGTTAAAAACATGCAGATGAACATTAACTGTTCCAGATACAGAACTTTTTCATGCATTACTTTCGGAGCCCTGTCAATAGTAAATAGCATAAGCAAAGACTGGACAGATACTCAGGGCTGTACTTCAATGTAATGGACTTTCTAAAGATCAAACTTCTAAATTTTTTTGATTCCCGAGAGTGTGGAGCAGAACCTGTTTCTGTACATCTGAGATCTCTTGGGCAGACCATGATGTCTAAGCTGTAATACTGTAGATACTGTAATACTGTAAAACAACTAAAGTTGCTTTTGCTTTCTGTCACACACCATTTCAACATTAAGAAATTCCAGTATAATCTTAACAAATCACAGGTCTGCAGAGAGACATAAAATTCTTTCAAATGGAAGTAATATAAACATAGTCATGTGAAAACTCTACACCAGAGTTTTGGTACAACCTCTGTCAAGAGCAGTGCAAAAATTTCACCTAGCCCAATATAAAAATTTCATCTTAGCCCTTCACTGCGTTTAGCCAATTCAGAAACCTTGCCTGAGCTGAGCACTACATTCAACTGCTCTACTCATAGATCAAAACCAGCTCTATCAAAGAACAGAAGGAACAGGTACATTAAATTCCTGGTCTCTTTGTCCTGGCAAGTTAGGAAGTCTCAAGTAACAAGGTAAGAGAGCAACAGGAGAAAGGAATGCAGGTATCTCTTAAGTTCTGAAGTATACACGTGACTTTCCCTGCTTTCATTCCTGACAGTAAAAACTTTAACATAAAGCCAATTCTTTAATATAAAATCTGAGTAGAGTAAAAGACTACATTAAGTTTCATCCACATTCAGAGGCCTGAACAAAGCTTCAAAGTTCTCTAAACAAATAAATGCATGGAGAGAGCGAGCCATGGTCCTCTTGGAAATGGTCATAAGTTGCACAAAACCCCCTGAATTTAGGATAATATTTCCTTACATGGTAGATGTTCTCTAAGATTTCAGATCTGAAAAACACAAGTCTTCCCATAATCACATCCCTTTTTAACTAGCATTTATTTTTACAAAATGTTGGTACTGTTATTATTATTGTAATGGTAAGTTTATCTCACTTTTCCAAAGTTGCTTTCCAGACAGTGCATTTTGTTATGCCCATGTTGGCTACACTGAACAATGCCTTCCCATACCAAGAACCACAACTGGTACTCAAACAGAGCACACGATACTGGGCCACCTCTCTCTGGTAAATCCAGCAGATAGTGACCTTGGCATTCCATGCTCCCAAGTCCTTTATTGCTATGACATTATCTAACCCCTTTTCTCCTTAAAATCAATACAAAGTACGTGTACAAAATATTTCTCTACCTTTACTCACTACTGCCATTACTCGTGCAAGAACCACAGTAGTTCACTAAAACCTCACTCGTGCTACACTACAGCTTGCACCCACTTTACTAACACTGACAGATCACTCTGCACCAGATAGCTATCCTCTTAAATGCACCACAGTCCTGTGGAAAACTGATATTTCACCATCTAGGTCATCAATAAATTGCTAAATAGTCACTGCTAATAACCTGTTCTTATAGGATCCAACAGAAAGGCACACACTCAGTGAGGATTCCCCATTTACAATCATGTTTCATAGCCTGTCTGCCAGCTTTTAGTCCATTTAAGAAGCATCAAATTGATTTCATTTCGGTCTAGTCTCTTGATCAAAAAAATCATGCCTCACAGAAGTGTATTATATATTACTTCAACACAATGGCATTGATCAAACTGTATTTGTTATCTCTCAAAAAAGAGAATAAAGAAAGGAATAAAGAGTCAGGTTGATAAAATCTATTTTCCAAAAATCATGGCTGACTAGTTTTAAAGAATGATAGGAAGCTTAAATGTAATAGGAGAATTTCTTTCACATTTTCCAGGACCAGAGCCAAATTGATAGGTTTCCAATTATCCAGAAGATTCCTTTTGAAAGCATTGGTGACAAATTCCCAAGTTTGCTATAATTTCTTAGTGTTTCAAAGTATATTGAAAATTTCAAGTTTCATAACCCACAGAACTCTCCAGTGAATTCTGTAAAAACTTCTGGGTATCAGTTGTCAGGTCCAGCTGTTTAAATAAGCCTAATAGTAAGAGTTGACACAGCAGCACAACAGCAGCTCACAGAGCAGCACAGCAAAGGTGGAGGAGGGTGTTACACACTTCATCATCACCATCAGCCCAGGTACAGTCTCGGTACTTTACTGTCCTTTACTGACACGTGAAGAAGAGAAGTAATTCAACTAATACTTTAATTCTAATGGACATTTTTCACCCAACAACAGCCCACTCTTTTGTTCAGACTCGTTTTGTTCTTACTATGCTTATTTAAAATTAAAAAAAAAAAAGAAAAGAATAAGCTATTTCATCCATAATTCTATTTACCACTGAGACTTTTGTGTGCCTTTATCAATTTCCCGAAGTACTTAACTTTTATTTTGTAGAACATTCACACCCCTACCTTCTCACTTGGGGATTTCCATAGCAATAATTTTCTTTGTTGGGTTTTCTTTGTCTTTTTGTTTATCAAGTTTAAAATTCTTGGACAGGAAAAAAAAATGTTTTACCATTTTTTTTTTGTCTTGAAACTTGTTTTCAGCACTATGAAATTGGTCATTTTCATAAAACAGTGAGAATAAGGACTTGAATATATTTATTAGAGGAAAACAGAATAAAATCATGATCACTTATGCCTAATTAGCTCCTCATTAGTGATCTTCACGCCACAGAGAGATGTGCCATAGGAGAGGAAAAGCTGCAGTATTGCTGACTACAGTTACCAGGGCACTCAGTACACAACTACACTGCCAAGGAAAATCCCTACATCCATCCCCCAGAGTTCCATTCTCTGCTGTGGGGGAAAAAAAAAAAAAAAAATCGCCTGTGAGAAGCTGCTCAAAGGCTCATGGCACAGATGGGGGCTTCTTACAGGCCACACCACTCAGCTCCTCAAGCAGTAGCAGCACAGACCAGAGGCACTCCTGGTTCACCCTGCAGCACCCCCACAGGGCGGGTTTCCACAGAACATGTTTATAATGGTCCCCTGTTACACAGAAGAGCAATTCTACCTGCAGCCCCCGGTCCAGGGAAAGTTAAGTACATCCCAACTAAATCTAGGGATAGTCTCTCAGCTCTGGCCAACTGAGATACACACTGGATGGTAACTTGAGTGGCATTTTCAAGACAAGATCTCAAAACATAAATTCAAGATCAGGATCCAAAATTCAATGAATATCATATGCAGACCAAGTGAGGAAAAGAGATTCTTAACCAGTATGTGTAAGACTCTACAGTGGAAGAGCCATATTTATTAGTGGTAGTTTATTATTTATACTATGTCCCAGGACTATTCTTTCTGCTGTGCAAAGATCCAAAAAAGCCTTTTTACTTTACCAAAGAAAAAGATTCATTTGCTAGATGTCAGTGGACTGTGTTTTCTGTTCTTCTGCAATAGCTATTCTCTGAAGGCCTAAACAGATTGTTCTTTAACCATAATGTTGTTAAAGAAATGCCAGGAAGTTTATTCATTGTTTATTAATACTGCAGAGGCCCCAAAGCAGCAAGATAATGTCCAGGTTTCCAAAAAACAGGACTGCCAACCATCCCCTTGGCCAGTTTCCAATTAAAGGAAGAACATGACAGCCAAGCTGCAGCTACAATGACTTCAGAAACTGCTGAAAAAAAAGTAGAATGATCTAAGCCACAGAGCTCTACTCCAATTTTATACAACCCCCCCAAAATAATCCTAAAATGCCACCTGCATTTCATTTGCACCAGCACATGAAGTCCAGACTGGGTCTCTAAGAATATTTCTTCCACAAACGCTTTTTCAGAGTTAAGGTCAGTGCTCTAAAATGAAAAGGCAAAGCCACTAACCAACTGCAGTACAGTTCTTCATCCTACCATATTTTTTTTTCCCTGCAAAATATTGATAATTCTGTCATCTGGGTTCCTCTTATCTTTTTGATAAATGAGGCTACTGCCTTCCTAACTTATTAAGGCATTTAGCCTCTCCTTTACATTTGGAACACATATCTGATATACAAAGTAATTCTGAAACACTTCACCAGAAAACTATCTTGGTGAAGACCAACTGAACTCAGGTTTTTGGTTTCTGAGATCTCCTAAGATTGCTCTCTAACAGAAGATCACTTGCATTTCCTCCTTCAGGGCCAAACATGTTTCCTTTTCAAGGTTAACACTTGCAGATTTTTGTTGATCTCTGGAATGTTATGGGATAAAAAAGGGGGGTTAAAGTGTTACTTTTCCCCTGAAAAGTAGCTCAGTTTCTTCTGGAGGAACATTCTATTATTAAGCAGTCACTTCAGTTTCTATGAAAATGAATGACCATCCGATACACAAAAGTGCACTACTGTACTCCTAAATAGATGGAGGCTCCCAACACAAAGCCCAGGCACAGACTCCAAGGGCATTGCCAGGCTGTTTCTCACCATGGTTTGGAGAGGCAGGGAACAGGGCATAGCACCTTCAACAGGACATATTCCACTATGTGCACTTACAAGCATTCAGGACCACAGCTCTCTGGCTGCTCTTGTCACCAGGCAATGCTTCCTCCCTGCTCACTCCTCTGTATTCCAGAGACGAAAGTAGAGACATTTGAGATGTGATTGTCCCAGTTGTCTCAACATTTCATAAAGGACAGAAAGTCCTTTAATATAAAAGTTGCTTATAAAGGGGCAGCTGCTCAGTATTTCTGTTGGATGAACACGTTAGTCAGTATTTGATATTCAGGTAGCCTTTTTTCTTTTTCACAATATATGCAATGTTAGGAATAATGAGTTCACCATGGCTCCAAGTGCTGCAAACACAAAGTGTTGGGGTTTTACGGAGCATTCTAAAATGTAGAACTGCTTCACTAATGTCATACAATTTAAATCCAAGAATTAGGTATCAGTGTTTCATTTGTAATCTTTTTTCTTCAAAGAAACAAAAATTTACTTTATCAAACTGCAGAATCACAAGCAAAAATCTCGGAGCCTGAAAGGCAGAAGCCACTCACTTTTCATGGTGCTCTGTCCCTCACCATCTCAGCATCAGAACATCTCCATAGAGGTGTCACAAGGGGACCTGAGGTAAAATCCCTAAGATTTATATTATGCAAGAGTTTGGATATCAGGATACTATTATTCTTAAGTCCTCCTACTGAGAACTTTGTTTTCAAACACAATATTCCTGATTCCAAAATTATAACTGTGAAGAAATCTGATGATTTTTGGAGTGCACTTTAACACATATTTCTAAATGTTGTTAAGGTTCATTTAAGGTGGCAACTACCTTTGAATAAATATCCAGTTCTACTGACATCTAAGATGAAACAATTGTTCAGTAAATTTTGTCATTTAGTTCACTGGAATTGGAATTTCACTTCAAGTTTTGGCTTAACAAAACAAGGGATAACATCCTAAAATTGGATCTAGCACTTCTAAAGAGGACAACAATCTGGAGAATTAAGATTAAAAGAAAAGTAGGCAGCAGGTCAAGGGAGGTGATTCTCCCTCTCTACTTCGCTCTCATGAGACCTCACCTCAAGTGCTGCTCTGGGGTCCCCAACATAAGAAGGATGAGGACCTGTTGGAGCAAGTCCAGAGGAGGGCCACCAAGATGATCACAGGACAGGAACAACTCTCCTACGAAGAGAGGCAGAGAGAGATGAGGTTCCAGTACCTAAAGGGGCTACAAGAAAGCTGGAGAGGAACTTTTTACAAGGCCATGTAGTGATAGGACAAGGGGAAATGGCTTTAAGCTCCAAAAGTGAAGGCTAGATATTAGGAAGGAAGTCTTTACTGTGAGGGTGGTCAGGTACTGGAACAGGTTGCCCAGGGAAGCTGTAGATGCCCTGTCTCCAGTAGTGTTCAAGGCCAGGTTGGATGGGGATCTGAAGAAACCTGTTCCAGTGAAAGGTGTCCCTGACTATGGCAAGGGGTCAGAACTGGGTGACCTTTAAAGTCCCTTCCAACCAAAACCATTCTATGGTTCTATGATTTTACCGTATGGTTTATTTATTCCATGATGACAAGGAGACAGCCAGAGCAGTCTTTCCATATTCCTCCTCTAATGCACAGGGATTTTTTTTTTTTTAATTAAAGCAGTAGAAAATAGCAGTCCTAAACAATGCCATATTACTTCATAGTTTTAAACATCATTTCATGTACTATGCATTGTTTCCTCCATTGCACTCTAGGTTGTTATGAAAACAAACTTAAAACATTTGTTGCTGTGCTATGTATAGCCGTGCTCAGAGTCCTTTTCTCTTTTTCATTATTTCTATCTGGAAGCTTTTCTTGCAGCAGTATTGTTTCTCATTTGGAAAAAAAAAATGGCAAGAGAAGATGAAGTATTTAAAAGCCTCACATCTTACAGAGTACCCCAGTTATAAATATGCTACAATCAGCACACTACACGTTTTATGTAGAAAGAACCAGATGATGGTAGAATTCAGTTCGTGCTAAGAAAGCAGGAACAGGGCTTATAAGAATGCTTACATCTGTCCCTAATTTGCTTGCACATAAACCCACAGTAATCTGCTTTATTGCCAAAGTCATATAAAAGAATTGAGCACCAAGCAGCACAGGTAATCTTGAACTGGAGGCCCTCCAGCCTAATTAGACACAAACGCCCAGAAGGCCCGAGACTGAAATATGGCATGTAGATTTTGAAATGTATGAAGAGACAGAACAGTCTCATTAGCAGCCATCCGAGTGGATGCTTAAGCCTCTGAAGTTCCTTGTTTTGACCGAGGGAAGGAGTAAGCCATGTCTATGCCTGAGGCTAAGTACAAGGAAAAGCATCCTGTTACTTCTGGAATGGCCCTGATCTCCCAACCCCCATCGCAGCACATTCCTCCTGGGCTTTGTGCAATTCCTGGCTACTCTCTTCGTAAAGACATGCCCACAGTCAGCAAGCTGATTTAATGTCAATAATGCTAGAAAGCCAAAACATTATAACTCATTGAAAAATAAGACAAAGAAGCAATTCAGTGCAGAGTTTATAGAGGTATTGGTTCATTATTCACTATTTAGTAGATACATTTCTTAAGAAAGTTAGTTATGGAGTTTTGCCAGGAGCCATTAAAAAGTGATAATTTCCCTTATTTCAAACTGCTGAACATTTTTTATTTTTATGGCATCAAACGACTATTGTTGGCTACTTTCTGATTACAGGCTTGTCCCTCTCTGATTACAAGCATGTGTCTACTTTATAGAACAATAGAAAATTATGAGTGAATTAAAGAGATAGGCAGAGGAGAAGACAATGACAATTTTAAGGCAGAGTAGCTGTGGCAGAAAAGGCTATGTATGACACAGAACTGACCTCCATATTGCAGACTTCAGGCACACTCAGGGACCGTCTATTTTTGGAAACATAACAGCTACACTTAACTAACCAGAGGGTGTGATAGAAATGTTTTTATCAAGTTATCTCCCTCTAAGTCATTTGGAGGAACAATGCAAGGCAACATATTATTTCCTTTTTCAATTGAGTTTTTACATTATCAGAAAATATCACACAGGTCACAGAATTATAAACAACTTTTTGTTCTCATAACATTAGGGGAGCTTTGTATTTCTTTTCTTTTTCTGCAAACACAACACAAAGGAGACACAGAGAAGAGTCCAGAGATCTTGTGTGCAATAAAAAATTATGGATAGAGTCTTCTCTTAATTGACATCAAGGTCACTTTGTATTGTTATCTGTGATGCTGTTGTTGTATTAGTGCCTGAAGTCACCAATCAGCCCCATTTTCTTGATAAATTTTATGGGAAGACTATTCGACATTTAACTTCACTAGCAAGCACCACTGAAGCATTACTGTTACAAAACAAATAGGCAAATTTTAAGTGAGGATAATTTTTTTAAGAACTTTTCTTCAAGATTTTTTTAATGCTTCTTGGATTTGTAAAGGATTTGGGCTTTTTTTTTTTTTTAAAGAATATGTACCAGGACATTCATTGTTCTTTTTGCCCTTCCCTATGCTTTAGCTTTGGGATTCAAGGAAAGAAGAAAATAAAGCAGTAGAAAAGGAGGTACTTGGCCACAACATGGCAAGACTTATAGTACTGTCCATCTCTGTCTGATGTCACCCAGCAACGAATATCGGGGGATGCCCCTCTGGTAGGGGACCCGCAACCCGCCAAGGGAACAGAGCTTTGGACCGCGGGCACGTCTGACTACGAGGGCGCACACAGACAGACATGAGCTCACCGCCCACGCAGGAGCCAGCTCTGGTCCAGGAGCCACAAAGCCTCATTAGAGCAAACCCGTGCCCAACCTGATGCGTCCGTGCCCTGCAGAAGAAGCCGGGATTAACCGGCAGGCATCCACTCCTACAGCGCTGGACAGCAGCAGAAAGCCTGGCGGGCGCTACGATGGAGCACATGGACCAGGCACCGCCGCTGCTGTGTTGGTGACCTGCCAACCTTCGCTCAGGACAAATGTAAACAAGGACAAATAAAGAGGGAAGTGGGCAAGCCTTGCCTGGCTGAAGCAGATGAGAGAGGAGATGCCACCTCAGTGGGCCCAGGCCCACGCAAGAGCAAACCAGCTCCGAGGGCACATGCAGGGGCGGGTGTCTGGGGCGCGGTGGGAAGCAGTGGGGATGGGAAAAGTGCCTGGGGCGCGATGGGAAGCAGCGGGGATGGGAGAAGGCACCCAGGCACGAGGAGGCCGTCGGCGAAGCCAAGCGGGATGGCAGAGGCTGGGAGATACCCCAGGTGGGCAGAGCAGGGTGGCCGAGGCGGGGGCCAGTGAGGAGGAAGCTGCGAGCCCCGGCCCCAGGGGAACAGGGCTCACCTCTGGGCTGAGCTGCACCCTCCCCGCGAGCCCTCTAACCACGGGAGGTGATCAGGGAGGAGCCCCTGTGCCTGACCCCGAGGGGTGCCTCAGCTCCCCTCCATCTCCCCGACCCCGCCACCGGCAGGACGCCCTTACCTTCCCGCCGCGGGCGGGGCCGCTCTCGCCCGGACCCCCGGCTGGTCCCGCCGGGGGCCGCAGGGCCGGGCCGGCCCTGCCGCCCCTTTCCCGAGGGGCAGCCCCGGCCCGGCCCGCGAGGCGCTCCCGGGGCCGCCGGCGGCGCGGAGCCGAGCGGGGAAACCCCGGCTCTCCCGGCTCTCCCGGCCGCCGCGGCACCTGTTGCCAGGGAAACCCAGGTGTCTCCTCATCCGCGGCCATCCCCGGCGGAGCGGGAGGAGGCGGGCGAGGGGTGCGCGGGGGCGGCGGCGCTGCCAGCGCGGCGGGGGAGGCGGAAAAATTAACAAGTAGCTTTTTCTGCGGGGGATTGGCGGGGGGAAGGGTGTCTTTGGGCAGGTTTCTCCCAGTTTTGGGCACAACAAACCCCTCTCATCTATGAAGCTGGGGCCTGTTTCAAAAAGAGTAATTGTGATTTGGGCAGGAACTGCCAGTCCCGGCGAGCCCAGAGAGACTGCTGTGTCCTGGCCTTGTTATGCCGGACTCTGGGAAGCAGGTGGAGAAATCATGGGCGGATTTCCTCTGGTTATAAAGGCTTTCTGAGGGGAGAGAGCGATGTCATTGTGTTGACTAGTTCAGCAGCAGTTCTATCCGTAACACGAGGGAAGATCACAGGAGAGATAACACCACTCAAAAATTGTCTCTATTCCCTTTTGCTGCACAACTGTTTTCCTTGGAGTTAACAACTAATCAATTCCAGGAATTTGATGGAGGCTCTGTATTAAAGTAACTGCAGCTCGCCAGGCTTGCCAGCACCCGCTCACCTCGGGGCTGATCCCTGTGTCCTAGTCCTGGCTCTCTTTGACTGAAGTCTTCTCCTTTGCAGCTTTTTTTGCAGCAGAAAGGGTGCATCTCTCCGTTTGGATCCTCGTGGTACTGCTTTATTTCCAAAATCCCATAGGACTCAGCCTGTAAACTAAAATAGTGTCTTATAATGGAAGTAAAAACTGATTTGACAATTTCTGATCATATATTCATTGCTATTAATTTTCTTTTAAACACTTGAAATTAACATTTTTTACCCAAGGAAAAGTTTGAATATTTCCTGTTTCAAAAAGCAAAAATGAGGCATGATTGTATATTTTGAAGGTGTTAATAAGCAAGAAATGTGTATTATTTTATTCAAGTTAATGTACTGAGTCCTGACAGTAATGATTTACAAACCATCATATGCAGCACTTACAACTAAAGCAGTTGGGAAACGTCAGAGCAGATATTCTTCTCCCTCAGAAAGGCCATATCTGCTAAACTGAAAGTCTCCACGGAAATATACCAGTTTCCAAGAGAATGGTCATCAGAAAAACCTCTAAGACCTGGCTCCAACTTTTTTTTAGACAGACAAACCAGTGTAGTCCCTGCATAGGCCACGGTCCTGGCTCTGGTGGCCCAGAATTAGGCATCACAATCTCATATCCTTCTGCCAACAGTACTGGGGAGCACCCAGCAGAGTCTTGGCAATAGTGGTTTCTGCCCCACAAATCTTTTAATCCAATAAAAAATCACCAGACACTGGGCAGCACTCCTTTATCCCAGCAAAATCACATCAGCTTTCAGCATGTGTGCCCTCTCTTCCACATTGCTAGACTGGAGTCTCTTCCGAAATTCCAATCCTATCCCATAAAAAAAACCCTGCTCGTAAGAGAGACTGCTGTCGTTGTCTTGGAAGGGAAGAAATGCAGTAAAATTAGAAGAGATAAGGGTATTTTATCTCCAGATATAATCTGCAGCAGTTGCTATGGTTTTGCACATTCTGAGGTTGTTTTGCCGCATCAGCATTAAAAATTGTCATAAAACATCAAAGGCTGAAGAAGAGGCACCTCAATACATGTGCTGCATACTCGTTCCAGAGTTTCTGTGTCAAGATATGCCACAGATAGTAGTTTTCAGAGCCTATCAGATCTTCAGACCCCCTGCACACTGACCTGCAAGGCAAATTCCTATATCTTTCCCTTGTTTCAGCAGGACTAAAAGCTCTCTTGTGAATGAGAAAGACTCATGCTGTGTGTCACATGTGCACCGATAACTTAGCAGTAATTCCTTTTCCCTCACTTTTTTGCATAATTATTTCACCTTTCTCACATACAGCGTGAGATGAATCTTCAGTTTAATAAGTACCCCCGAGAAAGTGAAGTGTCTTTCGATGAGCTTGGGGGCAGTTACAACCCATCCTCTTCAAGCATTCAAGTTATGAGCTAAAGAAAAGGAGTTTTATATACTGTTGTGGCAATTATCTCTCCGAATATAAGGTTGCCTCTCTTCTCTCACTTATTTCTTCAGGGGCTTTAAAAAAATGCACAGGGGAAAAAAAAAACCTCAGTTTTTTCTTTCAGTTCAGTGAAATTGCAATGGGTGCTGTACATTTGTAGAAATACCTGCCATAGCTTTATTCTGAAGAATACAAAGAACAAGAGGAACTTCGAGGATTTTTCCCTAACACTTTTTGACCATCACTATTGTAAAGTTCATGAAACTTGTGTATGTGAAATGCCAGAGAAATGGTGCATTTTTAAGGTCCCCGTTTGTAACCTTGCATGAACTCTTGGTATAAATCAGGAGTCAAATGAAGATTAAAAGGTGTATGAAATGAATTAATGGTAGTTTTTTAATATGCTAATTTTTTGTGGCTGGTGTTCAGATGACAGGTGACCTTATAAAATCTACCAGTGATAAAGATTTTTACCTGCCCTGTGGCTCACATACAGCAACAGCACCAATTTGAAGTATTTTTAATCAAGGTACTTGCAGAACATCACAAGGTGTAGATATGTTAGTCATTTGTCTCCTGAACTCTTTCGTCTTTCTCATACAAGAAGGATTCAACTTACTGAGTCACAGCAAAGAAACCATGTAGAATTTTATCGAAGGGTTATATGCAAAAACTATGCGCCACCAATGGCACTGATCCAGTAACTAACATATGCTATGGCGACGGTAACACCACATGGGAGTGATGGGCTGGGCTGCGGGGTGAAAGGAAGTGCTAAGCAGAGTACGCGGTAGACGGAGGGAGCTATTCCAGGTTTATCTTCCCAGTGCTATTTTTAAGTTTTATATTAAATTTGATCTCGATACAGCCCTTCTTCCCATAGCTTTGGAAGTCAGTGCAGCACAAGCACACAGAAAATACTTTCCAGTTACAGCATGAACAAGCTGAGCAGGAGGGACTCACTGCAAGATTATCATCCAAATCGCCATCTGCCCAAGGGAAAGGACAGCATGTAGTTGCACTATTCCTGGAGCAAAGAAAGGACCAGGTAGTTACCAAGTACTTCTTGCTCTCTGCAGAAAGTTATTACAGCCCACCTCAGGAGGTTTGCTCCTGCACTAGCTTGTTCATGCTGCCAGTGGCTCTAGCAAAGACAGGCAAATTTCTGCTTGTGTCCCTGCCTCAAAATTTCATTGTTGCAACTCCACCGATTTTGGGGTGGGGAGGTGAGAAACAACAACAAAAAACGTGATCAAAAACGTGGCCCCCTGAAACAGGAGAAAGAGAAGGTAGGATGAGAATATGTTTCCTTCCCCTTGTACACTTTATGACATTGTCTTAACCTGCATCATCTGAAGAAAGAAGTCACAGGCCAACCCTGAGCTGCTTTTATTCCAGAAGTGGTCAGGGCCTAGAAGCTGTTCAGTTTCTTATCATGTTAAGAAGCTGGCCTAGAAGGCATGGACAGCTAATTTATTCCAGTGAAGCCCCTTCCTCTCCAACATGATTGTCACACTACCTAGCTTTCATGAGGGGATAGAGAATGGCTCCTGCAGACCCATGTCAGCAGGATTCCACTTTACCATGGTGCAGAAACTGGGAGTCAACCAGCTACACCAGCAATACTCTCATTCCTTACTGTCAGAGAAGCATGAAGAGCTTGTGGGGAAGCTGAGGGTTGGAGCTGACATTTACAAACTAAGAGCAAGGATAGTTGCAATGTCTACAAGCATGAAACTTTCATTCACAGTTTCCAAATGTTCTGCTTCACAGAAGTCAAAAGCTCCCACTAGTCCCTCAGGAGCTTACCTGGGATCAGAAAATTATTTTATCTAGTGCAGAAGACAGCTGGACATTACCGTGACCAGGTTTGGCAAGTTCCCAGAGGTTGATAGTCCATTTGACAATATTACCATTATGTGGGTTTGCTTCTGTGCTATATGGATGCATAATTTAAGATAGTGAGATGAAACTTACCACACAGCATTCTACTTACTTTATTCCTAGCTGAACAATTACAGTCAGTCAGTCAGACATTTTATATCTGTATATAGCATTTAATCCATATTGCAATAATTCATGTACCATGTTATATTACTGCACTGAGCCTCTGCCAGTTTCAGATCAGTCACCTCTGTCAAGTCCCATAGGATAAAAGGGCCTGTAAGACCTATTCAAAATAATTTTCTACCCTGGATGGCCACACATGATGTAACTTCCATCACCAGCCAGGTGCCAGGGGAAGAGCAACTGATGTGGAAAAAAGTTGGAAATGGTATTCCTGCCTATGTCATACCAGCTGCTGAACTTATGCTCTATTGTTATCTGAATTTGCACTTGCAGTGACTGCCTGGACAGCCTCTTATTTTAATTGCTGTTACTTTCAATGACATTAATCTAGGGGAGGGAACTTAGAGTTAAAGCAGCATATTTTATGTTTATAGAAATGATAATCATGTTCAGAGAGCAGATTAAAAGGGCTCTCATAATGATGGCAGTGAAGGCAGAAGATAGAGCTTTCATTTCCATAAAGCATCAAGCAAACTCTTTTTTACTGCCAACACAATCTGCTGCTGGCTGTAACTATTTATGTTTATTTTTATGTATTTATTATGAGTTTGTCCCCTGCTGTCAAGGAGACAGGCTTCTGCTCCTTACCTTTCAGGAATGCATTAATCCTGGTGATTGGTTAACGTATGGTGAGGGAACAGAGCAAGGCGAATGAATACAAGCTGCAGCAACCTAGTGCAGTGTAAATCCGGGGAACAAACTGAACTAGATAAAAGAGATGGAATACGGGAACCGTTCTTAATCCTGACAATTACAAGCAATGAGAAAGCACAGAACCCAAAATAACACTCCTAGGTAATAGCAGGAGACTTTTTTTTCTCTCCAAGTGGAAATTTAATTAATGCGCAAGAAGTTGGCATTTTGAAGCAACAAAATCCAAGTTGTTGCAGAGTTAATTCTCATTTCTGCTGCTGGCCCCAAAAAAGCAGGTGTCGTCATGGGCTGTTGGCTGCCTCCTCTTGTGCACAGGGGACAGTGATTAGAACAGCATGAAAAGCCCTGTGAAGCCACCAGTGCTGGCACGGGGCAGTCTGCCTAACAGAAAAGCAGTGGGGGGAGCAGTCTCTTGATGGGTGATGTCGCCGTAAATAAGCTTTAGGTTAGCACAGAAAAATTCAGTTAAAACCTTACTTTTTTTTCCCTGATTTTTTGGTTGCCAAATTTCCTGAAACTCCACTGGCTGTATGACGAATCATACCTGTTAACATTTCCCCCCCACACGGTGATGAACCTAAGTAAAGTTACATTCAGAACACCCAATACAAACCCAAAAGCACTGAAGGAAAAGACAAAGGGAATCCTAAATTCTGAAATCTCCTATTCCTGCCTGATCAAACATTTCATCTTCTAAACCCTAAGAATGTCTTAACTTTATAATGATTTTTAATTATGTGATAGTTTAATCCTTGCCTTGCTGGTTCATCACAGGGACATCAGTGATCAAATCAGCTTTTTGGGAAGTGAATGGATCGGGTACAAAAATGAGCTCTAGTAACAGCAATTTAAATGTCTCCCCCGTTCCATACCTCCTCTCCACAGCCTCCATAGCAACCATGGTTTTGAGAATCTTTGCAAAGATTCTCAAAAATTCAGTGTTCAGGGAAAAGTAAACCCCTGAAATCACATTAAAAATTTGAAAAAAGATAACCAGAGAATTCTTGCACAAGGCACAAGAGGGAAACATCACAAAATGTGAACCTCCAAGTTACACATCAATTCCAATTTTACAGTTTTCAATTCCATCAATTCCAGTTTTCAGCATCATTATAGTCTTGTGATGCCTTTAAAAACTAGGAAGGAGGGAGGGCTTTTCCGTGCAGCACCAATGAAACCCATGTCTAATGATAATTTAAAGTAATTTATAACCCATAAAGCACTCACAGCAAGGCCAGTATCACAACATCTACTGATATTTATGAGTTTGCAGGTCCCAGTTCTGTTAATATGAATAATAAGTAGATCATTAATGAGATAAAAGAGTGTTTAGTGTTCATCTTTCATTAAAAATACTAAGCAAGTGATCTGCAACCTACTGACATCTGGAATTACAGTTTGTGTTATCTGCAGATTTTGCTTCGTTTGCACAGAATGGGTCAAATTATAAGTGGTTTATGGTGCTCTTTAACATACAGCTATGGCATAAATAGGCTGAAAAGACAAATGCTAGGCAAGTCAGCAGTTTACCAATTTGACATTCACTGCATTTGCAAGGTTAACACAACTTCTGTCCTGAACAAAAAGAAACCAAGGGCTTCTGCATTCCCACTGAATGCAGAAGGAAAGGAGAAGGGACACTGCTGTCAAAGAACCTGCATTATAGCAGAGAAAAAGCCCAAAGGGTAAATATAAAATTCTCTGCTTTCTGAGGCAACATTTATACAAAATGTATGTATGCATAAATACTTCCTGAACACTGTTTTATTGCCCTTCATTTAAGGAAAAATGTGGTGGTTACAAGAAAGCAAGCTTCAAACTTTTTTTAAAAATACATCATAGTATCAAGGCTAAATTAGCAAATCTGCAAGTGCTCTATAATGTCCTTCTGAACATAAATGTGCCTTATAAGAGGTCTTTTATATAGAAGGCATGACATGAATTAACACAAGAAGCGAGGAACCTGATATGGAATAAGATACTTAAGCCATGCAAAGAGGAGATTTAAAACCAGGTCTATGTATACCAGGTATATAATAACAAATACATCACTAGAGCATCAGGCAAAGCCAACGTGAATTGCTTCCTGTATTTATTTTCTCTCCTTTAAGAAGTGCACCAGCAACACTTTGACTCTATTTTACTAGAATGTCATTTCTGGCATTGTATATGGACCAGTTGCTCTGCTGGCATTTTGTTTTGGATCTCTCTAGATCCACACCTCAGTAGCAGCAGCATTACCCTCATGATATAGTGCTGCAATCCCTACAACTGTGTATCATTAGTGGGAAATCATTTTAATGCTCTTGTAAACAGCATCAGAGAGCCAGGAGACTGTTTGTATTTGTTTTACTGTCACAGACTAAACTGCCTTATTCCAACCCTGTCCATCAAATTAGTGTTGGACCAGGTTCAAAGTACTTTAAACCTGCCAACTCCAGTCTGGCTTGAACTTTAATAGAACCAGGCAACCACTTTCTGGTGCAGACACTGCAAGCATATCTGTTGCAAATACATTTATTGATAAGGTTCCCTTTCTCCATCATACAGAAGACTGCAATCTTCATGTTGGAGGCACAGCACTTTGCTCCAAAGGTTTTATCACAGGTTTTATACTTCACATTGGCAGAACTTTTCATTTTCCCCACATAGAGAAAATGTAGGTGTATAAAATATTGGATAACCTTCTTACATAAAACATCTTGCATTTTTATGTAAGAATACAGACTATATTTAGTCCAAAGTCTTCCCCTCTGAGATAGCTTTTGGTTTTGACCCAAGAAGAAGGAGAAATCTTGGCAGAGTGTTCAAAGAGAGATTTTTTGACCCAGTCACTAGAAGAAATTGTATGATTTTTAGGAACAAGTTATATTTTCTTTCAAAAAGACTAAATATTCTTCCTAGTCCGCCACAGGTAGCTATCGAACACAAAACTGTCAACCAAAACATGGTTGCTGAGAGGGCTTTTCAAGCATTATCTGGGTGGGGGGAACATGAGAACTCTAACCTGGGAACGCAGCCAGGAGGTGGGAAACACCAGCCTAAAGAGCCACCAGGCTGAAGTTTCTTCAGCAAAGCGGGATGGCAGTAGTAGCATCCGTGAAGGTGTGCTGCAGTGAAGGTGTATCCCAATCTATACTTCTAGTTCTTCCTTTATCCACTGCTGCTGGAAATTGAGAAGGAAGCCTCATCTGCCCAGTTGACGGCCAGGTCTATATTAACAATACTTGCCCAAAGGGACTGTAGTCACAGGTAACAGGAAGGCACAGAGGTGATTAATGCATTTTTTTTTCAGTGCTGAAAAAGTGCCTATGGGCAGTTTCCAGAAGCAACACTGGTAACAAGAGATATTCTGAATGACTGCCCACTTGAGCATGTTTCTTTTAGCCTTCACTCTTGATCTTTTTTGTTCACTTGCTGTAAACAGCAAAGTATTCAAAGTTAAGCTCCACTGCTCATGGAAAGCAAGATGTTAGCTTGTCTCTCAGCTGCAATCAAAATTGGAATTGCATGTTTAATAAGTTGGGGTTGCGATGGTTAGTTACAAGAGCTAACAAAAGTATCCCCTAGGATTTGCATAGCAATCCCATACAGGAGGAGCTTCAAAGTACAACTATCAAATATTCACAAGTGCTTGTAACCTTTCACTTGCGTCCAGATGCTCTCCCCTGTACCATGCTGTGCAGGAACTGCCATTAAAATCAGTGTGATTCCCCACAGAAAATGCTACTCGACTTGAGTAAAAGTGACAGAATCAAACCCTTGATTGGGGGGGGATGAGAAAACTCAGTATTAGTTTGAATAATGAATGTATCTGAGAATATCCTAATCTCCTTATGAAGAGAGAGGCAAAATCCAAATACATTATTCATGATGAATTATTCAGTCAGCTGCGTGTGAATTATCCTGGGAATATTTCACTGGCTTTTAAAACTTCTTTCATAGAACAAATAAATCTAGCTTGGGAAAAACATCCCCTTCAGAGGCCAACCCCATTTTCAAAATAGTCTGTTAGCCAAAGATAAATTTAAAACATGTTTTAGCATTCATATCTATTGTAGCATCATCTAGGAACCCAAATAATACATTTGTATCATTGTAGCATCATGTAGGAATCCCAATAATAGCTTCTTATTATCTCAGTGCAGTACAGACAAAGATGTGTATAACGCTGTTAGACTCAGAGTGTCAAGGTATCCCAACACCAGGAGATTTCATAAGCCTAAATCTAAAATTCTGGAAAGAAGGACTAATTGTTGACTAAGCATACAATTATATACACATACCTTCAAGACCATCTCCATGAAATGTAGTGTGTTTTCAATGTCACATCTGCCACATGAAGTTAGACAAATCTTTCCTAGGACTCCTTCAGTAAGCCCTACCACCAAAACCTGAGAAGCTCAAGTGAAGGATGCATCTGTGAATAAACAAGATAGCTGGATTTCACTTTCTAAGCTCTGAAATCCCTTGAGTGCAAGATACTTATTAAAATACTTTTTTTTCAGAGATTTGTACACTTAAACTTATCATGGTGGGAGAGATTTAGTACATGAATGCATAAAGAAACAAGCACACTCCAAAGTTATCAGAGAAGACAGGTATTATCAGATCGGGCCACTTAAGTTTCTCTATTCTTTACATGCCACTTCATCCTGGAGACGTGCCCTGCCCATCGCAGCTGTGTTCTCAGTAACATGGCCTCAATACTTGTGACTGCTGCTTGCTCTAGAACAGATGTATTGGTCACAAAATCTGACCAGTGGATGTTTAGGATTGTATGGAGACAGTGTTGATGGAACCGTTCTAGGAGACGCAGGTGGTGGTGGTGGATGACCCATGATTTGCAACCATACAAGAGAGTAGACAACACTATGGCTCTGTAAACACTGATCTAAGATCCTGCTCTATGGTGAACTTGCCACTGGCTGCTGCAAGAGAGGAGCCCCAAAGAAAAGATACAAGGACTCCCTGAAACAACATCTCAGCCTTGGCCATATTGATCACCATAACTGGTCTACTCTGGCCTCCAATCGGGAGGCCTGGAGACACACCATCTATAACGCAGCTGTCTCCTTCGAGAACACACGCAGGATCACCCTCGAGGAGAAAAGGCAACGCAGAAAGAACCGTGTCTTGCAGAATACACCATCTAAGGAGTCTTTCTGCTGTGCCTTTTGCAATCGGATATGTCTGTCACGTATTGGCCTCATAAGCCACCAGCGTGCCTGTAGCAAATGTGGATAGAGCCTTCCCAAATCTTCGTTCGCGAAGCCCAGCCATGAATGAATGAGTGAATGAAACATGCCACTACTTTCTACTTTGATAGGACAGTATGAAAAAAACATTGTGTCCCTAGCAGAACACAGAAGGGTAACTGCAGGTGTAGCAGCTTCTCCTTCACTTACTCTTATGCAGTGAAAGGCCTATGAGATGGATTAGTGGGAATGTCAGGTGTTTAAAACTCCTGCAGAAAAATACCCAACAGCAAAACCTTAGTCCCACAACACTGTGAGAGAAGGGGCACCAAGTTCAAAAAAGAAAGAAGCTGGAAAAAAATTCTTCTTAGCTTTGTAAGCCAAGACAGAGGAAGGGAAAAGGGAGGATAAGAATTGGCATCACAGATGGAAAATGGAAAACAGCTATGACAGATCTTATCTCAAGCTTCAGTGAGAATCTCTGCTCTGTCTCGGCAGGGGGACCTTTTGAATCACATTTGTGATTCTTACTTCACTTATATGAGGTCTATTTCGCTGTAAATCCTGTGTTCATTCCTAGTTATTTTCTCTCTCTTAATTAAACCTTCATATCAGACTTTTATTAAGAGAGAGGCAAAGCCTATACCTTCCTCATTCTCTCAAGGTTATCTTCTGAAATAGGATTGAATTCTTTTAATGGAGAGAGAGGGTGGAGAGTATTGCTAAACCTATGGGAAAGTTATAATTCCACAGTTATTTCTAAGAATACAAAAGATTGTTGTATCTTGTATCTGGACAATCCAATTAGCTTAATGTCTGGGAATTAGGCAGGCTGCTGATCATGTTGGAGAACTGACCTATTTCAATGGAAAAATGTTGTATTTGCATAGCAGTCTCACTGCAGCTCGGTAGCCAAGTCTTCAGAATCATCCTGAAATTAATCATGGGCCATCACTTCTCCAAGAAGGAATTGTAACTGATTCTTGAAAATCACAGGCTATACGATGCCTGTTCACTGGTGTGCAACACAAAAAACAGTATGGCCGTACTTTCATATGGGTATCCCCAGTGGCTGAGTTCACAGATTTGTTTTCTAAACAAGTAATTAGCTAAACAGAGACTCGGATCCATGAAATATTTACAAAGTTTTTCCATTTCAGAGTTTGCAAAGAAGTCTTGCTGGTTTGAAAATTTTCAATAAATATATATCTCAAAAGCAAATTTCCCTCCCCTTTCTCCCTCTTTTTTCATCTTTGAATAACACAGAGTAACACAGAATGACTGTTATCACAGCTTAGGAACTTGGGGGGGGGGAGGGGGGACAGTACAACTTTTTGTTCTGTAATTGGTTTGCTTAACTAGTTCTCTTTGCATTTCAGAGTGTTTCCAGCTGCAGCAAAGAGCAGAACTGTGCAGAGCTGATTCCCCTCTACCACCCACTGTGATTGCCTTTCTGGCTAGCAACAGTGCCAGGGTTCTGGGCCCCCCAGTGCCCCACATGCCTCAGCCATCAGAACTTCAAGAAGGAGTAACAAACCAAAGTTATTGGCTATTCTGGGACAGCACCATACACAGCATACGGGGTCTCTCACAGAGAACAACTGCTCTCTTCATCCTTTCTTAGATGTAGTTTATGACACTTAAAAAATTAGCATTTACCTCCACATGCTCTCCTGATACTATTTTAACCTGTAACAACAGAGTGGAAATTACAGAGAAGTAAATCATTAGTCGACAAGGATTAGCTTAATGTTCGGTAAAGGAAGAGTCAAAGTTTCAGAGGTGGGAATTTTTGTGTGGCCTTCACATTTTATTTTCCTTGAATTTTCATTCTCAAACTCTGTGTTGATCTCCTTCTAGGCAAGATAATTATTCTACAGAAGACGTCTTTAAATCTCAGAGCTCTGCATGCTTTAAAAGAAAAATAAAGTAAAAAAAAGGGGAGAAAATAAAAAAAAACACACAAGAGATAAAATTAAGAGATGTTTGAAAAACAAGTCCTATAGCAACATGTTGTGCAAAGTATTTGAAATTGTCCAAAAAAACATCCTTTTTTCTAAACTGGAGAGATATGTATTTCACAGATTGACCACTTGGTGAATAAGGAATTGACTGAATGGTCACACTCACATAGTGCAGGCCCGTGACAACTGGTGTTCCTCAGAAGCTGTTACTGGGATCAGCACTGTTTAACATCTTTGTTGGCAACATGGACAGTGGGATTGAGTGCATCCTCGGCAAGTTTTATGACAATGTCAAGGTGTGTGTTATAGCTGACATACTGTAGGAAAGGGATACCATCCAGAGGAACCGTGACAGGCTTTAGAGTTGATCCCATGCAAACTTCATGAAGGTCAACAAGACCAAGTGCAAGGTCCTTCACGTGGGTGGGGACAATCCCAAACACAAGCACAGGCTGGGCAGAGAACGAATTGAGAGCACCCCTGGGGAGAAGCACTTGGGGTTGCTGGTTGATGAGAAGCTGAACAAGACCTGGAAATGTGCTCTTGCAGCCCAGATAGCCAACTGTGTCCTGGGCTGCATCAAAAGCGGTGTGGCCAGCAGGTCACGGGAGGGATTCTCCCCCTCAACTCTACTCTCCAGAGACCCCACCTGGAGTGCTGCATCCAGCTTTGGGGTCACCGACATAAGAAGGACATGGACCAGCTGGAGCGAGTTCAGAGGAGGCCATGAAGATGATCAGAGGGCTGGAGCACCTCTACCATGAGGACAGGCTGAGAGAGCTGGGGCTGTTCATCCTGGAGAAGAGAAGGCTCTGGGGAGACCTTATAGCTGCCTTCCAGTGTGTAAAGAGGGCCTACAAGAAAGCTGGAGAGGAACTTTTTACAAGGATTTTTAGTGACAAGGGGGAATGGCTGAGGAAAGATGAAAGAAGGCAGGTTTATGTTAGATATTAGGAAGAAATTCTTTTGCGAGGATCATGAGACACTGGAACAGGCTGCCCAGAGAAGCTGTGGGATGCCCTATCCCTGGGATTGTTCAAGGCCAGGTTGGATGGGGCTCTGAGCAACCTGGTCTAGGGGAAGATGTCCCTGCCCATGGCAGGGAGATTGGAACTAGGTGATAAGGTCCCTTCCAACCCAAACCATTTTCTGATTCCATGATATTAAGAGGCCTAATCATTCAATCTAAAGGGACTAAAATATGTAACTGCCAGAAATACACAAAGTTAATAAATAAGAATCAATATCACTTTCTTATTGGCAATCTTAAATAGATCTCAAAGAGCTTTGTATAGGAGGTCACTCTCATTAGATGAGGACAAAGACCATTTATTTTCAATGGTATAAAAAATACCATTTAGAAGTTCAATCCAGAAGGTGACATATATCCCCTAAAAGGATTTATAATCTGAAATTTCCTCTACAGCTTGAACACATACATGGACATATATACATTGAGTATATATATAAGCTGGATGAAGAACAGTTAGGCAAGGAAACAAATTGGCTACTGGTTTCATATGAAGCAGCAGAACTATTTCTCTTCCTTGACCATTTTAGCAGTTCTGAACAGAAGGCAGTTTAATTACTTGTGTTTTGTGATGTTAAATATCTTAAGGCGTGGAAGGTGATATTTCCTCCATAATATAGGATACTCTTAACACAGAGTTTTTGCAAGAAGGATATACCAGAGGATTACTGGCTATTTGGATTCCTCATCAGGGCCTGCTAATACAGGATGTTTAAAAGAACTATGAGGAATTAAAAAATAAAGTCCACAAGAAAAAAGTTGGGACTGCAAAATGTGATGTTGCCTGCTAAAAGATTCTCAGACTCTTTCATTCATCCAGTGGAAACTGCTCAGTTCCTGAACCCCCTCGTGCAGCAGTAGGCAATAAAACTCTCACTGGTGGAGAATTACCCCTGCCAGTCAGAGCTTCTTACTTCTGTCAGATGGCCCTATCTCTGCTTTGAACTGTTCACTTGATAGATAATTCAGCAAATCAGCGTGTTACCTTTTCAGTGATTTTATTCACACTCAGTCAGAACTATAGTGCAGGATGAAAACAAACCCTAGGGAAGCCGTCTGATCCAGCCAGGCATGGTCAGCTCCCGTGTTGTTCTTCTGCTGCCAGCCATCATAGTAGAGCTTGATGTGATCAATACCACATCCCACAAAATGCCAGCATTTGTCATCTTAATGAAAAGTGACATAGTTTAGAAATTATGACTTTAAAAGGAAATAGGAAATCTGTACAGCAACTGAATCCATGAATACTGGTCACTGAATACGAAATCATATCACGACCAGTGGGTAACTACCCAGTGCTCACACACTCTGGGTTTGAAGGAAGCGTTAAAATTAGGAGAACAGCATTTATTGAGGTGGGTAGTGGCTGTAATGGGCTTCAGTCCTGACGGTAGCCATGTCCTCTTAGATGTTGTATGACTATCTAGGAAGGTTTGAGATCCTTGTAAGCTTTTGATCATTTTGGAGTTTGTTGTAGGCTGAACTTACTGTCTCTGCCTTTTGTTTTGCTTTTTTCCTCGAGTTCTTTGATTAAACTGAGCCACTTTTGCTCCAGCTGAAGTCAATGGGAGTTTCACCTTTGATTTCATGGAGCTTTGGCCTTCCCAATATAAAGGAATTAGCCTTTTATGATGAGGGTAGTTAGCTGTTAATGGGTATAAAACAAGGGAAAGGCAAAGGTCATGAGTAGGAGGACCTGTATATCCTGTACACAGATTAGATAAAGCAGAACAGAAGGGCAGAACAAGTAGACACTGATAAATGCCAACACTACTAAAGCCATCAGGTAAGGCTAGATGAGAGGTGGGAAAAAGATAGGCTCCAGGATCAAGCGAAAACATTTCAGACCAGCACCATCACAAGAGACAATACACTGCTACCTGTCAAAAGGCTCTGGTAGGGATGGGGTTGCTGCTGCCCCAGCTTGGATCCTCTCTATTTCCTGGGAGGAGAGAGACTGCCTACATCTTTAAATCTATTGCTTTTGTGCCTTGATATCAACAGACCCTATGTGCTTTTAATACTGCCCTACATACAGTATTTCTCACAACCACAAGCAGCTCTGTTTTGAACTATTCACAGGTCCAACCCAGCTGCATAAAACATAAAACTTCAGCAAGGCCTTTGACACTGTCTCTCATAGTATACTCCTGGAAAAGCTGGTAGCCCATGGCTTGGACAAGTGTACCCTCTCCTGGATTAGGAGCTGGCTGGAGGGTCGGGCCCAGAGAGTGCTGGTGAATGGAGCTGCATCCAGCTGGCGGCCGGTCACCAGTGGTGTCCCCAGGGGTCTGTGTTGGGTCCAGTCCTGTTTAATATCTTTATTGATGATTTAGATGAGGGGATTGAGTCCATCATCAGCAAATTTGCTGATGACACGAAACTGGGAGGGAGTGTCGACCTGCTGGAAGGCAGGAGGGCTCTGCAGAGGGATCTGGATAGACTTGAGAGATGGGCTGATTCCAATGGGATGAAGTTCAATAAAGCCAAGTGCCAGGTCCTGCACTTTGGCCACAACAACCCCCTGCAGCGCTACAGGCTGGGGACAGAGTGGCTGGAAAGCAGCCAGGCAGAAAGGGACCTGGGGGTACTAATTGACAGGAAGCTCAACATGAGCCAACAGTGTGCCCAGGTGGCCAAGAAGGCCAATGGGATCTTGTCCTGTATCAAAATAGCGTGGCCAGCAGGAGCAGGGAAGTGATCCTTCCCCTGTACTCTGCGTTGGTGAGGCCACACCTTGAGTATTGTGTTCAGTTCTGGGCCCCTCAGTTCAGAAAGGATATTGAGGTGCTGGAGCGGGTCCAGAGAAGAGCAACAAGGCGGTGAAGGGACTGGAGCATAAGTCCTATGGGGAGAGGCTGAGGGAGCTGGGGTTGTTTAGCCTGGAGAAGAGGAGGCTCAGAGGTGACCTCATCACCGTCTATAACTACCTGAAGGGAAGTTCTAGCCAGGTGGGGGTTGGTCTCTTCTCTCAGGCACTCAGCAATAGGACAAGGGGGCACGGGCTTAAGCTCCGCCAGGGGAAATTTAAGTTGGATATCAGGAGAAAATTCTTTACAGAGAGAGTAATCAGGCATTGGAATGGGCTGCCCAGAGAGGTGGTGGATTCACCATCCCTGGAGATTTTTAAACGCAGATTGGACGTGGCACTGAGTGCCATGATCTAGTAAATGGACTGGATTTGGACCAAGGGTTGGACTCGATGATCTCGGAGGTCTTTTCCAACCCAATCGATTCTATGATTCTATGATTCTATGATACAGTTTCCATCCTAGACATTGTGTTTGCCACTGGGATCCACTCTGTTCATCTGACCATTTTGCAGATGTGTCCAAGAACTGAAAGCAGCTTTGTCACGTTAGCAGCCTGTCTGCATCCCCATTCTCTCACCACAGCACCTGCCACATTTGCTGGGAAGAATGTCCAAAAAGAGAGACATGATATACAGAATGGAAAAGGATTTTTTTATAGATAAACAATGAGTCATTCATATTCCCTCTGAGACAGAAGCAAATCTCAGCAGCAGTGGAAAGGAACATAAATGCCAATGGAGAGGGGTTGGAGGGAACGATAATGTGCATGTTTGAGTCTCCAAACATGACCCTTTGGGGCAGTTACCTGGGTATCAAGGATTTCAGGTCCCAAACTTTAAGCTCATTCTCAGACAAAACTAGGAAATGAGCAAGAACAGTCATAAAAGCTAAAACAGTGCAGCACAGAATGCATTTTGTTTGTAGAAATGAAGCTCAGTTTAATATTATATTGAGACCTATTATTTTCTGATGTTTTCAGATATACTTAGTAAGAATATTATGATACTGTTGAAAATAGATACTCGAGTTCTTGCCTTGCATTTGGACATTTACTGGGGAGTGAAGTCCCTGTTGGGGGGTATTAGTTGTCACAGGTGGATACAAATCAGTGAGGTATAAGACCATTTGTTTGTTTGATAGTCTGTAAAAATGTCAAGTAAATTTATCCTGGTATTTTAATGTTGAGAGATACAAAATGCAGAAGACACAAAGAAAAGGGAGAGGGAGCAGTACAGGAAGAGTTTGAAACAGGGAATATAGAGCCTATCTTCCCATCCTTAAACTGACTCAAGTCAGTGAGGACTAGATATGGGTGGTTTGGTCCAGACACTATCTCTGTTTGGAATACAAAACAAATGTGTGCATGCCTGCAATTTAATCTGTAGCAAATACAAACTACCAAACCACTACTAAGTGGCAGAAGCATTTACTTAGCAGTTTCTCAGACAAATCTTCGCTTTGCATGATGACAGATTCCCTTGTAACAACAGTCTAGAGACTTGCTTGGTTGACTTATTGATTATTGAAAGCAGTGCTTTACTGCTGGCTTCCCCAGAAGACCGTACAACATGTTTGATTTTAACTCTCCCTTGCCATTAGTAAGTGTAAATATTCATTTTCAAAATTTAAGCTTATTAGGCACATATCTACAAAAGAATAATGGTTCGTGTGAGATGAAAGTAACTGGGGATTTTGTCAGATGAGATCCAATAAGAAAATTAATGTTATAAGCTGTTTTTCTCCATCTGCCATCAAGTAAAATGAGCTTAAAATATTGACATAGATTAGCCTGGGACCATTTAGGCAGTATATTCTCCAAGGAACAAGATCCACTTCCAGCAAAGATAAGTATATATGTATATATATGCACATACACACACATATTCTTACATCCATGCAGTTGGATTACTTGCATTATAGGCAGATGTGTAAGCATTTACAGAATCAAGCCTTAAAAGAACCAGGGACCCAGAGTGCTGCTGCCATGCCAGTGGCTAAACTAATGGTTACAAATGTGATTTTTCTCTTGCTCTCTGACTGACAATTATTTTTACAGTGTAAAAGGGAATAAAATCAATTTTGAGCTTTTTTTAATACAGCTGTTGTGTCTGCCTTTTCATGCTAGCAGTGCCTTAGTTATAGGGAGAAAGAGTCTGGACACAGTGCTGCAGAGGTGGGTGGCTGGGGGGCAACAGGACAAGTCAGAGCAGAGACCTCTCCCCATGGCCCCATCCCATTGCTCCAGAGGTGGCAACCAAACCTGGACTGGGGACTGTGATCACAGACATGGGGATGGAACAGTTCCAAGGACAAGCTGGGGGTCAAGATCAGTGAAAGGTGTGGACAGGAGTGGGCAGAGCTGCAGAAAAGTTTGGACAGGGACTGGGGGCAAGGACTGAAGCTGAAATGAAGCTCGTGGAGGCATCCCTGCCCCAACAAAGTTTCCTGCAGCTCTTTCTCACAAAATTCCGCCCCTGAGCTCAGCCAGGGTTACTCCACTGCACCCTGCAGCACCAGCCTTGGGCACACATCTCAATACCCTCTGGGGTTGTGCAATTTATTCAGGACCCTGTCAGAGAAACACAACATTTTATATCTTTTAGAAGGCACTTTTTCTTCAGTGTGTAAAAAGAAAACAACAGTCATCATGAACAATAGCCCATGTTTTTGGTGATCTTGAATTATATTTTTCTTTCTGGTTTTTATGGGTTCTACTTTTTTTCTGAACTGATTTCTGGTGTGCTTTTTGCCTAGGTTTTTTAGAAAAAGCTTTTAAAATCTTCAACTCTTGTATTTCTTTTAACTCCAAAAAGTGAACAGTATTGAATTGCTGCCATAAAATACAAGTCCCCCAAGGAGACAGACATGATTACCATATTAATATTCCATGTAGCAACAAATATATGAAGTGGTAACTCATTGCTCTGGGAAGAAACACACTCTGATGATTAAAGAAACACATCTGGGAGAAGGCTGCTGTTAACACCAGTGTGAGTAACTGGACAGAGGCATGCAACAAATCGCTTAAGAGTGGGACTTGCAAAATTTTTCCGAATGGGTGGAGACCACGAATGTGAAATTAGGCAAACCCCATCCTCCTAGAGTATTCAGTAATAAGGATGACCATAAATGTCCTTCAAATGGTATTTGTATTCACACTAGCTATGAAAAGCATAATGTAATGCCTCAAGCAGAAATAAATTTTTAAACACCTTTCTCCTTGAGAAGAGGCTTCATGAACAACTGTATATCCCACTTCATGAATGATGGAATTTTGTGGAAAGATGTCTTACATTTTGTCCTTCTTGGCTCTTAACCCACAGATTTGCATCTGTTTCTGCCATTCTTGGTACTCCTTTACTCATCCTATATAAGCATCCAGCAATCCCTTATTGCAGCCTTAGAACTATTTATTAACAGGGATTTTGATCCCGCTCTGCCAGGTTGCTGTTGTGCAGCTAATGAAAGTATGTCTGCCCTCTCTCACCCAACAGCAGTATTGCCTAAGCCCACCTTTCCATCCTGGCATCAATCTTTACCACTCCTGTCAGGCTTCTACAACCCACCCTGAGATCAGACAAACCCCAGTGCATCCCCTCTCACACCACACTGTTCTAAACCAAGCCTCCAAACTGCTGACAGTGCCATCTGTAAGCAGTGCACTTGCACACTAGGCACAAAGAAAGCACCACTGAGGCACCTCTTATCTTTCTGAAATTTTCTAATGAGCGTGTTTCAAAAAGCTTTAGATTCAAAAATCCAAGGCGCTAAACACCCTTAGCAGACCTCAATGGAGCGAGGTTTGTGTGTGAAAACCCTCCCTCTCCTATCTCAGTTATTAGTCTAAACATAGCCAGGAATATCTCACATTAGGCATCTAAACTTGGTGCCCACAAAGGGAATTGCTAAACTGAAATCGCTGGAGGCTATTACAATGAAGGAACAATCCTTCTCTCTGTCTATACCTTGACACAAGTATATGAAGTATATATGAAATGTTTTTCAAAATTACTATAAGCCAGCATCTAGGAAGGTTCTGATAAGGCTTGGAGTTCTGTAGTCATGTGCTTTGCAGAAAGAAGGTCTATCTATGTTTTTGCCTGCTACATTTCTAGAGTGACAATTTTAAACTCTGAAAGATTAAAGATGCTTGAAAAGGGCCGCCATCTCCTGACAAAGCAGCATCTGAGCTAACAATACTTACAGTTTTCTTCTAAAGTTGGGAGTGTTATTCTGTTGACTCCAGATCTTCCCACCACTATCGTCACACTAACTAGCAGTTTGCTTTGTTGCAAAGAGGGCGGATCTACCTGTTCCATATGATCATAGTGCCTAGGGAAAGTCACCTAGGCCCAAATTAGTGCAAGATTTGGACTGGATAATAGTGGAAAAACTGTTCTAACAGTAGAGCTCCTAAGTCACTGCAATGGTAATTCAGGAGGCTACAGACACTCTCATACTGGAGATTTTGAAGAACTGGGTAAATATTTGCCAAGAGTTGTGTAAATATATCTGGGAGGGGACAGACTAATGGTGGTTTCTCAAGATTCTGGTTGTCTGTGAATCTCTAAGATAGAATATGTCTTGAAGTATGAGACTGAAACAGAAGAGCAGTTTTCCTTTTTGTCCAATCCCAGAAGAAAAGCAATATTCTTGTGCTGCACAGTACTGCCATAAACTCAGCTGTGAAAGCTGTCATAACAACGTTCATCCAACTGTGCATACAAAATGCACACTCAGTTACCATAACCATTGTATGACTAAATGTGTGTTTACCCACAGCCATTACTCGCCCAGCCTTGCATTTTTCTGCAGGCATTGATTGATAGGTGCAATTACAGTGGCTCCATGCATAATTCAATGCACAAAGACTGGGTTAGGTTCATAATTTTTTTTTCCAAAGAAGCATCAATCTTCTCCTTAGGAAGAGGAAAAACAGGGAAAGACTGGTTAATAAAAATAGCAAGCAAGCTAGCTAGCACCACTAGCCCAAGTGTGTCGTTATAATTCATTCCATTTCAGCTGCAACATTCAAACCATATCATGAGCGTGACACAGCGATGAGCATACTCCTACACCATCTGAAAGTGGATCATACATCAATATACCATACACTACAGTCTACCTGTATTTTGAGTCTCCATTCCTTCATAAAGACTTAACAACTTCACCAAATTCTGTGCAGTTAATCTAGATTTACTTTGGCAGAAATGTAAAGAAATGTACTGCAGAGATGTCTGTTTCACTCAGAAGTCATTTAGGGAGAAGTTCTTAGAGAGAAAGGTTGGGATGAAAACAGCATAGAAATCCAAATATTAAAAGTGCATTGGAAAGAAACAGAGAAACCCATCATAACCAAGCAAGAGATTTTCAGTGATTAATGCCATAACTTGATGGTAGTCATGATTCTACTGCAGATCTTGGGAGTGCATCAGAACAAGAGGCTTGACTCACAAATAAACCTCTTAAAGTGATGTTGTATTCACAGGCAAAGATGCATAGCCTGAATTTGTTCATGCTAAATGCCAGGTAGGTAGTGAGTAAAAAAATAGGCATTTCCTATTTAGCCGTTAAAAACAGTCCTGCTTAGTGCAGATTCACACATCCACTATTAAAACTTGAATTATGACTTTTTCCTTTTTTTTTTTTCATTAGGCATCTGAAATGGCCAGTCATGCCATTTTGTGGAGTCTTGAATGGCTGTTTCACTGTCTTTTCCTTCCCATGATGCTTCTGAAAAAGTTATCTTTCTATCTTTATTTAAACATATGGCTCTTTAGAAAGTGGGGAGCCTACCATGTAACAATTGTTCCTGGATAGTTTTATTGACATTACAGAATCTTAGCTGAAAGTTTTCATCAGTCTCCTCAGATAAAAAGAACGAGCACACAGACAAGACTAAATCACCCTTCCCAGTCCCAGTGGGCTCAGCCCCACACATGAACACCTCATGAGGTTGTTCCTTCCCAAAGAAGCTGCAAGCATCAGGTTACTCTGATGGCAACAGACTGGCAATGCACAGAATGAGGCAGAAGGTTTCTGCTCACATGCTCTGGATTTAGTGTTGAGTTCCTCAATGTGCAGAATCATGTCTTGACCCTTGACAGTGAACAATGATGATCCTACAGAGTGTACTATTGATAATCTCCTTGTTGCTGCAAATGCCAATGGAATCCCTGCTGCTTGTACAGTTTGTCCATGCTCTTGAATTTGTCTTTAAAGGCTGTACTTACAGAAGAGCTTGGCTGAATGGCTTGGGGTCTGTTACGCACGCTCATGACCCCTGCAGAACATCTTCATCAGCAGGCATTACTTTCATCCTTCTTCTAGCTGAACCTGTTGATTGATTATTGGATGAATGCAGACTTGGGAGATGGGTAATGCAATGTGAGGCCTTTGATTCTACATATGAACTGGAAATTTTATTTTTCCCAAAGTAATGAGATTAATTAGGCGAGGCTTACTTCAACAATATGCATGCATTTTCCAGAGTTAGCAAAAATTAAGTTTCTGTGTAAATATGCCAGAATGGGAACTATATATGTGCCCTCCTGAGGCAAACAGTGAGAACATGTGCATGTGTGTGTGTCTAAATTCCTGATGTATTATATTTATCAGCCATGTTACCCATATATTATTGATGTACATCAGAATTCCCAGCCATACTCCAAACGTTTTTCACAGTTGATACTTGTAGAGCTAAATTTTCTTCTCCATAAAGACTTTCTGGAAGGACTCATGGGTTGCCGAGTCTTTAGCACTGTGTTCACCTCTCATTGTCATGTTGTGACATGAACACAAAATGTAATTGCAGATTTTTGTTCTGTCAGCTTTGAAAAGAGAATACAGTTATTTTAAGGCATATTGGGGTTTTTAACATCCAGTGATGACTGCATAACAAATACCTGTCTGAAAGTAATATCCAGTGGCTGTTGTCCATCCATTCATCCTACCCTTTATCCCAGCCAAATTCAAGTATACATTTTTTTACCTCCAGAGGTGAGAAAAGGCAGACCAGATCCCCACAGCAGCTGGCTGAGGGATATTGAGGACTGAGGATGCTAGTGGCAGGAGCCCAGCACACCCACACTAGGTACTTTATCACATCAGGGTTGGAAACTGGAAGCTGCCAACATGATAGTGAAGGGGAAGGTGATTTTGCATATGAACAGTATCAGAGTTACTACACGATTCTCAGGGGCAAATCAAACCCAAGGACCATTCTTTCTTACTGTACATCATGGCATTACAACTCTTGCACAAACATTCATGCACATATACATGCTTGCAAATGCACCCACACACAGCTAATCTCAAGATCCATAATGAATTGCTAGTAGGGGACAAGGAGCAAAAAGAAAAAACTTAGGTATGACTAAAACTGTTTAAACTGAAACTTTCATTAGCATACAGTTCTCCTCATATTTTACATAGCTCTTGAATACTTTGATTCAAAAATTACCCTCATAATTTATTTCATACATCCCCCACAGGCTGAGCCTGGGCCCACCACACAAGGCACTTCCCTGAAGCTTGAAAGCTGTTTAATCTTCTTTTCTGGTCCCTCTGAGATAACTTCTGAATGGACTCTCTAAGCTCCTTATACTAAAAGGTGATCATAGTGAAAGGCCAGAAGTTGCCAAGTTCCCTTCAGAGGCTGGACACGTGCTGGGCTTGACCAGTTATCAGTAAACACAGATAGATGTCAACCTGTTGTACAAAAGGGTCTGTGTATGCTGGAGCGAATATATATATATATATATTAGAAATTTCCTCATGACAATAAGAAATCACTAGGAAATTACCAGGAGGGAGAAAAAGACAAATATTTTTAAATGAGTCTGAATGTTTCCCTTTGTGACTGATTGAAATAAGAGTTATGAGGTCTGGATTCAGCCTTTTATTATGAGACACTGAGGTTCTGCAGTATATTTTTTCCTTTCTTTAATTTAGGTCTGTGCAAAAAATTGGCATGAAATACAAATAAATGACAAAGCACTGAGAATTAGGCCATTTGTCTGTAAAACCAGACATTATCCCCAAAATAGAAAAACACAGGAAAATGCATCAAAATGTGTTAGAGATGACAGGCCATACATTACTCAGGCTGTTAATGCAATTGTAGGTCACTTTTCGGTACCAGTGAGTCATAGAAGCCTAACATTAAATGTAAGAGGCATCATACAGACTAATATTAATTAAAATAACAATTACTGCTGCGTGCAGCATTTGCTGGATACAGTGACAGATAAAATACCAGTGAGGTGTTCACAATAATGAGCAAAGTAAACATTTCTACCTTAGAGAATGTACATATATACGCATATATATATATTGCTAGTAGGAAAGAGCTGTGGAAATATGTAAATCTCCATGAATACGTCATTTTAAACGCTACAATAATATTCCCCATTTTGAAATCTCTCTAAGGAGAGAATTAAAAGCCCCATAGCTGTTGCCTTACACAGACACTATAGGTCTTAAGAGCCAGTGGATTTACCCAGTTCATGTGGGTTTTCTTTCATTATATTTCAACCTAACCTTGTCTGGCTTCACTTACCCCTCAATACCTGTTGTCAGGGCATGGTGAGGCTGGGGTGGGCACCAGCGGGGCAGTGGGGCAGCCTGCAGCGGGACCTCCCCCAGCAGCCCTGTCCCCCACACCCAGAGGTGACCAGCAGAGCCAGGCTGGGGACAGGGCACCTCTGGGACCAAGTCAAGGAGGCAAGGCTGGGATCAGCAGGGGAGGTTCATTGGGTTGAGTGCAGCTGTACCACAGCTCATGGAGGACCTAGCTTGAGGGCTGGAGCTGAAATGTGGCCCCAAAGCCCAGGGATGATTCTTCCCACTGCTCCTTCTAGCCCTATTGCTGCTTTCCCAGCAGCAAGAACCCAGATGGTGGCACAATATCAGAGCAGCCAAACTACTAGAGTCAGAGCATGTGGCAGAGCCTGTCCAAAACACCTAATATTTTTTTCTGGAAGTCTCCAGATCTACAATTTTACTTGGACAATAAAAACCACAGAAGATTGATATCAGGGTGGGTTCCCCAGCTTCAGTCTCAGAGTGCCATTGAAGTCAGACCCACTCTTCTGGCCACTTTCACCTGTAAAATTTTGGGTGTGTTTCTGTGCAGGCCAAAACCTCCAGTCTTAGTGGCATAACTCTGCCACAATGACTGGAAGCCTGTGGGAAAGCTACATAGGTAGGAAATGAAGAGGTGTTGAGTGTGCTGCTTTCATCAGTAAGGATGTGAAATAAGGTATTTCCTAATGAAGGTTTGAGGGCATTTTTATATCACTTGAGTTTTGTGATTAGATCACCATGATGCATGATCACAATGACACGTAGGCAGGGCCGCAGATCAGAGCACAGAGCTGGTGAGGGATACCATGCAGGCCCTGGTGCCACAAGGCATGTCAGGAAGGTCTGTGGAGACACCTAGACTGAGTCAAGAAGGAGCTTGCAAAAAAGCATCACCATCCCATATCTCTCAAAGACAGGCCATCCACTTGACCTATGAAATTTGAAATCAATATAGTAATTGTTTAAGTAATTATGGCACTGTTTGCTGAGGTGGTAGTAATTTCCCATTACAAGATTTCAACTCTGATAGATTAGAGGTACTCTGGTCTATCATGGAGCTGAAAGGGTTGTACCCTTTCTGGATAACATTTGTAGCTAGAAGAGAAAAAGGTCATTCATAATTATTTTTCTGGTATACTGGCTTAGCTACTCATTTGATTTATCACGTGTCCTTTCTGACACAACATGAAACAATAAGAGAGTTAGAATGTCTTTAGAGAAAACAGGCATCCAGCTCACAGAATACATCAGTTTCAGTAACACAGTTCAAATTATTCCAGCTCCTTTCAATATATTTGGGCATTTGTTCACAAGTTAGAGTTGAGTTGCTTGCAAAATAGATAGAAGAAACCTCTTTCCGTGATGTAACCAGATGCCATTTGCAGAGCCTGTGACATATGGTCCTTCAGACGTGGAGATAATCACAGAGGATAATTCTTGAGAGCCCGTTAGGATTCCAGAGTAGCTGTCTCTGCCATGTGGTGCTTGCTGATGTCTAAATATGATAAATTCACTCACTTTATTTTCAAAAACACAGCTGAAAGAGTTTTAAAAGGAGTAGCATGAAAGCAAAAAAGTATCAACCCTAATTACTCAATCAAAGTGAGAAATATATTCCTGATTCCATCCAACTTCAAGGCAAATTAATGAACTAAATAGAAATCTGCAGCTGAAACTCACTGATATGAGAATAATCTAATTTTCCACAATGAATGCAATGAGGATTTCAAGGGAGCTTTTGTTCAATACATGGCTTGGGCAGGCAGTGGATACACTTTGGTCTTTAAACCCTTTCCTCCTCTAAAAATAAAAAAAAAAAGAACCCTTGCATTCAGGGTAAGAAGCAAAAAAGCCCTAAAGTTTATGCTGTTATCACAAAAAGCATTTTAAAAATGGACCTTAACATGGGGTCTGTAAAGTACTGGCTTTTCCAGCTATGCAAAGGGGGTCGAGGCTGGTATTTGATCATATACCTTTCCCAGTTTGGTGTTGGTCCACGAGCGTTGACAAAAATAATTCGCTGGAAGAAAAAAATCAGAGTAGGTGGTTGTGAGCATCTAGAACAGCAGCAGTGCCTACACTGCGCACCTTTACCCTACACAGAAGAGGATCAAACATTAAACCCTTCTCCCAGTTCACCCCTACCACCATGCCTGGGAAAGGTGGGGATGCTCATGCCAAGGACTGGTCCAAAAGAGATTGTGGACAAGAGTACACCAGCATTAGCTTGACACACCATCAGTAGACTTTGCATCTACAGGGACCACGTCATTGGACATGTACAGCCACACTTTGTGCCATGAAACTACTGCTCAGCTGGCCTATGGCACAAACCTTACAGAGTACATCGGATCTCGGGCACTTTGGTATAAAACACATGGAATGACAGCCATAGTCCAAGGCTGAAGGTTCATCTGAAGGCCAGAGGTTGTGCAGTGCAAATGCAACCAGTCTGCTCTGGAGACAACTTGCCTTAAATAGCATGGTGCAAGGCACTTTGTGACCCTTAATCCTGAGTTTGATTCCTTAGCCTGTTAGACATATCCTGTAAATCCCTCCACCAGTCTGAGATATCTAATGAAAAAAGCAGCTTCACAGATCAGGACTGATGGGCGCTAGAAGTTTCTTTGGACAGCAGACTACTCTCAAAACAATCTAAAAAGTATAAAAAGACATGGTTCCATCACTTGAAACACTGAAATGAAGAGTTTAGTGGTTGTCACCACAGTAGCTGAAGGACATAAAAGAAAGTCCTACAGATTTCCCATGAAGTCTGTAGGAACACATAGCACATAGGAAGACGTAGCTGACTTAATATCAGCTGATGAATCTCTATCTCCCATAATATATTGGCTGTTCTATTATTTGGTCTTTCTGGTGACACAAGGAATCCTTCTTGTGGTTTTTTTTTTTCCACTGCACTGGATGAAGTAGCATCTTTTACCATGCAGAAGGTGAAAGTCTTTCTGGCCTTATACACCCATGAAAGCAATATGTGCAAAGTCTCCCATAGGTATTTTTAAACTGATACTGTTTGAAAACTGCTGAGTACCCACCTTACCTGGATAGAGGAGACTAAAATACCCTTGCTGAAACTAGAATGGGGTCAGCTGTTGACAAACAGTCTTACCTCTAGGGCACATTCTATTTGTAGAGTATTCAAACATTCTGTTTGTAGAGTAGCAAGTGGCTACTCTCTTGCTATGGGGTGTCATTGCCCAGCCCAGCTGTGTGGAGAGTGTTCAGGAGACCTCTTCATGTCTTTTAGATCCAGCATATCCCATTCAAACTGAAGAGTCCAAGAAAATTACTTGAGTCTTCAACCTTGTGCAAGTTTGGAGTTGGCTTCCTGCCAAGTCTCCGAAACTCGACAACAGGGTCTCCTTCCCAGAGAGGGAAGGAAAAAAAAAACGAAAAACCAGGCAGCCAAAGTTCTAGCAAAAATATATATATATTATGTATAAAACAGAGATATACAATGAGAATTATATGTATATAAATCTATGACCCCAAATAGCTTCCCGAAGTCAAAGGGAAGAGGGGGGAAGGGAGAAGGGAAAAGAATAAAATAGGGTGAAAAGGGACAAATAATAAAGCAGATCTACACAATCTAAAAACCCAGCAAAGCTGAAGAATTGGCAAGAGCTCACCACTTCCCTTGAAAGAAAGCAGTACGTCTGGACACAGCCCAGCACTCCCCCCTCACGCGTGGCCGATAACAGCAGTTACTGTAGGCCTCAGCTCCAGATAAGCCAGGCCCAGACAGGGACCACCGTTCTCCAACCTCGCCGGAAGAGAAGAGAGCGAACTATCTTATCAATGCCTTATTTATACCCTAGGTTACGTAAAGGAATAGCATGGAATACTTCCTTGGTCACCTTCCTAGTTCCTTCCTGGTTACAAGCTGGTTTCCAGGAAGGCCTAGACTGAAACCATCACAAACCTCTACATTCATTTGAAGCAATGGAATGGGCTGCCCAGGGAGGTGGTGGAGCCACCAGTCAACAACTGGACATGGCACTTAGTGCTATGATCTAGCTGACAAGGTGGAGATCAGTCAAAGGTTGGACTCGATGATCTGGAAGGTCTTTTCCAACCTAAATGGTTCTGTGTTTCTGTATTGTCTGAGAGGACAATCAGTTATTCTGTGTGAACTGTATAAAGCAGGTTCTGGAAACCTGTGCTTCAAGACATCAGTAGGTAAATGAGGAACAAGAGACTGTTTCTGATTCACTTGTAAAGTTTTAACTGCTCCATAGCTCATCTATGACACAAGGCAGCAGCAAATTGGCATTATCAGCCTTGGGAAGGTGAATTTTGTGCATCCCAGAGTAACAGAATATCCTCTGTCTTGAGGAATAAAATAGTATGATCAGTTAACTTTTCATATTTGTCATTTCTTCCATTTTAAAAAATGAAAATGCTTCAATTGCTTTTATTAAACTCATTTAACAACAGAGGAACTAGAATAAAGACACAGGATTTTCATGTTGCAGGCGATGTTTATCGCCTTGGATTTGTTTCCTACAAAAATGACACGGAAAAATAAAATGTGTGAATGGAAGGAACAGAAATTTTGGACACCCATGATTAGGGCATTTTGGAACTCTTGGGTTAAAATTAAGCAATTTTTGGCATTCCAAAGCTAAAGCTTTCCTTTTTTATTCACTGGCCTGAAGTTAAACTTTTTGTTTTGATCTGAGTCAACATTAATCTCTGTGTCCAATCCAGCTACCAAAAAGCCTTTTGGGAGTTTACTCCCCTCATCTTCCTGTCCTCCCAGATGGGCACTCTTCCCCAGGCAAACTGTATTTCCCATGGCCTCTCCACACAGCAGAGGTCTAGGAGCATCCTGTGATGTATTGCACTGACTCAGTCACAAGGAGAAACAGCCCTTGTTTCTCATTTTTCATGGGTACAATTTCATTGAAGTCTTTCTTCCTGTGGCAAATTTCTATTTTGATGAAACACACTGTTTCTCATAGAAAAATATGTGATTTTTTTCCTATAGGCTATTAAACACCCCTCAGAAAACAGATCTGAAGAAAGAATGAATGAAGGTCTATACCACTGAAGGCAGATTTTTCCCCTGTGAAGAAAACAAAAATAATACTTGAATTAATTTGGTAGGTAGTTCTTCTAAAATTATCAAGCATTTATTTCTATATGTTACACTGAAAGACAGAATAATACCATCTGAATTCAATGAATCTGTATGTTTACATAGCACCAATGACTTCTCCAATTTTGTGTGCCATGGCTTGTATTTTTTAGAATCAGTATATATTTATTAAGCTAGCAGTTTAGGAAAAATGTACAGTCTGAATGTCAAACTTTGTAATCAGTTTTGTTGTGCTTTTTGTTTATAGGGGGCAGGTTCAATACAATTCATGTATTTTCCAATGTAGACATATGGGAAGAAAATCACTTCTAATACCCATGGCAAAGTAAATTATTTAAATCTTCACATTCCTCACAAATTCCAGTCCTCTTTTTGCCTAGTAATTACACAGTCATGAATCTCAATTATTGTGAAATACTGTGTTATTGATAACTTGCTGTCCAAAAAGTCAACAATAATATTTAGAGCTTCTCTAAATCTGCTCATTTCCGCTACTCAGTGATAATCTTGATGGATCATAACTGGCCATCTGAGTCAGATGGGGTTGATTTTGTTACCTTTTTGGATGACATCCAATTTGAATGAGAGGAAGAAAAGATAAGAAATTATAGAGAATTACAAATGCCAAGGGTATTTATTTTTGTTTTCAGTTACTCCCTCCGGCCATTCTGGTATGAGAGCAGATCCAGTAATGTGACCTCAGAATCACAGCTGAATGTGTCAGTTCCATACACAAGCATGCCAGGGTATTTCTGCCTTTTGTAAGCTGCCATGCTTAGGCACTGTGTTCAAGGCTGGAAAGTGGAGCTCCTATTTCCCCTCACAGACTGTAGAAAGAAACCCTAGAGACAAAATAGACTTTGGTATCAGTATAGGTATAAGTGTAGGTAGAGGTATAGGTGTAGGTGTAGATGTAGATATAGGTGTAGGAACAGGTTAGGTATATACTCTCCCAGAAAAATAAAATTATTTTAGAAATGGAGATTTCCTTGGTGCCCTCTCAGAGGTATCTGATAAAAAAGAAAGACAAGGAAGACAAGTGTCCTCATTAGCCACAGTGATTCTCCAGCACTGCACTGACAAGGTGGGGGGAATGAGAAGTTTCTTACAGTTTTTGGAGACACAAAGCTGTAAAGCAAAACAGGAAAGAGCTGTTTATACAAAGAAAAAAACGTCCTTTAGGCTCCCCTAACCTGTCAGGGTGGGTAGCTAAAGATTCTGACCACATGGCTACGGGGTCTCCTTGGGACAGAGACCCAGCGAACACATCTTCCTAGCTGGGATGAACTGCTCTGGGGAGCGGGAGCACATAGCAGGGAGCAGCGGGCTGCAGCCAGCGCCAGCACCCTCTCCGCTCCTCGGCACGACGGGGGAGCATCCAAAAGGAGGAAGGAATCTCCTCCCTCCAGCTCTAGCAGCTGAATTCCCTCGCCACCACGCTGGGAGTTGGCGAGGAGGACGGCCTGTCGTTACCGATGTAAATTAAACAGTTACCACCGCAGGGTGACTCTCTGCTCTTTTCCCTGAGCAGACAGCTGCTCCAGAAAACACACGCTCGGGCTGCTCAGGCTGAAAGGAGGAACCGCTGAGATTTTATTTATAGATGCAATAGGCAGGTGTTCTGCACTTAATGTCTGCTCAGTAAGAGCTGGAATTGTCTCTTTGCCCACGACAACTACGTACGTGATTACCTTCTGTGTACATAATGCATTATATATACTCTGTATCTCTCCCTTCCCATTTGGATTCAGTGCATAACCTCCGTACAGCTGCGTTGCCCTCTCTCCTGCAGCAAAACATTTACTGATCTTATCAAGACAGAAAGATAAAGTACCGTAGACTGTGGAAAACTAAACTTTAATGGAGGAGTTCGCGCCAAGGTGTGCCTGGTGTGTTTCTGGATGCGGGAGAGTGTCGTGCAAGGAACATCAGTCCATCATTCAGAAGGAAACGCTCCATCAAGGTTTGGAAAGCCATGTATGAAATATTAATTAATTACCACTAAATCTCACTATACCATTGTGAAACTGGCACAGTGCAGTTTTATGCAGGTTTTTTTCAGAAACTGTTGCCTTTTATTTCAGCTACGTGATCATAGTACACTGCATAATTTATACGTCTTTGAGCCTTTTGTAGGGCATGTTGGTAGAAAAGCTCATCAGTACCACAGAAGCTGGGATCTTGTCAATATTAGCAAGGATTTTTTGGGGTTGGCAAACAAACACAACAAAAGCAGTTTCTGTGCTTGTGCCATCCATGATTTTGGTAACTGCAGGTTTGCTACAATGACTTGTGACAAAGCAGTAAGCAAGCACCACTAAGCTGTCCAAAATCCAAAATGAAACAAAAAGGACACCTTGCTGTTAATTCAGGATGCCTGCCATACCGTGGCACACATGTATTTTGAAAATATATGAAAATGAATTTTAAAATGGTTTCATTTGAGCTGAGGGAGAAGGTAGATCCTTTTGGGATTGCAGTGCTGTGCACCAGTCACCAGCAATGCAGAGCATAGGAGCGCAGGCAACTCCAGACTGCCACTGACAAAACCAGGAAATATTTTTTCCACATTTTTTGGTCAGAATAAATATTCTGACATACCATTTTTACGTTGGAGGAAGGCACGTTCAGGTTGTGGATAATTTCAAAACTCTTCCTCTCTTTGGAAATACCTTTTTTTGCATTTTGGAAAAATATCCGCAAGAAAGAGTGGAGAGTGCTGGGTGGTGGGGGGAGTGTCCTCAGGGGCTACTTAAGATGCCATTAGTGTCAATGAGACCACCTGGTGAGCAGACCTCAGCTGGGATACAACAGGAAGTGTATGCACAAGCAGGTAAGAAATTATGCACAGGTCAGGTACAACAGCATTGCTCCAGACCTGTGGGTGCAAGGGGCATTAATCCCACCAGAGCTGCCTACCTAAAAGCTCAGTGCCTATCCCAAGCTAAGTATCCAGACCCCCTTAACCTGCAGTGCAGAGGTACTTTGCCTCTCCTCCTAGGTTGCTGAGGGAGCCTCAGTGACGAGCTTGGGTGGGACCCCCCAACTTTACACAGCTACAGCTGGGTGAGGGGGATGTGAGGGATGTGCCAGGACTAAGAATAAAGCTCACAACTCTTTGCTTTCCAGCTCTACAATTAAACTGCTAAAACATGTTGACAATATGTCTGAATCTTGTTGGAACATCTATGGCAGAAAAACAGCTCATGCCTGTGCCTGTAATTACTTATAATTAGAACATGTAATTAGGATGTGGACAAACAGCCAGGCTCAAATGCATACAGAGGCCTGCCCCTGCCACAGCAAAATTTTTAGAATGATCAAACAACAATAATCGCATTTTGTAGCTGCTAATTTTCATAGCATGGTAAAGAAACATACACAATAACCAGCTAAACAATTCTGGTCTGTTTACAGCTCTGCCCCTCAAAAGGCAGACTGTAATCAAGATATTTGGAGAAAGCTGATGTGTTCTTTCACTTTCTTGATAAGGTCTATGCAGCATAAAGCATCACCCTGGTCTGCACTGTGCACAGGGCTATGCCACACTGATCCCCCATCCTTTAAATAATGATGGCAACCTGAGTCAACAATGACCTCCAGAGCCATAGCACAGATAGCAAAAGGAGAGCTGGCCCTGGATATCTTGTTGGACATGGGTGCAAAGAGGTGTACTTGATGTGGTTTCCACTGCAGTGGCTGCCCAGGGAAAGCGATGCAGCAGCAGAGGTCAGTGGCAGCCCCGGGGACATGGCAGAGGACAGCCCATCAGTCAACACAGCACTCTCCTTGCCTCTTACTGCCATCCCTTGATATTCCAGGCCCATGTGCTTTCTCCTTGGCACCTATGGGCAGAAAGGTAGCTGTATTTAGGACCAGAGGCAGAGGACAAGCTGGGAAAGAAGATGACTTGGATGACCAAGCCATCTGGGGGACACGCACCAGAGACCATGCTGAGACAGCCCATCCAGGCTCTGATGGAGTGCTCCACCTCACTGCCATCTGTGCTCTGCCCCATCCCCCCAAGCACAGACCATGAATCCAAACACACAGTACTACTGATACCTCTCAGAGAGGGGATTTAAATGGAAGTGAGATGCATTGCCACTTCTGCTCCACCATTTTACTGGCAAGGGAACAATTCTTCAGAAAATGTAAAGTGTCCAAGGAGTATTCATGGCACTGGCACAACATCACCTGTGCCCCACCAAAGGCACGATGCTGGGGGAACAAAACAGAGTATGTGACACAAGAGACAGCACTTTTGTCCTAACCCTCATGGCACAGTTGAAGGGCTGAAAAAAATGGGAAGGGTTTTAAAAAAAAAAGTAGTCACAATAGCCCTGAGGAAGGAATTCAGTGGATATTTCTATCTGGTACATTCATACTCAGTAATATCTCCATTTTCACTTGAAACAGTCACAGAGTATTCTGAGTTGGAAGGGACCCACATGGATCATCAAGTCCAACTCTTAATTAATGCCCCATACAGGGATCAAACCTTGGCATTATTAGCACCATGCTTTAACCAACTGAGCGAATCTCTGGGTCAGCCATAATGAAGCTGCTTCTCTGTTATTGTTGGGTTTTGCTCTCTACAGGTTCCCTACAGAAATGTAGGCAGATACCATGCCTGCTAAACCTACAGGAAAAAGCAAGTGGTGACTAGCAAGTAGAGCCAAAGCCTCAGTCAAAAATTGGCTGGATTTCAGGATTCACTCAAATGGGAAGAGGAGGCACAGGTCTGGAACTTACAGGTTCCTAGAGAATTGGAAATGCATCTGACAAAGCACAGCTTACCTGACAGGCAGCATTCTCCATGATTCTCCATGATTTTCTCCCTGCAGTCTGCATTGAAAGCTTTGCAGGGAGTCTACAGCAATGGGAGAGGAGGAGGCAAATTTTGGCCAGCAACATCCCTTGCTGCGCAGGAGACCCGAGGATGTGCAAATATTTCCAGTCATAAACCTCAACTGCAGCCCAAAATCCAAATATTTGCTCAGAGACACCTATTTCCCCCTGATCTTTACTTTTCAGAAGTATTTTATCAGATGGAGAGTAAAAATTATTTCAAATCCCTGAGGGCACATAGGCACCTTCATGCTGTCAAGAACACAGTGCACGAGTTAATTGTTCTCCAGTTTTCAATGGTGGCAGGCTATTAAATCAGCTTGGAGCTGACTCGGTACGATGCCCTCCAGTTGCAGAGTTGAGGATTTGTTCCTGTTCTCCCTAATTACTTTGGCATAATTAGTTTCTACATTGCAAGTGACTTAGCCTCTCACCTGCCAGCACGGCATTTTGTCAGTGGCTACACCAAAGTTCACCTTACCTACCACACCATCTATTCCCCTAAGTAATTTGGAAAAAGACAGGTTTTGTCTGTGGTGATCATTTAAGCATTGTACATGTCCCTAATTATTTTCCTTACTAATTTAACTAGTAATGAGGTAAAGTAAAATTTCTTTGTAATAAGGGAACTATAACTCTGGAAAAATTCCAGTCCTTCTTTATGGTAGCTGGCTTTAATGATAGTTCATGTACTTTTGCTTACAGATGAACCACTCTTAAATTCTTTCCAAACTCATGGATGAATACCATCTGGTCCTAGTGATTAATTTAATTTTTAAATTGTTCCTCATTCTTGTTACCTGCAAAAAAAGAAGCTCTAGAGCAGGCATTTCCCCCTTGTCCACTGGGATGAAGATAAATACAAGGAATTCATTTAATTTTGCTGCAATTTCCTTATTATCCCCAACTATTCCTTTTCAAAATGACAGACAATTGGATGGAATGCATTTGCTTCTCTCACTGTATAGTGTATGCAGTAAACAATTTCTTTTGCTGTTCCAACAAGCTCTGTGGTTGGCCAGCTATCTTTTGCCTGTGTAAGCAGCAGAGTACTACTGAACAAATAATTTGATTTTTCCCACCAATGATATTGGTACTGCTAGCCTGTTGAAACTGCCCCCCTCCTTCATAGACTCCTGATTCCAAGGTTCTTGGGAAGATTTTCACTTTCTTTCCCATCCCTACTAGTTACAGTCATCTATACAGTGCATGTTCCTTCCCACTGAATTCATACAATCTTAGATTTTACTCTTTCTATCTTTTTCTTCCTTTGCTTGCTTAAGAATATGAATCACTCTTAAAACAAAAAACCAAACCAAAAAAATGTACAGCACCTTACAAGTGTTTTAGCACACCTTTATAGCACACAGTTTTAAAAAATTACGCTTCCAGAGAGTTTGTGCACTGAAAACCCTTTTTGCATCTCTTAACTAAGCCTGTGGGTCCCAGGCCATCACACAGACACAGACAAGACAGAGAGCCCCAGCCCCAGCCAGCAATGTAAATGCAAGTATACACTATTCAGCAACTTTTCAAAAATTAAACACTTAACCAGACTCTTACCCACTTCACGTAGCACAAGATAATCTAATCTATAATAATACTGTGACAAACTGAACCAATAAGTATATCTTCAATCTCTGCACAGCCACATTTGAAGAAATGTCATTGTGGGCACAGTAGGAGCAACGTGTAATAAATGTTTCATTGGCTCCCACAGGTAATATTTTTGCCAAGGCAGCTGGAGAAACTGTGCAAGTTTACTGGCCCACATATTCAAGCTCAGCATCTATTTGGGGAAAACAGATGAGGACTGTATACAAATTTATATCATAAAGTAATAAAAAGCCTTAATCACAGTGACATATTTAGCTCAGACAGTATTAGTCTATTATTGTTGTTATTACTAATAGTAACACTAATATTACAACAGCCAAAGCATGGGAAGTTTCAAAGTTTTATATATAGGAAAAAAAACTCTTGCCTAGAAGCATGATTGGGGGTAAGAATTTACCAGGGATGGGAATCCCTGTCATTGCATTCATTCAGAATTAATTCCAAAGCTTTCTTTTATGACAGACATTTTTCCAAGTGCAGTAGATCAGGATGTGCATACCACTGCGATGAAAGAAGATAGTAAAAGACAGTATATCCTCTTAGAGTCAGCATCTAACTTTAATGTTGGCCTCAGGATGAGTTGAGCTGGCTTTTCTTTGCCCAAAGTACTGAAGATCATTACTTCCAATTACTCCAAAAGTTGAAGCAATCTCCAGAAAGCACAAGACTTCTGAAAAATCAGGCTACTTAATTGCCACCCATTGTTCTCATGCATCTCTTTCACCATCCTCACCTACAAGGGATATTTGATGGAGGGATAAGCATCCATGACACCATCCTGCCATCAGCCTTGTGTTTCCTAAGGTGCCCCCCTTAGAAATGGGATCTCCCTTCAGGAGAGAAGGGATCAGGCTTTTTCCTGGCCCGAGTTAGATCAACTGAACGTGTACTTGTGAATCACTCATTGTCAGTGCCAGTGTAGGAAGGAAAAAGTGCAGATACCAACTCCTCCAGGAGGCCAGCAGCATATGATTTTGTTGATGTCTTTCATCTTCACCAAGAAATGGAAACCAGAGCTGGAGCTGAAACCCTACTGTTTCTGCTGTGGACCTTTCATAGAACCCAGTGCCGTGTTCATTCCCAGAGCATCACACAGTCTGTGAGAGCACACACTGTGAAGATGCTTGAGGAGCCAGAAGACCGTGGAATATTCTCCCACTTGCTCTTCTACATGGATGAAAGACCATATACTCAAAATGATGTTTCAGCCCTTCGTTGTAGACACCTAACTCTAGCATTTATCTTAAAAAATGTATCCATGGATCCCAGTAGCCAAAGAAAGAAAACATGTATTGAACAACATTCACCCTTTCATCTTCAATGCACATATAAATAAGAATGATCTGTAACAAGATTGGACTATTTCTGTTTGTCTTGTTGTTGTATGAAAAATATTAATAAGGTAGGTATTGAGTTATAGTGTTCCCTTTTCCTACATTAGTAATTCTGATTGAAAGCAATATGGACAGCTTATACTGTCCCTGGGCAAATATTAAATAAACAAAAGGCTCAAATACAATAAGCATTAATATTTCATGAAGTTGGGAAGAGCATCAAGAAAGCTTTTCTTGGTCACTTTACCTAGCACTCTCCCTGTGGGATTGAAAAGAGCATTAATGAGAAGCAGAAAGAAATATCTCAAGCAGCAAAAGTACACACCGAGTATGAAAATGAACTCCTTTTTGGATTTCTCTGAGGAGCAGGGCTGTGCAAGAGACAATATTTCAGATGTCTTAGCAGGATATTTTGAAAATTCAGGCAGCCAAGTTCTGTTTTGTTTGTTATTTTATTTACTGTTGCCCACAGAACTTTCCAAAATCCTGCTCCATCAAAATACTTTACAAATGCTGTTTCAGGATGGTGACAGCTACTCAATATGGGATAATTTGGGCCAGTGGATAGCTCTGAAAATTGTGGCAACCCCAAAGCACTGTGAAGTACCCGCAACAGTTTAACCATCACCTGAAGAGGTGCGGGAAGTCCCTTCTGCTTTCACTGTAGGCTGGAAGGGATCCAGCCTCAGGATCCCTGGAAGGAAACACCTCAGGAGTGGGCTGGACCTTCTCAAGCCAGTGGACTTATGGTCACTGGTGCCCATGTAGTTCTGTATTTGAAACCCACAATGGGAAGTGAGGAAACTTTGCCACCAGTGCCAGGGGAAGCACAGACCCAGCTGACTATGCAAGCATGGGTGTTAGGGCTGCAGAGCAAGAGGCTTTGGGATGTGCAACATGGCTGGGGTGCACACGGTCTTAATGTGTGTCACCTCACACAGGATTCGTTTTTCTTGGTCTTAGGCTATTACAGCACCGACATCTTCATCTGAGCTGGTTGTCTAACTCCACAGTCAAGGAGAAATAGGTGCTCCTGGGGCATAATTCATCTCCTCCTCAAATAGGTGTCTGAAATAGAACAGATGAATCATTCTCTAGAAGCACCTCCAGACTTTTCGCTATCTCCACAGTCATAAAGGAGGCCAGACAACCAGATCAGATGTAGACTTCTGCTTTGTGGGCTTATAAAATTAAGTGAGACAAGTGTCACCTTTTGTGACTGAATTGCATTAGGCTTGTATATGATTCAATGCACCAAAGAATACAATCACCTTCATGTAAAATGAAGGACACCATAAACTATAATTTTCATCAGCCTACATTTTATTGAGCTGAGCCACAAATAGTTCCAAGTCTATTTACAAGGAAAATGCCAAATACTCTTCCTGAAAACATCACAGGATAATGTATGATTTCTTGGAGCACTACTTTATGCCTCCTCTGGCATTTGTAGTTTCACAAAGCATGCATTGGTCTCTAATTGCAGTTTCTAATGCCCCAGCTTAGACCTCTACTATTCAGAGTTCATGTGCTCTGTAGCCAGTTTATTTCTTTTTCTTTCTGAAAATCAGTCCTTTAACAGATGTGGAGGGTTTATTCTGGCCATGGCCATTTATGATTATAATAAAATCAGAGTTTTATGGTGACCCTATCTTCTTTAACTATGTGTACTCTCTACACATCTTCCTGACTTCTAGAACACAAAATGTGCTTCATGCTCTAAACAGTAGTTGATGACTACTGCTCTATTCCAGTAGTGTGCCATGCCATAAAAATATCTTCAGTCTGCAGCAGCAATGATATTCTGTAGTGCTCTTTTATTTTAATTCAGTTCAGCATTGCACAGTGATTCTGTTCCAGGAAAAGGAGGAGTTGGCAATCAATATGTTTAGACTATCTGTAGACTTTACCCTGAATTAATTACCAATTAACTCAATGTACTTAGCACACTTGTAAAACCCACAATGGACATGCTACATATTTATTTATGGTTACAGACTTCTGTTTCTTACCCAAAGCTGATCTTCTAATCTTTAAGTAAAAAACCATTTTTTTATAGTTTTGAGGAAATGCAAAATGGTGGCCATAGTAGCCCTTATTAAATGTGTTAAATAGTGTCTGCTAATTGGTTATTAATAATGCAGAGCACTAAAAATCTACAGTAGATGTATCTGCTCTGACTTCTCTGCCAAAATCACTTTTTCATTAATCATCAAACAGCATTGTGATTAGCTCCAGACACTGCTCTTCAACCAAGACCACAGCATGGAATTATAGAGCTCTTGTTCTTGTGCATCAGGGAATTTAAGTGGCAGAGACGAGAAGTTCACAGTGCTCCAGTGGCTGGAGGTACCTGCAGTAAGTCCTATAAACTCCATACACATCCCAGATTTCCTGTATTTTCTGGGGCTTCCTTGAGCACATAAAAACAAAGAGCATTCAAAGACTACTGTGAAGCAAAATGGACAGACTTCCAAAAATAAAATTAAGATGCTCTGACATAACATAGCAATTCACAGAACTTACAGATAATTCAAAAAGTGATTTCAAGAACATGTTTCCCACTTGCTACTCACATATATCAGCATCCAGTGAAGACTTTGTGTTCACCTTTCACCACAGAAACACTTTCAAATGAATTCAATTTCCTCTGCATTTTGTACTAGAAATAGAGTTTCACTTAGAACAGAGTAGCAGGTAAGCTTTAATATACTCATTATGCCGTAACTTGTCCTTTCCTTGATTTTAGTATTTTAAATTCACGGTGTCTTGTAAGAACACCTTACCCAAGGAAAGAAAGAAATTTTAGAGAAAGTATCTGAAAAGAAAATAAATGAGTTTAATTAAATAGCCATTTGCAGGTCTTTGTGGTTTATATTTGAGGAGCTGATTCTTTCCTAAGCAGTAAAAGTGCACGTTGTTACATTAATTTAACTAATAGGCATTAGTTATGACAGCCTGCCTGGTAAAGGTTCTGAGCCAGTGTCGTTTCTATAGATTTATACACTTGGAAACGTGCACTTTAAATGAGAATCTTGCCGGTGTCAAAATTAAATTCAACTGAATTAAATCATGTGCCTGATCACAAAGACCTAAGATTCTTTTCAGAATCAGGTCCAAATTATAATCGTAACTCTAGCCCCACTACTGAAGAAAATTAAAAGGCAGTTCCAACTTCATTAAACTCTACTGAAGTTGCCGACTGTATAAACACAGGCCTCAATCCTTAGCTGAGCAAAGTGGCTGGTACTGGAGCACTTCCAGGACAATTAATGCTGCAGTCACAACCTGAAAAGCTCCCACAGCCATGATGTCCTGTGGAGAATGGCTCCTCCAGGGACCCCTCATCGTGAGGTCAAATGCTCATGAGATGAGCATCCAAGACTAAACTTAGGTCCACCTAGTCCTCACTCCCAGAGGACCTGCTAGTTTGAGACCCAAAAGGATCTAATAGTGAAGTGCTCTTGGGATTTGTCTTTCAATGTTGACACACAGATGCCTTGACGGGTTGGTGTCTACCTCGTCTGAAGTACTATAGTCAATCATAGTCAGTCACGTCTTGCCTCAGAGCACACCAGTCAGAGCAGCTTTCACAGAAAGCAAAGTGGTGGCTCTGCCAGCTTTAATCCAGTAGTCTGGTGGTTTACAGCATTTAAGTGTGGCACAGTCATGGTGAATATACAATGGGAGCTAGGAAGGGCTTTTCCTCAAAGAGGCAACATGCTACTACTAACTCATTGATGGAGTAAGGTTTGGAGAAAGACAGGATCCATCCTGCTGAATTGGACTCCTGTAGGAATTAGGAGCTGAAAAATGGTGTCTCTCAAAGATATTTCCTTTTGTATTTATGTAGCTCCCACTTGTGCTGGCTGAGAGCAGCCCACCTGCTATTTTCATATCCATGCCAAAGCCTCTTACCCTACCTAAACCTATTAGAAGCATCATTGCATGAGCAAGCAAAGGCAACATCTATAAGACAATGTATACTGGGAGCTTTCCCAGCAAGCAGCCTCTCTCAGCTATACCACACAGAATCTCAGACCCTCCTATAGACAAGCAAATGCCCCAAGAACTGTAAACAGAATTGTAGAATCACAGAATCACAGAATCGTCCAGCTTGGAAGAGACCTTCCAGATCATCTAGTCCAACCTGTCCCAATCATAATCAACCCTAAACCATATCCCCTAGTGCCACATCCAGACACCTCTTGAACACTTCCAGAGATGGTGACTCCACCACCTCCCTGGGCAACTTATTCCAATGCTTGACCACTCTTTCAGGGAAAAAAAATTTTACGATATCTAATCTGAACCTCTCCTAGCACAACATAAGACTATTTCCTCTCATCCTTTCACCTGAGACATGGCTGAAGAGATCAACCCCCACCTTGCCACAATCTCCTTTCAGGTAGGTGTAGAGAACAGTGAGGTCCTCCCTGAGTCTCCTTTTCTCCAGACTAAAGAACCCCAGCTCCCTCAGCCACCCCTCACAGGACATGTTTTCCAGACCCTTCATCAGCTTCGTTGCCCTTCTCTGGGCACACTTCAGCACCTCCACATCCTTTTTGAAGTGAGGGGCCCAGAACTGAGCACAGTACTTGAGATGCAGCCTCACCGGTGCTGAGTACAGCAGGACAACCACTGCCCTGGCCCTGCTGGCCAAACTACTTTTGATACAGGCCAGGATGCCATTGGCCTTCTTACACTCCTGGTCACACTGCTGCCTCATATCCAGCTGGCTGTCAACCAACATCCCCAGGTCCCTTTCTGCTGGGCAGCTCTAAAGCCTCCCTTCCCCAAGCCTGGAATGTTGCATGGTGTTGTTGCGATCCAAATGCAGGACCCAGCACTTTATTTAACCTCATGCAGTTCTTCTCAGTCCATCAATCCAATGTCAAGATCCCTCTGCAGACCCCTTCTACCCTCCAATACATCCATACTCCCACCTAACTTGGTGTCACCTGTGAACTTACTGAGGGTGCACTCAATCCCCTCATCCAAATCATTAATAAAGAAGTTAAGCAGAACCAGCCCCAACACTGAGCCCTGGAGAACTCCACTTGTGACTGGCCACCAGCTGGATGTAACTCCATTCCCCACCACTCTTGGGCCCAGCCTTACAGTCAGTTTTTTACTCAGCAAAGAGTACACCTGTCCAAGTCACGATCAGCCAGTTTCTCCAGGAGAATGCTGTAGGAAACAATTTACTAAAGTCTAGATAGAAAATATCCACAGCTTTTCCCTCATCCACCAAGTGGGTCACCTTGTCATAGAAGAGATCAGGTTGGTCATGCAGGAGCTGCCTTTCATAAACCCATGTTGGCTGAGCCTGATCCCCTGGTTGTCCTTCATGTGTGATGGCACTGAGGATGATCTGCTCCTTGAGAATGTCTGGCAGAAGTCATAACACAAACCTACTAGACTCACAAAATCAAAAAGCAAGCACCATTTTGTTATACACATTGCAAATGTAGGCTTAGGCAGGCTCCATATCTGTCAAACTCTTGTCAGTCAGAAATGGGACGATGGTAAGAAAATTTGGGGTGTCATTATTGATCATAATTGACCTCAAGCCTTCAATCAATATGGCATCTGTTAAGTGGGGAATGGAAGGTCCTAAGCACATGAATGCCAAAGTTACACCACATAGCATCAATTCATTTGTGCTTATCTTTGCTGGCCAGACCGAACACAGTCCTGCAGCAACCATGGACTTGTAAGAAATGGTGTCAGAAACTAACATGAGTGAGATGAGGGTTTACACTTGGGTGAAAAGAAATTGTATCACATGCATCTCTGCCTTAAAGATATGTGGCTCGTGTCAGGGTGAGATTTAGGGAATCTCTCGTCATACAGCTGGACCACAGACATCATAGCCAATCTACAAACCTGTCAAGTATCTGTCATTAATAGTGATCAAGGAAACAGCCCTGACCTTCCCCTTTGATGTCACAACACTGAAAAAAAGTGGACACAAACAAAGGAAAATACAATGCAAAAATCCCCAGACATCACTGATCTAGAAGGGCCCCTCTCCTTCCACCCACAAGGGCTGTTGGGACTGGTGGCAGTAGATTTGCTGTGTTGGTGATAGACCACCCTCTACCAACACACAGCTACCCTGGGAGAGGGAACGTGCAGCTATTGCAGATATAATTCTGAGAGATATTCAAAATGTGCCAGAGACCAAACTTTCACCCAGCTTTCTCCAACTTCCCAAACCCTGCATAACTCATCACTCCCAAGGATCATCTCACTGTTTTTTCACTCGTCTTCCTTCCCTGCACAGAAAGCAAAATATCCAACAGATATCTGCTACAATCAGGAGCCAGCTTTGTGCAGCGACCTTTTGTCAGTCAGTCTCAGAAGTCTCCTTGAAGGCTGGTTTATTGGCTGCCTATGAGAAGGCTGAGGTGGAGTGAGTTTTTCCCTCTTCTTTGTATTTTCTTTTAAAGAGTTTTTCTGTCAAAGTGATGCTCAAAGGAATGCCTACTGCTCCATGCAATGTTCTCTATGGGAAGGGGAGAATATTACAGTTTAACATTCTGTAGAAAAATGTCAATTATTTTAACAGAAAAACATCAATTATTTTAACAGGATGCAACTTGTACTACTGTGCTTCCCAAACACATGCAACAAATACATATAGCACACCTTTATTTGGAAATTAAGTCTGATATTCCAGTTTTCCCAGATGTTGAGGGTTTCCTCATCCATTTTAGTGCAACCAAGGCATGTCAAGGTATCCTGTCTCACTTTTAGTTTTTCTGGATAACACTGTTTTCCCTGGCAACACTTCCGCACACATCTGCATTCAAAACAAGATCATCTGTGCCCTTCTTTGGGGAAGGGATGGGGTGGAGGGAATGAGGGGTGATACAATAGCTGTCCTGCCATCACTCAGCAGGGTAACACAAACAAAATCAGCAACCCACTTAATTCTCTGAAAAGAAAAAGCATATTCCTCTGGCAGAGCACCTTATAAGTACTATCCAGCAGGGATCTCTCCCATCTGTGCACACTAAAGGGCCACAGTTTGAATACCAGAAGTATTACAATGGTGATTGAGTGACTTAAAAGCTCTCTACGTGTGTGGTACAAGTCAGGATCAAGCCACAGAAGTACCTGCAGTGACTTGCTAAACTGATATGGGCTTCTTAGGCAACCCTTGACAACAAGCTGCATTGTCCATGGAGGAAGTAGGAGCAGCCACAAAGGGTAGCCACAGGCTTCACACCTTTGCCCAAAAATTCCTTACCTGAGGTAACTCCCACAGCATCCAAAACAGTCTTGTCATTTCCACCAGGACACTCGTAAAAAGGTAAAACCTCTGTTACTCCTGCCAAAAGTAACTGAGCCATCCTTCAAGCTTCCTTGTTCACTAATGAGTGATCATTAATCAGTGGGTATTTTCTAAGCACAGTTTAGGATTTTAATAAATTCCAGATAAATAATTAAAAAGGCCATAATCAAGCAAATGTGTTCCTTGATTTGAGATCACTGCAGCAGGAAGGCTCAGAGCCAGATAAACAGAGTGCTGTAGTTCCCAGCCTTTCCCGTGTTCCTGCACATTTCCCCACTGGTTGCTCATAGGGAGGAAGGCAGACTCACGTTTTCACATCTCTGTTGCCATAGAAGAAATCTGACTTTTTATTGCTCCTCCAGAGGGAGAATGAAAATGAGGGTGGAGGAGTTCCTCATCCACTTTAGGACAGTGCAAGAGATCCCCTTAGAGGAAGGAAGCCACAGGAGGGACATGATTAGATTAAATACACTAAGTACATATATTTTTTGAAACTCAAATAAAACAGTCCCTTCCTTTTCTACCTCAACTTTCAGTTACTTTTTTCTCTCCCGGTTACCTCCTGCCTGCTCCAGCTTGACCCAGAAGTCCCTACTCTTCAAGGAGGGGGCAGTACAGCAAACCCAGTACTAATTTGCTCCCTGTCCTGTCTCTCCCACCATGGCTTACTTTATGGACAAACAGGCTGTAGGCAGAAACGGAGCATAATTTCAATGACCCACTACAAGTGCACAGGGAAAAACCCTAAGAAATGTGCAATCCAACTTGAGACAAAACATAACCATCATGCTGCCAAGCCTAGGAAGGTAATGGCAGTAACATTGCCCAATCACAACAGTTGGCTGCTGCATGGGCTGATGGCATTATAAATGCACACTAGGAAAAAACATCAAGCTGAGATGAAACCATCTGGACCCAGTTAGGCAACAGCAGCTGGCTGGGGAGCGTGGAGGATGGTTTGAAGGGGAATAATGCAATCACGGGTTCCTTTCTGGATGGCAAGTCTCTAAACCACTCTACCCACTCTTCCCAGCAGGAGTCAGTGCCAGTCTATCATACCCAGGGCAAAGTGCAGTTGAAGAAGCAATCTTGTCCTGTGCAAGCTACACCTTGTCTAGGAAATAAGATGATAATGACTGGATCTATCAAATCAATGGGAGAAGGGAAGCACAGGCAAGAGGGTGACAAAAAATGCTGTAGCAGAGGCAGTCACCACTCAGCCAGTGCCCTAGAAACACCGCCGGCATAATGATGGGGCTTCACAGCTTTGAGTACTTACAATCTGCTGGGTCTTTAGTGTTCCCAAAATCTAAAATGAGCTTTCTCCTTGTTGTGGAACTCACTGCCCTCAACATAGTTGAGTGCATACAAGCCTGTCCAGAGAAGAACTGGATTTGTCAGTGTCCACTTCTACTGGAGTTTTGACACAGTATCAGCCAAGTCACTTAAACTGAGTTGCATTCTCCCTTAATAGTGTTTTTTTCACCCCTTGCTGGTGTGACATGATATGCCCTGGCCTGACATATGCAAGTGTCACAGTTGAAACCAGAGGCAGTGATTCACAGAGTAGGTGTTCATAACAGTCATGCATTTGCCACACTGAATTCATGGAGATCTGTGATTTCACAGAATCACAGAATCAGCTAGGTTGGAAAAGACCTCTGAGACCACTGAGTTCAACCTTTGACCTTCCACCTCATCTATTGGACCATGGCACTAAGTGCCACATCCAGTCTCTTCTGCCGCCAGACTCTGACTCTCTCCTTACACTTAAGCCTGTCTGATCATCAGGCCCAGTCTTACTAGGTGTCATGGTCCCACTGAATTTCAACCCTCCTTTCAGCCTTCTATCCCCTGCCCTATCCCATCCCTCCTTTCCCATCTGCCATACCCCCATGCAGCCCAGGCCCTGATGGGAGCCCTCCTCAAACCCCTTTCCCAAATTCTGTGCCCTCCTGAGCCCCACCAAAGCCCCATGCCCACCCAAAGCCTCACTGAAGTCCCTCTCCTTGCCTGGTGAGTCTGTGTCTTCTCTTCCTCAATGGACATTCCCAGTACCTGACACAGCTCAAGCTACAGTTTTTCAGCCTCTGAATGTTGGGGTTCTTTTAACCTTTTCTTTTTGCTGAGTTGCTCAGGGCCTTTTTCCCTTCCCTTTTCTTCCTCCTTCTTCTGCTCCCATTCTCTTTCCCTTTCCCCTTGCTAGCTTTAATTGTCTTCAGACTCAAAACAAAGACAGCTCCTTTTGCGCTCCCTGGACAAAGCACTGGGAGATGCCCCCTGTCCCTGTCATGCCCCGGGATCCTTTCTACACCCTCCTTTAGGGGAGCTGTGGCTTCAAAGCAGCCTTTCATACCAGACTATGTATTCAGTTGCACAAACTTCCTTTGTTTACTGTAAGAAATCTTATCTATCAACTGATGTGCATGTCCATTTACAAATTACTCAGTCCAACACCACAATTAGTTGCAGTAGAAAATGAAGAAAAACTTAAGAAGTGTAAAATTGCATTCCTATTTTTTAAACAAAACTGATTGGTTCACAAAATTTCATGGTCAGCCTGAAAGAGTTTCCTTTAATGCATGTTGCCAAAAGGAAAAGTAAATATATTTTGGGTTAGACCACAAAAACTTCTCCATGTTTTGGGGGTTGGTTACAAAAGCAAAAATGTCATTAGCATTGTTCCAATGAAATGCATCTTTTCAAAGTCATACAAGTTAACATTTGCTTCAGATACGTGGGTGGAGAACTTGTTTTTAAGTATTATCTAGTGTGCAAAAAGCTACATCTACATTTTATTCCATGTAGTAGTTACAATGAAATCAGTCCAAAATATATCACTTGTATAGTATGTCTTTATGTATGACTCTCCCCTTACTATATATCCCATCAAGCCTGCAAAATCTTTGAAATGGATTTTGAAAATGCATAAGTCTCAGAAAAGAACCGCAAAAATTATTCCAGTGCTGGAGATAACACTGTGCCACAAGGCATTTCAAAAATTGCCAGGAAGAAGACTCAGACATCACTGGATTACAGTATCTAAGGACCTCTGGGGGAAGCTTTTCCAGGTGGGAGGGGACTGTTTAATCCACCAGAGAAAAGCATGTCAAGAAACAATGGCTGGAAGCTGAGGCTGATCGGGAATTAGGGACATGGTTTTAATAGTAAAAATATTAACCAGTGGAATAAGTGGTGGGAGATGTTATTGGATTCTAGAGGTCTTAAAATCAAAACTGGATGCTTTTCTGGAGACATGATTTATCAACCACACATTACTGGGATCACTACAGCGGTATCAAGGTGAGATACATAGACCTGTAAATCCCAGTCATTTTAGCAGATTATGTCAAGATCCCTCCTAAATACATAACATTAATGTATTTCTTCTGCCTCAGAATTGAAAACACTGTGGATAGACTTAGTTTCCCAGGACGTGCGTACCTATGTTGAGACATGTCAAGGATTACAAGATATCCCACACTTTATAAAACAAGCCTTGGGATGTCTAATACCTACAGGTGGTCTGAGCAGCAGCTTTACACCTTGAGCAGCAGAACCGTATCCTGATATCATACTGAGAGACAAGTATTTCACTCTCTCTGATCAGGATATCATTGACTGAATTCCTTGTGTAATTTACTGCAGCACCAGAGGTATTCATGGAACAGTTTGATCCAGTAGCACACCAATTATATCAGGTATCTGACTACCTCGTTAGATCTTGGTGGAATCATGGACAAGGTGCAATGGAATTTGCTTTATCCTTTTTATCATTCCATCCATATTTCAGGAAATAGAGATATTCCCTTCCTTAGTAGAGAATAGAAAGAAAAGAAATACTGGGAGGAAAATCCTGGGATTTTTCATCATCATTCATAGTTTTGTAACTCCTTTGCACTCCATCAGGACTGTCAGCTGCACACCTCACCAAACCCATGGATTTGGCACTTCCACATCAACTCTGTCATTAGGTAAGGCCACCCATCCAGCATAACTCCACATCAGCTGGCAGACCCTTTTCCATTTGGCCTTCCAGCCCAAAGTTCAGGGGAAGAGAGCTGGCTGACATCTCTGAAGTGGATACGAGGAGAGAACTCCACCTCCAAGGACTTTCTGCCCCAAACAGCCTCTGTTCTAAGGAGTTAATAAAGGGGTTCGTGAAGTTAAAAAATATTGTTTGTATGTTTTATGCTGCCAGCTCTCCCTGATTGCTCCTGATGTGCAGTTCATAAATATTTACTCTCTTTTTTATTGGACAGATGAGTTACCACGCAAGTTGGTGTTACCATTTTTGTCAGTAATTCTATTTAAGAAAAAAAATGCTCATTGTTTTATTAAAGGATCATTAATTTAGCTGAAAATACGGTTTTCTACATGAGATATTCCCTTCTGTGATTCAGTAACACAGAAATAAACACTCTATAATTGTCCAGAGACAAACTGCCTTCTAGAAATGATCTTCCCCACAACATTTCATTCAGGCAGTCGGTAGTTTAATACTAAACCAATTAAAAGCAATATAGAGCTACATGAATAGGATATTAATTTCCTCACCAGAAGTGGAAATGAGTGGGTGCTTTGATTCCCACAGGGAAGGCAACTCCACCAACCAGCAGCATAATCTACAAAGGCTGCAGCACCAAATGAGGGATTCACTGTGCACAACTGGATCATTATACTGTGTGGATACTAATGCTACTGCCAAAACCTCATCCACTCTGCAGTAGCCCCAGGTTATATGGAGAAAATAAAGCAAGGTGATCTCCTTAAAAAAAAAAAAAAAAAAAAAAAAAAACAAACCAAACCAAAAATCAAACAAAATTAAAACAAACAAACAAAAAACCAAAACACACTTTCCCCTTGTAGGTTATGAGATTGGTATGAATGTGAACATTACTGTGCCAAAATCTCTCTTGCTTAAATTGTCTTTCCAAGTCAATTCTAAGTACAAAAGAAGCGCTTACATTGATCTGATCTGTTCAAACCCTTATTTCCAATTGCAAACAGTAGTGAAAAAGAACATTTCATACACTTTGAGCAACTTTTTTGATTGAGGATTAGCCACAGGAAACAATATTAGTTATCATTCTATGCACTAGGGCAGCATGTGATGCTGTCCATGTAGGGGTAGAAGCAAATTCAGCTGAAGTCAGCTGACAAAGTTCCTGCAGTCTCAAGTGGGACTGGACCATTTATGGATAAAAGCCAGCAGTACAGAAGCCATTTCCTATTTCCCACTTGTACCCCCAGTGTGGTGGTCCAGCCAAGAAGAGAAGTATATAGCAGCCTCATTGGCCCATCAGCCCTCCAGCAAATACACTGCTAAATACACATTGAATCATAGAATCATAGAATCATAGAATAGATTGGGTTGGAAAAGACCTCCAAGATCATCAAGTCCAACCCCTGATCCAACTCCAATTACTATATCATGGCACTAAGGCACTGAGAACTAAACTGACTTTAATTGACATGCAAAACAGATCTATAACAGATAAAGTATGAGGAAAGATACAAAATACAAGGTAAAAAAGTGAAGAAGCAACAATGATAATGGGAAACTTTGCCAGAGTTGTATAATGATAATTGGTTCTTTAAATGTTGCACATCCCAGGCAGCCAAGATTCCTATTTAGAGTTCTATATCAAAATTGAGCAGGACACCCAGAGAGAGGCTTTAATTTATTTTTAAGGTGCAATCAACTAGTCCTCATAGAACAATTTGTCTTATGTCACCAAATAAATAACACTTCAGGGCATTTAAGTTTCTTAAAACCACAGGAACAGCTCTCCCAAGTGTTCCTAGATGTCTGCACATTGCTACACTCATCTTCAGTATGTTCAATGGTTCCCAGTGAGGTTTTATGTAATTTTTATATTAATATTGTATGAAAGATGGTCAACACACATCGTCAACTTCAATATGACAACAATTTATTCTAGCATTAGACATTCCACCCAAGCAAGGTCAGATCAGATCAGGAGTTCAGGAGATTTGTCAAGGAAAAAGGAGAGATAAATACCACCTAGCCAAGGATCCTCAAGCTTCCCCAGCCCCATCATGTCCTGCTTTCCCTCAGAATTCACCACAAAAATCAGTTTTGCCATTGGCAGCAGTACATTACTTTGTTCCTCATGGATTAAACACTAATCTCAACTTTTGCCCTCAAACATCTAGAACTACCTCCCTCCTCCTGGTCAAAGTTCAGCACTTCAGCGTGAAAGGATGGTCAAAATGGCTTTCATTTCATCTGTCAATCTAAAACATCTTTCCTTTGGCTTATGGAAGATTCCTTGTCTTCATAGGTCCACCAATTGTTTCTTTCAATACCCAGAAAAGCAAAAAGGATCTTTATATCCCTCATAAGGCCAGCAAAACAGTTCAACACAAACATACAGTTCAACAATCAAACATACAAACCCATATTTTTTTCTGTCTTCAAATTGTCCAGTAGCATACCACAATATCTGCAGTGTGAGGTAGTCTCAATATCCCCTCTGGAGGATTTTTATCCCTTAGCTGATCAGCAAAATATATCTTGCCAGTTTTGAGCATGTTCAGCTAAAAGCATTTTGGTTTACAGAATAATAAAACTATATGTTTTTGTTCTGTGACTCTGAATGTAATACATGACTTTCCTTGCAAGCCTTGCTGTGGATCTGAAAAAAGAAATCTGTCATCATTTGCAGTATTTGCTATGATTTTCAATTTCCATGAACACTGTTGCCAGCAAACTACTTTACAAAAACATTTGAGTAAACAAGAAAGGGAGTAAGTGTTAGTACAGTCAAAGATTAGTTCCTTAAAATTGTGAATGAATATTCACACTGTTCCCTCATAGTTTCGAGGCTTCTATCAGTTGGAAGTATTATCCCGAAAGCAGCTTGCTGGCTAGAGCTGGATATCATTTCAAACTAGTGCACTTTCACATGGTTATCTTATTAAATCAGCTGGTGGAATCTCACTCGTTGCAATGGGGGTAGGGAAGCAGAGAAAATGCAAAGCAGAAACGAGCATCCATAAATTGTTCGTCTGTAGGGCTTTAACCTAACCCCTTTCCCCAACACACACACACATTTCCTAGCTTCGTTTTCCCTGTAAGTTTCTACTCCATAGAGCAAATCTGGTTCCACCAAAAGCCAACATCTAACCATCTCAGTATAAAGGCCTCTGGAAGTGCCAAGTGCTTTTTATCTCCCTCTTCCATCTTTCAATAGTTCCCGTTGTCACCCGTCTGCCTGCCACTGAAAAAACACCCAGCATCATTTTTCACAACAAATCTGTGAAGAGAGGGTCTTGCTCAACTATCTTACTTAATGAAAAGCTATTAGTTAGATTGCAAGTTGGTAATTGTTCTAGCACTGCAGAAGATGCCATTAAAATAATTTTTACAGAACTCTTTTAATAACTAGCTATTCTTGTAGCACAATTGCTTTTAAATCTCATGAGGCTAATGTGTAATACATGACTGTTCCAGTTCGCAGCTCTCAGCACTCAGAGGACATATATCAGGTTTCAAGTTGTTAATTTGTTATGGTAATCAATACCTTATTCTTTTTAACCACAGAGACAAACTCATTTGCTCTTTTCAGTTTGATACTGGATTATGAATTATTTACATCCATAACTCCTGCAAATGCCACATGACACTTAACAAGCATCAGCTGGGGATTTATAACTTGCCTTTCACTGGATTTTCCACAGAATTTGTCTGAAAGTTGCTTGATGACAGAAGTGGAGCACCATCAGAATTTGATGGTTTGGGACCATTGTTCGCAGATGATCCCATAAGTAATGATATATTAAAAAATATTCGCATTAAAAAAAAAAAAAGAAAATCTGATAATGAATCAGTCAACCATTCCCATTTTACCAGCCAGATCCATGCATGCTACAGTAGCAACAAGCAAGCAGTTGGATCTTAGCAGCTGCATTACATCTATCAACACCTTTGAGTTGTGCAGGAACATAAGTAAATCTGATAAACATGCTCGCTAAATAGATTTGTGTCAGCTATAAAGAGGCTTTTCAGAGTATAATTTCTTGAAGCATTTCCCTGGTGTTATCCTACATTATAAATTACATGTAATCCAAAGTGTAATCCAGAAGGAAAAAAGGATATGGAAATTTTAGCATTCTTTTCCCTGTGGTTGTAACTTAATCTCAATCATCTCTTAGGTCCTCCTTAGGCCACCAGATTGATGCTTTGGATGTTTAAAGAGCACTGTGAAGACAGACATGAAGGTCCATGAATATAGATTTGTTTATAGGTTTGGGGTTTGATGATATTTCAGGTATATTATTTTTAAAATATTTTTAAAGGTTAGAATCGCATTTCTTCCTTCAATTATTTCTGTGGGTTTCTCTGTCATTCATGTGAAGTCTCATTCCATCTTGTGATTCCTCTTGTATATATAGGTTTTAATTGCTTTTTATTTCCTCAGCACCACAGATTTCCCCACCTATTCTTTTAAAATGATAGTTTATTACCAAGTGCCATGGTCACACTCCAGTATTTCTTCGGGCTGACACTAAACTGAAGCAGCTTAGTTTATAGGCCATGTAATTTTGATGAGTCTTAGTTAATTTTGCATGAAGATCAAGATGCCAGGGCAGCAAAAGTCATTCATGGAAAGTGCTTTCTCTGTGGAAGAACACTTGTATGATGAACTTGTTCCTTGATTGAAACTTTTTCTAATTACATTAACCATATTCTCCTTCTAAGCTCCCACCATTACTAAGCTGGTTATTTTGTTTCCTGAAGCCCATGTGCTTTCTGAAGGATCCCATATGAAAATACTATGGCTATATCTAACTCCAGCATATTTCAGCCCAATGTCTTTAACAAGATGATAGATATTGAAACATATGAACCTTTTATTTTGCTAATAGTCCAAAAGAGAGTGCTTTGGCATAAGATCAGTCACTACTTGTCTAATGTAAATGGCCCTCATAAAGCACCGATTCAGCCATTTATTTTAAAAATTCTCATTGCTGTTTTGTTTGTGATAAGTATGTACTCGGAGCATTTCCAGAACAACCTGACATACAGCAAAATATGGAAAGCATTTGCGAGAGTTCAATCAGCCTACACTCAGTACATGAAAAACCTCAGGGGAGCAGACTTTGCCTTATGACTTAAGAGTGAGATCTGCGCTCTGCCAGAGCACAGCAGGAAGAACTTTCTACAATAAGAGCTATATGCCACTGACACTTCAAACACTGAATCCCAGCCTTCAAATCTCAGCTGAAATGTCCCTTACTTCAACCATTAAATTGGGAAAAGGGTGCTTTACAAGTACCAACACATTAATCATATTCAGCATCAAATCACTACACTGAATTATGTCTTAAAGTTATCTGGAAGGTAGGTCTCTCTAAGCAGAATCAATGCAAAAAGTTCCTACCTCACTCTTAGCACTGAACAGAGCTAGCTGGATTTAAAAAATTATGATTCATATATGCATTTGCACACTTAGCCCTTGAGTTCAGTCAGCCACTATTTCAAGGTCTTGCTAAACATCAGTTTTCTCAAATCCAACAGAAATTCAAAGCCCTTTCCAGGGTGCTCCTTCGCTACAATCTCTGCATCAATAGCTATACTTTACTACCAGTTTTATTTTCCACTCTATTTTCATCCAAGCACTTTCCATACTTTCTGCTGCTGCTAGGAAAGAAAGCCAACAGAAGATATGTCTTATATGCCTTCTTGAAGCACTCTCTTGCCTGATGTCTGTAAAACATGTCAACAATTGAGCTCTTGGTGTACTGAGGTCGCTGTATCGTGCTGAGCTACTTTGCCTGCCTGCCTGTTTCCCTGGGCTCCTCAGCATCAGTTGTCTCCCATCTTAGCCTTGTATCGTAAACTCCTTCCTTACAAGTTTGTACAATACTTTCTAGGGTGGGTCTTCGTCTATGACTCAGTGTTAGTAGCAGCATCAGTAACTAAAACTCTTGGGTTTTCACAGGCTTTGCTACAAATTAATATTTAACTAAAAATTGTTACAGACAATTCAGTGTTCAAACAGTGAAACTATGCTTTGGAAGAGAAGCAAACACACTATGCCAATCTTATTCTGAAGGGCAGATCTTCAGATTACATAGAATCACACAGAATAGCATAACACTGGTGTCAGTAGAATTATGACAATTGATACCAAGGACGGATCTGTCAGTCTTCAAGTAAAACTTACACAATGCATAAGGATTTATTGAGCTCAATATGTTGTTAACAGTTGCCACAGGGCTTTCATTTCACAGCTTTTAACCCAGCAACATCTCGGTAATCTCATGCCATAAGGGAAACAAAATGTCATATGACCTAAGCACTGTTCCTAAACAACCTCACAAGTCAAAGTTATTCACCCAACTAATCCCTGAGAAAATGCAGATGCCAAATCTGCTCTGAACAAATTTGAGCAGTACTCACATAAGTTTACCACCCACATGCTGCTTAGTCAAATCTTCTATGCTTTCTTCAGCACTTTCTATCATGGTGTCCAATTTTTTTGAAGATTACTGATGCATGGCTAAATATGGAAAAGACAGTCTAGAAAAAAAAGAACAGTTGTGAGTCCATGTAACAACAGGGAGACAAGCAACAGCCTCTGACTGCAGCAAACAGTCCCGCAGAGAGAGGAGGGTTTCAAACTACATCAACAGAAAGACCAGAAATCTTCTGTCCTTTCTAGGTCCCTTACTGGGAAGCTACCAGCATCCCTAATGAGTCGATGAACTTCTACCCATCACAGGGTGTCATACAGAACCATTCCAAGGTCAGGAAATGTGATAAATACACCTCCCAGAGAGAAAATAGAGAATTTGTCCTTTCCTAATAAATTTCAAGTTAAGAAAGGCAAATAAAAAATTCAGGTGAAAACCCCCACACTTCAGGTTATTTTTTTTTGTGAGGTTTCAAGGAAGCAGTGGACTAATCAAAGAACAGAAATATCCATCCCTAGCAGAGCCACCAGGAACCCAACATGGATTTGTGGTCTATCATATTCAATGTCGCTGAGTGATCCAAATAAATTAGCATTGATTTTTCTATATATTTATCCCTCTCCAAGATGTAATCACTTATTAATAATACCAGAACGGCTACTCTAAGAGATATTTTGTCTTCAAAATATTGAGTTTTTTCTAGTTTTCATATTTGTGTCTTTTTTAATATGTTATTAGGAGAGTCAAGGTTCCAACAGCATGTATGTACTAAAACTGATTTAGTAATTTCTCCTGTAAGGGATTATACCCTAATCAGACAACCTGTCTCTCCACCTTTTCCCAAATCATGGCTTCATTTGCCAATGTGCAGGATTATTCCTGACAGATGAGTAACAGCTGATTTGTACAGAACAGTCTACATGGCACATCAGACCATGTTTCTACTAACTTTCTTTTTTTTTGACCTCTCAGGAACATACTATTTTTTTCAAGAGTCTTCCCTCATACAACACTAATTTATTTTTTTTGATTAGTTATTTTTTGAGGAAAATACTATTGCAGAGATCTTGCAAACTCTCATAAAAGCAAAGAAAAATGCAAAGCTTGTGCATTGACACCAGCTGTCAGCTCAGCATTTAGTGAAAATGTTAAGAGACAGAGCCAAGGATAAATTTGAAAGCATAATCTCATATATATCATGATGAATCATATCTTGAAATGTCTTACCTTAACTAGCCTGGAAGGGTGATTGTAAGTGAGTTGTAAGCGAGATGTCTCTCCCATTTTGGAAAGCAACTACATAGAGTGTGGCAGATTTATGTGCTGGAGGAATCAAAATTTACTAGCAGATCTTAAAGATGGTGTGAATATGTATTAATTAGCAAAGTTATAGTGACATCATTGGTAAATTTCTTTTTACAGAACTAGAGATATAGTAGAGATATAGTACTGTAGGAAGCCATGTAGACATAGGCAAGAAAATCAAATAAAAGCTCTACTGGTGATCAGGATTTCTGGTTGAAGTTCAGAACAATACTTTTACTTCCTAGAAGGTCCAGAGTGAAATGCAAAAGGTAAATTTTTGGCCATAAGTGTCAGTAATGCTAGGATAATGTCACAAAGGTACTAAGATTCAGCATTGTCATAAAGCATAAGACTTCCCTGCAAGCTCCAAAGGTAATCAAGGCATGCATATATATGATTAAACCGCTTTAGATTTGAATAAAGAATATTCCTTAAAATTAACATCACTGGAGAGGGGTACTGGTTCCATGCCCCATGCCTCTTGCATCTGTGTTATACCTAGTATAAAAGGAAAGCAAAGAAAAAAAAGCAATCTAAACTTTTTTCAGAAATCCCCCCAACCCTGTCTGACAAGCCTTATGACAAATGTCACATTATAAACGCACAGCTGCATTGCAATTGAGGAGGGAGTAAGTGTGAAAAATAAGCACTGCAAAGTCTCTCTTAAACAAACACTGCAAAGTCTCACTTAAATACAGAACAGTTTAAGCTAAAAGATCAGAAGGAAAAAAAAAAAAACCAGAGGGTGGAGGAGGGCTACAAGTTTTTGGACATTATTTGCCCCCTCATCTGCATTCAGCAGCAGAGACAACAAACAATTTTTCCAGCAGTGAAGGGGGAAGGGACACAGAGAAGCCCCATCTGAGGAGCAGTTCTGAAACAGGGCTCAGGCTCAGAAACGTCTCTTCAGCTTCCACAAAGAAATCCTGTGTGACAGATGGAGCAATTTGTAGCTGTGAAGTACATCTGAAGTTTGCATTTATTTATTTTTTCATTTTCCTGTACTATAACTTTGTTGCCAGTAAATAATCAAGAACTTAGCCCTTTGCTTTACTAATTTTTCTCTGAACACATGTCTAGAGCTCAAAGTGACTCAGATGATTCTAAAAAAAATGGTGTGATGGAGACAACACACCTAAGCAAAGCAGTCTTCCAGAGAGCTAGGAGCCAAGACAACTTCAGGACTTCCAGGAATTGGTCTGTTCCCAACCACCTTCTTTTTGTGATTTGAGGTTGTGAAATAGTGGAATGGAAGGAGAGATTGCCCTTGAGTGTATTATCCTGACCCCTGTTTGCAAAGTGACAGGTGGTAAAAATGACAAGGCATGCTTTCAAGAAATTCCATATCATCACTGAGTGTTATAACTATCTCTGAGTATTTCTGTGAGTGAGAGGCATCCTGTCCTTGTTATATCTTAGTCCATATGTCGCCTTTTCAAATCTTTTCAACTTTATGTCAACAAGATCATTAACAATTCAGTACCAAGCCTAAGTAATTTCAGGACTGTATTGTTTAGGTAAGAATGAAATGGCCAGCAAGCAATGAGTCTACACATCTCAGGTTAGTGATGCCAGATGCTCCTTTCCTTCAGTCTCCCTTGCTTTGGATAGAACTGCATCTCATGCAGCCTATACTCCCACCTCTGCTTTCTTATTCCATTGTGAGGAGGTGAACAATGCCACAGGATTGGATGGCTCCAGGCCTTCAGCTCTATGCAACAGCAATAAATCAGTATGTTGTGTTCTCCACAGCAATTCAAGAGAATTCATTGTGAAGACTGCACCTTACTTATTAATAATGTATCTATGAAATACTGAGATAGAAAGCCTTGAAATCTACTTGGGTAAGAAAAAAAGCCAACCACACAGGTGATCTAAAGGCAGTAGGAATTCACCAGTTAAACACTGAGCATCTACAACTTTGCTCTCTTCCCTACAAGTTCAGGACAACTGGTTTTTGGACAATCAGGTTCCTAAAGACTTAGTTGCTCCTTTTAGGTGGGAAAATTCAGCTCCTAGGCACAGCAGAACTTTGTTGCACAAGGACAAGTGCTGACTTACGTGGAAACAAAGGTTTCTTTCAGTTTGGTTTGATGTGTGAGTTGGAGCTCCCAGACCTTCAACCCTTGCAGACCTCAACAAAGTAGGCTTCTACTCCAAGGTGTAATTCTGCAATCACGATTTTTCCTTTCCCTAAGCACCAAGTGACAGAATCATAGAATCAAACAGGTTGGAAAAGACCTCCGAGATCATCAAGTCCAACCCTTGATCCAACCCCGCTGTGGTTACCAGACCATGGCACTAAGTGCCACAGCCAGTCTCATCTTAAGAACCTCCAGGGACAGAGAATCCACTACCTCCCTGGGCAGCCCATTCCAATGTCTGATCACTCTCTCTGTAAAAAATTTCTTCCTAATATCCACCCTAAACTTCCCCTGGCAGAGCTTAAGATTGTGCCCTCTTCTCCTACTGCTGGTTGCCTGGGAGAAGAGACTGATGCCCACCTGGCTACAACCTCCTTTCAGGGAGTTGTAGAGAGCAATGACATACATAAAGAATACAAGGGGAAAAAACCTACTGTAATTTAGAAAGTAGAGAGCTCAAACAATCCTCCCTGTGGGGAGAGGGGATAAGAGCAAGAACAAACTTTCAATAACAAGTGTTGGTTCAGTGTTAGTAAACAGAGTACAGTCAACATACTTCTGGTATTACATCCTGACTCCAGGAAATAAGGTAGGGTAGGGTAGGATAATTTCCTGTTGAGAAAGCAGATAATTATGTTCTCTTCTAAAGTTTTAACATGAATCAAAACTTGTGAAAGTCTATTAGAAAGCTCATTCAAGTTCAAAAAATATAGGATGAGTAATTTGTCTCAACTACACATATCTGAAAGATCTTCTTCAGGTTCACAGATAAATCTAAGGTCATGTCCATTTAGGAATATTAATTATACAGCACATCTAACAGCCATATTATAAAACAATTTTCAAAATGGTGAGGATCTTAGTTCAATAATAAAGGTTAAATTTACAGTTTCAGAACTGAAAGACAGCCATGAGGTTTAAATAAGAGTACCAATATAATATTAAGTGTTGTTAATTAGAGAGAAGAATTATTTTTTTAAACTGATTAGCAGTTGTTAAATGAACTGTTAAATTAACTAATAAAAATAAAAACTTAGCATAACTTTGATTTTTTTATTTCAATGCTTTTTTCCATAACTAAAACGATTCTTTCTACTTTGCCTCATCCATCTGTCCCCTGCTGGGAAATGTCATTTAATGTTGCAGACCCCACTGAGTGGCAATAGTGCTACTTGCTGAACAGAGATAATTGAAACAGGGACAGGTATTTCTAAAATTGTTTCCAGGATTCCTTAGAGACAGACATACGAATCTGGTAAATATTATTTAGCTTCCTACAGAAACTTGCTGCAGTAGGAGAGCAGATACAACTGCTGCTGCTTTGTTTCTTGAGTACAACACAATACTTTGATCTGGTTTCTACCGGGTTTGCAGGACTTAGACAAAGGCCAAAGCTTCTCTGGTTTGCACCCTGAAATACACTCAACCACCCGGAGAAGGAAGGCAATTTTATATAAAAGAAATATATATTATTTATTCAGCTGCTTTCTGTATATCTCTCTGTATATCTTTCTGTATATCTCTGGCATAACAATCTCCTGGCCAGCATTTCTGGAAGCAGCAACTCCATGACTGGTGTCTGAAAGACAGTGATTTGGGAGAACACTGACACACAGTCAACAGAGCGGCTGGCTCTGTTGGCATGGCTGGGCTTACCATCCATTTGCCACTGCAAGGGCATCAAAGAGCCTCACCTCACCATGCCAAGTAAACACCAACCGCGTCCTGGTGGGCTACGGTGTGACTTTAGAGTATTTGGGGTGCTTTAGGGTAACTGGCAGGCACACAGTCTTCCCCTGTGGCAAAGGTGGGATGAGCCTCCATGTCCAAAAGAGGTAATTTAGTTCACAAGGGTAAGAGCATGCATACTGCTTACCACACAGGGTCCTGCTCACCTGTCCATGCCACGAAGGTAATGGGAAGTCTATTGAAAAGCAGAGTGCAAACTGGAGAGACATCTACGGAGAGGAGATTTTCTATCACGTGTCTGTTTAGATAGTCACCACTTGTCATTTTCACAATGCTCTGAACGATCAGGAAAAGCAAGTGGAAGAGCCATGGAACTTTCCAGAGCCTGAAGCCCGTGTACACACTGCAGTGTATATAATTCTTCTTGGGAACAGCCAGCATGCCCAGCTGAGGCCACTAGGCCTTTGTGGCAGACCCTCTTGAGCAGGAGACCACTTCTGAGAGACATAGGTGCACCAGGAGGTGCAAACAAACTTTCATCTGCAAAGCCCTAGGTCCATCTCCCTTGTTTATCAGGGACTATATTCCCATTTTGCAGATATACAGCAGCATCCTCAGTCTGTGAGTCATTATAAACTGCAAATGACTTGCAAAGCATGGGCACATATGCACTCCAGCCATGTAGTACAGTAAAGCACAAATAATTTTTAACCAAGTAGATATTGGCTAAAGGGGTGAGAAAGTCTGTACTAGCACACTCAGGGGGCTAGGGAATGGTGCTGCCTGCTTGTCTCGTGACAGCACTGGTGAGAGGTTTGCAGAGAAAGCCCCAGCAGAAAAGATGTTATTTTACACTGCAGGTGGTTTCCAAATGACTAACTCCAACACTGGAAACAGCTTAAGCATGGCAGTACAGAGTTGTGAAGCCTGGTTTGTCCTGTTTCACAGCAACTTCCTGCATAAACAAGCTCTTTCTTTCACACATCTTTTTACTCTTTCCAAATCCCATCGCACTGCAATGCAAAGGAGGCTGAGTTCTGGATATTTATTTTTTACCAAAACTGTTCTCATTTCTCCTTAGGTATTTCCACTGAAAATATCCCAGCCGGGTGTAGTGACAGCATCTGAAATGTGATAAGACATCAGAGACATGAAAGAGATCAGCACTTAGCCTACTTGGAGGGGGTGGAGGAGGTGGTGGTTTATCTCTTCCCTGACATCGTGTTGTCGAGTGAAGTGAGATTTCTGCATCTGGGAGGGTCCTGGCTTTCAGAAGCCAGAACCTGGACTGTTTGAGGCTGGGACACCTCATCAAGGGCTCTGGCTGTGGCTGTGCACCTCTGGGCACCAGCTGAGGCACCTTCAGCCCTCTGAAAGCCGTGGCCACCCCCAGCACCTGGCAGGGAGGCACAGATTGACAATCAGTCCCCAGATTTCCAGCTCCTCTCCTCCTGCCAGGGCCCTGAAAAGCCACCGCTCCTCCCAGGCAAGTGACTTCGTCTGTAATCCTGGTGCAGAGTCAAGCAGCTAGAAGGGCATCAGGGAGGGAAATGTCTTCAGCAGTGGAGATGAATGGATGTTGGATCCTTTACATTTAATGCTGGTCTTGGGAAATGTCGTAGAATTACAGTACTTAACTTATCCAAAGAGGAAACGTATGGCCTTTGGAAAACATGAAGCTACAGAAATGCTTCACTGAATTTCCCTTTGATTTAACCCAAAGCTGACATTACTCTGACTAATTCCACTTCTTCCCCCCCTCTCCCCTTCACACTCTCAAATACAGCTAATTTTAGCAAGAAAGTAATGCTCCTTAGTCTCAGCAAGGCACTGTGAAGTTTTTTTAACAATTATTCCTTTTTCGCACTGTGTCAGTCCTAAAGTCCCACCACCTTGGCAGCCTGAAGTTCACTTACAAACTGTGAGTTAAGTTCACTTAACAGACACAGAAGTCAGGATAAATCTCTTGGCTATAAATAGGATGGCTGCATTTCCACAGTGAATTATTTTGAAATTATTTTCCCATCACGGTAACCACATTTTAAAAGAATCACCTTGCTATCATAGTAGCTTTCGTAATTGTACAGGGCTAGGTAAAAAGCACAGTCATCTGTTTTGTGTGGGCTGGCTGGAAAGGGCCACTCCAATTTTTGCTCAGAATAGATGTGCACTATCTCCACTTATCTGCCCCTTCCTGGGCTGCATCAGTGAAAAGCAAAACTGAAACATGTCCTGAATAAAACCAAACCAAACCAAAAAACCCCCACCAAACTTCAGATTGCAGTTTTTCCTGTTAAAAGATGCATTGTTTTAAAATTCGTATTACTTAAAATATGTTCATTTTTATTTGTGTTCCCATGCAGTATTTTAAAATTACACACTCCAATTACAAATCCTAGTTGAAAGTTTACTATATATTTTCAGCCCCACACAGCTACCCTTGTGATGTTATCCCTAGGCAAAAAGTAAAAATGGTTATAATATTTCTACCATGACATTACAATAAATTGACATATTACTTCACTTATTATGTTGGCAGGTCACAAAATAATGAAAATTATCAAAACACAATACAAGTGAAAGCACAAAATAGAGGGAAAAGTGAAAAAAAAACCAAATAACATATTTCTGGGCTTTGAAATTAAAAATTTAGAAACTTTGTTCCACCTCAAACTTTTTGAAAGGTAACATTTTGAAAAACCTCAATTTTGTTCTAAGGTCAAACCAAAAATTAATTTCAAAATGTGCAAATTTTGAAAGTTGATAACAAGCCGCTTTCCCTGAAAGTAGGAGGTTTTCCTACAACACCAGCATGAACTAAAGTGAGATTCTCAGAGCAGAAGGTTTTATAGACCAATAGGAGAAAGGTAAGTTTTAATCAAGATGACTTCTCCAAGTTAAAGAGAAATTCTGAATCTTTTTGGCAGACTTCAGACACAGATGACAAAGGCGAAGGAATCCATATTCTTTCTCAGTGACATAATTTGCACTTGTCTTGCAAAACTACGCTGAAATTACTTCACGTGTTATGAGAGGCATTGCCCACACAGAGAAGCCAAAAAACTTATTATGTACAGGCAAAAGAATCCCAGAAAGCAGAAATAAAGGGAATAGGCTAGAGATTTCTGTAGTGTCCCTAGAGGAAGTAGATCCAAGGGCATCAAAGAGCATGAAGAACTTTGTGAAATACATTTGAATAATGCCTTTGAAATAGGAAGAATGAGAAGACATGAAAAGTGATACAGGAACTGCTAATTTACATCGCTCTACTCACTGCAATGGTGTGCAGGCAGCACACCATTGCCCCAAAATTTTCAAGCCTTACTGCCTGTCACCCGACTCCGGGAAGGCACCAGAATAACTGGCCATGGTTGTCATGGCTCATGACAGGGAGTGGGAGCTCAGTCACTCCCCAAATTGGGCCAGTTACTTCCAGATTTCCCCTCCTACTCTTCTTCAGCTATAATTGTTTCAGGTCAAGTGGAGTTCCTGTCTTCAGATCTCGTCAAGGAGCACTAGAGAGTCAAAGTTGGCCAATCTGAATGAAAAGAGGAGAAAGTAAAAACATTGGATTCTTCTATTTACCAGCCTTGGTGTCCAGTGAATGCATTCCCTTGAATGAATTACAGTCTTAACCATTTCAATCTTTCATCTTTTGTTTTTGGTGATGAGATTTTCTCAGAACTGTTCCTCCAGACTTGACTTGCAAATTTGAAGAATATATGATGCAACCTGATCAGAGTAAACCTTGCTGAGCTCTAAGGCTCATGGTGAGATTTCACAAGATGACTCTTCCCTCACATATGAAACCATCAGAAAACATCATTTTCTTTTCCTTTTTTTTGTGGTTTTTTTGTTTGTTTTTGTTTGTTTGTTTGTTTGTTTGTTTGTTTTAATAAGCCAATATAGGAAGGCAAAGCAATTCACCAACAGGCCAGATGGGAGTCAGGGCCATGGCAAGTGAAGCAGGAAAGCTGCTTGTTTGAGAAACATTTGCCACCTCCAAATCTTTTCTTATGCTCAGGTATCTGATCAAACCTCACCCCTAAGGAGAGCAACACCCAAATAAAGACTACAGGCATTCCTGCCATCCTTGCTTTTGTTTAGATACCACCACAAAAAAAAAGGTCTCATGCACCTTTGTCATCTGGGCTCAGCTTCATCAGGGACAGGGTGGAAGCAAGAAGTTACCTGTGAAGGAGACACCCTGTGACCCCTGAAAGCCTCGATCCAGGAGGCTTTTCCAGCTCCACTTGTTCTCACCAGCCTTTGGAATTAAGCTGACCTTAGTACAAGGTTAATGATAGAATCGTGCCTGTTTACATACAAGCAAGGGCCAGCCATAATATGATCTGCATGGGTAAGTGGTTTATAGGAAGAAAAAAACCCTCTAAACCACAGAAAACAAGAAACTGAAACCAAGCATGGTATAAAATTGTTTTGGTTTAGATCAAATGACACATACACAGTTTTTGAACCACAGAATTTATGTGCTTTCTTAGTGATTAATATTTAAAAAGATTGTTTGGCACTGGACATTCAGTACATGTCTTGCAAGGACTTGGCACAGAGAAGAGGTAAGTATTCAGAAATGTGCCAAAAACTTGTCAAGGAAAAACTTACGCTCAATACTAATCAAGCTCAACTCTGTGCCAGTCCTCCCACTCATCCTTTCTTAGGAGAGCTAAGTCTTTCAGCATGAACCTGCCCCTGCTGCTTCAGAGACAACCAACACCTTTCACAGTCAGTTGATAAAAATGAAAGTTTGGGAGGCTGAAAACAGAAAAAAAGTACAACGCACTTTCTGCTCTGCAGCAAGGATCACTGCTGGGCGCAGAGTCCTGCCTGTTCTGCTCAGGGGACTTCCAAGAGTAAAAGACTTAATTTGCAAATCTGCGGCACTGAGAGATGAATTTTGGCATGCCCCGCACCCGGCGTGTTTCGGTCCCCAGTGCCATTGCCATGGCAGCTTGACAGCAGCCACCATATTTTTCTGCTATGAACAAATTCACACTAGAGGCTGTAGCAGAGACACCAAACTCATTAGAGATGTCCCTGTCTGGATGAGAGATGCAGTTGTAGAGCAAAGTCATCTCTTCCCTTGGCACCTCTGGCACGCAGCATGCTAAAGGGCTCCCCCAGGATACAGCCCGTGCCCAAGAGCAGTGTGGGGCTGGGACTCATGGGTGGGGTTTGTCTGGCATGCTGAGGTAAAGTGGTGTGCTCAAACTGCATTTTCCTACTCTTTTCAGAGGAAAGCCTCACACAGGACAGCCACAGACACCACCTCCCTACCTGCTTGCAGGGAGGTGAGCACTGGCTGAGCTGACGCACATCCCTCCTCCTGCCCAGCGCTCATGAATGGTGCTCCTCACCTCCAGTAACAGGGAACATTTACTCTTCTCTCCCACCTTCCCTCCCACGGTCTCAGGGTGCAATGCCAATATTAACGAGCACGGCTCATGAAAGCTCTGCAACGCCCAGCATGCTCATGCTGCAGGATGGAGACAGAGAGGTTAATTAGCATGCCGAGGGGGTGGGAAGTCCTTGTTGAAACCACCAGTGCTGTTAGTCCTCCCATCATTAATTTACTCAGCAACGACCTTTTTCTGGGTGACTTGCATCCAGGAGTTAAAACAGGGAGGGCTATTCATACCACCTAATTTTTTGCACCTAAATTGGAAGACGTGTCGCCCAAAGTGCCTAAATTAAGTAAGTGCTTTGAAACATCTCTTGATTAATATCTCTATCTCCAATGACTATAGAGAGATCCCAGAGACACAAGTCTCTGTTTGAATTTAGGTGGTTATAGTTAGATGGTGTGTGCCCCTGTTTCCTGTACAGTTTATGTACCCTACTTTTATAGGCTTAAAAATAGGATGCATCAAAAATCTTCAGAATATCTAAACCAATTTACCCATTTTGCCACTGCATATGCACAGATGGCTTCACTAAGTTCAAGAGCGTGGTCTGAAATATTTTTAAACATATCAAAATGTTTGTTAATATCACTATACATAGACAGGTACATGTGTTTAAACTGCAGGGGCAGGACCACATTTGGCTGGGAATCTGAACCAAATCTACTTTTAAATTTTTGCCATTTAAAAAAATAAATATATTTGACACTACACAGAGATAAGAGCTTTTCCAAAAAAAAAAAAATCCCGAACCCAAAAGAACAAAGCAGCATCGAGTTGCCCCAGAAGATGTAGTCTCCTACCTGCCACAGTTAAATAGTATTCCAGAATTATACACATCACTCTTAATATTATCAAAGATGCTGCATGCGAAGTGAATGCTCAGGAATGCTCGGAAGTTTCTGCTCACTGAAACACAGGAGGAAAGACAGGAACAATTTGCGTCACCCTGGCAAACAACATTAGAAAAAGGCAATTAATCTCCCAGCTTCCAAAGCACATTGCAAACATTACAAGGGAAAATATATATATTGTGAGTGACAGTAGTAATTTTTTTCTTTTTCCCTCTTTTTTTTTTAATCCCTCTTCTTTCTAGCCTACATTTTGAAATGCTAAAAAAATAACACTTACACATCTTTTCTATAGTGTTCATTTCCTGCCAGGGAAAGTTGATCAGCAAACATGATCGCCACAGTGCCAATCATGAGCCCAAAGTCAATTATTTTTCCGAACTGACTGAAGCAGGTCCCTTGTCCCAGTCAGTGGGAGATAACACACAGCTGTACAACCAGTAGGCACCAAAGGGGATGGGGGGGGTTGGGGGAAAGTGGGGTAGGAATAGGCCGGAGAAGCAGCAGCAGCAGAGGCACACGCCCTAACTATTTTCTTTAAAAAATAGCTCCGAAGCAGCTCAGAAACAATAGAAATCTTCTGGCTCTAATTCTGGCTTGAAAAATATTAAGGTTGGGGAAAAAAAGCCCTGAAGGAGCAGCTCATATTTAAATACTGCAGTTGTTCAGGGACATTTGCAGGAAAAGGAAATGTAGCCACTGTTGCTGGCATATCTGATTTTCTCTCTCTCCCATCTTTCAGCAGTGGTTCACACACATCCTCAGAAGTCCTGCACATCAGAGGGACCCATGCTGCTTCTCTTTCCTGAAGTTGGCAGTAGGGAAACACCAATGTACTCCAGAAAACATCTCGGGATCCCTCGATCCCAGAACTGGCAGGGATGAGACCAGATTGCTAAGGTCCGGTGATGCTGTTTTGCTTTGTCTGCCCATTGGATGAAGAAAGCATGGTCAGGCTACTACAAAAAGAAAAAGGAGCACTGGACCTCAGCTTGTAGTGCTGTAGTACTTTGTCCTTCCTTCTGCTCCAGCAAGGAAATTCTGCAGGATGCAACATCATATTGGAAATTGTTCCCTACCCAGAACTAAATAAATAGGCCAGTGGATGGCTGTGAGAAAAACAGTCCTTTCATAGCAGTGGCTACAGGTGTAAGCTGTGACCTCAGAAAAAGCAAAGATGGAGCAATACAGTATTAAAAAACTTTTCATCACATCTTTAATTTCAGTGTAACTTTCAGCCCTATGATCTGAACAATAACTTTTAGCAGTTTTAGATTCTCACTACTTTTTTCCCCCAGAATAAAAATCTTTGCAAATTATTATTGTTGTTACTATTAATCACACTTTTCTACAGTGAGACCTACAGCATCAAGGATTAATGAGCAGGTAGCCAAGCAATAATATAGATAAATTGTATCTACCTATCTCTACTTCAAACACTTACTTCCACACGCTCCGCACTGGAACAAACAGATCAGATAATGCATATTTCTGTGCATCCCTACGGCACTAACCTAAAAACCCATCCTCCATAATACCCACAAAGGAGCAGGACCCTAGGGAATCTACAGTCCAGATAGGCAAGACAGGAACAGGAGAAGGGAAGTGGTAAGGCACATGAGTAGTGGAGTGTGATAGGTGGGGGAAGGGAAGGGCATATCATTTGGGAAAATGGGATGATTTAGGAGAGAACTGAAAACACTGAGAAAACAAAAAGGCACTGACGGGGACAGCATGAAGCAGAGGCAGTAGGAAGACCAATGAAGATAAGTGACACAACTTCTCAGTCAGGGAGAAAGCCAACACTCCACCTGCTGCAGAAGAAGCCCAGTCACAGCTGCAAAACATCCTTTGACTCACCTCCCTTCCCTGGCCCAAGAGCCTCCAGGGCTGTTCCCAACAACTGGGCTTCCAGACACTTTGGTAGTCCCCTCAAATGACTACCAGACATTAGTGGCACTATGCCAGCGAAGTGACACTCCAGAAATGGAACAATATATACCTCCCTAGGGAGCCTTGTCCTTAGCTCCTGGATATTAGGGCCAAAAGAAGCTCTTGGAGCAGCTGTGCTCAGCCCCTTCGTTACAGACACCACTGAGGGTCACCAGTTATCCCTGCACAGATCCAGCCAACCCATCTCTGATTACCATTCAGAGAGCCACTCAGGCTGGCTATGAAGATATCAAGGGACAGCAAATCCATCATTCTCTTCCTTCATTGATTCCTCTAGCTAATCCTCTTTACTGAAAAAAAGAAAAAAAACAATTTGGCTTCACATCTGAGTTCCTTATAATTTTTCACCCTGAGAAATATGAAACTGCACTCCTGAAAGCTAGATGTTCAGGATAGTACTCTGTAAAAAATCTCTCAAAAAGATACATTCTCTTAGACAAGCAGCAAGTGTTTTGAGATCTGACCAACCAGCCACATCTGCATGGGACCATTAATTTGAATTATATGGGCATATTCTTTTGGATCAACTCTTCTGCCAACATTGTGCATCTGTATTATGTACCTCACAGTCAAAAGGAGACAGTGCTGTTTTATCATAGAACTCTGCAGAGGGAGCCAGAACTGCCCAAAGATGTGTCTTCACACTCAAAAAGGCAAGGGATTTCATTGAAGTATTTGCTTTGTAGGAATTTTGGGAGAAAAAGGAAGGGTTTTTTCCCATGTAGAGTCAAAAATGCCATTTACTGCCCAGTTGCCTTGTTTCATGGAATGTCTAGTTAATCTGCCCACCTAGTAGACATACTTAAGCAATAACAACCAGCATGTGAACAGAAAAGGATTCCTTATTTTGCTTTAAAGTATCATAAATCAAATTTTTTCTTATACACAAATTTGTGCAACAAAGCTTGTAAGAGTGTGGGCTAGCAGGAATTTCAAAGAAATAACTGTATTTTAAAAACTCAACCACAACACTTGAACATGACAACAATGAGAAGTTATGCAAAAATGACTACCCTAACAGAGAAAAATATTTTTAAAGTTAACTGTCTAGTAAAGATACCTTAGAGTGCCAAAAGTTAATGGAGTTTTTTAAAAACATTAATGCTTTAATTTTAATTTTTATAATAATAACCATATATTTAATGTTTTGCTAAGACTCTGTGGGTTTTGTGTTTCAATAGCCTTGATATCCCAGCAAGGGTAGTTCACACTTGGTATAAGGAGATAGTAGTTTAGCAAGAGCGTAGGACAGCTATTTTTTTCCATAGTTATCTGATGAATTTTCATCCACTTCCTATCAAAACATTCCTCCCACTGAAACATTTAATTTGCTTAACTTGAACTTTAGAATTCCCTTGCAGCCGTCAGGCTTGGGGTCTTTCTTAATATCACTAACAGTAACAAAAAAAGAATCATTCTATGGCAACACTTTAACCTTTTAGAAGAGTTTCCTTCCCCTCCCAGTACTGAAAGGAGGATTGGAATTAAGTGATCAGCAAAACACCACCATTCCATAAGGGAGATGAGAGACGAGACATGAACTGCAGACCAGAGCGTGCAGAATATATATGGGGCTAGGAAAAATAAGTGCAATGTGTGTGTTTTCCAAATGTATTCCATTGGAGGGAGTTTATAAGAAGAATTAATGATAGTCAGAACACAAATCTTATCTCTAAAGGGCAACAACTCTTTTACAGAGAAGAAGAGATGCTTTCAGCTTAATCGTGGAGTTAAGAAAATAACTATATTTTTGACCAGGCAGAAGACCAAAGATTTGCAAGAATTTGAATTATATTTGACATTATCTTTGACTGTAAATTAAGATGTCTCTAGAAATATTGTTGTGTATTATCTTCCACATAGAAGTGAAAGCGAAATTGGTTTCTCGACACAGAAGGTCCTCTCCACAGCACAATAAATTGTATTAATCCATTAGCAGAAATGTCAAGCTCAACTGATAATTATCAACAGGTTTTGTAAAACCACCAGCCATTCCTCATTAAATTTATGTAAGAGATCTAACTAGCAAAGTCTATTCTGAGGTGTCTGGTGATCTTTCACTTAATGTAACAACATTCTCGCAGCAAAGACTGACTTTGCTGCAAAGTGGACTGTGACTTCCAGGCTCCTTGGTTTAATATCAGGCAGAGCGGGCTCAGGGCCTCCCTGAGCTGCATTACACCATGTCAGGGAAGAAGGATGCGCCACAAGTTACTCCTACTAAGGAAAGTCTAGGAGGGAGATGTGTCTATAAAACAGGCAGAGGGCCATCAAAGCTGGGGCTTGTCCATCACAGGGGAGTAAGTGGTGTTTGGTGTTACCATCCATATGGATGATAACAAGAATAACAGCTTCCCTGGAACACCCACTGGCCCTGTCCACAGCAGCAACATCAAGAGCAGCCCAGCTGACCAGCAGGAAATCCAAAGGGCTTCCTGGCATGCAGAATGGCCAGCTGAAGTCACCAACTTTCTAGCCCTACGGCTGGGTTTGGTAATAAAGCTGGAAAAGAGGAAGATGGGTCAGACTCTTGTCACTCTTGTCTCACTTCTGCCATGGCAGAAGGTCTGCATCTGCAGGATTGGGTTCAAAGCACTCGAGGGAAGTTCCTGGCTCTGTTGAACACAGCAGTGGATTTCCCAACTGTTCCAGCAGTGCTGGTGGTTAGAAAAACAATGGGTTGTACAAAACAACATTGGCTTGCTGGTGAAAGAGGGACGAGCAAGGAGGATTGTTTTGGTTTACTCCAACCCACTCTGCTTTATTCTTAATAGCTAAATTTATGCAAACAACACAGAGAAATATGTAGCAAACAACTCAGTTGAAGGGATATTTTTGAAATGAAATGGCATCAAGATAAAATTTTGCCAGTTCTGTTAAAGGAAAAAAAAATCTGTTCTAATTTTGCACAATCCTAACTGTTAATTTACCATAAAGACTATAGAGATACCCAGATGAATTTTGAGGATTTGTACATCGGGGTGATGCTATTTATGGCACAGTCTGGGTGAACACAAGGAGGGAGATGCATAAAGACTAAATCTGTTCCCCCTGGAAACCAGAGCGGTGCCCTGATGAGGCAGGACTAGGCTGCCTGTTCTGTAGCAGTATGTATAATGGATGAGACTTTCAGGGAGTGGGTGTTCAAGGTGCCAAAAACTGATGCACACAGAACCATTAGTCACTTCTGAAAAGTCTTTGGCAGGATCCCTAACTTTATGGAACCAATCCATAGCTATACAGCTCACAAGTGGGATGCTACAGACTTAATGGTCTGTTCTCAAGCAGATATATGGTTTGTTTTTGTTGAGTTATTGAGTTTGTTGATGGCTTCTTGGAGCAGAATGGGATTGAATGAAAAGGGGAAGGTGATTCACAGAAAAATGGCTTAGTTGACCAAAATACACCTCCTCTGCTCTATGTTGCTGGCTGTCACTATCAGCTCCCACTACAGACAGCTTGGAAAGATATTTTCTTCCTTTCTTTTTACCTCTTGTCTCACAACAGCATGCCTGAGTGTCCTTCTTCACAATGACCAATGCCTGAAAGCATTTTAGAAGCAATAGGGTAGGAACAGAGCATGAGGAATAAGCCTGGTCCTAGTACTGCCAGAACAGTTCAGGGTGAGAATTACTGCAGATACATCACACCAGAAGGGAAGAGGTGGCAGCACCAAGCCTTTAACCAATGTGTTCTCTGTCAGCAGCAGACACTGGTCACCAGGATGAAATGGGTATGAAATGAACAGAGTTTGAAATAGGCATGGCTAACATTTCCTCCTCAAACATTGGCAGTCTATTTACTCTCAAGTCAGCAACTTTCCAGCTGCAATCAATACCACCTCCTTTCTTTTACATGGTTACCTAAAAAGATTAAAAAATGAAGTGTCCGTTGTTTCAAAACAAAATTTAAAAAAAGTGTCCAAACTTAACAGGCAGCACAGAGCAAAGACAAGAACAGCTTCTCAACCACTCAGCATTTTGGCTCCATTAAACAAGACACCCTTCTGGCATTCAGGCCAGAGGAAGTGTGGTAATAACTGTGCCTCAAAAGTGAGACACCTCCATACATCATGGCAGACACCTCACTGAGCCAAGAGGAGACACTGGAGACACACTGATAGGAATATGTACAGCAGAATGGCAAGAACTGCACTGTGGATTTTCCCGCTGTGTGGAGCTAGCAAGAGGGTGCATCAGGTGAGCAGAAAGCTGCCCATGACAGCAGTAAGGTGCCTCACCTGAGCTGACAGCAGTGCCCTGATGCAGGCTGCAGAGCAAGGAGGAGTAAGTACTTTGAAAGACTCAAGCCACATCTGATCCACATACACCACTACTTTCACCATCAGCCTTTTCAGTGTAAACACATTTTCCCTTGAGATGACACTGCAGTGCCTTCATCCACCTCTGAGATGTCCAGCAGCAAACTTCAGTAGCCCACATACTGTGCAGTAGGGTCTCAACCCCATACAACCTCTCTGGCATACACTGATCTTCAAATTGTTTGGTGGATCTGAGCAAAATGGAAAGTTTGACGTTGTAGAGAGCAGAGGCAAAGGCAAGCTGTGAAAATATCCACGAGGAGGGATATAACAGGGAATGGCTTTAAACTGAAAGTTTAGGCTTAGATTAGATATAGCAAGAAATTCTTTATTGTGAGGCTGGAGAGACACTGAAACAGGTTGCCCAGAGAAGCTGTGGATGCCCCATCCCTGGCAGTGTTCGAGGTCTGGTTGGATAGGGGTTTGAGCAACCTGGTCTAGTGGAAAGTGTCCCTGCCCACTGCAGGAGAGTTGGAACTAGATGATCATTAAGGTCCCTTCCAACCCAAGACATTGTACGAGTCTAGGATATCCTAAATCCTTGATTTTTGTTCATCATGGACTTCACAGTGCCATTTAGGAACTTGTTTATCCAGGTACAAACATTTTTTCTACATGAGTAATCCAAAACTAAGTTTAGCAATTCTCTACATGCACCTGAACACATATAGATAAAGCAACTCCATCACAGTACACCAAATGTGCTGTGTTAGCAGTCAACATAAAAATCAATTCAGCCAATCTCTGACAAAAACACCAGCCTGTTCATTTGGTTCCCATTTACCACATGTAAAGGAGATCCAAGGGGATTTTCAGAAAACAGCCATGATACTAAGGTATGATGTTAAAAAACTACAGAAGGGCTCTGGTCAAAGTCCCCACAAGTCCCTCCTCCCTTATCCCAGGGTGAATTCAGCTCTGGGTCCTCTGTCAGTGCAGGCCTGTTAGACTTCACAAACGTTTCTTGATTTGTGCATTTGACAGGCGTGTCACCTCTCTGCAGGGCTTAGATACAATCTCAGGCACTGACAAGGGAATGAAAACCATTTGGCTTAGGTACCAAATTGCCAGTCAGGAGAACAGGATGTTAGTATTTGCCTCTTCCCCAGGCAGCTTTTGACATTTTGCAATTTGCAAGCATTACCAGAGGGCTTTTCACACCTGTCTGGGAACAGAAGTCAGGGCTTCATCATGGCAGGTCGAATCTAACGCTCTCTGTCACAATGACTTTCAGAGTAGAAGTACCCAGCTCTTCTATATAAAGTCAACGCTTCACAGACGGTCTGCTTGGCAAATCAAGAGAAATCAGGCCAATATCTAATGCTCTTTTAAAATTCCTCTGGAATTCACTTGTACGGGAAGTAACAGGTCAACCTGTCTACAGGTTGCTTGTTCCTGGTCTGCAAAATAGGGATAATCCACTTTTAAGCAACAGTTGCTGGAAGGCTGGATACCTCAGCTTAAAAAACCAAATCAAAACAGAAACCTTAAAACCAAATATTAACAAGCAGAGTAAGAACCTCTTACATCACACCACCAAGTCAACCAGCTTAACAATTACAAATCACTGATTTAAATCCCACTGCTATCTAAACAGCATACGTTTAGACCCCTAACATGAAATTAATTTTATCAGCCTAAATCCATGCATCTTGTTCCTATTTTCATCAAGACACTTGGCACTGACCAATACACTGGAAGGACCAAGATGCAAGGAGGGAAGGGATGGATAAGCACTACCTGGCTTACTCAAAGACTGGGGTGCACCAAGGAGCTGAATCTGGGAGCAACTCAGCTGTGTAAAGACATTCAATGAGGCTGACAGCTTTCTACCTAGAGCACACGGGTTTATCACCTGAAGTTCATTAATCTGTGCAAATTACTTGCCAAATGTGAGTTAACTCAGGCATAATTTGCATAATCAGTGACGTGAAACAGGGTAACATAGCACTTGTGTATCTATGACTCCCAGGAATCAAAGTGCATATCAGTGCATAGCCTTGTCCACTACAGAGCCTCACCCAGGAGACAGCTCCAAAATTGCACAGCAGTGCCAGTCAGCAGAGTGAATTTTTTGCATGAGACACGTTTGTGCTCACCACAGATGCCAGGGGAGCCTGCAGCCGTGCCCTCCCCACCTTGGAACTACCAAGCTCAGGTCAAAACAGCAGTAAAAATGTAGCCTGACATGGCCACTCACAGTCCAGGATAAGCATGTGGTGGCTGAAACCTGCATAGCATCTTCCTTCTTCCAAGCCGCTGCTGGAAAGTCCAAGTGAAGAACAGTGTAAATCCATGTACAGTGCCAGCATCCAGACCTGCACAGCCCTATAACATGATTCTAGTTTGCTTTAGTCAAAATGTATTAGATAAAATAATCATTTTTCTCTTTTCAGCTAAATTCACAGTCATCAAACCCTGGGGGAGGCTATCACCCCACCTAAATATCTGACAGTCAAAAACAAAGGTAACTTGCATCTTTTTGTTGATGGTGTCTGTTTGAGGGCATTCAATTACTTCATAAACCAGAGTGTGAAAAGGATTGATGTTCCCATTTTCCCCAATTACTCATAAATCTGTCTGTCTACATCACACACGTTTTTGAAGAACATGTTAAGGATCTTAACAATATTTTTCCGCTGTCCTGAAAACCTTTAAGGTTTCTCCCACACATAAGCAGAGACCACGATGGAGAAAATGTCTGCATGAACCCATTAAAGCCAGCTTTGTGGAAGATGTTTTCTGTTCTGAAATGGAACCAAATCATTATATAAACTGTCCATGAGAAGCTATTCTGGAGGAAAAAAGGAAAACATTCTTCGTTCCCACATAGCAAAGGGAAAAACTATTAGTCTCGATGTCCATGGGATTGCCCAGGTCTAAGCCATTGTTCTGAGGAGTCACAGGCCCTGTTCTCTGGAGCAGGGCTCCTCAGTCCCAAAGGGATCATGCAGGCACCTGGTCCCCATCCCGTGAGGGAGTCATTCTGAAAACACCAAGGATCCAGGAATAGTGTGCAGGGCTACTGCATATGTCCAGCTCACCTTGCTGGAGATAATAACCCAGGAAAGAACCTCAAAAATTACTGGAGCTATGAAAATAAATTAAAAAATAAAGAAAAAAAAAATTTAAAAAGGGAAGAAAAAGAAAAGCATTCCTTACAGTGAAAGGCATCTTTATACGTGCAGTTCATCTAAGAGAAGGGTTAAAAGGTGGCTCGATCACAATTTACAAGGGGCTGCACCAAGACACAGATGGATGTCATGTCTCTTTTTCTCCCAGCTATTAAAGAGACAACACTGGGAAGTCGAAGCTAGACAGATTCAGATTAGAAATGATGTGTGAATTTTTAACTGAGCAGGTAATTAATCATTGAAACAGCTTACTCAGGGATGTGGAGTATTGCAGTCTGCATCACTTGCAGTCTTTAAATAGATGCTGGAATTTTTTAAAAGAAGATATGCCAGGTTCCAAACAAGAGTCGGAGGCCAATGCAGGATTATTGGCCAAGCCCTTTTGCTCTGCCCCTACTTCATGACACAGGTGTACTAACCATAACACGCTATCCAGGCTTAAAAATCTCTGGAGCGTGTTAATACCACCTAACCTTAGATATGCCTAACCTCCCTCTACAGCAGAAGAAGGCAGAGGATAAGGTGCAGAAGGACAGACTTGATTGCTCTGAACAGCCACTTCGCACAGGTAAGGTCATTTGTAACTGAGTTCAACTCCAGAAAACTGAAGATAAGTTCGTAATCAGAAAAATAACAATCCATCCATACATCGCAGCCCTCCTCTCCTGTCCCACTCCCTCCTTGGAGGTGCAGAAAGGCACCAGGGGAAGGAGGCGGTGAGTCAGTGCATAGGCAGCACCTGCTCTCCTTCCAGGCTCATGCTGGCTCACATAGCACTGGAGAGTCACCAAACAAGTCCCACTGAAGCTGCACTCTGCTCCTCACCCAGCTTTGGGGCAGGTTCCCCTCACCAGCTTGGAAGCACATCCATTTCAGTGGTCTCTCACGTATAGTTCAACACATTCCTAGTTGCTTCTGCTGCAGGAGGGAGAAGTTTATTTCATACAAAGACAAGGCTTACCAGGAATATTTGATGGAATAGAAAGAACCAATTGGATGCCAAATAAGCTTAGAAGGAGGGACAGACTACCTCTTTCAGGTACCACTGTGAGAAGAAGCCTCACGTGTCTTCAGTGGCAAGTCTTCCTACAAATCCTTCACATTTTTCAAAGAACTGTAATTCTTTCCACATCTTTACAAATATTTGGCTTTTTCTGTGCTGTTAACAGTTGCTGTTGCCAACAGATGTTCCCGATTTCTGTTTGAAATACAAGAAATGAATTACCATAATTTTGGATGCATTTGGAAAAAAATAAAAACAAACAAAACAAAAATAAACAAACAAACAAAAAACCAAAAACACCCAACATACAAGTCTTCTCCAGAAAAAAAAGACTTGAAAACTTTACCAAGCCAGAAAGCAATTCATAGCCTATGAAATCCGATTTAGCAAGTTACAGCCTGAAGTAAGAGACAGTATTTCTTAGCAGAAACACAAAGCATTTTAGCTATTGAATATGTTATATGTAGTGCTATAACAAAGACCACTGTAATTGGCAGCAGACTGATCACCTCACTTATATGCAAAGATTATAGCAGACTAATTTTTATCATTATATGTGAAGTGTTGAAAAATTAGACGCCTGGAAATTACAAGATGGAAAAAACTACACCTTGTTCTACAGGAGCTAAACCCTAGAAGTATACATGTTCATTTGATTATATAATCCTTCACTGTTTCCTCTACACAGTTTTGGAAAGTTGCATCACAGGTTTATAGGCTATTTGCATCATCAGATTTTCCAAAATATTTATGATTTCAGCTTGGTAGCTACAACATCCATCCTTGCCTTGAACGTTCAGGATTGATGCACCCAGGAAAAACATATATATATACACACATATAAAAGTGTATGTGTGTATAGTCACATATATCTTTTATACACAGGTATATATTTCTAGATATAAATGTTTCCACTAACAATTTGACAGAGATGTGACCTTTCCCATTACTGAATGTTATTATATTTTGACTACTAATGAGCGGCAGAGCTTAGATGCTAACACATGGAATAGGCAAGCATTACTTATGTGTGATGTCTGTTTGTGGATCTTGACATTTCTCTGAAGTCAGTCACTCAAGAAGGCAGCTATGGCCACTTGGAGGACTTAGAAAAATGAAGCCTAACCAAACAAAATCAAATAAATTTGTGATGACTCACTGTCTGACACATCAGTGGTACCCATTGCAAGATCCGCTGGGAAGGAGGACTTGCCCAGAGTTTCATCAACCCCATATAGGAACTGAAATCACAGAGTAATGTTAATTAATATAGGAAGCTAGAGTAGTTTTAGAAGGATACTCAGAAAAATAATTACATATGATGCAACAGTTCCTGACACCTTCCAATCCACTTGGCAGCATGATGCCCAAGGAGCACAGAAACAGCCAACGTTCAACCATGCCCTTTAAACAGTTTGCCTGTAGAGACAACGCATGACTCACAAAGCAGGGTATTCTCAGCTGAGACAGCAGCTTCTGACTCAGCAGCCAGCAGCCAAATGTCTGCTGGTAAAGGTGATGGAAAGGTCAATCTGATAACTTCAAGTGAAGGAGGAACTGGTAATGACTTCCCTACCTTGGGCAGCACATTTTGGGTGGAGAAGCTTCAAGATGTCCTCCTGGTGCTGCAACTAATTGGTGAAGTAGTAGGTGCATTTTGAGCTGATTTACTTGTTCTTGTGACTACACTTTCCAAAAACAAGCTGTTCCCTGGAAGTAGAGAATGAATGACACATGGGGGACTGCTACACTTGCAGAAACTATTCTGCAAGTTCTTAAAGAACAGAAATTAAAGAACAAAACCATTCTTGCTGTTTATGGACTTTAAGCAAAACATGTCCCAGGCTAACATTCATCCATCCCGTCTCAATAAATAATACTTGAAAGTCAAAATATGTCTCAGCATAAAACGAAATTAATGAGTCAGATGTTGAATCAGTCCTTTGGATCCAGCAGGGAGGGGGCCACACTGAGCCCTAGTGCCTGCTGCTGTCCACAGAAGGACAGATACCTTGCAGAGACAGCCAGTAGGGCACAGCAGCAGTTCTCAGAAAAGGTCATGGGGTACCACATACGGCACTGCCAGTCAGAGTGAACAAAAGTTTCACAAGCAAACACAATGGCTGACTATTAAGAAAGGTCCCTCTTTTCCTGCATTGCCTTGTTAGCTAGGAATGATGATAATTGGAAATGAAGATGGTAAAAATGAAACTAAATGCTAAGAAACAGCACTCAAGAACATGCCTTGTGGTTCTGAGTTCCTCTATATTTGATGAGGAGTTCAGAGCATAACAAGAGCACCTCTAAAACAAGCAGCTACAAAAACTTATCATCACTTTACGAGCTGTGCTTATGCTCTGCAATGGCATTTTACTTACCCATTACCTGTAATAGCACCAGAAATAACATGCCAAGAAAATCGTCAGTGTAAATTTGAGAAAAGTATTACATACACGGAGCAAGAAGAAGTACTGCAAGGATGCCATGGATTGTCCAACAGCTAAAGTTTCCTTTCTTTGCCCAGGTTATTGATTTACTAAGAGGTACTATGCTTACTTGACACTAGCAGTGGAGATAGTAAATGTTTCGTTTGCTCCAGTAAAGGCGGAGTGAAAGCCGTCCAGAATGAAAAGGCTCAAGCTTAAGAGGATCCCATCCATCAGCTCAAATCTGCTCCACTTCCTCCAGTCTTTAAATATAGGTCTGTAAACAGCAAACAACTGAATTGGACCATCATGATTATGGAAACAGAGAAGATTCAGAGTTACTGGGATAAGAATTAAAACCAGATAAGTACACTGGGAACACAGAGAGGCTGGTGCATAACCTGTGAGCGTGAAGTTTGGCAGAAAATCAGAGTTCCTCTCCTATGCCTTGAAGATAAAAGAACTCACTGCATTCTCTGGGGATGGTGTGAGGGCATAGTGGGGTTTCTGAAGGTGCAAAGCCTGCCAGAATAGCTGCAGACAGCTGCTTAAAGGGCAGAGAGACAAAGTCAGTGCAATCACAGCCCTGCCGCCTTTTGGACATGGCCACTGCCACCAGCCGTTTCACAAACTGATTGTGCAGCATCTGAGAGAGCACTAACTGGCACAGGCCAAACCAGTCAGGGAGTGTGCTGGTATTTAGGCAGCATGGGCAATCAGGGAGCCAGCACATGTGTTATTCTGCAGCATATTTTCAGCTGATATAGACAGGTTTGCACCATCGCTGAGTTGAGGGATCACATCCCATCTCTGAAACATGGCCTGCCTAGGGAGGAAAATGAGGTATCAGCTCACCCCTCCTCCTAACTCTTCGCATTTGGTTTGTATCTGTCCTCGCAGAATGATACTGCTACTGCTAAGGTTGTTTTCTCTCCTCCAGGTCTCTTTCCATGCTTACCTGCAGAGATCAAGGGTGCTACAGAAAATCAGAGCAGATGCTACAGAGCTATCAGATGGCAGTGATCCCTGGCTGATTGCAATACAGCTTTTTTTGTTCCTTGAGTCATTTCACAGAGATTTAGGAAGAAGGGAGTTCCCTGCAGCATAGGATATGCCATTATGCAGCACAATCAGGCACTGTGATAAAATGCTCTTTTCTCAGCAACAGGGTTCCCATGAAGCTCTGACAAGACACAGAGGTTTGCAGCCTTGTGAGAGACTAACCGAGATCTGGGCTTGGATTCCTCTCAGCCAGGTATCCTGAGCTCTGTGAATAAATGCCTCAGTGCAGACGACAAATGGGCATTTTTCACTACCTCAGTGAGGTGTCTTCCCCTGGTCTGCAGGGAAGAGTCTTCTCCCAGGCATTGAGGAGGTCTGCGATGGAACCTCCCCATCAGGGCAGGGCAGGCACAGAGCTTGAACTGAGGGGCACCCACAACCCACCCTGTTACACATCACACGACCAGAGCAAAAGGGGGAGAGGGGAGGAAACATTTTGCTGCTTAGAGACCTGGTCGACTTCTGAACACTGCAGGGGGTAGGCATGGTTGAAATGAGAAGTCTGACTGCAAGCCTGAACACCCTGGTTTCCACTGTTTTTTCTAGTTCTTAACAGTATTTGATCATACAGACAGTTGTTTCATAGTTTACCCATGCCATTAGTCTGGGCTGTGTAACTTGCAACCATTGGAAGTAATATAACCCACTTGCCCACACAGCAGGATCACTCAAGAAAGCAAAGTGAATTTGATTTTCAAGCAGTTGGTCTGGATGCTGTGGCTGACACTGGCTCTCACTCCCCCTTCCGACACAGGCCACAACAGAGCACTTCTTTCTGCAAAGCAACATCAGCATGTCAAGAAAAATCAAAGAAAGCAAGGGGAAAAAATGCCTCCGGCTCTGTAGGGCTTTTAAAGCATAGCTGCACTTCAGAGCTTGGAAAAAGTACAATGCTGAGGAAAGCCCCAGGAGAGCAGAGGAACTTAAGAGTCACCTTTGGAGAAGTCTCAGGTCTCCCTCTCTCTCTTGACATTTTTGCTGACTTTGGCTAAGGTAGGTCAAGTCACATGTTTTGGTGGCTTTGCTGCAGTTTATCAGCTGTTTCATTGGAATGAGGATCCACCAAGCAGTAGTGCAAACCACACTGCAAGGCATGCTTTGAACCTGTGCCTCATGTATGAGAAATGCAGCAGAAACACAGCACTAGAAATCATAATTTGTATTTTCTTGTTTGCACACTTAAGTGTTTTTTCATGACCAAGCTATAGAAATAAGAAGTTTCTGTCTCATACTGATCTCTTATGTGGCCATTTAGCACTGAATGCCCTTCAGAGACTGGTAACATGGCACTTAGAAGGACTATGCTCTATAGGGCATTAAAAATGTAAATGCCTTCCTGCTGAGCCTAAGTCTTGCAGCTGCAATATTTTAGGATGATGAAATTCTGGCAAACCCAAGTCCGGGTTCTCACTGAAGGACTTGAGACAAACCGCAGAGGTGGGCAGCCTCAGGAGAGGAGATGTGATGCTTTCCAGGCTCTCCAGCTCTGGAGTAATGAGCCAGGTCAGCATTTCAAGCTTCCTGCTATGGACTCAGGTGACCCAGAGCCCAGGAAGTTAACCTGTAACTAGAGTCCCAGACAGCTGTCGGGTGACAGTGATACACCCAACAGGGACGTCGTCTGCTCTGAGCAGCTGGCACCATGACTGAATTTCACTCATTTTAGAAGCACCTGGTTTCTGAAACATAAATTTCTCAGAACTGCTGTAGTACAGGGCGTTTTGAAGCTGTCCCAGTACAGCCTAGTCCCTACCACAACTGTTCTTCAGAAACATGATCCTGAAATCCCAATCTTCACTCAGACTAATTCCATACTCCTCATCCAACAGTTTCCTACTAGAAATCCCAAAAGGACTCCTTCTTGTCAATACAGCTTTCAAAACCCAGGCCCAACTATGCTTCATGAACGTGTCTTTCAGATATAAATAAAGCTTACAGAACTATCTGTCCCCAAATAATTTTTCTTTTTCTCCATATTCTCTCCCATATACTTTCCTGAACTCCATCCCACAAATTTCATCTGTGCTTGAGCTTGGCAAAATTATGCAATATCATTTAATGAAAAGTCAATTCATTTAATGGTTCAACAAGCAAAACACTCAAATCATAGATATTAAAATAAAAAAACACATATTCAAAATTATGTTTATGTTTTACTATGGACATTTGAAAACTGTAATAATGGAATAGAGTATTTAATTTAAACTGAAGGATGTTTGGACTTTGAACTTTTTTTGATTAAGTCCTTTGCTCACCCACACAGACTAAGTGATTACACTTGGCCACAAATCCATTTCAGAGGACATACAAGCCCCTGCAAACGTAGATGGCCACATGCTTCATGTAGTTGACTGCCATCTTACACCACTACACACCTCTGTTTATCATTTTCTGCTCATTTTCCTCCAGTGTATGCCCTCTGAGTTTGCTTTCTCTGACTAACTGAATCTTTTGTTCAGCCCAAAAGTTTACACAATGTCTATTTCACATGAGAAAGGGTGAAAAAATTCTGTTGTTCAATACATCACACCAATAGAAAAAACAATTATTCCCACTCCTCTTCTTCAAATACCTTTCTTTACTCCTTCCCACAGTGAGGCAAACTCAAAGACTCAAAGGAATCCTTCTGTCAATATCTTTGTTGCAGGGAATGAGTATAGGAGGAGAATACTCAATGGCACTAATGCAATAAGGAAGCTACCGTGCAAGCCCTGGGCCACAGAGACAGTACACAGTATTTGTATTACCATTTCAAGAAGATTTTTTAAATCATAGACCTTGAAATCTACTATTTGCAAATGAAATTGTTTTTCACCATCCTGGGAATAGGGGTCAAGAAAAAAGCTAATGACGGCCTTACAAATTGTACACACAAAATAAGCATCCCTTACGTGCGAAGCTGCTCTCAAGAGATCATTTCATTAACAGCTGCAGAGTCTGAATTTTTTTGGTCCTGATATTTGGACAGGAACCCAAACAGCCACTGTGAGTCACACAGACATCTCAGGCTTATTTTTCCTCTGCGAATCCCAGCTGCCCTCAGGGGCTACTCCGCTTATTGTCCCTGATGTTTCCAATCCCATGCTTCACCTTCAAAGGCCAGGTGAACTGGGAGGTCATTCAGTCCTACAGAGTAGTGGCTTCAGATTCAGCCAGCAGAAGGATAAATGGGGTTCTGAGAAGAAACCCCCAGTGCAATTCACTGGGAGTTATGCTCAGCTATGGGGTCCTGGCCCGAAATAGCCTTCACCACTGCTTTGTATAAGCTGTAATGTTTCAGACCCACTGCTCAGGCACGACATGGGTATTTGTGGGTCTGTGTTGACAGCTTGGCAAGACAAGCACTACTGAATGCAGAAACTATGACTGGAGTACCAAGATCAGAGCCTCAGGAAGGCTTAAAACGGCTCTGCTGTGGAAATGGATCACCAACAGCACTCTAAAAAAGATGTTCAGTAGAAGAGAGGCTTTCTCAATTAAAATCAAAACCCACTTGCCCACTGAAACAACTCCTTCACCCCAAACATGCCTTGCTGCTTTAACACCTTCCTCACTGGCCCTACTGGCATCCTTTCTTTCAATTGGAGTTAGCTCTACTAGAGTTAGCTTGCTAACCCTAAAACGTTAAACTATTGTAATGAGGGACTAGAAAAGAGTAATTTTATTATGTCACAAGTGTTAATGGCCCATTTTGTAGAAAAAGGTATACTGCTCCGTGGAGCAGTAAGCTCTGCAGCTTTCTAGTCATTATCAGAACTTGGCTCTTCAGCAAAACAGCAGTGATCCATACACACATCCTCCACATTGGCACAAAAAATTAGGCCAGGGGGCCTTTTGTCCCCCTTTTTCACTCTCCAGTTCCCAGAAGCCCCACAAGCAAAGCATGCAGATACCTGTTTCCTCCTTCAAACCGCTTTAAACCATTCACCTCGACCAAAGCAGGCCTAAATTACCCCTCTGAGAGGGAAGCTATCAAACCTACAATTTTACTACCGTACAGCCCAGTTTGCTGACCTTTTTGGATTATCTCCTCCATGGTTCATTCAAACAATGCAGGGAAAAATTTAGCCAGGAAAAGGCTTTGCATTCACAGCCACATGCCACCCACACAGTGGCAAAGCCTGGGCTCAACGGGTCAGGCTGGGAAGGAGGAACACAGTGGGGATCATCCTGTCATGTACTGCCTTGCCGTGCCCTCTGTCCATCCAGCCACCAGGTGCGCTGATGCACACTCAGGGTGAGCAATGTCACGGACACAAACACCACAACTGACAAAAACTGAGATTTCCTTTCCTCCCCTACAGGCTGGCAGAGGTGAGGAGAGGGTTTTATATCTGGCTACTCAGATTCTGCCAGTCACTGCTTGAATTTATCTCAGGAGTGACCATCCAACAGATGACCAGTGCTGTTTATACCCAAACCAGTAATGTATCAATCTTGAAAACATCCACATTCAAGAACAAACCCCAGTGAAGCATTTATAACTCAACCAGACACTACAAGGTCACTCTTTCCTGAACCTGACATTCAGGAAATTTCACACCAGCTGTCCAGAGGCAGGCCAGTCCCACCACTCTTGGCTTGTCATTGCAGGCAATAACTAACAGGAAATGCACAAAAGAGTAAGAGCTGAAGGAGGAAAAGACAGAGAATGTGGTATGGAGGGGTAAATCTTCCAGGTCATTGCATTAAGAGGTGCCTGTTGCCTTCTCCGTGGGAGTTTTCCCAGTAGAGTCCTGCAGCCTTTGCTAGTGTGGATTATCTCCGGGACTCCCCATCATTTCCTGGAAGACAGAAACAGGCCCACAGGCTGCACCTGTCAGTGCTCAAGCTTCATTACACAGAGTAGGATCCAAACAGGCATCTCAATTAATCACTCTCATGTATTAGTAAGTAATTCATTAATTCAATAAATTGCTGTAGGCCATAGCATAATCAGTCATGTCAGAGATTATAACAAAAATCACAAACCAAAGTGTTAAACATGGGCCCATCCTTGCTGATTCGTCATCTGTAGTAATCACTCACGGCAGAACAGGTATACTTTATATACTTTAAGACAGGTGGCATGAAAAATTTATCATCTTAATTGTGCAGATTTCCTCTGTCAGATCTGCTGATTTAGTAACACAAAATCTAAGATGCAGAAAATTCAGAAGTGGGCCAACTAAGAAAAAATAAACATTTTTGTGATCTGCTCACTGATAGCGAGTAAACGCTCTGCTTGATAAATGGGGACTTAACTGTACAGGAGCATGTAATTCCTCATCCCCTAACCCTCAGGCACAGGGCTGAGAAGGTGCTGTAGAGACCAAGAGAAGCCACAGCCACAGCTGGAGCTCTGAGAGCACACACACTGAGCAAGCTCCTGCTGCAAAGCTGTATCTCCACCATCCTGGTTTCTACTGTCTGTTCCCAAATAGGCCACTGTACCACAAAGGAAATGTCAATCAACAGGTTTCACTCATTTGGCTTATCTACCTAGTAATGATTTTATGGCAAGGAAGAAGCTCTACATCACAGAACTCAAAGAACTGAGCTGGAAGAGACCTCAGACCCCAATGTTGTTAACCACATCTATCTTATCATTAGCAAGTACCCATGTAATTTCTTCTTACAGATCTCAAATAATATAATCCTCAGGCAATGTATCCCAGTCTTTAACTTTTTCCCTGTTTAGAAATGTTTTCTTACCATCTTCCTACAAGCTAAGCTCATTATTTCTCGTTATGTCTATCACGCACTTGGAAAAGAGACTGCTCCCTTGCTTTCTGCAGTAGCCTTTTGTGCCTCTGAAGTTTTCTGCCCTCTTCTCCATCCAGTCTCTCTTCTGTACTCGTGATTCAAACTGATATTTTGGGCTGAATTTCCCTTACCTATGCAAGAAAAAAAACACAGACTCAGATAGAACAAGACTGCCTGTAGATTAATACTTGTGTCATCAAGTTGGTTAAGATAGGCAAAATTAAGTTAAAGCTAGAAGAGAGAGAGCTTTTTAAAAAATTGCCCTAAATACAACATTCCTATTGACAGACAACTTCTACATCTTTTTAAGTCCAGAAGAGAGAGGACAAACTACAATGCAAGGAACAAAATAAGCTGATTTCTCCTCTTTCCGCAAATGAATTAAGCTATAAGATTTATAGTTATAAAAGGACAGAAGAAGTTGCCTTCGTGATCAGAAATTGAAAAAGCTTACTGAAAAATGAAAAGTTCACCTGTTCACATAAAAAAGGGGCTCATTTTTACCATAAAAAATTCCCATTATTTGGCAAGTTGTAATTAACTGAATAGGCTTTTGTTATTGTTGCCCCAACTTGTTGATGGCATCTAGAGGTCATGTTATAAAGCTGCATAGAGGTGTGTTACTGTTTTACTCTGCCTGACTTTAAGAACACATGCATCATCTAGTAGGGACAACACATGATGTACTTATGAACATCTAGTCCATTGCAGTGGGACTCAGACATTACACAGGCTACATTCACAGCATAATTCATAACTGTAGTTTGCATGACCTGTCTATAATCAAATCTGCAGTTCTTCACATATCCAAAGCCGTTACTTTTACATATTAAATAATCAGACCTCTGGTGAGCCAGGTCTCCCATGGTTAGGATTAACATTACCGCTATAACAACAGGCCTTGCTCTTGGAATTGTGCTTGTGTTCTCTGCCTGCTTATACACAAATGCCAAACTTTTCTGGCTGTTCATTATAAGAGGTGCTTTGAGCTGTCAGAAGCAGCATGAGATCACCAAAGGCCTAATCCTGGGGAGAGCTGTGTACTCCTTGTCACTGCACAGAAACCCCAACCGCTGTTGAAAGCATTCAGCAACTGCAGAGTGTCAGCTCTCTGTGAGTCCTCCTCAAAAAGGAAAAGGTCGATAATTATTTTTATGTTGTGTGTTAGGCTGTGGATAAGCTCAGTAGATATTAGATGTTTTCCAGCCCCTGCCTGCTGTACCACCATTTTCTTCCAAGAGCCAGTACAGTAAGAGTAAGCTTCATCACATGAAGCTGTCTAAGAGTCTACTCTATACTCAGTGAGTTTTGTCCCTGTGTAGTCAATGGAGACAGGGGAATGCATTTTGTCCTGAAACAGATGATGGAAATACATGAAACAGCTCCCCAAATGCATAGTTTAGATTACACATCTAGCTTTGCAATGGTTTAGATTTAGCAATAAAAATCACATGAAAGGGAAAAAAATAATTATTTTCCAAGGAAAGACCTGGCTTTATTTGAAATTTGACATTCAATGCTTTGAGCAGGGGTTAAAATAGCTGAGCAGCAGCATGCACCACACAGGTTAGGGTGATTCTAATGTCTAGGATGTAAGGTGGTCACATACTGATGCAGCCCATGAGATGTCACTACTTGGACATGGATATGTCTGGATCATCCTCTTGTTATGGTACAATGTTTCACTGAAGATCAGGAAGCCATGAGCTCCCTGACCTAGGAAAGAAGGTGCATTTCAGGCTCTCTTTGCCTAACACAAGTATGAGTCAGAAATTTTTCTTCACACTTCAAAAACTAAGCAATGCAGGCTTTCTCCTGTGGGGAGCAAGTCAAACCAACCTGTCGCTGAGATGCAACATGCCAGTTTTCTGTCTGTCTCCTGACTTGACCATCAGGTAGGAAGGAAAGCCAACTCCCATCTTTTCCGTCTGTGATATGTCCATGACATGAGTTTCCCTGATACACATGAAAACATTGTAAGGGCAAATTTACTGATAAACTGCTGCCTACCTTTCACATCCTTTGTGACTACTAAGCTCTAGGGTTGTCCCTGTAGTAAAAGTGGAGATCCTCTGGTATTCTCCCTTGTTCTTGCTCCTGCACAGCCAGTGTCATCAGCCACAGCTGACTGTCCAGACACATGGAACCCAGTAAAATACAGAACTATTTCAGACATTCATTCTGGAGTTGGCAGAGCAGAACTATCCTTTTGTGTGATTGTTCTGTTCATCAGAAAAGCTGATGACTCTTCAGTCCCCTGAGAACAACACACAAACATCCCTCTTAAATCACTGCAGTCCAGTTCCAAGCTAGAAAGACTTATCTCCACTCATGCACCATCACAAAGGTCAGAAGACAAGGAGAACAGACCAAGAACAGGACTTATGAAAAGCTGCCCTGGGTATAGTGAGAAGCATGTTTGACTTTCCTTTTCCAAGCCCCAGCGTTTTCTACCACTGGTGTGGTAGAAAACCACAGTGACTTTGCAGTGCCTGTGGGTGCAGACTGCACTGCTGCCACCAGTCCGATAAGCAGAGGCTGCTTGTATTTGCTGTCAAAGTTTTTTTTCTTCTTCTTCGTAATACTGCTTATTTAACATTTTGTCCAGATGATATCTGCCTGACAACTGTACATTGAAAAAGCACAGAATGAACTGCTTTTGCAAAATTCATTATCACTGAAATGGTGACAAATGACTCAGGACTTGCAGGAAATTCTAGTGTCAGGAAAAGCCATTCTACAGTGAGGTTAATGACTTCTAAAAGAAACCTGTAATTTTAAGACTCAGAACTTTTAATAAATAGTATTCAAGAGAAATGCATGCTAAACAGTCTCAGTATAATTATCTACTGGAAACCTTATTGACAATATTTACAGCTACTGAGCATATTAAAAGGTTTCTACAAGTGATTCTAGAGCATCAATTTTATATATATATATATTTTATTATATATATTATAGCTTAAGAAACTAGTAATTCTAAATTCAAATAAGGAAGAACGGTTTGGAAGAAGCAGATAAGTTTCAAACATCAATATTACAATGTAGAGTTTGAAAAAAAGTCTGAATTGGTTTTGGTGTCTTCAGAATGAGCCTCCCTGGATCTAAAGCTATTTGATGTCAATGGGAAGGCTCCTCTAAGTAGTCTTTTGGAGGCTTAGAAACTCTTTACAGCCATCATAATCAAAGCAAAAGTCTGGCCTTTGGACAGAAACAGCTTGGAAGAATATAAAAAAACCACCACATAATAAAAATTGAAAGCAAGATGGTCTTTCCTGAACAGCAGGAATTTCCTTTAACTTGTGTAGCCCTGAATTGGTGAGGAGAGGTGGACTCTGTGGCCAGGAATACATTTTTGGGCATGATGTCTGCGGGCAAGAGCAAGAAGCTTCAGGTACATAAAACTGGGCCACAGGAATCCTTGACTTTGTGGGTGTGTCTGCCTGTATTTTGAGGCGAATATGGGTATTTTGTGGTAACTGAAAATAAAAAAAAAAAAAGAAAAAACAGTAACAGAAAAACATTAAGAGTTGCATGAAATGGTGGAAATTCTCACAAATGGTCCACTGACACAAAACTGATGGATTTTGCCCAGCTCTAGGTAAAAGCTACAGTTGTGTTGCTGAAATACTGGGTTTACAAAAGAGCAAATTTCCCAACCAAACAGATAATTTCCTCTCAAATAAACTTCTTCTAGGTAATTAAAAGGACAGAATACTAAAAAAAAAAAACAACTTTCCTACTGTAATTAGGGTTGCTCAAACTAATGGTCCAAGGAATTCCCAAATACTCAGATGCCCTCTTAATTGCAGCTGAGCAGCTATAATGGTAAAAAGCAGCTCCAGATAACTAAAGGCTGGAGGGTAGACAAGCTGTAAAATTCATTCTTGCTGGAAAACCTGCCAAGGCCAAGCACTGAAGGTGACAGCTGCATTCAGCACCATTTCCCCATCCTGCAATAAAGTTGACAAATTAAGTGACATTTAAAACAAGAAATCTTGCTTGTGGAAAAGTATGCCACACTTTACTCCTGGAATGGAATATTCTGCTAAGACTCAGGAAATGGCTATATCCAGGGACAAAAAGCCCAAATATTTTAAAAGCAAAGGGCTATCTTTTCTGCAAATGTTCCTATTCTCATTAAATATGAAGGATGAAGACCAGTTCTTCCCACAGCACAAACACATTCCCAACTCAAGGTAAATTTAACTAGATGGCTTTAGTAGGATACCTTCTCAATTAGGCATATGTTTAAGCACCTTGAGTAAGCCCATGGCTGATTTTTCAAACAATTTTATCACACAAGTAAACAGCAATAAAAGGAATTTGAGAAATAAATATTCTGAGAAAACTCTCATTAGTTTATAGATTTTGGGTTTAAAATCAGATTGTTTCCCAACATAGGGTGGAAAAGAGGACCTGGTTTTCAAAGGGGCTGAGAAGCAACTCCTTATTGCAACTCTAAAACACCACAGCCCATTCTTGAAAGGCAGCCACATGGATACTGCACTGATTTGAAAATATGGCACTTTCGTGCATACTTTTTTGCTATTACCTTTAGCTGACCAGATGATCTTTCCATAATATTCACATGTTATTATGTTTAAACTATATTCACAAATATGATCTGTGACCATCTTTCAACTAGTAGTTAGTGCTAAAAATTGCACGTCAAGGCAGACAGGTCAAATGTTTCAGGGCTTGCTACTGTACGTTGGGACTCAGTAAATTTTACATGAAACTCCTGTTTCAGCTTATCCTGAGATTTTCATGTCAGTGTGTTTATAGACGGGGCAGTGGGAAGGGGTGTGGTTTAGAGTGGAAGAAACAGCCTGACATGGTGAATCAAGTCCAGTGGATGGTCAGAGGGCCACACCACAGGCATTTGAGGGGAGGCTGGGGGTGCTGGGGCTGTTCAGGCTGGGAAGGGAGGCCTCAGAGGCAATGCACTCATTGCCCACAGCTGATGGTTACAGAGCAGACAGAACCAAGATTTTCTCAGGGGTTGGCAGTGAAACAACAAGAGACAATTGGCTAAAGATAAAGCACTTAGACATATGGAGAACAATTCTCCATGAGAGTGGTCAGACACTGGAACCAGTGCCCAGAAAGTTCAAGGGATCAGCAGCCTTGGAAACGTTCAAAACTCATCTGGACAAGGCCATGGGCAACCTAGTCTTAATTTTTAATTTCACCCTTTTTTAGCAGGGAGGGTGACATCAGACCATCTCCAAAAGTCCCTTGCAGCCTGTATAATTCTATGATTGTATTATCCTCTCTATACAAGGATTTAAATGCACATACATTTTTTGCAAATATTGTCAAAGTGCTTTCTGGTGATATTTGCATATGGATTTTCTAATTTGCATATCCAGAAATTCCTGGGTGTTAAGCAGTATGCAGGTTTTTAAATTTCCTTTTTTCTATTTTAACTGTGTTGTCTGTCATCAAAATGAGAAATAATAGCAGGCAAACTCCATTTTCTCCTATTGAATCTGAGGTACAGAATGGTATTTTCCCTTAAAATATCTTTTCCTCCAAAACCAGTAAGACTGAATATATGTTCTTATATGACTATATTCTAAAATAAAAATGTAAGCAAGCATTATGCTGGACAATTCAAGAAAGTAATTATAAATAAATCTTTCAGATGCAAAAGCTGGACTAAATAAACCCATAAGTCAGTTTCATGGATCTTGACCTAAAAATGCATGAACTTGTTCTGAACAGGGGTACTTTTCTAAGTATCATGGGTTCAGTACCTCTCATTTCTCTTTTTCTCCAGACACACACAAACAAACCATTAAATGTTTTGGATTTAGCCAATATATTTGAATGTAATTTTTTTCTGTTTCCTCTGAATTCTGTCTGAAGTGAGAAGTATTTCTCAGTGGCTCAGACAGTAAACACAATAAAGAGGGAGATTTTTGAAAGCATAAGAAAGTAAGAATAACAGCAGTCCTGTCTCTGACTGATGGTCCAGAGATGCTAGAATTTTGCCTTCAACAGCAGCCAGAACCAGACACCTAAAGTGGAGTGTAGCAAGGAGTCATATAAACTACTTACCCTGGATATTCCAGCCTCCACTGATTTGCAAGTCAGACACTTTCTGAGCCTGAGGTGATTTCCATGTAGTCAGCAACCTGCATAGATTGGTGAGTGCTAATGGCCAGCTTAGTCCATCATTCTTATGTATGAAGTCAGGATTGTTGATTTCCAGTATGTAACATATTTGATTAAATTTTCTTTTTTTCCTACTTTACTGACCAGTCCCTTAGCCATGCAATATTTTTTTGCAGTTCTGCACCATCAGCTCTCATCTCTACTATTCTGAAGGATTTAGTATCATCAGTACAAGTTTGTCAAAAGTTTATATTCACCCACTTTTACAGAACATTATACATAAATGAATTCACAAATATATATTTTCAATTCCACAGGTCTTGGCACAAAGCATTCTGGACCTCTCTCCCCTGAGAGAACTTATTATTTTAACCCCCTGTTACCTATCTTTTAAACAACTATTTGCTTTTGCAAAGGCCTTCCCTCTTATCCTTGGATGCCTAGTTTTGTAAAGAGATCTTGAGGGAATTCAACAAAGGGAGCAACCTATTTAATTCCTAACAAATGGCAGAAACCAAGGAGTTCTGCAAGAGAGGCTCTACACCACAGCTAGTAGCATAGCTGCTTTATCCCCACATTCCCCTGGAATGCTGAGGTAAATACCATGACTCGCTGTTGTTCATTTGGTGTCTTTGTTCTAAAACCAGTCACACACTTTTGGTGACTCAAAAGCGCAAAGCTGAGCTAAGTGCAAAGCATACTATATTCTAAAGCTGTATAAGTGCCTCACTCTTATTTGTAAGAAAGAACAGTTATAAACATGACATCTTTAGATGAGCTACACTCTTTCCATAGACATAAATATTTTCTAAATTAAAGTATCCATTAAAGTAATTCAAGTAGACCTGTTGCTATACACACACTCCATACTTAAACAGTGATGAAGTCCCAGCTATGTAGTCCTGCCCTGGTCTTGAGGCACCCAATTACCTTCAGTCCTACATATTTTTAGGATTATTTAGTCACTGAAATATAATCAAATATCCAAACACAGCAGAAATGCCACTGGTGTGGGTGAACACCAGTGAATTGCATTTCATACAGTACTGTTACCCTCTGTAAGTATTTAACACAAAAGCACATTTAAGAAGGGGGAAAAAAGCTGGGAAAAAAGAATGTTTCCTGCCTTGGGGCAATCTTCTCTCTGAGTTAGCACATTTCAGCTTGCACACAGTAACGCACTATATCATGGTACGATGTTCGTGGACTCACTTTTCTTTAGCAAGAACTCAGCTGCAGACAATGGTTACCAATAGACCACTAGAATCCTGATCTATATTTTTCCACAGTGGGAAAAAATATGAGTTCGTTGTTTCAGAGACTGAAAGTTTTTGTGCAGCAATATGAAAATTTAAGTACATCCATTATATACCCCCATGGATTTAGAGAGAATGCACTTCCTTGCCTCTGGAATAATTACTGGACTCAAAAAATGTCTCTCCCTCTAATCTGTCTTTCTGGCAACAAGGCCAGCCCTTTATCATTGCCCTAATGTTGTCAATTACTTTCAGTTAGTGCCAGATCCTTCTCATTAACGTCAAGAAAACATAAGCTCCTCTTTTTTCCCTGAATTCCCCTTACAGAGGCAAGTTTCGCCTGTAGTGGAGTGTGTGTCCAAATGCAGTCAGTGGGAATTGCTATATGAGGCTGTAAACATGCTGGCTGCCTAATGCTCGTGGTGCTTAAGACCTGAGTGGATGAATAAAAGAAGTTTCATCACTGTATGCCTCTCTTCTAACTCAAAGTAAGGATTAGGAATTGTGACCTTTTTTTCCATTGTAAACTAACAGGCATAATAATCCTATCATCATTTGTGGGTTTGCACTGCTGACTTAGTTGAGCAGTCTATATCTACCTTAGACAATACACCAAAGGAAAAAAAAAACAACCAACCAACCAAACACAAAAAAACCCCCAAGCACTTAGCCAGTGCAGCATGTGTGTCTGTGCAGGGACCTGCCTGTGCCTCCACCCAGCTGTTGCAGTCCTTGCAAATCCACCGTGGCATCCCATCACTTCACCCAAACCCACTCCCTCACCTCACACCACCTCCGGCATCTCCCAGCTGCAAATCCTTCCCACTACTCATCAGCACCAGATTTGGCAGAAGCTTTGCTACATAAATCTGTAACAGAACCCATGTTGTTGGGAGAGGGGGACAGTATATTTATTGCTTTTGCAGGGCAAAGGGGAAACTCAGATTACTAAAGCTCAGTTTTCACTGTTGATCGGGAGGTGGAAAAAATAGGACTAAAAGAAATGGTTTTACAAAGCATTTAAGCTGCCCACCCACAGCATGTACTCAGCATGTGTATTCAGGTCAGCATACTATTTCCTATGAGTCAGGTTCAGCTGTGCCTTAGCTGCATATTTAGTCAGAGTGATCTTAGCTGAAGCCTGTGCCATGAGGAGGCTGGCAGTGTCCAAATTTGTTCTAGTATCCTGGAATTTGCTCCTTTGAGTGTTGTGAGTCATTATAATCCTACAGAATTAAACTGTTTCTGTGTACCATTCCCACTGAGCTAATGAAATGGTTAAAAAACCCATCTGTGGCACAGAATAGCAACACAATTGTTATAGAATTAATAATACAATATTGAGGTGGGAGACACAGCTCAGGTGCACCTACACCAGTATTAAGTAGCTGAGTCTTTTGCTGAGGGAAAAAGCCAAGGCTTCTTTTCATAATGCAGTTCTCTTGCCTACTTCAAGTTCTTATTGCGCTTGTCTCAGCGAGTAGTATGACTGTCAAATGTGGGAAATAGTCACAGAGCTGCTCACAGGAAACCACTCTGCCCTCAGAGGGGTGGTTGCTCACCCATGCTTGCTCTGATGCCATTAGCATCTTTCAACCTCTGGTCACTGTGGGCCATGGTTTGGGTGACATATGGACCCCTCTCCAGTTTCCCCAAGCTGAGTAATTATCAACCATACTGTTATGTCTTCAAGAGAAACAGAAGCTCCAATTCCAAATCCACCCAGTGAAATACCCATCTTCCTCTAACCTAGCTTGTCCTGGTCCCATGAACACTACAGAGTATACTTTGCTGAAAATTAGCTGCTTACATGAGTTCTCTGGATCTTTAAGGCTTGCTCAGACCGTTGAAAACTCAAGCCCAAGGATTGCAGTACTCTCAGTGTTGCAGCAGCATGTTGCATAGTTAAGAGATGCTTTTTTGTCTTACAATTCATAAGTACAACCTGTAATGCCTGTGATGGGTGATGGGTAACATAACCCCAAGGAATGGGGAAGCTCCAAAGTTTCTTACACACTAAGTAGAGAAGGGGAAGAGCCAGGAACAGCAGAGCAGAGGGGAAGACCAAGAAGTTTACAAGACGATTTTTCTTTCCCTGTGACTAGTGAGCTCATTGCTGTCACTGCAGGACTGAGTCCCTCTACCCAGCCTTGACTGCATACACAGAGAGGAGCAGTAGAATGACTCCCCACACCCAGCAACCATTTCACCAGAGGCAGAACAATTTACTGACTTTGTGTTAAATGGGTAGACTCATCACTTGGGATTACAATTAACATTGGAAGGAGATCCAAGAAGTTGTAAAAGTTTAAAGGGAAGCCTGTCATGTAATATTCTCTTCAAGTTAAATTATATCAAAAATCTGGAGCATGTGCTTAATAAGTAAGAGTAGAATTAATCCCCTAGCTGTCAGCACAACTGCTCTGAAATGGTGACTTACATCTAATTACATTTCTTTTTAAAGCCTAGTTGCAATCAGTTAGCTTCTGCCCTGGCTCACACAGAGAGGAACCATGGCTGTGATGTGAGATTACGTATCAGCACTACCAGGGCATTTACACTTGTGTTAAAATAGTTAAAGCTGAATGGAGTCAACACCTCCAAACTCATGGACAGTAGTGCAAAATGATAGCACGCAACCAACATCCACCAGCCCTTTTTTCCTGAGAAAGGGCATAGGAAAGTTTCTGTCTAATGTTCTCCTCTTCCCAGTAGCACTGTTCAGATCCATTTCCTTTTGTTCCTGTCTCCAGCATCTCAGCTGCCACCACTAACTGGCCAGGCGATACCACACCACAGAAATGAAAGCCAGGTGAGAGACTTCACAGCCTTGTTTTGGGATTTTTCAGGGGACCTGAATACCTCCTAATAAGGGAGGTTATGATAGGAGGAGCTACTAGAGAGCATAAGCTCATATGTTTGTAGGGTCTTCTTAATAGTGTTATGTTTCCTAAGACATTATAATAGTGAAGCAATCTAACCGTCTTAGAAAAGCCTTTCTGATTTTTCTTGCCTTTTTCTCCTAGATGAAAGGGATTTATTTTCCTGGCTTAATGTCTATTTCCGTACCGAGGCCTGTGGGATATAAGTGCATGAGTTTTATTAGCTCTGTTTCCTCAAACGCAAGTCAGTAGCAAAGGATCATATCCCACATGCTACTTGCTTGATTTAATATTGCAGTAAAATAAGAGACTTTTAACGCAGGAAATACTTCGTACAGCAAGCTAGTGTAACATTTTAGGCCTACAATTTCAGACTCGTTTGTACCACTTCTCAAAATGAGGATTGTTACTAACGAGGAATTGATAAAAAAAAAAAAAAGGAACCATGTCTGACGAAACAGGAGTGGTTCTGTGCAGGGCCAGGAGTTGGACTCGATGATCCTTGTGGGTCCCTTCTAATTCGGCATATTCTGTGATAATGTGATTCTCTGAATTATAAGTCACAATTGGTCTTTGTATTAAGATGTATCAACTCAGATATGTGTTCATTCCTAGTGTTCTGAAAGCACATCTCATGGCTGACTTGTCCCACTCTGTTCTTCTGCACACTTAGAAATGCATTTTTTCCAATAGGGCCAACTGAGGTCCACAGTAACTTTTCCTAGTGCATGAAATAAAGGTGGTGAGAGCACCCTCTCCTCCCAGGTCACACCAGACTACATTAGACATAAAGCTTATATTCCTATTGAAAAACATATCTCATTACTTTTTTCAAAAATTTTTTTTATTAAACACCCTCTAGATACAACTGATCGGTGCTTTTAATAATGTATTCAGGTTTTCTCCATCAATCATCAATAAAATTGCTCTTTCTTTTTTTTTCATTATTATTGAAAGATTAGCTCCACCATGCAGCACTAATTAGGGAGGAGGATTGATTGAAAAGGCAGCATTTCATTGAACAATCGTTATTTCCCTTTTTTTGCCAGGTTAAGGCAGGCTTCTGACATTATTTTTACATAACCTAGCCTGTAGAGATAGAAGCAACATCCTGCAGAGAGCAGAAACTACTTGCTTAGGAATACATCTATAAACCTGACAAGAATCAGCATCCAGAGACTGCTCCAGCTCCTGTCCGCAGTCTTTAAAGTTTTCAGCTGAAGTATAGTGAAAATGAGTTTCTGCAGTGCTGGATCCTAACCAGAGAGAAAAGTGGGTACTGCGGGTTTTCTGAAGTCAGGAATCTTCAACAAAAAGCAACAACAAAAAAACCCTTCCTTGCTTTTATTTGATAAAAGAGTCTGTAGGAACTGTCTGTGTGAGGAGGGTAAGAAATACGTTATTTTCTCTGGCACTGGGAGTGCAAATGAAAGCTTCCAGCAGGCAGTTTTGCTAATAGGAATTGATTTAATGTTATAAGTGGTCTCTGTGCCATCCTGGGAATGCAAGCTGGGGAGGGCTCGCCCACTACAGCTGAACCTGCGCTTAATCCAAGTGAGGACAAAAAAGGATAAGCTAAAGGTCTCAGACTAGACACAGACACCCAGCACCTCTCCTCTCCCTCAAAAGTGAGAAAGTTGAAATCTGGATATCTGGCCAGAAATCACACAGCAGCAATATCTTTGTAGCAGATGGAAGTAACCCCAGAAGAGACATGTCCACTCCTTGGTATGTGCCATTCTGCCTTTACATTATGGGTTAGAAAGGGGCCCAAAATACAAAATATGGATATCAATTTGGCCTAGACGTACCACTAGCTTGAGAAGATGAAGTTAGACAACATAAATTCCTGGGCAGGATTTGTGTTCGCTTCAAGTTACCTGAACTTGGAGCTGGTTGGGAGGAGGGCTGAGGTATAAAGGAATGATTTCCCTAAGAAATAGCTCCTGACAAACAAAGGTGGCCAGAGGAGTTGCTCCAGCTACAGCATCCAATAGCCTCTTTTTAAGTGGAGGTAGATTGAAGGAGATGAAAAAATAGATCTTTCTGGGAAATTAGGTAAGTTCATAAGGACATCTTGCATTATTTCATAAGGACCAGGGAGCTGAAGGGGTATCCAGCTTAGACCAGTAGCTCCCACAAACTGTGCTCAGTCCCAACAGCATTCTGAAAAATCCCTCACAGGTCTCTTCCCTTGAGTCAGTGGGTCTTTACAAGGAAAGAGAAAAGCCTGGACACTTCTAGTAGCTTTATTTCAGGACTCAGCCCAGGCATGACTGCACTGCAGTTTATTGTTTGTTCAACCACACAGGAGGAAATTCTCTCTCTGTCTCAGACAGAGAGGAGGTAGCTGGGATCCAGGAGAGGACCAGAGATGTTCTAAATACATAGGAAAAGGGTAAAGAGAAAGACCGGCAAGTTTTGTCTGAAAATAGGAGCTAAAAGGAAAAGGTATGCAGTCCCCTGTGTGTGTCCACTGCTAAAGACCACAGAAGCCCAATTTCCGACAGGGTTTTCATAACACTACCACAGTACTTAACTATTAATAGGAATTTCTCTCTGTATTGATGGGAAAATACCACAACACAGATGATTTCATTGATCTTGAGAAAAAGTGTGAAAATTAATTTCATCAGGGTCAAGGAAGAGCAGCTTTTCAAGCCTCTCCTCATTTCTCCACTTCCTAAAAGTAGGTGCCCTCCCTTGGCCTCACCTCCTGTATGAATCTTCTTCCCTTTCAAACCAAACCAAACCAAACCACCCTCATCTTCTGCTGCCTCAGGTCACCAGAGGAGAGCAGAGGAATGGAGGCACATGTTCCCCAGGATGAGCTCTGAGTCTGTCTGTAGATGGTAAGTAGGCCAAGAATGTTTAATTCAATTTTCCACCTTCAGAAGAATTTAAAAACTTGCTGAGATCACAATTTGCCATCATTTGACATTGCTCCCCCTGTCTTCAATGCACCCTGGTTCAGGGCTCCAGTGATTCACAGACTCTGCCATTTCTCTCCAAACCTCAGCATCTTCCCACGAGGCAGCTTCCCAGAGCTGTTTCTTTCTCTTTCTCAAGGAATCCCAGCACATTAGCTCCACCTCTCTGCACGGCTCCTCAAGAAAGTTCTTTTGTATAAAGCATTGGCACTGATAACTGCAAATGAAAGACAAATTCAGCAGATAAATGAGCTGGATATTATTTTATTGTAATTTAAACAATCATTTTTGAAGTGTGTAAGATTATATAGAACCTGTAATCAGAGCCAAGAGATGTCACTGAATAATACATGACATGCTATAAATTAAGGAAAGAATGATTATACGTAATAAAAAGAATAAGAAATTTCTTCTTGCAGGAAGGATAGGAACCACATTATTACTGAGGAGAGAGTGATGAAAATCACCTCCTTATGAATAAAGCAAGGGAAAAAGGAAATGCAAGAGAGAGTGGAAACGACCAAGAAAGGCTTGGCCAGGACTTAGTAAGCAAAGCCAGGGGCTTATAACTCTTCCAAACGCAGCAGTGCAGTGATGCTCGCAAGTAATTTATTCCACAACCAATGTATAAACTATTGATGAATATTTTTTGTTTTTCAAAGGGTTTGGCTTCCTACAACTTCTTGGCTGATAATAAAACTGGCATAATGACGAGCTGAGTCCTATACAGAAGTTGGAGTGTGAGGCAGCAGTAGAGCAACTTCACCTGTGCTAGTGTTACCAACCCTGTGTAAGGGACCCTGGAACAGGGTGCCTCACCAGGCCTGACACTGTGGTCACAGACACCACTGCTCTACCCACAAAGTGATCTCATTCCAAGTCAGCTAATGGGGCAAAAGTGCATTCATTCCATGGCAATTCAGGCCTCCATTATTTTCTATATTGAACAGCTGTATAATAAAAGAAATTGCCCGTGTTCAAGCACCCACAGTGGCTAATCACTGCAGATATGATCGTCAGCCACCCAAGTATGATGATACCTCTAAGGAGGTGAATGTGCCAGCCTGGTAACACCAACACTCAGAAGCTTCTTACTTGTAAGGACAGTCTTTATTAGTGCCTTGTATCCCAAAGGAAAACATGAGAGACTTTACCTTGTACCCTTTAAACCAGACTTAGTCATGGTTGAACAGAAGTTCACATAGTGTTGAACCACTTTTCACGCAGTTTAGAGGAAAAAGAAAAGAAACATAAAGATATGCCATACTGAGGACAGAGCAGCAACCTAACGGTGACTCCTGTCCTGTGGTCTGAGCCTCCTTTGCCTTGCAGAACGAAAAATAAGGTGGTGCCCATACTCCAGCCAGAAATTCTGCCACAAGGGTGAATGGCAGGGTCAGATTTGATAACACAAAGGGGCGTTTTCTGCAAACTTTAGTGACTACCCAGAGAACAACACAGTAGAGAATCAGACATTCATCTGCTGGGCTTCAAAACGTTCTCTGGAAATCAGACAAAATTAAACTCCCACTAAAGTCAAACCATGGTGTCGCCAGAATAGATGTATAGATAAAGATGTACTTTCAGCATAAGAATGAGCAAACTGCAAAAATCACTCTCACAACAGTTTAATTATCTTCTGATACCTATGCATTTCTTATATCTATGTACTGATACTCCTATCCCATAATATGCCAGCCCTTCACTAGTATTTCAGCATAGGTACGACAGCCTTTCAATTGCTTTCTTTCTTTACAGCCAGCAGAAGGAAAAAACCTTATTAGTTTGCAGCTTGGGATGGGAGTAGGAGGCAAAAGGGCTGCAGTGCTCACTGAAGAACAGCTGGGTCAGCAACCTGAGCCTGGCATCAGGCTGGGCTTCTGTCTATTCTGACTGGGTGGAGAAGCAAGTTCCCCAAATCCTAGAATAGAGGATTTTGCAATAAGCAAAATAAGTGTTTGTTGTCTGGGGTTTTGTTGTTTGGGTTTTTTTCAGTGGTGTCAATTCTGAAGAGAGAAATGCCCCATTAATCAGGAAAGAAATTATGTTACCACAGCAATTTAGCATGCAGGACCGATTTCTAAATGGAACAATATGCAGTCTTAACATCATGTCCTGAGTAATATTATGTACAATACATACTTCTCCATATCTCCTTCATTGTAAAATATTAGCTCTTTCAACTTCTACAGCTACAGTCCCTGATGGCTACATATCCATTTTTCCTTCGCTATCTGTTTACAGTGTCCAGCAGGCTGTCTGCAAAGTGCTCTGCTCTCTTCCTCACCCAAAATGCTGGGGTACTTTCCAATAAGCAAAAAAAAAAAAAAATCTACATTAAGACCTGCACCTTGCTCCATACATGCATCACGTCTATAGATTCTGTTGTGCTCTCCCTTGGCACCTCTGTGTTCAGGGTTAGTTTTCCAGCTGCTCTCACTTTCTTTGGTGTAAACTTCAAAGAAGCCATTGCAAAACCCTCCCAGTCTGGGCTGGTGTAAGGAGAGTAATGGACAGTCTTCAGTGGATGAAACATCAGAGTTTATTGTTTATTATTATGGACAGAATTGATAATTATTTGTTTACAGGGTCGTCTAGATAAAAATTTTTCTGACCAAAAATAACCACCTTCATAATTTGATTCTATTTAGAAAATTAAATTCTATGAAGATGATGTCCTAAATCCAAGAGAGAATTTCTAGGAAAAAAAAAGCTTTTTTGCCTAATTCAAGTGAGACTTGCAGTCTTATACCTTACAGTCACAGAAATGCATGAGCTCAGACAAGTACCTTGTGAATTCTGCTTCTCTCCAAGGCAACTGAAATTTTCATTTTAAAGATAAGAAGAAAAGCTGGAAATTGTCTTTTCTGACAAGTCGTATTTACAGATTTTTTTTTTAAATCTACATGCTTTTTCATAGTTGGCTTGCAAGTTAAAAACGTTGATAATACCTTGCTGAGTATTAAATATTAATGCAAATATAATTTATTTAAGCTTTTTTGAAGGACTCAATGTCATATCATGCCTAAAGAGACCCATTAACCACTCCTTGAAATTTTTAATGTTTTGAAATACACATGATCTTGATAACCCTCTCCTGGTTTTCTCCATCTCTACTTGCTAAATGTTTTAATCAAATTCAGTTGGTAAGGACCAGTAAATCAAAGAGGCTACAAACCAAGTTTAATAGGTGAGTTATCTTTCTAAATATTATTCTGCACTTACCTGGTCTCTTTCAGCAGAGATTTCAAAATATTTTATAAAAGCATATTGAGTGATTGATGAATTACACCTAATAACACCCCAGGAGGTAGTACAGTTAGATAAACAGAAACATAGAAAATTTAATTGTCCAAGGTCACATGGCAAATGATTTGTAAAACCAGGCCAAGCACCTAAGGAGTCCTAACTCTGGTTCCTGCAATTTTCTCTATGAAATGTGTCAAGCCTGATTTGCAATTGTCTTCATCTTTGTGTAATTATTTACTGCAGTGCAAGACAAGTGTAAAACAGGAGTAAAATCGATGCCAAATCAAAATAGCACAGGTATATGAAAGGATGAATAAGGGAGAAGGCAGCGCAGAATCCCTAAATTCTTGCCCATCATGACCAACTTGCCTCTCGTTCATTAACTGTCTTGTTTACCTACCAACTTAACTGATAAATTTAATAGTGCTCTGTTGACAAAAGGGTTGGCTAGTTATCATTTTGCTGATATATGACACTGCAGCAAATTAAATCATTAAAAGTGTACTGTAGGTGTCATACGACTTTTTCCTTATAGTTTTTCAGCAATGACATGTAGGTGGAATTAGAATGCAGATTTTTTAGTGTGTTGTATATCAGATGGCTAAAATCTGGGTTTTAAATTCAAAAGAATTCTCTTAAATATAGTATTATATCACATACATACATATCTGAACTCTCATATCTTGTTGCATAGGCTGTACTTGAGACTTGTATCATGCCAGACAATATTAAATCCAACTTAATTTGAACAAATTATAGAAATAGTAAGGTAACATACTAATATACTCACTGAAATACAAAGTTACTAATTTAGCAAACTCCTTCTCATAAAATTATCCCTTCCTGTTACCAGATAGCTAACACTTCAGAAAACACTCATTCTCAGTAGCAACTAACAAACATGTTAAAGTATGGGAGGGGTTAAGAGATAGTCACTAGACCCCTTATATTTTGGATTCATCCTACGTAGAAATTAACTGGAAATTTTATATTGCAAATATTTTTCAGTGCATAATGCATATCCCACATAATAAAATACTGCTGGGGAGGACAATATCTGATGATACTTTTTGTTTTCACTAACAACAAAAACTTTTAACAGTACTCCCATTCAGATGTAAATATTTTATTTTGACACAAAATGCTTATGTTTTGAAGCAGTTTGGCTGGATTTCACTGTAATGGCACGTTTCCCTATTGTGAGCTATAGGTCCGTGTCCGCCTTTGGCTGGATCAGTTTTCTTGAGCAGCCTCGCCTTTCCTGTTAAAAAACAGCCTTCTGCCACCACTTGCAAGACCTACATTTGGCTCCAGTTGGGGTAAATTAGAAAAAATGTAATTCAGAAACTGCATTATATGCCCATTTCATTGTTTCCTTATCAGAATTTACTTTTTTAATTTTTTATAATTCAGCCTTTTTTTCTTGATGGGATAAAAGTTAATGTTAGGAAAAACCCTCTAATTTTCATCCAGGTCTAACACTACATCTCCCAAACATGAAATCAAAAAAAGAAAGACAAATTATTCTTTTTTTTAAAAAAATGGAACTAGCACACAAAACAAAGCCAGCATTTTTAAAATCACAAAACCAGAAAAGACACTACAAGTCACTTTTAAATGAACTACTAGCTCATTTTGCTGAACATGGTATAAAAAAACCTGTTTTAAATCATAAATGGTAAGATACCAGATTAAGTGTTTTGACGATGATCCTTTGACTGAAGTGCTTTTTGTGGTACTGTCCATCCAAAGACCTCACAGCAATTTTCCAGCACTGATGCGCTAACTCCCATGACATTGACAAATACACTGCTGTTCTGTTTAGCACTTATGGGAGCTGAGTCACAGAATATAAAGTGTCTCACAGGAAGCCTTACAAGAAGCCAAAGTTTTCTAGATGTGTTGGTTCTGCAACTCAACAAGCAGGCAATTTCCTCCACCCTGCGGGTGTTCAGTTCAAAATCCCCAGCTATACCCTCAGCAATGTAGGTCGCTCCTTGCCCCCTCTGCAGCCCACATCACCCCTAAATATCCTCAATAAAGTATGCCTGGCCACAATTCTAGAAGGGTCTAGATGGAGGATTTTACGTGCTCTCCTTGAAAGTCACTCTCAGCTGCAGACCTACCCTAAGACACCTGACTTTTTCATCCCTACAGCTGGTGCCTCTTCCCAAGCTCTTGTGTTTTGCTCCACGTTTACATTCAGTTAACTCCCAAAGCACCCCCCTCACCTCACTCCCAATTCCCACACAAGTTGTTTGGAGAGGGGGTGGGAGGGTAATGACAGAGGAGGAGGAAAGTCTATGATTAAATGGACCCAAGATACATTCATGCTACAGCAAGAAATGGTTTTATCCTTGCTTTCCCCACCTCCCTTCCTCTCCTCCCTCACATCTATTTGCCTGCTTATGATCTTTATTTCTCTCACAAAGATTTGATAATACTTTCTCAGGGCAAGAAGAGGGATCATATTTGGCAGGAGTGAGTGGTGCAGTGGCTCGCAGTCCTCTCCCCAGCCACAGGCCATGGTTGCTCCCCCTATGCCCTGCCCAGGATCCTCCCCAGGAAGGGGCTGCACCTTTGCTCCTGTACATCAGGTGTCTTGCATGTTTGGGAGCATATGGAAAAATGCAAAATAAAGAGGAAGCAAGTCCTTCAACTTGGCAAAGACAGGACTGCTATGACAGAACCTTGGAAACCTCAAATGCAGTTTTCAATGTTTAACATTTTAAAATGACATCAGCATTGCACCACAAATATATCACCACAAATATATTTTAATATATCACTGCTTAAATCCATGCATTTTTGTCCCAGGTATTATATTTGCTGTAGAAAATGTACAAAAATTGCCTGCTACTACAGCATTACACATCTGAAATACGTTCCAGGATGTACCTATCTAACATCATAAAATATCAACACGTCAAGCAATTTTCATCTTGCCATCAACCACGTGTGTACATAAGCTAGGGAGTACTTACACCTTGTCTGAGGTAACACTGGTTTGCATAAACCGCCATTAGGCAATAATCACAGTGAATAATAGCCAGAATTCCCAGTACAGCACATTAATCTTAGGGAAGATGAGAGTGACCAGGATTAAAAAAAAAGACACCAAGATCAAAAGATCCTTGCTTATGCTGGCAGCAAAGGCTGGCAGACAAGGAATACGATGAACCCAAAAAGTACAAGCAACTAAACTTGCTGTTGATTCTTGTAAGCAATGTATGGACAGTAAAATCTCATTGGAGGTGTGTTTGGAGCATGTAAGGAAATGGAGAGAGAAAAAGTCTCACAGTAGGTGAATCTTCCTGGATCATGCCTTGTTTTCCACAAAGGCAACTAGAAGTGTTGGAAGTGAACTGCGGAACAGCCCTTCATACCAGAAAAACATACAGCAAAACAATGTTTCTTCCCTCCTTATTGAAAAGTAATATCAAGCCAAAGCACAAACCAGGGTTCTTCCTCAAGGCTTCCTATCAGGGCAGTGGGAGCCCCTCTTCTACTGCTCAGTTCAGCAAAACTGTGCAGGAAAGGGAGGTGATAATCCCCTGGCGACATTTCACTTAGCACTTCTCTGGGAGGCAATAATTCCTGTGTGCCACAGGAACCAGAGTAATGGAAGCAGGCTCTGTCTCAGAGAAGTGTGTTAATGTATTTGCAGCACATAAAGGCCATTATTATGAGCTTAGTCCAAGTTTTTATGAAAGCACTGTAAAGCTCTTATAAGGCCTTTGTGACATTCAGCACTTTCACTTCAGAGCTAGTGTTGTTTGGCAATCTTAAACACTGAGAGACTCCAAACAAAAGGAAATCCAGGCCTGACCCAGGGACCAGATATGCAGGTGGATTTCCACAAACTGAGGGTAAGTAAGCCACATCCTCCATCCCTTCCCTTCAAGGTGAGAACAGCAGTTGCGGCTGTAAATAAGCAAACATAAGCACATAGACACAAAACCAAAAGTAACAAAGGCTCACACTGGAGCTTTTCTAAATGAGGGCTATATGATGAGTTTCTCTTTTCACAACAGAAGGCTGGGAGCATAAAAACTGGAAAACTGACCCCCATCCCTTCCTTTTTTTGGACAACTTATTCCCTCCCCAGACATCCCTTGGCTCATTCACCTTGTAGGCACAGGTTCTCTTCAGCTTCTTTGTACACTTAACATCAGGTTTTCTTTCAAGCTGGTTTCTCTTCACCATCAATAACAGCAGTGTTTACTGCAGCCCACATGCTAACATATTCCTACACAATTTTAAGGGCTGCTGTGGACTGACATGTTTTGTGAAGAGATAGAAAAAATAAGAAAAAGCGAGAAAATGGGTCTAACCAGGGCTGAAAGTGTTGGGATATCAGTATGAAATTGTATCTGTAAATGATGGCCTTTGCTATTTTCAGCTATCGTTTCAGAAACAGCCGTAATGATGGATACCACCTTTGCACCTCAACTCCTTACTGGCAGCTGCACCCCTTGTCCTTGTGGCTTTGCCACTGATGCAGGAGTAGGAGATTCTCCCCAAGCAGACAAGGAAAGCAGAGCAGCTCTGCATGGGACTGTGTCCAGTGATTTAGTTGCAGAGCTGCCACTCATTTTGCTGTGTTGCTGTAGAGAAGCTAATTAGCCCCACTGAGAGTCAAGCTTTATTAGCCTCAGTGCATGTTTGTTAACCTTCTCTTACCATCAGGGACAACATTTGGCCAGCACAGGACAAGGGTCTTTGCACCAGGCACCTGCATATAGACATGCCACGTGTTCTGAGTCTGTCCCTGGCGCAGTGTGCTGCTCCAGTTTCCCCACTGCAGTGGCCAGGTGGGGAAAGTGGGGGCATGATTCACCCTGCTCCCCATTTCTTTCCCACTACTACTTCTCCCACATGCAAGCATGGAAAAGGGCATGCACCAGTTCAGCAGAAACAACATTCTGCCCTATAGCTGCTGCCCACCATAAGAGTAACCATACACACTTCTATTACAACAGTGGCGTTACTCCAAGTTTGGAACTAAGCAGAGGTTTACACTCATTCAACGCTGTCAGCTAGTATTTTGCACCTACATTCCTGTTACTCCAACTGCAGTTTAGACCCAAAGTGCCAGGGTTACTTGCTACTAGCAGGACTGAGGATATCTGGTGATGGACCATGCTTTGAGGCACCTTGCCTCCAACCTGCCTCTCCACACTGGATGCAGAAGACTGCATGCCCATGGCAAGGCACCAAAGGTGCTCAAGTTTACAGAATTCCTCAGGGGCTGCAACCGCTCTGTTGTGGAGCAAGTGTGGAAGGGACTGAACAGCGTGTATGTGCATGGAGATTAGGTTGGATGGTGTCTGTAGGCTTCTGCTTAACCTACAAAGGGGTGAAAGAAAGTAATACCCTTATTCTGAAGAGAAGAAAATAAGGGAGACAGTTTGATCAGGACCACACAGAATTACTGTGCCAGAGGTGGAAATCAAGGCTGCCTCAAGTCCTTGCCTTCCTCTTGTATTACAAGCCCAGCCTTCCTGCTCTAAGCAAAATTTCAGTTATTACTGAGAATATGAATAAAGGTTGTGCATCATCTTTAACAGAAATGGTGTTAGACCACAGCTCAGATGACCCAGGGCATTGGGAATGAGTTCCTTAAGCCTTTTGGCTGCACCCCATGAGCCGATTTCACTTGCAGAGGATTTCTGGAACCTGTTGCCCTTCTGTACTGAAACAGTTATGCAGATGAAGACCTGGCTTTCCACAGCATCTTAAGCCTACAGGTCTGCCCGTGATCTGCCTCCTCCAGCCATCCCTGGGCTCCAACGAGCACATCTCTGCGGTGTCTCTAACAGGCACAAGCTGTCTCTATGGCAATGACAGACAGGAAACGCCTGAGAAAGATGCTGCAGAAAGGACTGTCTGGCACCAGGAGGAGACAGCAGAATGTGCAGAAGACCAGAGGGAAACATTCCCTACAGGCTTAGGAAAGTGATGTGGCCATGGGATGACAATAAGTGACCCACAAGAGGAACAGCAATCAGTGTCAGTTTTCTTCAAGTCAGGTTTTCCTTACCACTAATGTTTTCATTACTTTTTATTTATAAGAGATTAAATTTTAACTACAGAGTACTATAAAAAGTGCTTACTGCACACCACCCGGCTCAATCCTCATCCGGCTCCGGTAAACTATGAAATGTAACCTTTCCAGCTTTCTAGTGCAGAGCTGCACTGCATGTTTTGTACGTTGTTGCAGCGCAGTAAGGTGTGTTACGAAATAACAAGTACTGCATAAGAGTGCTTTCAGGTGCTCTCCGTATTTGTGTCAGGCTTTTCCCTCTTCAGAACTGCAGTTAAAAGGCATTAAATTAGCATAAAAACCACATTTGACTAAAAACATACCTACTATTATAACTGATGATTCAGAACAGGAAAGGAAAGAAAGTAAAACCTTCTAATTCACTCTTCCTTATTTATTGTTTGTTTCCCTTTTAACACTTCATTCAGACAAGAACAATGAAATGGCCTTGTCAGGCTCCGCCTCTGTTTATAGCTACCTTTCAGTTCTCAGATACTAGTGTCTTCTTGCCTCATATACAGGAACAAAGAAAGTACGTTTAAAAATGTACATCATCTAATTTTGTCAGATTTTGATGTGTCACTAGAGAGAATGCAATAAAATTCTCCAAGCTTCTGCTTCTGCTACAGACTGAACTACTGATCATGATCAAGACAATATGATAGGGATTATTAGTCATATTAATTGTTGCAATTTGTATTCACAAATTGGTTTTAATCCTGCATGTACCTATTTGCTTTCAAAATCCAACAAAACCAGAAAGGCCACTTCTATATTTAAATCCCTAACAAGAAGTTATCTACAAAAGCTGCTGCAGTTCACCTCTATAATTTCAGGGGGCAGATTAAGGAACAGTGTAAATTTTTACTTACACCAAATAAAGTAAGAAACAATGCAGCATGTATTTGCAGGCTTATTCACCTGTGCTGTATCCCTATTCCGTGCTCTTTCATAGCCACTTATTCTCTACAAGTGGGTAGAAGTGAGGGAGAACGTGGGAAGGATGAAATACTGGGATAAGAAGTATATAATCCTGAAGTCAATGAGGAAATCAATATATAAGTAATATATTCAAGTTACATATGTGTGTATAAACAAAAGATCAGTACTTATATATAAATCTGCATATGGTATATGGAACTTTTTCTGAAACTACTCCCTGAGAACATATATTGCTGCCCTACTGCTGTGGTTTTCAAAACCCACATCTTTTCTAAAAGGGAAAATGTCTGCACCTAGCAGATTCTAACTTTGTGTGGGTGTGTAACCGACTTGGTTACCAAAGAAACTAGTTCATGTTCTACACCACTTAAAACTAATATTACTATTAGAATAAATAATTTGAAGCAGAGGAAAGGAAGGGAAAAGAAAAAAAAATTACTGCACTGCAGATTTGTAACAACCAATTAATGGCCAGGGAGAGAAATGCCATAGCCTCTGTCACAAAATTTTCAGTCTCCCTACACCGACCAAACAAGCCTTTGCTTTCAATGCAAATATTTCAAACCCAAGCCTACACTGCTGTGTTCACGCACCACTGCACTGCCTACACGACGTGTTTTCTGCATAAGTGAAGGAAAGTTGCAGACATCTTGTACTGCTGCCAAGACACTCTGACACTTGCTCACAGACACTCTGCTGCTCCTGCTGCCGCTGCTGCTGAGGAATCCTCTGACTCCCTACACTCCAGTGCCGTACCTGGGCACTCCCCGGCTGCTTACACATTCCGCCTTGGAACTGGAATTGCCTTTCTTCTTTGCAGCAGCACTCTATACCTGGGAGGTGAACAAAACCCCAAAGAACGGAACGTGACCGTTTCTTTGGGGCAGAAATATTGTATTACTTCACATTCGATACGCTGGTAGGGTAACACCCCTATGCTTTATACAGCCTCACGCCAGCACCGCCAGCTGCTTTTTTCAGAGATTTTGGCCGGTTTTCCCAAAATGTCACAGCAGTCCTATGGGTCCCTGCCCATCCCCGCGGAGCCGCCCCCGCGGGGCGAGGCGGGCACGGCGGGCACCCCCGACCCCCGCCCGGGCAGCGCTGCCCGACACAACAGCGCTGCCCGACCCAACACCGCCGCCCCGCGGCCCCGCTGCCCTCCGCGGGCTCCTCGCCCGCGCCTTCCCTCCTCCCACCGCCCCTTCCTCGCCTTTTCATCTCCCCCTGGAGCGGAGTGCGCGGGAATGCCCGCGATCGGGGGGGAAGGCGGCGGCGGAGGCGGTGGGAGCTCACAGGGGGCCTGAAGGGAGGGGAAAAGGGAAATCGAGGACATAACAGGGAAAAGCAGGAAACTCAGGATCTGATACGGACGTAGGGCACGACTATGCCTCATGCAGCAGCCGGGCAGAAGAGAGGATGTGGCCCTGCCACAGGGCTAGGATTTGGCAGAGAGCAGCCCTAGAGAGCCAGCGAGCCCCGTGGTAGGCTCTTTCCAAGAACTGGAAGCAAGGGGAACACACACCATCGCAGTCAGTGTAAATGGAAGGCGCTGTTTTCCTCACAAGAACTAATCGACTTTTTTTTTTTTCTCCAGGTAATCCTCTGTTTATAGTCTGTGGCTGGTGGCATCCCCAGTGAACGCTGAAAGCAGCAGAGCCTCAGCAATGGCAAATGGGAAGAAATTACAAAGCTTTACCGAGAGACAGGGGAGCTTAGCAGTCACTCTCGACCCCGAACTCCACCTTACTGAAGGTTTCCCTTTTTCATTATCTTTCTTCTCACACTATGAGCTTGATTGTGCCAAAGCCGGGTCATTCTTCATATCCTGCTCCCTTTCCTCTATCAAGCTGCAGACAGTTTCACCTCTGCCCAGGCCATTCCACGCCACCTGGACCTCTGGCTACAGATCAGTGACCCAGGGATTAGTGTCACTTATCTTGATTTTCTCTTTCACTCAGAGGATCTCCTATCAAGAAGACAGATAACTTTCAGAAGCCAAAGCTGAGTTCACCCACCTTACTGCACCTCTTCTCCACTCAAGCCCTTTCCTCCCATACTTTTATCCAGACAAAATTGTGCTTCCCAGCTCTCAAGTATCAGAGTCCTCAGGCAGGCAGACGTAGTAGTGAGAGACAAGAACAAAGTTTGATTTGCAAGAGGGTATACAGCTACATAACTCACGAGTCTTTTCTTTAAATCTTCTTTCCTCTTCATTCCAGTCACAGCTACATTCCAGCACCTACAGCAAATGACAGAGGGTTTGGCCTCCAGGAAACAGACTCATTCCATACACAACTCTGACTCCTTAATTGATCCTGGACAGCTTAAAAGGAATGGCTTAATCTCAAAAAAATCTAATGTGTTACCATGTAAGTGAAATGTATGTTCACACTGAGGCCAAATTAAGGTCGTATCGGCATCTCAAAGTAGGTATTTCTGAACATTTCAGTGCCTGACTCTGCAACATGAACGCTCTTTAATATGTATCTGTATATAAATTCTGGAATGGGGCCGGGGGACAGAGTGGGGCTGTTTTTAAAGCAAATGGCTTCCCATCCCCCACATGAATTCCTGAATGCAGTATCATCTCAGAGGACCCATTGGCAGATCTGAAGTCTTGGTATAGAGACTTTGATCTCACAAGCCAAGAAGGAAACTTTTCAAGGGAGAATAAAACACTTCCTTTACTATGATTGCCACTACTCTTCTCTGGCAACAGGAGAGACACAGAAACACAAAGAGAGGTGATGTGTAATGGTGGTGAAAAACGCAACTCCCTGTTCATTTTCCGATATGTTCCTCGAAACTGGGATTCATTCTCTTTTTGTTATATTTGACCCACTAGTCCCAGTTCCCCTCTGCACCATTATTCTCCATCAGCTTCCTAAGATTTCTGTATCTTCATGGACCTCTGTTCCTCTCCATTCCAGTCAGACTAATTCACCTTCCATGAAATCAGAGGAGGACGCATTAAAAAAAAAAACACAAAAAAAAACCCAAAACAAGAAAACAATCTCTCTGAACTTAGTAGAATTGCCAGGGACCAGAGCAGCCCCTGGCTTCCAAAAAAAGCAATTGCAAAGCCCCAAACAGCATATAGTGTGGTTTAAGGAACCATCTCTCAGGAACCATCTGCTAAGCATGTGCAAATAGTGACTTTTGAGATTATTATGATTTACTGAATTTGGGAAGAATTTTACAGGAACAGCAAGAGGAGGCTCTAAGTACTACGGTGACATCAACATTACAGAATAATGAAATACTGAGTTTTAGGAATAGCATTCATCTTCCATGAACTAAAAATGTATGCTTGCAGCAGCATTGAGGAAAAAAATTACTCTTAATGATTTCCTCAAATGTACAGTAAATTTCACTGAAATATAAAAGTCTTTCCTTGTATGATATTCCCATGCAGTCAAAATAAAGTGTGTGCTTTCAGGTGCTAAGCCAAACTCAATTAGTATTATACACAAACCAGAATATACCCTGAATTCTGATCAGAGGCAAGCTGATGATTCATACTGCCATGGTCTGCACATTTGGATTTGCTAGGAAAGCCAGTGTACAGCTTGATAAGGGGTTTTGATCCAAAAATAGGCACACATGCGATTTTAAACATTTACCTTTGAAAATTAGGTTTTGACACTGTGCTTTAATTGTGTGTCATCTAATGCTGATGGGCACTTACCCAGGTAGAACATCAGCTCCTCAATTAAAATGTAAAGCAACGTGTAACATTTACAGTAATGTAATTCTATATTCATGAGCAGAAACCACTGTTTGGAATGCAGCTTTCATAGAAAGCAAACCCCAAAACCCTATAAAGATTAAGTGTACATCACACAGTAGGTTAATTCCACGCTTCTCTTTTTGTCTCAGGAACATCAGAAACAACCAGAAAATCAAGCCACTCCTATGACAAGCATGTAACAGAAAAAGGAATATGATGGTTTTTCATTTTGAATACACACCTGCCTAATTATCTGATGGTTCTGAACTGAAAATGTTTGCCTTAAGAATAAGTGCCCTCTCTCAAATGCTGTATGCATTTCACCTGCTTGTAAAAGGTACACCTGTGACTTACTGCAGTGGGTTTCTTCCAGCACTGTACATTCTGTGCTTTGTCATGAGAGACTTTTAGTGCTTAAAAACAAAACCAGGCAGACTATTGTCTTACCTCAAACACAGTACTCAAAGAAACCTTCAGCTACTGTCCTGCATATTCTTTACATGGCAACATGGGGTAAGCAAGTAACAGAACATATTTAAGGGCTATTCAAATATGGCTGCGCTACCTTTTTAGTGATCATATGTTAGCATAAGGGATGTACGAATAGCAAATCCCCTGCTTTATAATAATGTGGCTAGGTTTTGTTTGTTTTGCTTCTTAAAGGTCCTAATTGCTCCTCTTCTCTTTTCTCCTGATTATATAGCCAGTCCCTGGCTTCATTCATGGGTATTTACAGCAATGCAGAGGAAAGATATGTTTGTGACAGACAGAAAGGACAGCAGCAGCTCAAGGCATAGGAGCACGGAGGTACATCCAAACTCTTGACAAGCACGTGCCTGGTACAATTTTCTGGTGTATGCTGAGAAAGCACTGGTGCAGGGCTGTGACAACGGCCATCTGGGATCCATTTGTGGGAAGCTGAAAATGGGCTGGTTAAAGAGTAGTTAAAACTCACTTCCCCTTTACTATTCACTATATTACTTGGCTTATGTTGACATCTAATAACAGTTGATAAAACATAACAAAGCATAATATTAATGATCTTACAATAAGGGTTCTCTGGTCTGAATACAACTCTGCATTGGCATATCATACTGTATTTCCTAAATGCTGTTAAATTGCTGATTCCAATCCCTATGAGAGGCAGACAACCTTTATCATCCCAGTTTTAAAGATGGGGAAACTGAGGCAAGGGGAGACTAACAGTGAATTGCCCATGGAAACACAGCAGTTGTAGAACCTGATTCCTGCAGCTTTCAGTCCTTGGTCCATCATTGTGCTGCATCCTGTAAGTGATGCAAAAACCTCTGTGATATTTTCTAAAATCTACTCAATCTGATACCGGTTCATACACACATTCCAAAAGACTGGAGAAAAATTACAATTTCTTTTTTAAATGTCCTTTACTGAAGGTCTCTTACTTTATAGCCAACAACACTGTCAATACGACTCAATATGCAATCTAGATGCAGGTGGAAGAATGTGACAGAGCAGTATGAAGACAACTCTGAGTCAGAGTGTGCTGTCCCAAAGCTGTACATCTGTAATTTATATTCAGATAATTGTCTTTACTAACAGCTTTAGAGACACAAAGCCTAGCCAAAGGCTGTAAAGGGGATGTAAGTCAGAATGTGAGGAAATAAAGCAGGGGAGAAATAGGTGGAACAGCCCTGTCTATACAGCTTGGCAGCTCTACCAGGGACTTCCACCAAACCCACATTTTCTTTTCTTGTAGGTGAGCTCACTAGGAGCTGTTCACTATGCTCAGTAATAAGGCTCTTTGTGTCTGCAAATCACAAGCTGTTTTTCTTATACTTCAACAGTTGTGGATACGTAACCCCTAATCTATCCTTTGGCCATATCCTGGAGTCACAGGAAATAGTGCTGGCTGACAGAGTCCTCAAAGATGCCTAGTCCATTCTTCTACACCAAAGCGGGATTAGCAATATTTACGTCACACCTAGTACATTTATCCAGCTTGCTTTTAAAATCCGCCACTATTGGAAAGCCTGCACCCTTCCCAGGTGACCCGAGTTCTCCACATTACTATTAGGAAGGTGTTACTGTTTAAAAGCTCCTTTATTATCTGACTTAAACATCCCCTGCTTTTATTTAAGCCTATGTAAATACATATAAAATATTGTCCTAGTTAGGACAGCTGAGACCAGTTCATCATGGTATGGGTGTAACCCAAAACTGTGTATTCTATAGCCTTCCATGCCATTTCCCAGAAATTGTTAGCAGTAGAGGCCTGCGAGATAGGAAGATGTTCCTGTCCTCATACCTATGGGTTTCCCTTTCCCCATCCACGACGTGGGGGAGCCCAGCTCTAGTTCCTTCTCCGTCTGATGAACCATTTCCGACGTCTGGTGGGACGGGGAAGGGGGACTCCAGAAACAGGGTTTTTCAGGCCCCGAGCCTGGAGGGGAGAGGTGCCCTCCCCTCCCCCCACCACCCACGTGGCTCCATGGCAGGCACAGAGGCAGCACACCGGGCGTGGAGAGGAGGCAAGAGAGAGTTTATTGTTGGGAAGGGGTTTATAAGGCTTTTAGGAGGGTCAAAGGGGAACCAATCACGAGTTCAGGGTCACACAGAAAAAACCATCAGGTAAAGGGTCAACAGCCAATAGGAAGGGGTTAAACAAAGGACCAATGGGACACCTCGGGACACCTTTCCCAGGACATTGCTGCATGGGAGATAACAGTTGCTGTGGGGGGTGTTGGGAAGAAGAAACACGTGTTTGCAAAGGGACCACAAAGAGCCATTTTAAGACATGTTTAAACAAGTTTCTCATCAGGTATAGTGCTACACATACCCTTTTATGGAATTCCCTGCTCTGAGGGAAGAACTGAGCATCCTCATACCCTTTTATGGAATTCCCCGCTCTGAGGGAAGGACTGAGCATTCCTGCCTGAACTGGAGAATATACAAACTTGGAGTTTTGGAACCTTTTTACCACTCGTGGGATCCAGAGGAAGACTGCAGCTCACTGCTCTCAACCAGCCTGAGACCACCACCCTCAACTGGACTGCAATCACCACTCTTGACCAGACTGCAACAGCAGTCTCACCACCAGGTTTTCCCCTCACTTTTTCCTTTGGACTCAGGGGGCCCAAAGAACACCACTCTGTTCATGCCCCAAGGTGCTGGGTTATATATTTGGGGTTTGTGGGTTAAAACCAATTGTTTGTCTGTATAATTGTACTTATTGTATTATTTTATTAAATTGTTATTCTGATTTATAATCTCTCTTTTGAGTTGAGTTCATTTCCCCTGCTGGTTTACCTTTAAACCAGCACAAATATATATAAATAAGCACATATATATGCCATATGTATGGTGTACATGTGTGTGCATTAACATACACATCTGCATATATATGTGTGCATATGTATGTATTTATTCCTAAATCTGAAATCAGATTCTAACCTATTTCAATAGCTCCATGTGTTTTCTTCTGCTTTCACTTGCAACCTACTTGTTTTGCCTATTTTTGTGTGAAGACACATAAACAAAAGAGAAACATTCACACTATTCTAGGAGTTACCCTCTGACAAAATCCCTGTATCTCCAGGCATATTTACTAAACTCCAAGTTAATGTTTTGTTTTACACTAAAACTTCTTTGCATTAAAGGTAAAGCACTGCTTTAAGAGATAAATAAGTCATACATTTTATACACTTTATAACTGTGATAGTTAAATTGCAAATTCCTATTTTCCTAAAATAATTTATCCACAAATGATACCTCTTTTCTATTTTGGTCCCTTGAATCCTGAATACTATAATAGTTTTTCTAGTAGTATTCTAATATTAGAATATTCAAGGTTATTCTAATAAGAATTCTAATATTGTGTACCAGGGGTAGCATATATATGGCTATGCTTCTTTATTGGCTCATAGACCTTTTTCCCAAAGAATATATTGTTTAAGTCTGTCCTCTTCTTCTTTGGACAAATCCATGTTCTTGACAAAATTTGTACATTTCCTGTGCGTTTTATTAGGAAGCTGTATCATCCAGTTATCCAATACAACTGCATTCAATTAACATCAACCAAACTGGGACACCAAGCAGATTTATTGTGTTGTCCTGTCTGCTTGTTTTGTTTCTTAAAATGTAGTATGAAAGCTGTAAATTGACTCGTCTGATTATATTAGCTGTAACATTTCAGTACATCAGGACCACTCAGACTGCATTTCAAAATAAGAACTTAATCCATCTTTCTGCAAGGAAGGACTTTTTTTTCAGGCCATTACTATTTATGGCAAAGGAAAGACCTTTCCTAAGGCTGACAGAAGCATCACCAGTCACTGTTTTAAAACAAACAGGTGAGAGGCCGTGATTAGTAATCTGGTCAATCACAAATATCAAATGGCATAGCCAAAAAATATAGCCAGAGAGGGATCCAAATGTTTCAGCTTCAAAAGCAAATCTAGATCTAACATAATATGGGAGAACCCAAACAAAAGTGGAACTGTGTTTTCGTGCAGCCTATGCCAATATGCAAGGGAACAGATCCATCCTTCCCCTCTACTGAGTTTTCATACAAGCGGAGAGAAAAAAAAAAAAAAAAGCACAGGCTCCCTGTTACATTCCAGGGGGGGTTTTTTCAATCTGTTCATGTTAATGGTACAGTTGGGGATCTCCGGTTTTTGTGTCATCACTGCCAGCAGCAGGCTAATGGAGCATCTCAGAGACAGACCACAGAGCTGCAGTTCCAGTCACACAGGGCACTTTCCTCTTTTCATTATACTCTGTAAAAGATGTCACACATGCTTTCTCTTAGCAGTCCTCATGAATCAGCAAAGAGCTGCCCAAGAGTGACCACCAGGGCACTTGGGAAAGAATCAGGTGCCAGCTGTCAGAGTATTTCTTGGTGATTTACATTCTTTTTGTATATCTCTGTATCCAGTAGAAGGAACAAGCCAGCAAGGAGCATTTACATATTTGCATTTTACAGGACACACTGCAAAAAAGAGATGTGGTCATGCCGGAGCAGGAGGGAAGATTTCTTTCCTTTTAGCAGATGCAAAAAGATATTCCAGTTCCCATGACTTCTCCCAAGATCTGCATTAGCACGTTCAATTAGAACATGTGTGTCCTGTCACGGGTGGCAGCACGTCAGGGTACTGGGGAGTGCAGAGCCAAGGTGCGCAGCCATAGCTTTTCTCCATCTTTGCCTCTCTCTTCCCTTCCATTTGATGAACACTAGGGGCTTATACACACCAAAGAAAATATTACAACACAATTGATTTTGTCAGTCGCCTGTTTCAGGAGGCAAGAAATCAGCCATCTTGAATTCTGGCAATGAAATCTGCGGATGCAGATTGCAAAATGTGTGGCCATCCCTTGGCAGGGTATTGCTTTATGGTCTGTACATCGGGTTAAGAAGGCAGCTGTTGTTCACACAGCCCCATCCTTCATGACCCAAAGGACTGATGTAGAGAGATGCTTTGTGATGCTGCTTTGTTCCTCTATTTCATTTCTGCTTTCTCTGTTTAAATAATCACCTTAGTTTTCGGGTTCTTAAACTCTGATCATGCTGTTTGTGCCTATGGTGCACCACTCCTTGGTGCCATCCAAAAGAAGGTGGGACTGAGGAAAGAAAAAGAGGAAAGTGAAGTTTCATTGATTAAATATGAACAACTAACTGCAGCGAGACCGGCTTTCAATTTCCCAAGGTTGCTTCTAGAAAGCCCTTTTCAGTACAAGCAAATTGCCATCCTTGTGGGAGAAGTGCAGCACATATGAGTGAAAGGAGTGATACTTTTGTGTAATATTCCTACTGTGATGAGACCCAGGCTGGAAATAAGAAGGAGGCTTCCTTCTGCTTTGCTTTTCTGTTAACTGCAAATGGACAAAAGCTGCAAGTTGTGAGGATCCCTCACCAATCAGCAATGGGAGATTAACTTTATCGTTAACCTTGTCTGTGTCCTCACCAATTTAATTGGCATTGGCCCAGGTCCCAGACCTAGGGCCAAGAAATACAGAGCAGAGCTTGATCGGGTGATCCAATGAGAGCTACTGCTCTCCCTTGCCATCCTGGACTGGCTACATGTCATTTTGATCCCTTGGCACAAAGCACAATGTCTTTGCATGTCACCAGCAAGACTTTCAGCAGGTATAAATGAGCATAACACAGAGAATGTCAATAAAAAAGCTTTTGCAACCCTTTAAAAGTCTAACCATAATTATTAAACTCTCCTTGAAAATTTTTCTTTTAGTTCCCTTAAAAAAAAAAAAAAAGTCTTTGTTACGCATCTCCTCGCTGTGGGTAACCTCATTCTCTCCAGGCTCCAGCTGGAACCTGCATCACACATTGCTCAGTGCCCTGTTGCAAAAAACATTCCCCATTCGCAGCACTAAATCCCCTGCACACACTCCTAAAATATCTTCTCTGGTTCCTCATGCCTAACTAAACAATGCAAAACCCTGATTTTCTGCATACCTCCCACAGCCATCCCAGCTGCTCCTGACACCTTTCTTTTCTCCTAGGCCCTCTTCACTCATCTGAAGTTACTCATCAGGAATCCACTCCTCCATCACTTCTCTGAGCTTTTTCTTTCATTGGACCACTTTGGGGGGTAGGTAGGAGAAGGAGGTTATTTTAAATAAAACCTTGTCAACTTCTTCCTCTCACATTAGTTTTAAAACTTGCCATTGTAACAAGATTTGAGCAAACGCATAGAGATATGCTCATTTCTAGATGCTCAAGTCATCCCAAAGCCGTCTGACCTGGGCTGTGGAGTGCTTAACCCACCAAGGCTTTGTAGGCCCTGGGAATGACAGCACATCATTCGTGCTAATCCATCTGACCTGTTTGTCCTTGAGAGCTCCTGAGCATGGGTCAAGGCAGTCTCTTTGTACAGAGAGTCAACAAATGCTTCACAGCAGACAGGTCTGCTCTTGAGAGCAGACTTAAACCCTATGCAGATGCCATCTTTTAGTCACATCTTTCCCATCTCCCTTTTACACTCTGTCCCCAACATTAGCTACCCTGAGGCATTCGCTTTGAAAGGACATAATCATATTGTTCTCCCCCTCATTATCCCTATTTCCAGCATCTGCACCTCATTGTATGGTCATCTCTTCCCATCATTCTCTTCTTAATTTAGTTTGGAATCTCTCTAGAGCAATGAGACATCATTATCTATTTTGTAAAGCGCCATTCAAGAGCTGTAGCAGAGTAGCACATACACATGATAGAAATCCTACCCTTCCAGTTCCTCCAAAAGACAGGTAGAGCTGGTTAATGCCCAGCACTCACTGCATGGCATGTGCTACAGGCTTTCCCCTACAACAGAGGCAAGAGCTCAGCCATGCTTTGGTCTTCACAAAGTGCTGTGAGAGGCCTCTAGCTATTCTGACAACCACATCACCACAGAATGTATTTTGATGGCAATTTTTGGAGTGACAGAGCAATGATGATCAGTAACAAGGTGATTTCAGTATCTGCAGAGTTAGGAGTATGCAGGTTTCCCCTCTGGTTTGGTAACGTTCACAGGATGCTTGTGGCATTGTAATGTACTCAGGGCAGTTCCAGCACACACAGCATGTGTCAAGCTACCTCACTTCCCACCCCTGTATGTCCATCCCTCCCCCACGGGCAACCCCACAGTCAAAGGCAGGGCGATTCCTTGGGCAAAGGGGAGGCAGAATTTTGCGGAGTAAAAAGCCATGCCTACCTTTGGAAAGATATTTCCATCACAGCCAACAGTGCAGCTTGATGTTGGTTACAACAGGCAATAAAACTGACACTGCTCTGGGAAGACAGAGGAACATTCCACAGAACTGCTGATACATCAGTTTTTTCCTCTATGCATCAGCAAAATGGATATATATATTGTTAATGGTTGGATACAATGATCTCAACTGTCTTTTCCAACCCTAATGAGTCTACGAGTCTTCCTGGTACCACCTATAGTTTACCCAAAGTTAAGGTGCTGAGAACTGAGCTGGATGTCAGGTCCTCAAACTAGTGTTCCTGAGGTACCCTAGAAAACTGCAAATCAGCCACTGAATGGTTACGGAAATAATTAATTAATCTCTCTTCAGTGTTAATGATGATAAAATATGTTTAATGGAGGCCAAAAACAATCAGCACAGATGATACTATCAGCAGCAATGACAAAAGGTCTTCATTTGTTGCTAATGACATAAAGCACTAGGCACATCCCGATGTTCCCCTGATATACAATGATGTGAGTAAGCCTGTGCTCAGATTTGTGTGCAGAAGTGAGCCGTGAGGGGGGAGTGCTGGACTGGGAGACAGAGAGCTAGGCTCTGAGGCCTGACCTAATATTGAATTTCACCCAAACTTAGGTCCAATCCTCTCCCATGTGTGTGCTTCTGCTTCTATTTCCACTTTTGACGTCTTCTTTAAATTATATTTAATTTTCTTTCTTAAACTTACGTAGGACTGATACAAGCAGTGAGGAGCCACCTCTGTGGGAGTGGAACTGAGCAGAGGCATGAGCGTATTACAAACCCCAGCAGCCCTGGCGCACTCTACAGGCAGCTGCACTGACCCCATAGGCAGACCACTCTCAGGAAGGATTCCTAGTCTTGGGCACGAAACCCAGAGGAACCAGGGGATGTTGGGACTTTACCTGCCGTACCTTGGCCGTGCTCAATTAAGCCATTCACTCACCACATTGGAGTGAAACATGGAAAGAGTTTAGCATTCAAGCTGTGTGACCTAGCTGTGAGAAGACAGCAATTATGTCAAGGAGATTTTGTGCATGAAGAGTCCGTGACAAAACGTTAGGTCAGGTCAGACACCACAGAAATGTAAAAGGGAGGATGACTGTCAGCCTTCAATAACCAAAACAGGGAGCCGCTGCCGTTTCATGCAGCAACACGTGCAACAGTTGTCAAACAAAAACTTCCTCTTCTCCGGTTTGTAAAACCACTGGCCTGGGGAGTAACTGGACTACCAACACGAGCACCTTTGGTTTGGGAAGTAGCAGCTTGGGCCAGGCGACAGCGCTAGGAATCAGCGTGCCCAAATATGCCAACAGCCACAGCGCTTCTGCTCGATTCTGCTACTTAAATGCAACTTGCGTTTAAAAACGAGGCCGTACCCCTGGATCGCATCCGGCGGGGACGGGCTGTACCTACACACAGGTGGGCAGCGCCGGGGATGCCGGTTCAGGGTGAGGGGAGCGACAGCGCTCCCCCGGCACGGCGCGGTGCCGGCAGGTGCGGGGCTCCCCGCGCGGGGCAGAACCGGGGCAGTGCCGGGGCGGCTCCGGGGGCGATGCCGGGCGGGCACGGACCGCGATCCGGGCAGGGACAGCCCCGCCGGCGGCACCGGCCTCCCTAATGGGCATGTGCGAGCGCCGCACATGCCCACTCGGGCGCGCGGGCAGTGCCGGGCTGCGCTGGCCCCGCCGCCGCGGCACCTGTGCGGCCGCACCGCGGGGCGCTGCCGTCGGGCACCCCGGGGCGCAGCCCGGCCCCGCCGCCGCGGGAAGTGCCTGGACGTTTGTGGCGGCGGGTCCCCGCGCGAAAGCCCCCCCAAGAAACACACCCAACTCCCCCTGCACGGGGGGCGGTCGTTCCGCGCCCCAGCGCCCTCCCGCCCGTCCGTGCCGCGGCCGGGCTGCGCTACCCCGCGGTCCCGGGGCCGGCGACTGCCGCCGGCGGCGGCGGGCGGGGCCGGGCGGGGCGGGGCGCGCCGCGGCGTCCCGAGCGCGGCCGGCGGGGCGGCCCCGGCGGGAGGCGCCGCGCTGCGCCCGCCGCCCCGTGCGAGGCGCCGCCCGGCGTGGCCCCGCGCCCCTGGGCGGAGGGCGGCGGCGGCAGGGGCGCCGCCGAGGGCTTTCCGCGCCCGCCCCGCCTCGCTTCGCCTGCCGCGGCCGGGGGATTAGTCAGCAGTCTGCGGGCAGCCCCGCTCCCGCGCGAACTCCGCGGCGGGGGCGGGGAGCGGCGCTTGCCCCTTCCCCTTCCCGCGGCGGGGCGGCGGCGGGGCTGCCCCCCTGCCCCCCCCGCGGGCGGTCCGCGCCGCCGCTCCGCGGCGAGGGGCGGCGGGTTGGGAAGTGAGGCATCGAGGGGCTGGGAAACTCCTCTCGGGCACGGCGGCGTTGCGGGAGGACGGGCGCCCGAGCCGCCCCGCGCACGCAGCCGGGCGGGCGCGCACACACCGCACACACACGCACACGCGCGGCGGCGGCCCCCGGCCCCCCGCAGCCGCGGCCGGCGGGGAGGCGGCGCCCGGTGGGGCTGCCCCATGGTCTTGCGGGGGCCGTGGGGGAGCTGCGGGGGCCCCGGCGCGGCGCTCGCCCTCCTGCGCGCCCTCCGCACTAGGATGTTGCGGCAGGTCTTGCACAGGGGGCTGGGGACGTCCTTCTCCCGGCTCGGCCACTTCGTCGCCAGCCACCCGGTGTTCTTCGCCTCGGCGCCTGTGCTTATCTCCATCCTTCTGGGCGCCAGCTTCAGCCGCTACCAGGTGGAGGAGAACGTGGAGCACCTCCTGGCTCCCACGCACAGCCTGGCCAAGATCGAGAGGAACCTGGTGGACAGCCTCTTCCCGGTGAACCGCTCCAAGCACCGGCTCTACTCCGACCTGCAGACGCCGGGGAGGTACGGCCGGGTGATCATCACCTCCTTTCGCAAGGCCAACATGCTGGACCAGCACCACACCGATCTCATCCTCAAGGTAACCGCGGCGGGTCCCCCGGCCATCACCGCCCCGCGTCCCGCCCCGCTCCCCGCACCTGCCCGCCGGCACGGACCCACCCGCGCACGCCGGGCTCTGCCGCCGCTGCCACCGCAGCTCCCCGGTCACCTCCCTGCAACAGTTGGGACGCCAGCCCGGCGCGGGGAGCCGGCATCGCACTCACTGCCAGCGCCGCGGGATCCGCTCTCTTCCCCTTTTTTTTTCCTTTCCTTTCCTGTTTTCCCTGTTTTGCTTTTACTTGCTTTGGGTGAGCGAGAAGGGCAGTCTGCTTGCTTAAGTAATTTTTCTGTGTCTCTATACTCGCGCGGCAGTCGTGCTCCCGAGTTACGGCGTCTCGGGTTTTGATAGACTCAAACTTCAAAAGCAGTTAGGTACCAATCTGCCAGGCTGCCGAGAATGGTTTTGGGGGCTGCTGCTGTGTCTGGGCTGCACTTCTCCACAGAGAGGGGTAGCATAAAACCTTCTTCTTACTGCTCATGAAGGCAAATGACATAACTCAACAGATTATTTTTAGCGGGTAGTGGTTTTTCCCCCTTCATTCCCACCCCACCATCACAGAAAATGCTGGTTTCATAGACGAAGAGAAAATCTAGCCCTGCCGTAGATTGCAGGCATGGTGCAGCCTGTGCTGCCGGTTCAAGTTAGAGCGGGCAGCATCTTTCCCTGTCACTTGAGCAGCACGGAGCGTGCGAGTTACAATCTAACAGGACATCTCACCCGACTATGTGTCATAACATGTCGGAAACCTGGGAGGATAGATGCAAAAACTGTGTGCTGAGAGAGTCAAGTTCACCCAGGAAAAAAGAAAGGAACATTTGGAAATAACCAGAGGTGTGGCTAGTTCTATCCTGCACGTTTTTGCTGTTGCCTTGAGGAAACCCAAGAGACTCAGCATTGCTTTTTTTTTTCTTTTTCTTCTGTTCTGAACGTCAAACTGTCAGCCCATATAAAAGCCAATGTTAATTCTTTTTAATTGCTTCAGGGAGTCTCTCTTCTAAAATGAGAAAACAGATGCAAACACCTATTGTAAAAGACTTCGGTCAGACCTCCCTCTTTACTAAACAAGGAAATAACTGTTACAGTGGATTTATTTATATTTTATTTCGACTGTAGGCACATACAGAACTATAGTACAAAGCCACTCAGTGTTTTATGTTTTCCTTTTGACATATTACCCAACAGTAACGAGCAAACAGATTTAATGTGTCAACTCACTAAGTACAGTAACAAGAATGTTACTGGCCAATGAGAAAACTCCAGAGAGACAATTTTCATTCCTTCATTTTCTTGTACCATGAATTGCAGTCGCATCCAGTATGTGCACATTTACTCAGTCATAGGATAATAATGATAATGGATTTTTTTCTCTGTACTGCCTTCTCTAGGGATCTGTAGTTTTGTCAATAGCACAGTGACACACAAATAAATGGTACTCAGAATCTTTCCGCAAGCAAACTTCTGCATAAGATTTATCACGTCAGCGAAAGAGGTATAACTTAGAAAGTTCTGTCAGTATTTAATACAACCTCATTTTTAATGGACAGAATTGGCCAACAGAATGATTATTTTTCATTTATTGAGATAATGAACTCCATTACCATTTGACTGTTTAGACATTGTCAGGCATATTTGATGCATTATTTCCAACTCTTTACTTATCTAGTTAATTCCAATATGCCTTGTGTAGAATAGATTATATTCTTTGTCCTGATTATTTTTCTGTTTGTGGGCAGAGACACACTCAGGCAGCTGCCTATCCAACCTTGTGGATAGCTCTGTGGGTCAAAGAACAGCAAAACACAAGGGAGGGCTTCTAGCTCCCAATATTGTAACATCTGTTGTGATACAGGGCTAAATCATTTTGTGTTAACAGGGCCCACGAAGAGAAGGAGAAAGGAAAAGGTGGCCATCAAAGTTTTCTTATATTATGCAATTGCATGAATGGGAGAAGGGAGCAAAGGCAGCCCCAGCCCCGGTCCAGAGCCAACCAACTCAAAATACATTGCTTGGAAATAAGTGTCCTGGATGAAACCGTAGGTAACCCCACTCACATTTCTGAAAATTGTGCCTTGTGGGCACAATCAGGACAGAGAACCTAAACGGCACCATTTGCTTATGTTTCTTTTTCTGGAGGACGATCTCCCCAAGGGAGAGGTTTTGTTTTAGAATAACTGTCAGGTTGGATGCTAGCTCCTCCTGCATGGCTGTTGGTGCATCTCCACCCACAAGCAGGAGGATGGGATGGGAGACACAGGAGAACGGTTGCCCCAGGCAGATGCTGGCTGCTCTTGCCGCACCTCTTCTTGGTTTCCTTACCTGCCATATCCCACTTCATCTGCCAAGGAGGGAAGAGAATGAGCCCTGAGCAGCTACAGCTGCCCTAGTCATGTGGCAAGGGAAGGAGACTTCCCCTGATTCAGGCAGAGGAAGAAGTCGGCTTTCATTTTTGTCCCCTTAAGTAAAGAGATACAAAGTTTGGGGGTCTGAGCAGTTGAAATTGAAACATAGCTGGTTAATTATTCTAATATCCTAATCAATTAATTAGTCAATGAAATAAGTTCTGTGGTGACATCTCTAAAACACTCTGGTTAGCTTAGTGCAATTCCTCATGGGCACATTTATCAGAACTGAGAAACTCGCCGTTACTGCAACTGCACAATGCCTTGTTGGCTGGCTGGAAAGAGATTCTGGAAATGGCTCAGCCTCACCACTGTCTCAATCCCAGGTCTCAAGCAGTGCTCCCGGAGTAGGAGCTACCACAGGACTCCCCCCTGACAGCACACATCTGCCAGGGCCACACTGGCTGCTCACATGACAGCGGCGGGTCTTGCTGAACGTACAAGCTACTTCACACAAGGTGTCTACTGCTCGTTAGCAGGGAGGCGTGTGGCTGCCTTATATAATAGTTTTGATTTGGAGATGAGGCCAAGTCCTCTTTTATTTAATATTTTTGTGTAAATCTCTATCCATAGTTCTGATAGCTCTCATAAATGCTTGAACCATTCTAAGCGTACCATCCCAATGTAGCGTTTCCAGCTGGCACAGTCATTTGCAGAAGAGAGGGAGAAATCTAAACATATCCTCAGTCTCTGGTCTTGAATACGTGATCCAATAAAAAGCCTTGGTAGAATCTCAGATATGGAAGAGATGCATCCTGAGACTGATATACTGTGGGAGGACAATAATGAAATTTTACTCGCTGCAGTACCTGCTCTATAGCTGAGCACAGGGAACTGGCCTCTTGTGCTGTCGGTGCGCAGGACCTTTCCTCCTCAAGATTTCACTCTTTTGAGAGAGAGAGAGAGAGATAGGAAGTAAAAACACTGAACTGAAGAAAGTGTGCTTTTACCCCTGTATTTCCAATAACAGCTTGGAGAACCAAAAATAATTGGGATATTTGGTGTGGACAATCATGCAGAAGTTCAGATGATTATGTAAAGTCTGTAGAGATCGACTAAGCCTAGAATCCCACCTAAGAATGGTGTTAAAACAGCCCCCTACCATTTCATAGTGGTATTTCCACTTGCAGCTAGAAACTTTTTAGGTTGAAGTCATACAGACTCACTGGAAATACAGACCTAGACAGATATTTGAACCTCAGAAAATATGGTCTAATTTAGCCAGGATTCGAGAGCCATCCTTTTGAACCTGTTTGTTCCTCTATGCTTACAGTGAGTTAACTACATTATACTACTGAAGACTTTTTAAAAAAAAAATAAGGTTTCCTTTTTTCCCCCAGAAAAATATCTTCTTTTCCACTTACATTACTGTGTTTATAACAATAACACAGTACTAATGTTTTTTTGGCAAAAAGTCCACTTAAGATGTCAAGACATAAAGATGAAAAGGATTGAAATGTGACATGCCTTACTCCTTACTGAAGGCGATCGTGTTTGCAGTTTGCCTCTATGAAAATCTGTAGATAAGAGGTTTTCTTCTTTAAAGAAATCTCTACTAACTACAGTTTTTTAGAAGTGCTTATACATCGCTCTCCTCATATGAACTGGCCGTTAATTGACATAGATAACTGATTAAATATCTATTTGAACATGCAAACAAAGTAAAATTAGGTATTTCCATCTAAAGGCACGTTTATTTAAGAGCTTCAGAACTTCTGATTACTGCAGAACAAAACAGTTTAACTTCAAAATCTTGCAGACCTCATACTTTTTGGGGTTTTATTTCCTCTCTCTGCTCCTTAATTATTCTGTTCCTGTTCATGTGTGCACCAGCACGCTCTGTCTGCGGTCTTCACAGATTTCCTCACTTACTTTGTATGTGTGAGGAAACTCCTGGAGGAAACAACCACCTTTAGAAATAACATGTTTATGTTTTATGTCTGTGGTATTTCCAAATACTTTGCTGTACAGACATGGCATGCTTAAACCATTATTTTCAAAGTCGGTGGAAGTTGATTGTGGTGGTTTAGTGGAACCAAAATCTGGGTCTGTTTTGACCCTGACTAGCACGAGGTACCCTTTATTTTAAAACTTTGACTACTTCTGAATGCCTGGACACAAGCACTCAGCTGTGGATCTGGCAATGGATGTAGTAGGTCTTCACCTTCTCTCAGGCACTAAAAACACTTCCAGGGAAACAGTCTGTAGAACAAATAGTGCATTCTGCTGACAAATATAAAGGATGAAGTCATGTCTTTAGAGCAAGGCTGTGAGATGAGGGGAAGAGTCCTAATACAAGAAAAACAAGGGTGTGAAAGCAGTAGAAGTGCAAGCCTGTTGTCATAGCAGCACAATGCTGCAGGGCTAAAATGTATCTTATGCGAAAACAGATGAGAATTAAGATATGCAGGTAAGATCTGGGCACAGCTGAGGAAGAGGGAAGATAAATAGCATATTGCAAGTGTGCAAGTGTGTACAGAAACCCCCCTGAGCTCCAGATGTCAGCAGCAGGAACTCCTCCGTGTGATTCCTGCAGGCAAGAGGGTTTGGTCTCTCCTGCAGGTGCTGGTCCATGGCTAGAGCAGAAGTCCTAAAGTTGCCTGTGCCTGGGAGGACGGCCACATCCCACTGGTCCCCACTACCCCCATGCCCTGCTCCAGTAGCACCGGCCAGGATAGGGGCCCTCTGCCCTCCCTCCTGCTTCAGTCTGTGCTGTGATGTGCCCTACAACCCTGTGCTGCGGCCAGCCAGGCAGCCTGTGCTAGGAATGCCCCAGCAGTCCATGTTGCCTCACCTTTCCTGCCTTTGGAAGGTCAAACCTCGTCTCCCCTGTGACAAACAGATCACATGGGGGACAGGATTTTTCACTGCATGGCCAGACGTGTGTATGTGATGGGGCATCACCCCTCTGGGAGAGCACAGCAGGTGGGCAGGGCAGGTGTGAGAGGCCAGGAATGTCTGTGCATCACAGCCTTTGAGGCCAGGCCACCAGCACCCCGGGCAGTGCCACAAGGCTCCAGGAGAGCTGCCAGCAATCCCCACTGACACATCTGGGCTTCCCAAAAGCAGTGACAAGGCCTTGCCTTTAAGTTGGAGTTTACAGCAGGAAAACCCCTGCTCTCCTGTTGGAAGAGAGAAGGAGGAGCCAAGTTGTTAATTAATGCGACGAGCTGTGAACTTGCAGATATTGAGGTTTCCCTGCAGCGCAGAAGGGACTATTCCTCAGGCTTCTGCTGGAGGAGCCCTTGGCAAGAGCCTGCACCGTGTCTCCAGCCCTCTGAGAAGTAGTATAAAGGTGGAAGGGTGTTTATGGAGAGATCACAGGTGAATAGAGAAAGCCACTGGTGGTTGAACTGATGCAAGATCAGACATAGGAGCAAAGTTTTATTCTTTTTTTCCCCATCATGAAAAAGCAATCTCACAGCTGCACACCAGGCTATGCAGAGGAGTTTCTGCTGCCCAGGCATCCTGTCCTCCAGCAGCAGTAAGCCCAAAAACCAGAGTGGACTTCTCTCGGTGGAACAAATTCAGGCAGATTTACAAGGGTGATTGTCAGAATTAGGATGGTATTGATTAGAAAAGCTTCTCCACTTCAGATTAGAAAAGAAAAATGATATCTAGCGATTTTCTGTAGCTACCAAGAAGACAGATGGAAATGTAAATGCACGCACATCTGCCACTTTGAGCACTAATAGTTGTCCCTCAGTTGATGACTTGTAGTTTGAACAATTTTTAGATTTTATTTTTATGAAAATTGTTTGGAGAAAGTATAATTCACTGTGTTTTGGACAGCTGAAAAAAATTAGTTACAAAAATAAATACCGTACATAATTAGTATCTTAGCATCTCTTCAGGAAACCTGATTGTAGAACTGATAGAAAAAGAGCCCAGCTACTCATAACCATCCTCACTGCATGCTCTCCAGCTGTGACTTCTAATGTTTATCCTGAGCCATTAGGATCCATTGGCTTCTTCTGTCGGCTGTGTGCACGCTCTTCGTCCCTTGGCTAGACTGGCATGGTCCAGGAGGCCACTGCCCACCAGCCTCCTTTGAATCCCTGCCCTGGACCCATGGTCAGCAGGGCACAGCCCTCATCTGGGGCTCTCTTGCCTTCCCTTCCTGCACCTTCTGATGAAAATGTGCTCCTGAAAGTTTCATTTTGCCCATGTCTGCAGATCCCAGAGTGTTTTCTGTCGTGAATTAAGCTGGAAGCTGTGCAAGTCTTTTCCCCTCTCATAACCTTTTTATGTTTTATCTGAGGCCATCTCTTAACGTGAATAAAAAAAGTACACTGCAAAGATATGACATGCCAGAGATTACTGAGATCATAGAAAAAGTGGAGAAATTTATAGCTATCCATTAAAGGCTTTTTCTTCTCTTCATTTTCCTTGGCACAAGTTACCTGTAAAAATAACTAAAAGAGTAAACCAGCTTCACATAAAAATGAAGCATATATTTAAAATTACTGTCTTCATCCTGCTTTCTAGTTTTTCAGTCTTGAACCCAAAACAGTGATGAGATTTTAAGCAGTAATAGATAATGAGTTCAAAGCCTTCTCAGGCTTTCCTCCATAACCATGAGATCAAACATTCTTTAAATTTCTTTTTTTTAATGAAAGCTGAGATAAAAAAAAATCACAATACTTCAGACTCCAAGAGTCAGAGAAAAAAATAGACTTGGTGAAAATGACAGTAAAAAAATTTAAAGAGTAGCAACACTGATGAGCAAAGCTAATATTTAATTTGAACCATCAGATACCGACTGAAAGACTGAACAGAGTCATATAATAACAGTAACAGCAAAGTAATAGGGCATTGCAAAGATCATACTCCTGTGAGTAAAACATGTTTATGTGCCAGATCATTGGCAGTACAGGAGGACATCCATATATCTAGCTAGTTTTGTCTTTTTGATTATTCATCAACTGTATGTCAAGTAGCAAAGTATAATCGAGTCCTTACAGTGAGTGGTGTCCCCTATAAACATCACATGTTGCTCAGCAGCAAAACCAAATATGTTTTCGAGGTATATATGATAAGCAGGAGGTAGTTGTACACATCCCTAATAATAAAAATGATGGCAGCTTCCAAGACAGTCAGAATGTCTTTTCATGAGCTGGGTGTAGGACCTTGGCAAATATTGAAGGGTCCCGTTGCATGCTGCTGTCACTGTCACCACGGAGTTTCCCTGGGAGCAAAGCTGTGCCACCAGTGAGGTGAGACCCCTGTGGGACACCAGTGGCTATCGCTGGGTCCTTGTCCTTCATCCCCTTTGCCCGCAACTTTGATTGGGGCAGGAGATTATGTAATGTGAGCTTAAAGGATTTCTGGGATTGGATCATTTTGCAGGTGAATCAGCAGTTTCTAACCTCTCCCTGCTGGGATGGGATCTGTTTCCTTCACAGGGAGGCTGCAGACTTTTTTGTTACCTGATTAAATTGACAAAATTCTGGTAATAGCTGCTCACTTTTGAATTAAAGAAAGGATTTCTCAATAAAGCAAGGAGATTACAGGTTTTTCTTACCCCTTCTTGTATCTCCCTGCATCTTTTGCATGGAACTAAGAATAAAAACAAGCTTTTCTTTCTGTCCTGACCATACATCTCCAAGTACAATCCCTTTGCCTTCAGGTTCAGCTTTGATGCCAGTGCTGGAAGTTGTGCAAAGCTCTGTACAGTGGAGAGCTGTCTCACAGAGCCCAGTGCGGGACTTGGCCATCCCAAGGCACCCAAACTGAGCCTACAGAGGGGCTCTGGTTCCTGGCACCTGTCTTCCTGTGCTGGTGGCAGAGGTTGGAGGACCAGCAGACAAAAACAACTTGAAGAATTTTTAGCCGTTGCTCTCTGAGGCCCTGGTGCAAAATGTTTTAGCCCAGGATAAGTGAAAGGATTTTAGCTTTCGCTTCGTGGCATCTTCTATGCCCACAGGCAGAGCCAGCTGGTGGGGCAGTGCGATTTCACCACCTCTCATCTCTCAGCTGTGCCACAGGCTTAAATGTGGCTCGGTGTGGAGGTGAGACCAACACAGCCCTCACCTGGAGGGATTTACCAAAAGGGATTTGTCTCCCAATTGAAGCCATCTTTCCTCGCTTTCTAAAATAAATAGCTGAGTGAGCTTGGGGCTTAAAGTAAACAGAGACCAAGATGTTACCAAGTGCAAATGACTAAAGGCTAGAAGAAGAGAAAACGTTGTTCTAGAAATCTCTGGCATGGTGCGGGACACACGGCACCATTTTCAGAAGAGAGGGGAAGTGCAAGTGATGGTCACTGTTTAAACGACAATGAAAGGAAAAGGTGGAAGTTACTATTTTGTGCCTGAGCACTTTCAGGGACCGTGTGCCACCATGGCAAGGGAACTGTGCAGTTCTCATACTGCAGTGCTCTGGCATCTCAGCAGTAAACTGCTTTTTGGTTCCTTGCACTGCTAGCTAGCTGAAAAAGTTGTGAGTGATGAGCACGCAGTGTATGTCTCCCTTCAAGAAAAAACGTTCATTCAGCTTTTATTATTCCTTTAAATTTCCCTTTCTCCTAATAGGATCAGTAAGGATAAGAAAACAGCTGAATAAATGAGAGTCTCTTAGTCAGTCGTTTGTCCCAGAACTAGTTTGTTCAGAGTATGGTTACTTGCTATTAAAATCCTCTGCACTGAGGAGTGCAATATGCATTATGCATTATCATATTGTCCCCATCACACAACAGCGTTTAGCATGCCCTGTTAACAGACTGAAGTTTCCTGGGGGACCTCCTGGTGTACCATAGGCAAGCCAAATTGCAGACTGTGTAATCCCTTGAATTCGCAGGATGTGTGTACCCTTGTAAGCTTTTGGACCTTCTGTTTTCTGTGGAAGCCAGTCACCCAGGGTTATGAGAGTGGGCTCTGGATGCAAGTGGAAAAATCTATGTGGCCACAGCTGAGTTTCCAGCATGGCAGCAGAAAGGAGAGTGCCGTGGGACTGCAGTTCTCGGCAGGGAAGAGGCAGCAGCCCTGTGGTGCACAGGCAGTCACAGGCAAGTAAAGGGGGAGAAGAGAGAGCCTGCAGCCATGCTGCAGCATGCCCTGCCCTGCCCTGCCCTGCACTGAGGTGGCTGAGGGTTTTTGCTAGGATCTGATCTGAAAAAGCAAAGTGCAGATATAGTGATGTATTTGTCTTGAGGATGAAAGTCTAAGTCAGGCTTCCCAGAGCAGAATCCTTGGTTGTTCTGGGGCAGTTCTCAGTATACTTTGTTGGGATGGAGGGAAAGGCAAGTTTTTCTCCTCTTTGGCTGTTTTCTGCCAATTGGAGACCAAATGTTGTGACCACTGGCAAAGCTCAGGATATATCTCATAGCTGCTCTAAACTGCACAAGTTGGCAGCCAGCTCTGGGGGCTGCTCAGCTGCCAGGGTGTGCCAGGACACAGAGCTGTCTGCCTGCTTTCCTCTCCTCCCTGAAGCCCCATAGCTGGGAGGTTCCATGGGCAGGTTCCCCCCAAGCAGTGCCCGGTCCAGCCCGGCACAGTCTCGCAGAAAGCACAGGCCACTGCTGCAGAACGGGCACTTGAGTCAGAAAGGATCATTGCCAAGAGGAAAGGAGTATGTTAAGTATGACATTTAGCTTCTAGCCTTTCACTAAAGGTGATGTAACAGCTGTGACAGATAAGGTTATTTTATAACCTAAATATTAAAAAGAAAGTGCTTCAGATGTAGAAGGAAACAAATGCAGCAGAGAGACAGAATGGGTAAATAGCAACACACACTGATAAAAGTTGCATGTCAGTTTAGTTTTTTCTGCACTGTGTCACTCCATGGATCCTCTCTGAAGGAGTTGTATTGTGAATTAATAAAGGCAGGAAATTCCTTCTATTCCTCCTCATTGCCCTCAGCTGTGCTTCTTTATATGACGTCTGATTTTATAACTGTTGTCAATGAAAACCATACAGTAGCTCCCATTGTAAAAAAATTAAAATCAGATATCTGTCTTTGACTCAGTAAATCAGGGCATTCTCCTCACGCTGTAATGATGTACATTTGAATTTGTATCCCATAACAGCTCTTTCAAAGTGGAGCTTTGCAACCCCAAGCTCAAAAGATGGGAAGAATTATCCATACAGGTTCATTTCTTTGGCACGTTCCTTCAAATATTCTAATTTGTTTGGGGTTTTTTTTATAAGAAAGTTGTGCAGAAGACCCTAATCTGTTGCACGGACAGTTATTTGTTCTCCCACCACAATGGAAAATTTTGCTCCTCACCATGGGCAGGTATCATTTTCTCACAGTACTGCAAAAAGATTTGTTAGTTTAGTTCATTTCTCAAACTTATCTTCCTAATGTCAGTATTGAACTGTTATTTTTCTGTCAAAAAAATAAAAACTACTCAAATGTGGAAAAATACACCCCCAAGCTGCTAGACAAAAAGGTTGAGAGTATAGGAATGTTGTAATCTTTGCCTCTATGATGTCACATTATCCTGAGGAACAGAGGCAACATAATTCAATTTATACCCATCACAGATTGTGCAATGTAATCACAAAACAATCAGATTGATGGTACCATATAAATGATGGTTTGGGTTTTTTTCTACAAATAGGTCTCAAATACCACACAAAAGTCACTATGACTATTTAGTTTCAACAGATGCAACAGTTTAGCCATGATTATTAGCCATTTTGTCCATTGCCACCAGAGGAGTGTATAAGCTCTACTGCTCTCATGTACGCAATCTTCTATATTTTTTAAACAATGTTTGTCATCAGAAAGGAGCCAATTCCATTAAATATCACCTGTTTCCAGCCTCTTTACTGGGCAGAAGAGTCTCCTCTTTGGATTACAGTGGAAAACAGCACATGCAAGTAGATAAAAAAAAAATCCCTGTAGCCAGGTCTCTTGCTCAAAATCTGAAGGCACGAAATAACTATTTCCCCCTTTAGGGAAAAGAGAGTCCTTCTGATTTGGCTGTTCAGCTCCCTGGAAGAGCTGTGGTCTCCCCACTTTGCAGGTGAAGGAGGGCTTCTCCTTCTCTTTTGCCACCACACATTTGCAATGCACCTCTGCATCAATTCCCCCGGTGTAACAGGGACCAGAGGATAAATCCATGCAGTTCCTCAGAGCAGATCCCGTGATTTGCTTCCCCCAGGGCATCAGATGTGGCATCCAAGTGACCAGCTGTGCAGCCAGGTCCATGGGATCATTGCACCCAGGCAGCACAAGGGGTGTGTGCCCCTCTGCATTGTCCCTGCTCACACCTTGAGAGGTCACATCTCCCACCAAACCATGCACAAAGCAGATGCACAGGAGTGTGCAGGGGGCCCTGACATTTGGGTTGTTGGTTACCCCCTGTGCCACCTAGAAAAGAGTGGAGGGACATCCTTCCTGGATCTCCTTCTCTGGGGCTACCCACCGTGAAGGACATCACAGCCACAGGGAAAGTCTGCTCAGACTTGTGGTGGGTATTCTAGTATTGGCCTCAGCAGCATCCTTATGGAAGGTCTTGGAACTCTCTGCACAGCTGGGGTGGCACAGAAGGAGCTAAGTGGTAATCGTGGTGAGTGAGGCCTTATCATTTTGCAAGAAAAGTTTGCAAAAAACCAGCTTGTACTTTGCTAAGGCTCCAAACATTAGTGAACTCAATATTTTGTTTTTTAAAAACGTTGCTAACCCAGCCTGTTAGGGCTATTCCCTTGCCGTTGTTTAGATTTCTTGTATCTTCTATGTTGACTAAAATGGATTCAGAAAAGGTTGCAAGAGTTTTCTATATTTTTTCAAGAAGAAATGGTGATTTTTCTGTCTTTCTCATGCTCAAAAATAACTGAATGCTTTTGGGGTCAGAGCTCAGGCATGGCAAATTTCAGAAGCATGCAAAACAACTTACAAAGGAGGCTGCAGTAAAAGCTGCTAGACCTAACAATAACCTGTAGACCCTGAGGTTAGGAGACCCTCGCTAATTTACAGAACCTCTCAGAAAGAGAAAGGGAAAACCAGCGTCCATCTCTGTCACTGCTTCCTGCTCTCAGACTTACCGAGGATTTGATGGGGGAAAGAGGGAGGGGAAAAGAGGGCAAGTTAGTTATTGACAGCTATCTTTTTCCTGCTGTGCCAACAGTCTCTATATGTAGGGCATGCAGCTGTAGCCCATGCTTTAAGTGAGTGCTAGTGCCCTGACACTGCCAGGCTGCTGGCGCATCCTGCACAGGTGGCACACCTGGTCATGTTGCCCTTCTGCCTTCTGTACCTCAAGTTCATTTTTGAGAGAATCATTGGGCAATCCTGAGCACAACAGTGTCCCTGGACACGGTTGGTCTGTAGATTTCCCTTTTGTTCTGGCCTAGATCACTTGAAAGTGGAGGTCTGGACCTTTTGAGTTTGCTTATTTAGAGAGGCCACACAGCAGATGCACATGGCACAGATGCAACTCACAATACAGCAAGACAATACAGTTATCAGCAAAGGACATGGGGGAATAATACTTCTGTTTTGATGCATGTTTCCTTTTTTTTGCAATGAGTGTGCTGTTAATACCGCCATCACCAGAACTTTTGTTGTTGTTGTTGCTTAGATCAAATAGGACAGGGACGGCGGCGAGGAGCTGCTGTTGTTCTGGCTGCTGCTGTGTGAGATGAACTGATGAATAACGTGTGTGATTTCTCTTTCCCTTGTAGTTGCACTCTGCAGTGACCAGGATCCAAGTTCAAAGACCTGGTTTCAATTACACGTTTGCCCATATATGTATCCTGAACAATGACAAGACATGCATAGTGGACGACATAGTGCATGTACTGGAGGAATTAAAGGCTGCTCGTTCTTCTAATCGAACTAATTTTGCAATCACTTATCCGATTACTCACTTAAAGGATGGCAGGGAAGTGTATAACGGGCATCAGCTCGGTGGGGTTACTGTGCACAGCAAGGACCGGGTGAAGTCTGCAGAAGCCATTCAGCTCACCTACTACTTGCAGGCAATCAACTCCTTGAATGACATGGTGGCAGAGAAGTGGGAATCCATTTTTTGTGACACTGTTGAACTTTTCCAGAAATCCAACAGGAAAGTCAAAATGTATCCTTTCACTTCTTCTTCGCTGAAGGAGGATTTCCAGAAGACGAGCAGGGTGTCAGAACGCTACCTGATCACAAGCTTGGTCCTTGTGGTCACCTTGGCCATTCTCTGCTGCTCCATGCAGGATTGTGTCCGCAGCAAACCCTGGCTTGGCCTGCTGGGATTGCTGACTGTGACCCTTGCCACCCTGACTGCAGCTGGGATCATCAATCTCACTGGTGGGAAATACAATTCCACCTTCCTTGGAATTCCCTTCGTCATGTTAGGTAACTATCTCCTATCTCCTCTCTCTCTTTTGTGTGTTTGTGCCTACCTGACATTTCCCAGCAAGCAGAGAAGCATCACTGCATGGTTCCCGTTGCCTCATCCCTGCAGCGCTGCCCCATGCCAAATCCACACTGCCTCTGTTCCTAAACTGTTTTTACAGTGTCGGGATGTTAAAATCACGCCAGAGGCTCCGGTATGGCATAGCACCCTGCCGTAGGATGTGAAGCCTGTGCAGTAGCAAGGAACAAGGATATGTGAATGCCATGCTTTGTGCAGAGCGGGAGCACAGCTGCTGTTCTCTGTGGATGTTTGATTCTGGTTTCAGAGGCAGACCTTTGCAGGGGTCCCCGTGCAACACTGACAGTGTCAGCTGTGCTGGCAAACCAGAGGGACTGCCCACATTGGGCCTTTAGAGAGTGCTGGCTCCTTCAGAGAGCAGAGCGGTGCTGTCCTGGCTTCACAGGCACCTGTCTGTGGGAAAAGGGTGGTGGTTGGTTCTGGGTTGCTTTTCTCCGGAAGTCCCTGTGTTGGCTGAGCAAGCGTAGGGAGGGTTTCACAGCCCTGAGGGAGAGAGCTTTGACACCCCTGGTCAGGAACGGGTGTCAGTGCCAGCACATCCCATGACCGAGGGTTATGGAGGGAAGCAGTGTTGGCTACTCCCTGGCTCTTGTGTCAGCAGAGGCATCCTCACCACCCTGGCTTTGGTATTACCTTCACTCACTGTGGAGTACGGAGTGGTTTCAGTTTGTTTTGTTTTCTTCAAGGGTAGGAAAAGGAGGAGAGAAGGGTGATCTTGCTCCCGACTTGAAGTCAGTGCCCTCTCCTGTTGGGACCAGGGCATTTGTGGGGATGCTGCATATTGCACCCAAACAGGCAGGACTTCACGGGAGACAAAATGAGAGCTCTGGAGAGTTCACAGCCTCTTTGTTTGTGTTTGGTTCATAACCAGTGTGAAAAGCTCTGTGCGCTGTAGGTGTTTAATATGTCCTTGTTCATGCCATTATTCATTTGTGGAGAATAATGCATGCATTGATTTCATCACAGCTTCCCCAGCTGAAAATCAGTGCTCAGTAATACTTCAGATTTCAAGTGTGAGAGTGTCTCCACTGACTTAGTTACGTTGTGTAGTGATATGACACAGTTATTTTTATATCCAGCACCAGGTTCCTATGCCGTGGAGGTATTGTAGTACTGTTGCACCGTGGTATTGTTGCACTTTAATTAAAGACTATGCTTCAGTGCATCACACTACCAGTTAATGTAGAGAATATATTCAGTGACAGAGAGAATTCAGCTACATTACATGAACTCTCATTTTCAGATGACATCCATGAAAGTTAAGTTATATTGCAATCTAGAGAAAATGCAGCATGAGAAAATCAGAGTCAAAAGAAGGGTATTTCTCTGACATGAGTCTTTGGTTTCTTATGCCTGTGCATGTATTATAAAATTCAGTTCTTCAAACCAAGCAGTGTATCTTACGTGTAACATTAGATGGGAGGGGATTTCCAGATATGTTACAAGAGTAGCAGAAAAGCAGTCTAAAGTCCAGCCATATGAAATGAAAGTACATGGGGAAAATTACTCAAAAATATGAAATATTACCTTTGTTTAGGGATCAAAGCATCTGCTCACTGGGACAGCTTTTCAGATCTTTAATTTACTAACAATGACGGTGCTGAGACTTGAAATCCTCAGAGACTTATAGATAACTGTGAAAAGTTTCTCATTTCTATTTTAGTACTCCTTTAAGTGCTGAGCTGTATAGCCAGCTCTGCTTTTCTTTTCCTTTTTTTTTTTCTCTTTTTTTTTTTTTTGGTCTTGCTTCGTTGAAGTATTCCACTCTTAAAAGGGCATCTCAGCTCTCACTGTGAAACAAGTCAAGATAGAGCAGCCAAGTTCAGGTGAATCTTGTTTGCTTCCCCAGCTGCATAAAATCTCCCAAGGGATGGGAATATCAACAGGTGAACAGAAGGCACTGAAGGCATTTTGGAGTTTTTAATGAGAACTGTTTTAAACTGGCAGATAGCTAGAAAGGCGGGGTTGCCTTCTTTTTGTTGCTGCAGTACAGCAGAAAGATTCGTCATGCGTTTCAAAATGTATTTCATACCTATATGTTGTTTCGCTTATAAAAGATATTTTAACTCAAGGTAACTGAAGGCTAGAGACACTAACCACACTCCATTATAGCCTGCTCAACTGCTTCCATTTAGTTTCAGTGACCATCAGATTAGATCATAGATTAACTGACCTTTAGAAAGCTAAAGGATTTCTGGCTAACGATGTAGCCCTCTATCTATTACTCATAATCTCAGGGCTAAAAACAAAAATTAGATAGAAAAAATGATTACACTGGACACATTTCAGGCAAGGCCCCTTTACTGGCATACATCATTAATGAAGTTTTCCCAGTTTATAGCAGCTGAGGATTTTTAACTTTTCATCAGCATTGCGGAGGTGGAGGGACACTCTCCAGACACCATCTGCCCTCTGACACAGGACAAGATTACATCTTTCATAACAGATACTTTTCTCCATGCACTTTGTCTTCTCCTGTGACTGCTTCCTCCTGTGTTTCACTGCACTACCGCTACAGCATTTGCATCATGTCTAACCTGAATTCCCCTTTTGCAACTCAGCTGTCCTCCTTATTTATCCACTGCGTCTGGAGAATAATTTCTTTTCTTTTTCTTTGCAAATTTGGGACCACTCTCACTTGCCCAGTCCTCTTCCATTTCATCCCAGGTTTCCTCAGACTGTGCTAACCAGACTTCCAGCAATCTTCTTGCTTTTGGCCATTCCACATCTTCCATGTGGAGTGTGGGGCCTAAATCTAGGCACAGGATTCAGGCTGAGGCTTTCAGCAGCAAGTAGAGTAGGAGGATGATTTTGCACATCTTGCATGTGGCACCGCTGTTCATACATCGCCATATGACGTTCATTTTTTTTCTCAGCAGTATGAAATGGTTGGCATTTGGTTGGTGGCACATGGTAATTCACAGATCCTTCATGTCATTTTCTACCCTGTTTTCACAGTCATTTATTCCAAACAACATGTAGAAGTTTGCCCTTGTCCTTGCTGAATTATAGCTTGTTTATCTCACACCGTTTCTCCTCCTCACCGAGTTTATCTGGAGACTATCATTGCCCTTCCAAGATGTATTAACTGAAGTTGGTCAGCAATGTTTTGCAATTATCGACTTTTTCATATTTTCAGTAATTACTTTCTGAATAGTTCGTCCAGTCACAAGCCCATTCTAATAATATAGGCATTATGTCTGCAAAAACGTCCAGTCAAGGTGCTTTCCTTCATCCTGTTTTCTGTGACATCCCTTCTACATCAGCCATTTCCAAGAACAAAAAAGCTGTAGTGAAAGGTACCAGCCTCTGTAGATGTTGAATTCTTAACTTTTGCATCAACAGGACAATTTAAAATTATTGAATAGCCATGACTTACCAAATTGCAGTCTTAAGCTCAGGCTGTGTAAGTGTAGTCAGGAATATGTTTTGCCTACCCTGCCTGTTAAATATGACATAACAGTTTACACACTTCATGCTTTGGTTTTAATCACCTTCATGGTAGTTTATTCTAATTTACTTTACTTTTTAATTAAGGCAGGTAACCCAGCTCACAAAAGGTGTCTCTACATAGTCTGAGTATGTCACTACTGTGATGATTTTTATGTTGTGGCAGGTTTCTTTGTCCCCCTCACTGGTTGCTAACTGAGTGGAAAAAATTAGAAGCCAGGAAAGATGTTGCCAGAGACCTCCTTCCCCAGTAGGCACCAAAAGAGTAAAGGTCCCCTTTGGTGACTGGAGGTTGAGCTGTGAGAGCCAGGCAGGAGGCAATACCTGGGACTGACCTGAGCCCCCACCAAGGGGCTGTGCCGGGAGCGAGGTAGCAGAGGAGGGCAGGCTGGCTGCAGCCACTGTTTTCTCTGGGGATATTTTGTCAAGTCAAACTAGGAACTGTTAGTCCTCAGCTCTGGATTTATACAGGTATTTCTAACATGAAAGTGAAGCCTAAAACCTGGAAAATTGGCAGGCTCCCACCATTTTTCTGGACTTACTTTGAATTAGTATATGCCTCCGTGGTTTTTTAAAACTACCATCTACATTTATCAGTGTGTAAACAAGTAATTTAAGGACAAGTTTACTCACATGTCTAGTTCATGAATAGGAATACTTTGTTGACCTAGGGCTATTCATTTTTGACCCTATGGACCAAAAAAATAAATTCTACAACTTGGTTGAATTTAAAATAGCAGATTATTAATGTCAGCTGAAAAACAGAATTAAAATTCTGATTTCCTGTTGCCTGCTTCATTAAAAACTACAGATGTTTGGTCTGGCACAGATGCTAACATATTCATCATAAGTTTCCCTTACGCATTAAACACTGTTTAATAACTGCCAGTTTTTTAAAAATACCAGTTTCCTGAAAAAAAACCACAGTGTTACCAAACAAACCATTGAACAACAAGCAGCACTGTCTGAACAAGTTTTTGGCGTGACTTTTTTTTTCCCTGGAGGTGGAGTGGAACATAGGCACTCAAAAGAAAATTGCAGCATAGCCTTTTGCACTGAAGAGAAAACTAGCAATGTGTTTCCTATTCCTTCAGAAACAAATACAGCTTATTCAGGGAGAAGTGGCTCTCTTCAGCTGCCAAGTTCGTGAAAAGCATCGGCTCTCTGAAATCGCAGTGGAATGCCAGGCGCTGCCTGATATGGGCAGGGACACAGGGCCAGCTCCATGAGCTTATATTTAGCCTCCGATGCTGGCAGGGGAAAACCAGGTAGAAGTTATGAGAGTGGCTTGAGCTTGTAGCATGCTGTAAAAGGAAATGATAGCCAGCCCTGTGTGAAACTCAGCAAAACTTCTTGCCACCTCCTTGCGTCCTCCCATCACGTCCCACCCTGGCAGCATGCCCTCTCTGGGAAGAGAGGAAGCGAAGGCAGTCAACAGAGAGGTCCAGGGAGGGATGACTGGGAAGGAGCAGGTGGAAATGTCAGGCAGGACCCAGGCAGGGTCCTCCTGAGGTTCAGTCACAGGTAGAGGAACGTCAAGGGGGAGAAGGAGACTGTTACAGGGCTGTTGTCAGGAGGAAGCACAGGAGCAGGTGAGGTGCAGAACACTTTGTGAAGTACCTGGAGGTACCAGCGCTCCTAGTAGCACTTCACAGATGCAGAGAAGTTCTGATAGTTTCTGAGAAACACAAATTTATTGGACGCACACCTGCTACGTGGCTTGCCTGGGGGAGAGCAGTGCTGGTGGAGGAGTGAGCTGGGATACCTGTACAGGGGCTTTACGGATGCAAAAAGTTGGAGTAGCGGTGATGGGATGTGAGGTCAGAGACAGCTGGGAAAGAAGGTCAGAAGGAAAAATTTAGGAAGCAGAAAAAGAGGGGAGGTCAGTGTGTTTGATGATGGAGTGAAAAGCACAGGAGGGCAAGTGAGAGGATTGCTGAAGGTTAGAGACCATGAAAGGAACAGGCAGTTAAACCAAGCAGGCAGCTAACAACTGGCACAAAAACCCTGAGAGGAGGAGGGTGCTCAGGCCAGCACACGCCAACACAGGCGACCCATTGGAGCTGCACTTCAGTGCCAGCAAGGCACATGTCTTGGATTCTTCTTTAGTTTTCTGGAAGAACATGCTGGTAGGGAATTGCAACATAATGCCAAATATATACACTGAAAAGCATTCATTATCCTCCCTATCAAGCATCCAAATGTTTGCTATATTCAGTAAAGCTGAAGAGTCAACATTGGTTACATACAGTTAGTCTCAAAGAGAGAAAACTAGCCCCTCCCCAGGTCTCCCCAGTGCCCTTCAGTCCACACACAGAGGTAGCACACATCCCCGAGTGTTTGACTTTGAATAGTATTTTTCCTGCTGTCGGTTAATAAAAATGTGAAGCTTACTGAGTCTCCCTGTTTTTTTATTCCCTAAGCTAAGCTTTCTCACTCTTCCTCTCCAACTGCCCCTCTGCTGTCTTTTCATGCTGGGAAGAAGGACATCCTCCCTCAGCTGGTTCCCTCAGCTTGCTGCCCCCATGTCCCTTTCTCCCATCTCATCCATCTCTTTTGCAATCTCTGGCAGCCTCCTCTAGCAGGTCTCACCCATCTCCAGGCCACAGCATCTCCTTCCTGATGCCAGCACAACTCTCAGCATCTTTTGGTCTCCTTAAGCTTCCTTCATCTTTTCTCCTGTGTTCTCCTCTCAGTGGGTCCCCTCTGCCATCTTGTTTTGATTTCCTTTAAATTCCTCTCTGATTCTCTTCTCAGCCACAGTGAGGCCCATTGCTCCTACCATTTCCCCTGTATTCTTCAGTAACTTCCTTGGCTCTCAAATAGGTCCCAACTATACCCTGCAGTTGTATGTCAGCTGTTTCAGATTTCCCAGTGATTTCCACCACTCATCCTTTTCTTTTTTCACACTGCCAAAGCACTCCGAGAGTGCCCTGGAAGTACACTTGGTTTTTTGTCACTCCATCTGCTCAGCTTTCCCGGTTCAACCCTGTGAGCTCAGTTACAGTCCTAAAACATTTTGTGGTTTGTTCCTTTCATCCCTCTTCTAAGAAATGCATAAAATTATCTGGGTTTATGTACCCCGAGCAGAATCCTAGGCATGTCACTGTCCTCATCACGCCTTTTTCCTCTCCTTTTTCTGTCCTCAGTCCCTCAGTCTCTTCCTGATGTCTGTAAGCAGCTATGCATCTTCTGCAGTCCTTCAAGCATCACCCAGCATTTCTGTGCCTCACACGGAAGAGCAGAAGGAAGCCCCTGGGCCACCCTTCACTCAATGTGCCAGTGAGTCCTCTCACCAAAGTTAGTGTTTTCCGCCCAAAGGGGAGGTGATTAATCACCTCCTTCACGTGCTGGTCTCCCTCATTCCAGTTCTCCTGAAGAATGATTTCCCAAGCCCCTTGAGGAGCCCAAACACTATGAAACCACTATTGCATAGGAAGGAAATAAGCTTGAAATACAAGTGGTGGCAGAGTACTTTAGACACTTGTACTAGCCCTTTCCTGAGCAGTGCAAATGCATTGACCACATGTGACACACAGCCAACATGTGTCCATGTTCCCCCCTCACCACCACAAAGCCCAGTGAAATCCTTGCACACATATGCTTCTTGGCTTCATAAGACTGACAATGACTCAGATAATTTGCAATGCTTTTTGGAAAAGAGGAGTTCTATCTGTAGAAAGTCAGTCCAGAGAACAGCTAAATACTGAAACCAAGTGCTGTGCAGGCATTGAATAAGAATGACCATTTCCCCTTAACTGATGGTGCTCCAAAATACACTTGTTTCATATGAAAACAGGTGATACAGCAATTTTAAATCATTTATGCAAAAAGTAACAGAGAGCTGTTACACTTTTACTGTCTGCATTCTTTTAACTGCAGAGAAGTCAGTGCATGCAATGGTTTAATGGAGAGCTTTGTCAGAGATGTCCCAAACAGTCACAGGTACTGAGAGTTTGGCGCTGGCATCCTGATTTTCTTCAAGTAGTGAAGTCCCTCAAAAGAAACTTTCACATATATAAGAATATACTGGAAGTTCAGAGGTTAGAGAAAAAAATCCTTTTGCTATCTCTCCCTTTGTATGTATATGTTTGTGGTATACTTTGTGTACAGGACCTGTCAATGAAGACCTGGGACAGGAACTGATGATACTTTTCATTTTAGGTTTATCTGTGAGAGAGATGGTACATGTTTTGGGTTTCAACTAAATGGCATTCCCCAAATAGCCAGTAGCCCAGAGGCATGTGTGACAGAGAGGGGGCCAGCCATTTTCAGGTCATGAAATCTCTGGCAGAGGACTATTTAATCCAGAAGTGGATTAAATGAAATTAGAATATGTCTAGATATTTTGTGGAAAGCCTGAGTTCCAAATTTGTAATTTTTTTTTTTTAATAGTAGGTTGAATGTGCTTTAACTGAATTTTTGCAACTTTCTGAACATTGTGTTTCACATATGGCTTATCTATATATTGTGAGTAAGAGCAGTGACAAACATCACTTAAACAGGAGAATTTAAGGGTATGCCTGAGATGTTTTTGTTGCAGCTTTCTCACAAGAAAAAGGGAATTTGAAGTGTGGTAAACAAATCCACATTCCACTGGCCCATATTCCACTAGGACAACACTCCTAGAAGCAAATGATATTTTCGCTTGTGGGCTTAGAAATTTAAAGCAGATTTAAAACATGATTTTGTCCCGGATGTACTTCACTGCGTCTTACTCCATGTTCTGGAGCTGTCGCTTTCTGTATGTCACTTGGCTGGTCTGTAACTTGGTAAACATTAACCTTTCACAGGTGATTGCAGGAGGCTTTCACTTTTAAATACTTCTTTTACACAGCATGCATAAAATCTGTCAAAAAACTCAAATGAAGAAAATCAGTTTGCAGTTTTGTCTGCTGATATGAGTCATAGCACGTCATATGTGAGATGAACCCATTGGTACTTAACATACTAACTCCAGATCTAACCACGTCCTTGGCTAGAGAGGCTGGAGGTACATCACGGAGGAATTCATCTTGCAAGCCATATCTGTCATTCCTTTACTATCCTGGCATCAGACTCTTCCTTCCTGTACAGCATCCCTGGTGCATCCCACTACCCCCACACACCCCAGGGTCTGCACCCCATGCCAGCAGTGGTGGTGAGCGTCTGCAGATCCCTGCCCTCCTCTTCTTGTCATCCTCCGTGCGCCTTTCTCCCTGTCTCTTCAAATAACAGCTTAGACACAGCACACTGTGCTTCCTGGAGAATTTTCTGATGGTTCTGAGTTAAAGAGGATGGAGGAGTGTGGGACTTTGGGGCAAGGAGACCTTTGAAGGCCAGCCAGAGTCAGACACTCCCCTGCTGTTTGCCCCAGAAGCATGGGGTTGCACATGCAGCGCAGGTTTGGCTCAAATGCTTTCGGTTCAGACCTGCACAAGGTCTGGGTAGTCAGCAGATTAGTGTCCTATGCAGACATAACTATGCCAGCAGCTAAAACCAAATTATACTAACGCTCAGCTCCTTCTGTTGCACTGAATGAAATATGACTTTTAACTTTTGCCATATCTTTTGTGAAAACAGAGGAAAGCAAGTCACACACTTAAACAGAGCTGACAGCCTGCTATTTAAACGCCAAAACAAGCCTTTGCTGATTCTTAAGTGGAATTAAATATTCGCTTTATATATAAAAGTAGATTTTGAACCAAAACTTAGTTTGCTTATCTGTCTTTCTGAAAATATAAGAACCACTCAGGTTTTCTCTCAAATACATTTCTGGTTTTGAAATGTGTTTATCTGACATTCTTGCTATCACTGTAACAAGAAAATTGCAAATATTACATTGGTTCAATAGTAAATAAGGGTGATACAAGAAAAAAATCCAGCATTTTCCCAAAGCCTAAATCAGTACTTTTTATTCTATTGAAATCAATGGGACTGTCCAGGATTAACCACATAACTGCTGAATTACACATATAATCATTATTATAAGCAGCTGTTAATTTAAACAGTTTGGTATGCTTTAAAAAATATTAAGTAGTCAGATTTTTTTCATAACGAATAGCTTAAAAATGCATATACTCAAAAAACAAAAAGTGGTGAACTATGTTACCACCAATGCTGATTAGGGATTTTGGTGAAGTCTAGGACTATAAGTAATGAGGCTTAATTCTACTTAATTAAAAAACTTCTCATTGGTTTTGTTTCTTTTCCCCTTATATAGGTAGAAATTACAGGAACATATGTGTGTATGTATTTCTTCAAAGCTAGGGATTTATATATAGAATGATTTTCATTTCAATAGTAATATGTAGATCATGCTTTTAAAATTAGCTTGTGACTTGTACCATTTTCTAAACATTGGCTCATTGTTGCTTGTTTGCCACGTAAAAAAATAGTGTTGGGGAGCTTATAGGTGGGGTGCATCATGTACCTCATGCATCACTGACTGTGTCCCGACCATTTAGGGCGAGACCTAGAATGTGAGGGTGGTTTCTTTTCGTCAGTGCCTTCTTTGTGCAAATGTGTACTTTGTAGTATAACGCAGAAAGGGCTATGCCTGACCAAAACAGACTTTCACAGGAGAACAGAGAGTTGATCCTGTGCTGCATTTTCAAAAGTTAAGTTTAGAAATGTAGAAAATGTAGGCTATTATAGCAGACATTCATTGCTAGAAGACTGGGATCAAAATCACTGTGGTGTAGCAGATCCATACACGTCTTAGGAGGAACTTAGCCCCCTTTTGAGCTGTGCTTGGGAGTGCTACACAAGACCTAAATGAGGCATTAACCTTGTGCTGGATTTCCAGACACACCCCATTTTCCTGACTGTGCATTAAGCAATTTGAGCATGGGCTTAATGGCCCAGAGAGTCTTTCTACAGGATCTATGACTGAAAATATCATTGTGGTCTCGCAGCGTGAAGCACTGAGCACCAGTTGAAGATTTCTTCTCTGCGTGCACCAGCCAATACACTGTGTTGCACGGGGACACTTTCTCTTCAACGGTGCGCTTCTGTGGGCACAGCCACCCACAGCTGTGAAACACAGCAGATACTGAGTGCATATTAATAAACATTTTGGTTTCTCTTATTTTGTTGCCAAGTGAATACAGCACAAAACACAACTCCCTCCAGAGACTGAGGCAGATTTTTATCTGGTGTGACTGTGCCAATTCACTGTGTGTTTGATGCTGGTAGTAAGTTGAAGAATACATGGGCGTGCCTGGGGCTTTCTGACTGGAATGGCCAGTGCTGTTGTAAACAGGTTGAAGAGATCAGCCTGATGCTTGAGGGTGAATGGCTAATACTCAAATGTAGAGCAAAACCAGAGATTGTTCTAATGGTATCACGTCTAGATGCATAACAGACTGACATACTTAATTTCAGTATGTTTCTCTTTTGGGAAGATCCCAAGTCAGATGTTAATACTTGCAGCTGTAGTACACCTTAGTACCTATGTGTAAAATTTATTCGTCTTTCAAACAATAATTGGAAATACTGAACCTAATCAATAGTATTGTCATATTTTTGAGGTATGTTGTCCTACCTGTAATTCAGTTACAATACAGACATGTAGGGTCTGTGTGATAGGAGGTAAATAAAACATTGCAATATGTACAGCCAATGCTTATACCACTACATCCCATCCCATATTGCTCTTCATGTGTTCTTCTTAATCCATGTACCATGCCTGCACATAACATTCAGGCTTACTTGGCCTTTGAACCTGTGCTTGGAAGGATGAAATGAAGTCAGGCTGTGCTTGGGTGGCTGGGACTTCAATCACTTTGCAAATGATGATGCATTTAAGACTACTCAACTGTCTACAGCCTGCAGTCCCCTTGCTGCAATTCTCCTGAGATGAACACTGCTGCCTGGAAACACAACTGATCAGATGAGTACCTTAGAGGATGTTAGTGTCCTGTAGGACTCTCTAAGTGTCCTATAGACTCTACACTGTGAACTGGGCTCCCAGAAACACTTAAGCAAGTGTAGAAAAAGCAAGTAGGATTCACAGTGCATTTTCTCAGCTTGGCAGAACTGTCTGGGACAGACAAGTCTGCACACTGTGGGATGTCTAATGATAGGCACCCTCTTTGAGGTCTGACATTCACACAGCAAAACTGTAGTGTTGCAGCACCACTTATGGACCACAAAGGTGGACATTACTTAGAGTAACACCCAGTTTGCTGCACCAGCATGGTAATGACGGTTTAACTGGTCGGCTCAACCCGTGCCAGTAAATTGTTACCCACTCGGTGAAAAGTGTTATCTAAATTAGGCTTGGTGCTGATTCTGTATGCATGCTGAAGGATCATTATTTTATTTTAGTGAGAACAGGGTATGAAGCCAGATGTTTGCTTCAGCTGGATGCAAATATTCTTGCTCTGCCTGTCATATTCAGTAGCACTTTGAACCTGCTATATGTTCCAAGTTGAAATTGTGCCTGCTGGGAGAGGCCACATGAGGCAGGTTGGGTATTCAGTCAACAACTGGTTGATTGCAACTCCTGTGACAAAGGGAGTCTGGATTAGTAGTTTCACTTGGCTTGTCAGAAGATGGGAGCTGATGAGCTCACTGATCTAGCTGGAAAAAATAAGTCAGCAGGGGGAAATTATCTCAGCTTCTTTGTTGACATTACTGTGGAAAGCAGTCCTAGAGTTGAGCAGTGTACATTGTTATTTTTAATACTGTCAGCTAGGAAAATTCATTGCACCTTCATTATATCATATGTTATTGCAGGTACCATTTTGGAAAGGGCATTCCTGCGATATGATATATTCTGATCTCCCATGTACTATTTTTGAACAAGTGGAGTTCTTGAGACCTTGCCTGCATTGGCAGCAAGCTGGGATATGAATTTACAGCATCCTAGCTATTTCATGTTAATTCATCCAGTGTTTGTCTCTGCAGATGATATTTCACTGCACTTTGAATGTGAATCAGGCTGTGCTTCACAGATACCCACGAAGAAAGCTGGTGCAACATAGTTTGCCCTCTGTACCTTCACACCCTTTTTCACAGCACACTAAATTCCTCTTGCAGACAAGTACTCCTATTCAGTGGGGTGATTTCAGGCTTAAATCAACCTAAGTAGGACAACATTTGTCCAGATGAACTGATAGCTTACAAGGATGCATCCATTACAATACAAGCAAAAACCTTAAATCAAAATCCATACCTAACCTCCATAATTCCATTAGAGCATGCTTCCACTTCAAATTTTTGCCTACCCAGTTTACAAGGCTCCCATATATCCTACCATGACTCATTCCCCATTTCAGCCAGTCTTTTGTGCCATCAGCATCAGGAAAAGATTTCAGTTTTAAAAGTAACCCTCAAAAAAAAAAAGAAATCACACAAAAAAAACCCAAAACAAAACAAAAAAACCACAACAACAACAAAATCAAAACACAAAACAACAACAACAAAACAAACAAAAAAACCCAAACAAAAAAACCACACACAAAACAAAGGCTGCTTTCTAATCCCAACCATTCCTTTAGTTAGTAGCCACGTGGGAGCAGCAAACTTTAGTAAGAGAGGGGAACTAATGCCTGAGAAGGGAGAAACACCCCCTAACTCAGCTCTGCCACTAGAGAAGTCTGCCCCCTTAGGAAGACAGTTTGATGCTTTATTGGCCTTAATTCTGGCAGTTAATGGGCAACATATGTACTGGTGCAGCCTTCAGCCTCACTGAGGTGGAGATCAATCTTTATTAGCATTTTGTGCACCTCTGCGTTAAAATGGGATTAATAAAATTGATTACCCCTGAAATGCTACCTTCCACACAGAAGGCTGGAACTTCACAACCTGTAAGTGGTGCTTTATTCAGAGAGATTTTACTCAAGTATCAAGCACATACAGAGACATACAACCTTCAAAACAGTAAGGAAAAAAAAAGCAAGACCTAGAGTGTACTATTACTGTCTAGTTTCACAGGTAGGTAAAACTGCAAAAAGAGGAACCAAAACATTATTCTCAGCCATTCACCTTAATTTCTCTTCCAGAAGTCTATTTGAATATGCAAACCTAATCTTCACGAGATCAAAACTTAACATGATGTTAGTGCAAAATCAAACATATCCCATAATCTTTAAACAAAAAAGCAGGCAACAGCCCTTATTTCAGGGAAGCAGTTAAGCCAAATGAATAGAGAACTGGTCTTTGACTGCAGTGACCAGGAGGTCACTTTACTGCCCTCTCACAAGCTCTGGGGCTGCTTAAATCCCTTTACCCCTCTCTGCTTTGGTCTTGCAGTTTGCCAGTCAGGAGCAGAGCCAACATTAAGCCTGGGCTGCCGATGCCCATTCGTAAAGACCCCTTGAGCAACCACTTAACCGGAAAGGATGCATTTCTTTTTTGAGGTTTTAAAATGGTACTGAAAAGAATAGTTTCAGTGCCTGCACCTAAGTAGTATTTTAAAATTAGGTAAATAATTTGATAATTTTAAAGAAGAGGAAATGTTGCTTTAGTTTTCACAACTTTCTGCAAGGGCTTTTTTTTCCTCATGCATGCTCTGCATTGATTTTGCAGAGCATGTGTAATTGCAAGGCTTGATTCTGAAGGAGGAAAATGAAACTTTTTATAGCATTTTCAGGCTACTCATAAAAGTGCTGTGTTTAAGCTAGGTCCAAGTGATTGGTTTAGTTGGTGGTATTATTATTAAGTTCTAAAGTTAAAGGTAGTCCACCTCAGCATGTAAAAACTATAAGCTCCTCGGAATTAACAGTAACTATCTTCTTTATTTTCTTTGACTACAAAAGCCAGAACGTCTGTTCCCAGTCATCCAAGACATGGTAGGAGTATCTCCTAAATGCTAGGTAGCAGAAAAAGAGAATAAGGAAAAACGTTTGATCCCCATTTTATCCAATACCTTTCTCCTATCCCTTTAACGTTTTCCTTTGCCCCTTCTGAACCCCTTTTTCTTAAAAATACCCTGTCTTTCTGTGTACTCCTTGTTAGCTCATGGTTGTGCAGCCTGACTGTAGGGCATGACCAGTGAATCATAAAAGTAAATGTCAACAGGAAAAGATCTCCAGTAGCCCATTAGCTGTTTGAGATCATATTTATTATTTACTGAATGACCGTGAATAATGAACAAATTGCTCTAAATGATTGCAGATTTGTGGCTAAATCTCTATTAAAAAGAGAAAATCAGTTAAAGCAATTGCAGAATTTATTTACAAGGAAAAAATTGCCTTCTTCTCATTAATATTATGTAGAGCAGACATATTACCAGTTAGAGAAATAGAGGTAATTACTGCAAATTGGTTATGAATGAAAAAAAATGGAAACTTTGAAATAGCAGAAAAGTGAAAAAAATTCTCACAAAATGCTTCCATGGAGGTATCTGCTCTAATCTCAGTGGGTTAGACTTACATGAGCATCAGTGAGTTAGACAGTGTTGGAGATTGCTACTCCAAGTTGTGTTTACGTTCAGTATTTAGAGGAGTAAATTAAGTAAATCCCATCCTAGCTAAATACAGCTAATCGTTTGACTGCCATGCCTGGTTTGTGCATGAATTGCGGCCTAATTTTCTTCTCAGAGGATACTGGTCAGGTCAGTAGTGCCGCTGATGCAAAAAGTGTGCAACTTTCATTTAGGCATATCCTCCTCAAGGTAAATGATAATTCTGTAGCTATTATACAAGTGGACAGAGAAATCACAAACTGTACAATTGAAGGAAAATACCCATTCCTAGCACACAGATTGTGTAGCAAACAACAAAAGGAACCTATCCTAAAATAGAAGAGTATCCAAATATTTTTCTCTTGGCTTTGTGGAGCACATGCGGTGACGCCTCTTCATGCATTTACTTGAGCAGTTCTCTAAATCAGATTCCATTTTAGGGTAGTCTTGAAAACTATATATCAGCAAAGTGTGGTTTTATGTTTCCTACTTAAAGAAAGTGTGTGGTATTGGAAATCATGTTATCAGACATTATCCAAAATCTTATACCTGTTAGAAAGTCATGTTTAGCATCATATTTAACTAGCTCTAATTTCTTTCTCTCATTGCAGAATCAAAGGCTTTCCAAATTAATATGACTATTTGAGTATTTTTAGGCAAGAGCCTATTAACGTTGAAATGGGTTTTTTTACAAAAGCATGCTATAGCTAAAGCTCATGATGGAAGTAATTTGTAATATTCAATGACCTCATTTTATTCTGTTTTGCTCACTCAAAGCTAATGCATATGATGCCATGTGAAATTCTCAGAGAAGCCTGTCTGCAGGACTTATGGGAGCCATAAATGGATTAAACCTCTCACTCTCTGCTTTGGCAAGTGATCAGTTACATTTAAATAAAGGTCAGTCTGTCTTTACAAAGAACACACTGAAAGCAAGCTTAATAGCTTTCCCTACTGAGCCTAGAACATAACTATTTGAAGCATAATTAGCAACGGGGTGCCAGTCACTGATTGTGCTTTTTGCTTGATTTTATGTCTGGGGAGTTCCAGTATTCCCCATTAGCTTTAAGAGGGGGCACAGTGCTAGTTATCAAATTGACAGTCTCGACCTGGCCTCTGAAAGCAGCTGTAAAACATTGTTTGGGAAAATTAAGATGAATGCCAAAACCAGGACCGTAATATTGCTACAAATTGGACATTCAAGGTCCATGCCGTGACTCTAAATAACAAAATAGGTAAAATATCTGATATACATGAGAGTGCAGGCTTTGTTACCCGGTGATAAGGAGATACATCAGCTGTCCTATTATCTCGTGAGCTCTGTATTGTGAATTCTTTATAAAATACCTATTCTTTTCAGCATTAACAGAGTGCCAGCTCTGTCATCTGTTAAAATCTGGATTTCAGGAAGGATGGAGTGAATCAGCTACAACTGCCTCTCCAGTAAAAGGTGCTGACCACAAAAGGGTTATTTTGTGAAGTTAAGTAAATATTTAGCCTATATGATGCATTTAAGAATAAACATGATCATAGAACCCTAGAATGTCTTGGGTTGGAAGGCACATTCGAGATCAACTAGTTCCAACCCCCTAACATATCCCATGGTCTTCCAGTTTCCAGAATACCTGATTCATCTGAGGTTTCTTGACGGCTATTTATAGCCCTTGTAGCAGAAGTGATAATTGTCTACAGGTGGAGAGAACAGAGCTGATACAGCACTTTTGGTACTCTGCAGACAGCCTGAAATTCTGAGAGAGATCTATGAATTACCTTGACCTGCTTGACTGGAGCATCAGTTTCAAAAGTCCAGTGATTACACTTCAGTGTTATCAGCAACTAATTTAGCACTGATTATGAGGGAAGATGGGTAAGAGCAAAACACAGCTGTTGGGAATTTCTGAAGATAATCTAAGAGCAGACCAGAGAGGTAGACAGGTGACAGCAAAACATGCAAAAGAACGAGGAGGAGGAATTAAAAGGCAGCAAAGAGGGTTGGATTAGATGGAAGGAGTCTGTTAAGTAAAGATGAACTTCATACGAATTATTATGAGAAAATAGTCTTACATTTTAGGCGTGCTACGAAGACTATATTCTGTTCATCTCTGTAAATCATCAGCCTACTTTTACCTCAGCCCCTCTCACCTGGTAGCTGGTCAATGGCTGAGTTCCCAGCTCAGGTCTACTATGAAAGAGCAGATGTCTATGTCCTCCAAATGCGTCTTGACTATCAGTCACAAAATAGAAACTCTAAGAGGAAGACAACTAACCAAGGATTAAGATAAAACCATATACTTTTCCTGATTTACCTGCACTTGGGGGTTAAACACAGGATTTTAGGTCAGCAGATCTTAATTTCCTTTCGTGAATGGTATATCCATTTTAAGAGTCAATTAAATACATTATCAAATGTAGGCATTGCCAAGGAAAATATGGCTGTATTTGTTTTTACAAGCCCTTAGATAAATAAAGAAGACCAATGCCTTAAGCAGCTCTGTATCAGCTCTACCACTCTGCATCTCTAAAATTTATTTGTGCTTTCTTTGTCCTGCTTCTAGGATTTCTTTTTCCTGACAGAAGATTTGTACAGGACGTGGACAAATCAGTGACTAATTTAATTGACAGTTTTCAGCTTATATGGAATTTCCATTTTTTACAGATTTTCTACAAAGCAGCCAACTACTGCTCTGCTTCCTGCATAGGCACTTCAGATTGTAGTTGTTTGTTTTCATCACAGGTCAGATACCATCACCAGGAAAAACTAATTTGAAAGCATCTTCCATCACAGGCACTCCGAAATAATGAAATGAAACAGCCAACCAGAAAAAAGAATTGTTTTTCTTTAACCCATGAATCTCAGTGATGTAGAACTCTCAAGCTCTGGCAGTAAGGCTTGCTAGTCAGGTAGCGAATGCATTCGTGTGGCTCACACCTCCATAATCATTTCTCTCTTCTGCAGGACGTTTCCTTCAAGCACGGGTAATGGCTGTGTCATCTTTGAGTTTTCAGCATGTCCACATTACATTTTTCCACGTGTTGATTCAAGTACTTTAAACGCTCACTTTGTTCTCTATTGTAGGTCATGGGTTATATGGGACTTTTGAAATGTTGTCCTCCTGGAGAAAAACTAGAGAAGACCAACACGTTAAAGAGAGGACTGCAGCCGTATTTGCAGACTCCATGCTCTCGTTTTCTCTCACCACTGCCATGTACCTGGTCACTTTTGGAATAGGTGCCAGTCCCTTCACTAACATTGAAGCAGCCAGGATTTTCTGCTGCAATTCCTGTATTGCAATTTTCTTCAACTACCTCTATGTACTCTCCTTTTACGGTTCCAGCCTGGTGTTTACTGGCTACATAGAAAACAACTACCAGCATAGTATCTTCTGCAGAAAGGTACCAAAGCCAGAGGTATTGCAAGAGAAGCCTGCATGGTATAGGTTTCTTCTGACAGCCAAATTCAGTGAGGACACAGATGATTCAGAGGAAACGAACACTTACGAGAGTCATCTTTTGGTGTGGTTCCTGAAACGCTATTATTGTGACTGGATAACAAACACTTATGTCAAACCTTTTGTAGTTCTCTTTTACCTTGTTTATATTTCCTTTGCCTTAATGGGCTACCTGCAGGTCAGTGAAGGGTCAGAGCTGAGCAACATCGTAGCGACTGCGACACGAACCATTGAGTATACAACTGCCCAGCAGAAGTATTTCAGTAACTACAGCCCAGTGATTGGGTTCTACATCTACGAGTCAATCGAGTACTGGAACACCAGTGTCCAGGAGGACGTGCTGGAGTATACCAAGGGCTTTGTGAGGATATCTTGGTTCGAAAGCTACTTAAATTACCTTAGGAAACTCAACGTATCTACCGGATTGCCCAAGAAGAATTTCACTGATATGTTGAGGAACTCCTTCCTGAAGACCCCTGAGTTTGCCCATTTTTCAGAGGATATCATCTTCTCCAAGAAATACAACAATGAAGTTGATGTTGTGGCCTCCAGGATGTTCTTGGTGGCAAAGACAATGGAAACCAAGAGGGAAGAACTTTATGACCTCCTGGAGACCCTGAGGAAGCTCTCTCTCACCTCCAAGGTGAAATTCATCGTTTTCAATCCATCATTTGTGTACATGGATCGTTATGCCTCTTCAGTAGGAGCCCCCTTACAAAACTCCTGCATTAGTGCTTTATTTCTGCTCTTCTTCTCTGCATTCCTGGTCGCAGACTCTCTGATCAATGTCTGGCTCACTCTAACTGTTGCCTCGGTTGAATTTGGAGTTATAGGTTTTATGACCTTGTGGAAAGTGGAACTAGATTGTATTTCTGTGTTGTGCTTAATTTACGGAATTAATTATACAATTGACAACTGTGCTCCACTGTTATCAACCTTTGTCCTGGGCAAAGAGCTCACAAGAACTAAATGGGTGAAAAATGCCCTGGAAGTGCATGGGGTAGCTATTTTGCAGAGCTACCTCTGCTATATTGTTGGTCTGATTCCTCTTGCAGCTGTGCCTTCAAATCTGACCCGTACACTGTTCAGGTGCTTGTTTTTAATAGCATTAGTCACCTTCTTTCACTGCTTTGCCATTTTACCTGTGATACTGACTTTCCTGCCACCCTCCAAGAAGAAGAGGAAAGAAAAGAAGAATCCTGAAAACCGTGAGGAAATAGAGTGTGTTGAAATGGTGGATATGGATAGCACCCGAGTGGTTGACCAAATTACAACAGTCTAACTTGATTTGTTGGTTGCTTTTTTACACGAGGTCTTACTGAAAAAAAAAAAAAAAAAAAAAAAAAAAAAGAAAAGAAACCAGTACTGACTAAATATCTGGGGAGAGGAAGGAGTTTGGAAGTTTTCCCTCCCTCCTCTAAACTAAATCCAGGAATATTCAAAATTATGGGAGAAATCAAAAATAAATTAAAAAAAAAAAAGAAAAGAGCCAGGGGATTGTACCTTGCTCAATTTTCACACACATGCAAAGGGGAGTTGAATTTTAGATGCATGAAGTAAGATCTAATGAGAGCAATTGGGTTCCTAAGCAGTCATCTGCATCGCCTGTACTGCAGATGCTGCAATTATTGTGGCTAAACCAAATCATATTGAAAGGTCAACTGTCAAGGCTGAAGTAGCACTAAATGTTCGCTGGATGTAAAGGCTTTACAAACTTTCTGCACAGCAATAACTCAAGTCAGTGAGTCAGCTCTTATAAGTCTTAGCCATCACATTTAATTTTTCTTTTCTCCCCTAATCTAAACATTTATGCAAGACTATATAAAAGATAGCAAACTGTACTGGGAAAGAAGGCAGTACACAGCAACCAAATGCTTTCCAAACACTTTTATGTTATAAATCACTTCTTTTTTTTCTAAAAATATCATTATTTTAAAATGGAAATCACCCCTTGTAACATTTTTAATCATGGTTTTATAGCTGTTTCTTTTTCTTATAAAAACAAAAAAGAAAAAAAAAAAAAAAAAAAAAAGAACAAAAAAAAAAAAAAAAGGAACAAAAAATCCAGGTGACTCTGTCACTCTAGAAAATATATAATTCTATTTTATACATGTCTCGCTACTAGTTAAACATGTAATCTGCTTTACCAACTGCAATTTTTTTAGCACTCTACGAGGACATGTGAGTGGATCTAGCAGCAGATAGAAGATGGTGTACTGAATATTTCAGCACCAAAATCCATGATACAAACCTCAAATACTAAAATGTCATCAAGAAAGTGAATGTTAGGGCTCTTTTAGTGAGAGCCTATTTCAGGCCATTCACTGGTAATGCACACTAAGAGGATTAGTGGGTAGTTTTACATAATGTATAACTTAATCCCTCAATCTTCCTAGAGTACCTGTAAAGCAATAGACCTTAACAGCTATGGGCTCTTCCAAGAGACAGTAGACCGTGAGAGTTGTGTGGAACAAACCGAAGGCTGGGACTGTGGTTTAGCAGCAACAAGTTTAACAATGTCCCCAAAGAGCCCATATCTAAGGGGCCTATTGAAAACATCACTTCTGAGAGAAAAAAGAAAAAAAAAAAACTTAAAAAGATTACATTACTGAGTCTTTTTGGAGCTGTGAGTTCTAAATCAATAATTCTGTCAGCATCTGTGATGTGGAGTAATACAGATAAAGCAGCATCTCTTTCCTCCTCTGCCCCCTCCACCCTTAAGAGCGACAGGCTCATTACTGTAAGGTTTTATCATGTGGTTGAACCCCAGTGGGGATATGTAAGCCAATTCTGTAGGTTTTGCTGAGAGTATTCCGACTATACATTGCCTGTGAAAACCTGGTATCAGGAAGCTGACTGGTGTGTTGGGTGGTCTCATGAATATATGGACTGTTGCTTTGTGGTGCAAGTTGAATGTATTACAGCCAGATTCCTTTTTGCAGCTCATCCGGAAAGTAAGAGTACTTGAAAAGTTTTCAGCACTTGGCATAAGGTTTGCTTCAGTGACAGTATGTGGAGGGGAAAGGATATTGCAGGAGCCATGAGGCTTGGACCACTGGGAGCACTGTGGCTTGGGAAGCTGCCTGTGGTACTTGCACGGTCATTAGCACGTCTGTGGTCACAAACCCAGGGTATGCTTCATTGCATGAAACATCTCTTTAGCATCCAGTCCCAGTGACCCCCTAATACCCTGTGCGAAACCCGCAAATGCCACTGAGTGAATGTTAATTTTCAAGCAAAGAGATAGTTCTGAAGCATTCTTCCTAGCAGAAAAGAAGATAATCAGATATTTTGCCCTGAAGCAAAACGCTACATGCTCACTAGCAAAAAAAGTCAGCAGCGCAGCTGGCAACATTTACTTTCCCCTGGATACATCCCTCCTCTGACCAGAAGAAAGGAAGCTGTGTCCAGGAATGCACAGGATCTTTGCTTAAATAAACAACAGTTGCTGCGGTAGCAGCTGGGAAGCTGTAACAACAACTTCAGCCTTGGCAGAACCCAGGTGGACACCTTGAAGACAGCCAAATGAATGTAAGACTAGGAAAAAGATCTGTTTCCCCTGTTTTCTTTAGAGTCAGGCTTGGGGCTATGTTTTCCAGCCAAAAATTATTCATTAAATATACTTCACTATAGATTTTCTGTGATTATCACAATTTCATTTAAAGAAGAGTCACCCTATCTCCTGCCTGTTCAACAAGAAGCTGCAGTGGCTTTTAAACTTCTGAGGGCATTAGCAAATTAGTTGAGAGTTACAGAGGAATTGCAATTCCTCTGCAGCAATGTACTGACTTGTGGAATACTTGGAAATGGGATATGTGTGAAAGAGGTTGCTTTTACACTGCAGAGAGAAATACATGGCAAACACTAATTTTACACCTCTGCTATCCGTCACGTTATCTACTTGCAAACACCAGACACAAAGGTGGTTACCATAAACATCTTAACATCTAATTGCTGTGCGTAGACAGGAGTGTCTTTAAAGAGATGTCCAAAGACAAGCTTTTAATTTCAGAGGCCTCTCCTTAAATTTCAGCATGTATGGCCTTCAGAGATCTCCAAGAAAGTTGATAAAACCAGGGATAAAATTACTCCTATATCTCCAAACCTGTCAGAAAAAGGATGTGGAGGCAGTCCTATGACTGCAGAACAGGCTTGGGTGTCCAAGAAGGCAGGGTGAGAAGTCAGGCAGTCCACCCCCTTGCCCCAAGGCAGAGTCAACAGCATTTAAATCATTTCTGAAGGATGTTTGTCCAGCTCCTTCCTAAAAAATCTTTTTAAGGGCATATTCCTTTCCTAGCAGTTCCCCCCAGTGCCATGTTACCCTGTCCAATAACTAGTAACTCCTGCTAGCTGCCCTGAACTGGGTCAGAGAAGAGGAGCCATGCCCCTCTCTACACAGGGACAGGACAGGCAGGAGACTGAAACATCCCCAAAAGAGAGAAAACCCAGATCAGAGCCAAAACCAACTTACCTATATTTTTCACTGTGTTTCACCTCAGGCTGCCATTTCATTCCCCCCTTCCAGGGTTGGCAAGGTAAAGCCATGAAAGTATCCAAGGTGCACTCATCCTGGGTCGGTGAGGTTTCTGCCTGAATCCTGATGTGTCTGAGGGATGCACCAAATATTCCTTCTCTACAGGTAGCTTGAATACCTCAACATGAACCAGAAACAGCGTGTTCTCAAGGTTTCAGACTATGCTAAGCCACTTTGGCCTTTATCCCCTTCGACTTTTTCCTCTGAAGCAACTATCTTCACCAAAATCAGTTGGTCCTCCCTGCGCCGATTGATCAGTAGGTGCAGATGCTGTGCTCTGTTTCCGTCCAAAGCGCTTCCAGTGGCTAACTGTGCATAAGAGTTTGCCTTTACTGGTGAACCTCCATTTTGGAAGACTACCTAGGCTTAAGCAGATTTTTGTCATACTCTTAAGTGGCTTTTTAGCCCAGGTATCACTGTGGTTTTGTTTGCAGTATAGATTGCCCAATTTTTTTATAAATTCAGTATAGAACAGGGTATTGTACACTGTCAGGCACTGATTAAAATCTAACAGTGAAAGTTTTAGCTAAGGCTGACAAGACTATCTAGGACTGTGGCCCACTGAGCACATGTATCTTCTACAAACATAAAATTCCATACAGTAAGGTATGGTGTACAATTTATTTTTAATTACAGGGTAAGCATGGGGAAAAAGAGCCAACCAACGTGCAAATGGCCCTCAAGATCAGTCCAGTTTTCTTGTAACATAATTTCTAATGTCTTAGTAGAAGTCCACTTTCAATTTACAAGTATTCTAACAGGAGGGAAAAAAAGAAGAGACAAAATTTGGTAGAGTTGGAATAACTACACTATAAAAATTAACTGATGAAGGCAGAATTTGCTGCCCAAAGCAGAAATATGAAAGTGTTCTAGTTAGATTAAAATTAGAGTTTGGAAGGTTGAGAAAAACCTGTCTGTCAAAGAAAAAGAGGTTCTTTTCGAAAGACAAGCAAATACACTTACCATGGTCAACTGTGTGAATCTGGAGGGAAAACAGTATCAAAGTGGCTTGAGGTTATGTTGAACCACGAGAGGATTTGCATCTGCTCTCAAAAGCTTTCTGAGCCAGCACTGAATACAGGTAAAACATGTACTGTAAATTGAAAGGTGTACTTTTAAATGCTTTTCTCTAGGCTGACTATCCTCCTGTGAGCCATGAAATCCCCCTTCAGCCAACACCTTCTTTATTTTTATTCAAAGGGAAAACAAAACAAAGCGATGGCATGACTGGGCAGAGATCAGGGGAATCAGAAGAAAGACTGTGACTTCTCTGAAAAACTGAGAGCCAGCAAAGCAAGTGGGTTTTGTGATAGAAGAACCAGTTACTTCAAGACTTAGCAAAATGGTGGTTTTTCCTATTTGTTTACTTCGGAAGCAGGTAGCATGTTAAGGGAGATGCAGGGAAGGGAAGCTGAGTTAATAGGAGTTCGCTGCGGATTTGCTGTGGGCCCCAGTAGCACCTCTGGCATGGCTGGGAGCTGGCAACTGGATGGGAGTGCAGGAGGGGCTGGAACAACACTGCTGTGTGGGCACTGGGGATGCCAGACCAGGGGCTGTGGTGGTGCCATTGCCCTTGTCCCCATCCCACGGCCGTGCCTGGTGTTTCCCGGAGATGCACAGCCTGCAGAGTGCGCTAGCTCCTATGTGGGCATGGCTCACTCCTCCCATGCCTCATGTTGGGACAGCACTCCTGGGTTTTGATGAACCAGGACTTGCATGGTAAGGCACAAGCCCTCTGGGAACACTTTCTGGAAGATCTTGGTTGGAAAGAATTACCCAGAGATTTTTTCTCCCCTGCCTTTGCACATGTTAAAACACAGATCCGTACAAGTCAAATTGTACAATTAGCTATGTAGGGACAAAGTATTTCTTCCATGGCTTTTTCCTTACATTTATCACTAAAAGTACTTGTCATTTATTTTCTTATAAATATTGTGAAATAAGTAAGCCTTCCTGGGGTACACACAGTTCTGATGAGAAGGAGGCAGGGAGGGGAGAGAGCCCCTTCCCCTCCCCAAAGGTAGGAAGCATCTTCCACCCATGGCCAGGCACTACACCATTGTGGCAGGGCACCCCCAGTGACCCCAACACAGTGCAGGGGTGGGGGCAACTTTATCCCTCCTCCCCAGTCTTACTAGAGAACAGGGAGGAGCTTTAGCTCTAAATTGTGGTGGGGATGGGCCCCCAGGGAGCCCTTGTGAAACCCATCCGCTGCCAGGAAAGTGCAATGGTGAATTTCTTGTTTGGTTGGTTTGTTTGGGTTTTTTTGAGAAAGATGTGGCAGAAGTATCCCAAGAGTGGATTTGAACATATATTCCTGTCCATGGTGCATGGGTTGGAGCAGAGTGAGTGCCCTGACAGGCCACCGTTTGCCCTGTGGTTGTCCTGGCACAGCTTCCTGCCTGGAGAGAGGGCACCTCAGCATCATGAGCGCCTGCCTGGGGCAGCCGCTTCTCAGGCACAAATTGTTCTGATGGTGTTGGCGTTCTGCAAGTCATTACCTTTTTATAATTTTGGAAAAAGGGAAAAGAATAGATCAATATAAACAATTCTAGGTTATTTAAGCTCCAAGAAGTCTTAACCTGCGCGTCAAATAAATGGCTTGCAAGATGTCAAGGGGTTTCTTTTGGGCTTTTTTTTAACCAATTTTTACTATTTTTGTATTAATTTAGGGGGAAAATTGTATAATGAATCTCAATGTATAGCATAAGCCTGAAATAAAATGGCTGTCTCTCTCTTTGCTTCCTGTGCTCCCAAACTGTTACAGAAATCCCTTGCCATCACCAGCGTAACAAACTGATTTTCCTGACCTAACCCAAATAATCAGAATGTGCGTCCTCTCCAACTCCCCTCAGAGAGGGATGGCAGAGTAGTTCAGGGGCACCTGCTGCAGCATAGAGCCAGCAACACCCAAAAGATAATGGGCACACTGCTTCTCCAGTAGCCCCTCTTGTTCCAGGGTGCACACTGCTTGGCAGCAAGCACAGGGAAAATGCATTCCCCATCTATTAATTTCCATGTTTCTGGGACCTAAGTCCTTTTTTGGGGGGTTCCTAGACAATCCAGCATCAAAACCCCAATCTGAGCAGGCAAAGCAGCAGCTAAGGTAAAAATCTCCAACTGATTTGATCAAAAACTTAGAGTTATCTCCTCAGACAACAACTAGACCTACTGAAATCTGGTAGGTACGTAGATCTGAAGTATTACTGTTGAACAGAAATACTATTATTAAAAATGTTCTTATCAGGACCTTAGCATCCACAAACTTAGGAAGCCCCATCATCACTGAGAGACCTACCTCTCCCACCAGCAGAACCACGGCTGCTGGCCCAGGATCTTCTGATGACTATGTTCCACCATCTTCCCATACCCAGAGAGATCACCCATTTACAGTTTTTCCCTAATGTTTTGGAGAAGAGGAGCAGCACCCCTATAGGCCCACCTGGACCAATTGCTTTGATGCAGAACCAAACCAATGCACCAAGGGACATGGGTGACCATCACAGATGCTCTGTCACATCTGGCTGTAGCAATGAGATATTATTTACTTTATTGTAAAAAGCAGGTGAGCCAGATCCAAGCCCAAGTCACTGAAAACAATAGCAGGCCTGAGAGCGGGTGGGTTTGGGCTGCCAAGGGCTTTTGACCACTTTATTTTAAGGGGAAGTTTGGGTCTGCAATTTAAAGGTGACTCCTGTCACCTGTTACAGCTCCTGGCCTTGTCCCTTTCAGTTGTTCTTTCTCACATTGCCTTAAATTCAGAATCCACAAGCACTGTTGACAAAAATTCTGTCTGAAATTGAAACTCAAATTATATCAATTTTTCTTATTGCTAATGTAATGTAAGAGAGGCTACGTCTAAGCATGGCACAGGAACCCAAAGAGCAAAACTGCCGTACCAGGCTGGTGTGCCTCGTTGGTGTTAGCAAGAGCTCCTTCATGCAATTCTCCATAGATCTAATTTACAAAATTCAGGCTTTCCAAATGTGTAATCAGCACTTTTTATTCTGAAAATTCATCTGTATGTATACCTTCAAAGTAGAGGCATGTTAAATCTGATTTTTAGGTTATCAGGGAATACAGTTCAGCCCAACAAACATTCGTGAGCAGCATCTCTGAATTCCACATGCAATTCTTACACTGCTACATACAAATCAGAATATTTTCATCCCAAAATACCACATTTCCTTATTTGTACAGCTAATTTGCACGCAGAAACTAGGCAGAATTGCAGACCCAAAACAGTGAAGTGTGCTAATGTTTACATTCATCCTGTAAATATCACTTAAATATGTAAAGGTTGATGGTAATACTGTTGAGAAGAACAAGATTTTTTTTTTCTGACTTCAGTTTGCTGGCAGAGAATAACTGAAATGTATGCCGAGCACCTAGCTAAAAAGAACCAGGGAATAAGAAATCTAACAGTGCATCAGCAGAAAAAAAAAAGTCCACTTGAAAATTTATACATATGAGAAATCTAAGAACAGCGTTCAAGGCTTTAGCTGGGTGTCCAGACTATGTAGAATAGCTTATGTTAGAAATGAATGTAGAATATTCCATTCTGATTCTTTCTGACCCCATTCAATCCTCTGAAATATGCTCTGTTCTGTGAGGAGGCATACTTTTGAGCAAGACTGACATTTATCTTTCTAGAAATTACTGAGTTGCACAGGTGAAGTTTGCTGGAAACAAAATTTTAAATGTATACAAACAAACTGATGCCAGAAAACACAAGTTGTAAAAAACATGCCTTCACATACTGATTATATTTCATAATAAGCAATCTGTTCCTTGATGCTACAAGTGAAAAATGATTTTATATTTGTCAGCTATAATCAGAGAAATGAGATGCCCCACTAATGTATATATAGTGCATACACCCCCATACCAATTATGTATTTCTTATACGCCCAACTCAAGTTGGCTCTGTATAAAGAGAAGGAAAAGCCAACCTAGAAACATACTTGAAAGCTGGTAGGAAGAATAGTTTAGCTGTCCTGAAATTAGTAATGAATCAGCAGGGGAGGAGCAACAGAGAAGTTGGTAAGGGGTTTAGGAACAAAGAAGCTTCCTGCAGAAATGCTGTTGAGAAAGGAGACTACTCAGGTTTTATTGTGTCAGGAGGATGGGAAAGATCATGTAAAAAACTTCTGTGTTGCAAAAGGAAGGAAGGTCTAAGGCAAAATGAAGAGTGAGAGAAATTATATAAGTGTTTGTAAGATTGGCAGCTGTAAGGTATATTAAGGCTGTCTAATAAAAGGCAGGGTCTGTCCATATAAGGAAAATAAAAATTCACAGCTGCCTAATTATGTGATTTTAAATGTAGATTGAGTACTTCATTGCTTTGGAATAAAAGGAGGATATCATCTGTAATCTAATCTGGAGCCCAGAGCTGGAGACTTTAACATGATATATAAACAATATCATACAGAAAAAGAGATCGGTCAGATGAATTCTGGCTCATAACTTACTGAGAAATGGCAAATTGAGCCTCACTCTTCATTTTACTGCAACTATTACTTAGAAAAGAGCAGCTGACTTTACTGGTTCTGAAATAACCATACCTTCCTGATAAAATACTCATGTGTTGGAAGGATTTCTTTTCTTTTCTTTTGAAAATGCAATCAATTTTCTTTCTGGACAAAGTGAGCCCTCAGGCAGATTACCTGCAGCGAGAAGTGGGAAATGCCAGCTCTCTTAAGGTGATTCCTGAGTCAAGAACATCCCTCTTCAATTGAATTTCTCTCTTTTCTTTCCTCTCAGCATGCTATTGCAAGCTGTTCCAGACTTGTATATTGACAGTTTTACCAATTGGTGTATCATACCCCTCTTTGCAAGAGAAGTGGATTTCTGCCAAGCCTCTCCTGGTGTTGGCTCCGGGGGCAGTGTCCACGTTATAATTTTTTAATTATTCCTGCTCTTAGCCCCTCTCATGAGAGCCATTTCTTTCAGTTTCTTGGATCTTACTGGAAGAGTGGCTACAACAACTTTTACAGGAATGCCAACAGCATTTTGCTGATCTGACGTACCTCTGATATATATGAGTGACATAACTTTATTAGATGTAGCAGGAAGAAGCATTCAAAGCTCAGTGTCAGGACATCATATTCTATTTAATATCACCATCTCTGTAGATGTTACACACAGCAAATTTATAATATGGAAATTGCAGAAATGGGGAGAGTAAAGAGAGAGAGAGAGAATACCATTTAAGCTGCTCATTCAGCACTTTCCAAACCTCTCCATCAAAGGAAGAGTTCCTGCCTCACAGTCAGTGGTGACACCAAGCCTGGAGAATCTAATTTGCAGGAAAAGGTTAAAAGAATTTGGCTTAGAAAGGGGAAATGTGGAGCTGAGAGATGTGACTTCAGAATTATGGAAAGGATTGCTAACTTTAGTGAGTTGTTGTGGGGGTTTTTTTTGCCCAGCATGTGCTTCAAAAGCCAAAATCTCAGAATACAAAATGTTTGAAGTGAGAAGCAAATAATAAATTCATGGAGAACATTTCACAGGTAGAAATGACAAATACATATTGAAAACTGTAAAGTCAAGGCAGACAAAAAATCAACTCAGGTGAGAAATGCCTAAGTTTATTGTAGAGAACTCCATAAAAACCTACACAGAAAAGCTCTCAAATGTACTCACAGCCCTAGAGAGCTCTTCAGGTGGTCTGTTCCAGCACCAGGCCAGAAATAAGGTAAGAGTTTTAAATTATTGACAGCTACAACCAACAGAGCTTTAAACTGTGGAACCTGGGTGAGGGAGAAATGGGAAAAAAATGATGGGAAAAATACTTTAATGACATACTTACTCTTTGTGTGCATCAACACCTCTCCACCAGCTTCTTGGGAGTTATAGCTAATAAAACTTGTTTAAAGCATGGGCCAGCACATTCCACATTCCAGGCAACTGTTTTCCTCTTCCCCTTGAAGGCAAAGGCTGAGTTTCATTTTGTCAGTCTGCTTTCAAGGCACATCATCCCTCTGACACCGCCTGACTGACAAAGGACCTGATACACAGGGGTGAGCACAGACCAGCACAGGAAACAGCCCATACATGAGCCATGGCAGGGCAAAGCTTTATTACTCCTTCATCGGAGAGCTGTGCAAAAGAGGGCATTCAAATTTTTAGTGTACTTTAAAAACTTTTAGGAAAAATTTGCCTCTGTAGTACACTGTGGATGCATTAAGATGTAGATGTGCTATGGATGCTATCCAGGCATGCTTATGCTTTTCCAAAGCTAGGTAGCCCTCAGCCTTTGGCTTCGTGCCACGCAGTTCCTCTGAGATTCATATTGTAAGTTTTATTGAGATACTTGTTTGGTGAAAGAGATTTTGTTTAGATCAAACTGATCTTAAATATGAGCTCTTTTATTCACCCCAGAAGGCTTCCACACCTGACATCTCTATCCTCTGTTAGTACACTTGGAAATGAAGATGGCAACAGCGGAGAGAATTGGAAAGCAAGTAAAAGTCCCATTATTTCAGTTAAGTGGCAGCTAATTTTGTGAGGCTCAATTACCGGTGATTTTGTGAGCTTCATTTTTTCCACTACAAAATTTTGAAAAGGTGCTCAATATTCCACTCCTAAGCCAGGAATAACTATGGGTTTTCAGTATACTCCAAGCAGAGTATAGCAGCTGGATTGAAATCATGTTGCCCAGTGGAAATAAAGCATTGGGAAGGGGAGAAGAGGTGGATGGAGTTGGTCATTTGAAATTTTCAACAGAAAAGATAGGGTTTTCTTTAAAAAAAAAAAAATCACATTTTTACCTTTGTTCTGATAGGAAAGTCTTATTGAGTCTGATAAACTTGAAGCATATAAAATCATTTACAAAAACTGCATGAGGGGAGAGGTGGAAAGTGAGCTGAGAAAAGTTATATCTCTTCTGACTTTCTTCTATAATGTCTGCTTTATCACAGATCCAGGGAACAGCAGTATGGCCACTATCAGAGCAGTGGGGTAACTGTGTTTGGATAAAATTGTGTTATGGAAAAATAAAGTGATAAATAGTTAGCTGGTAAGACATGTACCCACCAGGCTTCTTTCAAAATGCTGATGAAGGGAAGGAAGGTATTGAGCTCTAATTCCAGTGACTGGAGAAGATAGGGCTTCCCAGCAAGGCAGTAGCAAATACAAACAATAGCAAACATTGCACTTGTTTAGAAACACAGTTTTGAATGCAGAATTGACTGATCCAGGGAAAATAAAGTCAGGAAAGATTGTGAAAGTCCAAAACCTCTCTACATTTTTTAACTTCTTGTTGTGGCTTATGTGTAATGTCACCAGATCCCTGGTGCTCACACACCATTCAAATCTGTAATTGTTTTAGACATAGTTCCCATTAATATAAATTCAACCAGTGAGCAAATATAAACCATACTCAGGTGGCCATTCGTAGATCTCAAGTAGTCAAGGGTCATCCTTTACAGCTACCCCATTCCTAAAATACATATAAAATATATGTATTTCACAGAATAATGAGAAAAATCTATACAAAATTCTGATCTACCTGAAAACAATTTGCTTTAAACAGGTCAAACAGAATTGAAAAATTGTTTCCGGCAAATAAGCTCTAAATGTGAAGGGAAAGTAGTTCTATTCAAGCTTTTTGAAGAGAATGAATGAGAGAATGAATGTGAAAAAGCACATGGAGTGCAATTTAAAGAAGCAAGCAAGCGAATCATGACCAGAGAATGTCTATAAAACCTTGGCAGTTGACCTTCACTGGGTGAGGATGGTAAGTGGGTCTGGAGAATCAGCATTTCATCAAGTGGTTGAGTATATTTTTACCCTTTTCAAAATATGAACCAGCTCATCAGGTAAAAACCGATCATGCAAGGTTTGTCCATTTGCCTGCTCTCAGTGAGCATGAAAAAAAAATCGTTTTAAATGAACCTGTGGTCTCTGCTGACTTTTGTTAATTCCAATATATTTCTGTTAACTGTTAAGGGGAAGAAAATCAGAAATAAAAATGCTCCAAACCTTTATTACTTTTTCTTTTCTCAAGAATCCTGCACCTCTCATTACCTTCTCCTTTTGCTATGCCAGGTTTCTCTTATGAAATTCCCCGATTTTGGCCAATTGACTCAAGGCTCCCCTAATACACTCTTACAATTGTAAGCACTCAGGGGTTCCACTAAAAGGGTGGCTGGATGCAGCTTCAGGACTAATTGTATCCTATGAGTTATAGAATTATGCACCAACAACTAAAAGGACACAATTACAAGGTGAACTATTGTGACACACACTGTGTAATGTCATACAATCAAATGCAATGTTTAGTAAACATGAACCTCTTTGCCATTTTGTATTTATTTATACAAGTTTAAAATAAAAAAAAAAAAAATAAAGCACACATTTAAAAATATCCCTTTCTCCTTTGTGTCTCTGCAGCATTATGCAACTTCCTGAGGAGGCCGACGGGTAGGCAATGACTCGGTCAGTGCCTGGGGAACGAGCAATGACTAGCGAGGAATATGCAGTTCTTCTTTGAATTACACCTGCAAAAAGAGAGATACAACCTTCCAGAGAGTGTGGGAGAGAAAAGGAACAGCTTACTGGGGATTTGCTAGGAGCTGCCTAGGTGGGAACACCAAATTTCTGCAGAAGTAGGAGCCTTAACTAGGTCACTGCTAAAGGACTGCGTTTTTCCAGCAATGTGCCAGTAAAGAAACACCAGAGGGTTTCTAATGTCTGGGATCTCCCCTTGGCCATAAAGCCGAGGAAAGGGGAAGCAGGTCTTCCACTTATGGTTGGGGAATGGATAAATCTCTGGCATGTCCTCAAAGCAGGGAGATGATGCACAGCTCTGCAGAGAGTCGGGCTCCTTCCAGTTTGCCCAAGGAATCATGGGTTATTCCACCAAGTCTCCATAACATGCAAAAGCTCTGCTTTGCAGACCTCCAGCAGGACTGTCCCCCTCTCCTCTAGGAGTGACAACGCACATTTCTGGACATTTTGGTCTTTCTTGAGAGAAAGATTTTCCTGGCACCCTGCCCTCCTGCAACGCCACCCCCCTTCTCTTCTCCTTGCTTGTTCTCATCCTCATTTATCTCACACATACGCACATAAAAGATTCCAATGCAAAAGGGTGATCTCAGTCCATTCCCCTACAGCCTAAGCCAACACAACTTCCATTGGCAGAGGAAAGCAAACCATAATTCTGGCAAAATGATAATTTTTCTCCTTTCCTCAATACACCACAGGAAACAGAGAAAGATGATCTAATGACTTATGTCCAAAATACTGCTGAGGGAGCAAAAGCCAAGCATGCTACTAATTTTTACAAAAGATGTACTGTGAGTTTAATGAAAGTACAATGGGTGGAGAGGCCATATCATTAGTTTTTCCAGTGGTTACAGAATCACAGTGTTTTTTGTGGTGGCAGTTTTGGTCTGTGCTTTGAATACAAAGCAATTACAGTGTCAAATGGCACTATTTTGCAAAAGAGAAGTGACTATGAAATTTATTTGTGTTCAAATCCCAGAGCAATTGTGGTACAATAGGAATTATCATGTCAAATTTCAACTCCATCTCTACATCTGCAGTGTAGGTGTGTGTACGCTCACATTTTGTGCACTCACTGGTACCCTTAGCAGACATATCCCACGTGGACTGTTCAGGGCCAGCTCTATTCAATGCTTTCACTACTACCAGCATGGATAGTGGACAGGAGAGTATATTAATAAAGCATTGTCTGTCTAAGTTTGGAAGGACTGCAGAATTTTGAAGCCTGACAACAGAGTCAAAACGTACTCAGACCCTTGAAAGAATGATGTGAAATCAACTGTAAGAAATTCAAAAAAGACAAGTCCACAAGGGAAAGAGAAATCAGTGGTGCAAACATAAAATATGGAAAAAGTGATTAAACAGCACTTTTGCAGAAGAGTATCAGAGGTTGCACTTGGTCACTGCTTCACAGTGAATAAAAAGAATGGCAAAGCTACAAAGCCAACACATCTAATCCTTACCCAGTTTATTAAAAGAATCACATACAGAAGACATGGAAGACATTTTTTTTTCTGTTCTCCTTGGAGGTGATGAATCTTCAACTGAACGCTGTGGGCATGACCCTTGGAAAGAGTACGGAATCGAATGAGAATGAGGAGTCAGGAAAATGCACTTTCTGCAGGAAAACCTGCTTAGTTTAGGAGAGACGAATTTGAGAAGAACCACAGTAACACTTTTTCTGTATGAAAAGGATATATAAGAAGAACAGGTATAAAATGTTTCTTTTGTCCCCTGAAGGGACAAGACACAATCAGCTTAATTTACAGCAAATATAATTCAATTTGAATATCCTAATTCCAAGAATAGGCATGCACTGGGAATATGCTGCCTAGGCTGGCTGTGGAATCATCTTTATCAGGGTTTAAAGAACAGGTTACACAAAAAATTGCTTGAAACAACCTAGATACTGATTCAGCCCTTTTTCTCCAAGAATCCAATGTTTTCCAACTTGAGTATGATATAGCAGTTTAAGTTGCCACAAGCTATGTCCTTTTAAATTGGCTCAGATTGTATATTCAGAAACAGAGGCATCTGAATTTCTTGTTGTGTTATTTAATGTAAAAGCTGGATTCTTGGCCAGTAGAGTCTGGGATGTGTTCAAAAAAACCAGGAGATTTATGTATCTGTTGCTAATACTTTTAAGTATGGTAATTTAAAAATTTGTAGCAATTGAGCCACAAGTAAGTGGAGAAAATGTGATGTCTTCTACTGTTTTCTGATGCACTTTAATATATAGCTGTGAAATTCAAGCTCTTTGGCTCACAGAAAATCTCTACAATAAAACATTGAATAAGGAGGGTCCATGAAGTACAGAATAACAGCAGAAGAAAGACAAATTAATTTGCTGGATAGACAGTTATTGGAAGCTTAGGAGACAAGAAATGCCAGATTAAATACTTTCTCCATTTCTTTCTTGCAAATCAGTCTTTCGGTGTTCAATGAGTTCCTATCAGCCTATGCAAATAATTCACAATGAATAATTTATCTGATATTTTTTTCTTTTTGTGGGATATCTAAAAGTAAAATGCTTTCCTCTCACATATTCATTATTCAAAATTATATTAGCACAGCCTTAGGTGAGTGTGTTTTCGCTGCAGTTGCTTTTCTCCACAATTCAGTTTTCGTATCCCTACATGCAGCAAGTGTCCCACTGAATTCCTTTTATCCTTGGGGCAAAGATTCCTTCAAGCTGAATTAAGGTCCCACTTTCAACAAGCTCGGCAGGATCTCTCTCTCCACTGTTGCCATGGAAGGGGCTAACCTCCTGATTTGAGCATCTGAATCCGATATGGGCATCTGGATTAGGCTGGCCAGTGGGAATTACCACCAGAGCTTAACTAAGGACCCTCTCGAGTTCCCACTTTCCAAATTAACTGGCTGAAGTGAAGCAAGATCAACCAGGGAAACAGAAGAAGCACTCCTCCAGGCATCCCATTTCTGCCACTGATGTCCTCTTTATCTTCCATTGGCTGAGTTGTTCTTAGTCAACATTGTCATGGAATCATGACAATGTTGACTAAGATGATTTCCAACCTAAATGATTCCATTTAGGTTGGAAAATACCTTTAAGACCATTAAATCCAACTGTGTATTATGTAAATGCTTACACTTGGTTTGTACACAAGTGGTAGGAAAAGGATTATGACCTTAGTTTCAAATCTTGTTTTAACAGTTCCTACCTGAAGGACATTACCACCATACTGGAAGTCTCCCCCATTTCAGGTACAGTACATGGATCAACAGGAGGAACCCTCCTTCTGCTCCTTGAAACCAAGAATTAAATGCTTGTGTGGAGAACTTTCAATTCACCTCTGTCCTGAAGTTTAGGAATGCCAGACAGACCAGCTAATACAACAGGCATTGTTTCTGTCATGTAACACACTGAGAATGCCAAATGATGACAGAGAACTGGCAAGATCCTTCAGCAAGCAAATTTGGAATAGAAAGGAAAGCTTGAACAGGACTACAATTGTTTTTCCAGTCAAATCTTTTGATAATCACATTATACAGAGTCAATGGAGACAATTAAGGGGTTCAGTAATGGAACACAATGGAATATTTGTGTTGCTATCAGCACTTGATAGCAAGACACACTGTATTAGATGTTTAGTGTGTCCAGCTCCATCAAATGTCTTTTTTAACATTTTCAGAAAGTAGAATGTAATATCCACCACAGCATTTGCCTTTGCAGAATCATCTACCTCAGACTTGGTGGATGAGGGGAAGGCTGTGGATGTGGTCTATCTAGACTTCAGCAAGGCCTTTGACACTGTCTCCCATAATATACTCCTGGAAAAGCTGGTAGCCCATGGCTTGGACAAGTGTACCCTCTCCTGGATTAGGAGCTGGCTGGAGGGTCGGGCCCAGAGAGTGCTGGTGACTGGAGCTGCATCCAGCTGGCAGCCGGTCACCAGTGGTGTTCCCCAGGGGTCTGTGTTGGGTCCAGTCCTGTTTAATATCTTTATTGATGATTTAGATGAGGGGATTGAGTCCATCATCAGCAAATTTGCTGATGACACCAAACTGGAAGGGAGTGTCGACCTGCTGGAAGGCAGGAGGGCTCTGCAGAGGGATCTGGATAGACTTGAGAGATGGGCTGATTCCAATGGGATGAAGTTCAATAAAGCCAAGTGCCGGGTCCTGCACTTTGGCCACAACAACCCCAGGCAGAGCTACAGGCTGGGCACAGAGTGGCTGGAAAGCAGCCAGGCAGAAAGGGACCTGGGGGTACTAATTGACAGGAAGCTCAACATGAGCCAACAGTGTGCACAGGTGGCCAAGAAGGCCAATGGGATCTTGTCCTGTATCAAAAATAGCGTGGCCAGCAGGAGCAGGGAAGTGATCCTTCCCCTGTACTCTGCGTTGGTGAGGCCACACCTTGAGTATTGTGTTCAGTTCTGGGCCCCTCAGTTCAGGAAGGATATTGAGGTGCTGGAGCGGGTCCAGAGAAGAGCAACAAGGCTGGTGAAGGGACTGGAGCATAAGTCCTATGGGGAGAGGCTGAGGGAGCTGGGGTTGTTTAGCCTGGAGAAGAGGCGGCTCAGAGGTGACCTCATCACCGTCTATAACTACCTGAAGGGAAGTTCTAGCCAGGTGGGGGTTGGTCTCTTCTCTCAGGCACTCAGCAATAGGACAAGGGGGCACGGGCTCAAGCTCCGCCAGGGGAAATTTAAGTTGGATATCAGGAGAAAATTCTTTACAGAGAGAGTGATCGGGCATTGGAATGGGCTGCCCAGAGAGGCGGTGGATTCACCATCCCTGGAGATTTTTAAACGCAGATTGGACGTGGCACTGAGTGCCATGATCTAGTAAATGGACTGGATTTGGACCAAGGGTTGGACTCGATGATCTCGGAGGTCTTTTCCAACCCAATCGATTCTATGATTCTATGATTCTATGATTCTATGACTTCCTCTTTCACCATTTCAAACTGCTAGAAAGAGTCATTCAAAGTTATCAAGAATATTTTTATTCACAAATGGAAAGGCTCATTTTCTTTACTGCTATAAAAAGCCAGCTTAAACTGCTGACTGCTTTTGGCTGGCCTATTAAAGTAAAAGTGAGGGAGCTTGCATGGGGGAGATAAAAAGGGGCAAATGAAAGAACAGAAAGTATGCAGGGAGAGAAAAGAGATTAACATAAGACGGGAAGAGTCAAAGAAATAAGTGGAATGGGGGGGGAAAAGCAGAAAAATAAGGCAAAACAGAGTGATGCCCTCAAAAGAAAGGAAGAAACAGTGAAAAAACCCAAGAATATTGGGAAAGCGCAAGGATGATACCAGATCTTAAAATAATTCTGAGAAAATAGATAGTGATGTCAAAATCCCAGTAATTGAATTTTTGCCTTGAAAAGCCAGTGACAGCTTTGCTTAAATGTTTAGCCACATAGAATCAAACTCCACTTCTCTGACAGCATGTATCTCTCAATGAAGTCAACAAGAATCAATAGCAACAGCAGCATTCAAATCCATGCTGTTTTCATCGCAGAAAAGGTAAAAACAACACTCTTTCCACACCTGCACCATTTTCCATTATTTTGTAGCCTCTAACACACTTTCTAATATATGTCTATCCCAAAACCACTGTTGTTAGCCTTCCTCTATTGATGGCATCCAGCTAAAGAGAAGCCAGAGAGAAAGAGCTCACATATTGAGAGCTCACTGTTCTTAATAAATAATCATTAAAGGATAGATTTGCAGCACCACAGCATTGTCCAACACTCAGTCTGTATGTCTTGAGTCAGCTGCTCTGTACTGTCTCCCTATTCTTGCATAATTGAATACTACATCTTACCTTTCTTTTTTTATTGTGCAAGGACTGCTCTTATCTGAAAAATATTGTAAACTCATTCAAATTTCATGAATCCACATCAGGCCTAATGCAAACTAGTGGTACAGGAAAACCAAATAAATGAGTAAAACGACACATCTCCACTACCCATCAATAGGGTTTTTCTGATGTTCCTTTTAATTGCAACCCAGGCCTGCCTAGCCTTTCCCACCTCCTTTGCAAAGGATGCTAAAAAATTTATGAGCAGCCAAAACTTACTGTCATTTCATTATCTCAGACTTACAACACATTGCATAAAGTGAGTACTCAAATGCTTGAAATCATCACACTGAGACCACATTTCTTGGACCAGTGATGTTTCCATCCATTCACCCAATGGCTCTGATGAGACAACCTGCAAACAGGGGCAGACAAGGAAGTAATAATTCACATAAGAGTTAGAGAAATGCTTCAAAAGTGGCACCAGTTCAAAGATTTTTTGGCAGTTTAGACAAAACCTGAATATCGTCATCACAAGAGCAAATGAGTGAGTAGGTCTCCTTTCAGACAGTGGTGAAACTCAAGTGATCGTGGTGGTGGTGGAGGGCTATGGGTAAGCCAATGATGTCTGTGGCAATCTGGACAGGGCAGCAGATGGCCAGAGGGTTTCTGGAGTTTGTGGGGGTGCCTGTTTCCTACCTTTCCATTGACCTCACAGGTGCAGATGCACAATCTCCAGCTTATTTTATCTCTCTAGTGGGGCTCTGGTCTATAACAGGGACACGGCACAGCACCAGCCCCCCAGCCCTGCTCCCTCAGGGACCCCAATCCATGCCTTCCAGTGGAGGTGGTCAGGCTGCCAGGTTGTCCTTGCAGTGTCCCACTGCAATGGCACAACTACCAGAGGGGGGCCCCACTCCTTCCCAGATATATGGTTTCCACCACATCAGCTCAGGTGCTGCACACCGAGGAGGGGACAGGCAGGGGCATTGCAGGCTGCCCAGTGGCCCTGCCTGTCTGCTGGCACACAGGGAGGTCAGCACATTGTCCCCGTGCATTAGAAACACTAATGTTGGAAAGCACATCCTAATATGTAGTGGACTTGGGTCTTCAAGACAATCTTGTCTGTGCAAAAGCCTAATGATTCTTCATTTTTACATCAGTGTAGATACCAGAGCCATGATAATCTGTAGGGAGCCATCAGGCTTGCAGGCTTCTCTATATGTCTCATTTGGGATGGGAAGACAGATAATATACAATCATGTTGATTAGCTAGAAGGAGTGACTTATATTTTCATGCACTGTGTGCTTTGTACACCTAAACAACAGAACAAATTCAGATAAATTCCCGAGTGGCATATATAGTCAAAAATATCTATATCTAGGCCCTAAAACAGGGAAAGGATTTGTCTCCCTTTTAGAAGTCAAAGTGTCCCAGCACATAATATTGAAAGAAACAAAACTTACTTTTTCCCTCTGGAAGTCTTTTAACAAAAGAATGTATCACAATGATGTACAGCAGGTAGAAAACGAATTTGATAAAATAAAAATATTTAATAAGTATTATTTTTAAGGACACTGTCCCATAATATTTTTGGTTATGATGCAAAAGCATAACTTTCATTTGCATGATATGAGCCTTTCCAGAAATACTCTAATAGTTGTAAAATGTCACACTGTAAAGCAAAATCATCCATCGGAATGCAGAACAAGCAGGTTTCTTAGAGATAGACAGAGTTCACCAAAGCTAAGAGGTCAGGTGAAAAGAAAAAGGGGAAATTTCAGCGTTTTTCAGTCACCAGGGTTGTGAGAAAAAAACCTTTCTGAATTCTTCCCATTTATGTGCCCATGATGTACCTGCACAGCCCAAGGTTTCTTGTACACAGAAAGCAGGATGCATTAATCATGAGGAACAGAGGGCCTGGAGCTGCACTGTGCCACTCCACTTGAAAAGCCCCTAAAATATGCTTGTGCCAGATCTGCCTGGCCTGAAAATTGTGTACTGTTCACAATGGTGTATCTGAAAAGAGTAAAATTAGAGGCATGCTCTCAGGAAATTTGCTGCATATCTACTCCCAATTTCTTTCCATTTCTGCCCTACCATAGGGTTGTAGTTTCCATCTCTGTCTTAAGCATGCTCCTTCTGTATCTTTCATCAGAGCTACACAGGTCCTGCCTGCCTTTCTCATGCAAGCTCACCTCGGTGAAATCACTGAAGTAAATAAGGCGAGCAAGATTTTCCCATTACCTCGTGGGGAATTCATCTGCTGAGGCTTTATTTTCTGTAATGCATGGCTTTTGTTCCTGGCCTCCTCCACACAGTTACGCATCTAGGCACAATGATAACCTGACTTTCTCTCCATGTACACCTGCCAGATTGGGGTGGGTATCAGCTCTGACAGTGAGCACTGAGCAATACAGCCTGCTTGTTGTAACACTGGAGCAAGAACAGCCTCGGCCACGTTCCCAAGCATTTACTCTTTGTCTGGAGTTCCTCGGATATTTCAGTGCCAGCCATACATCACAACTTTAAGAGCTGAGGTGACAATTCAAAATATGAAAATCATTGCAGAGTAAATGAAGCAAATGATCGTTTTTGACAAATACACATGAGTGTGGCACTCAGAAATCTGGCTTGAATGTCTCTAAATAATTAAATTTATCTACCTCAGTAACTACATTTGAATTGCAAATTAATTCTCCAACTCAGCCCTGCCACATATGTACCTACTGGTACCTGGGCTCTCGCTGACTGCTAGCCCTGAGGTGCATGAGCCCTTTGGGCAAGTGCATTTCAGTGCAGAGAGCACACAAGGGTGAGGAGACCTGGCTTTGCTGCACAATGTTTTATCAGTCACCTTCCTTGAGCTTTCTTTTGGTGCCTTTAACTCAGCACTGCACGATGCAGGACACCCATAGCCCAGGAACAGCTGGCAGTGCCAAGCACAGAGCTCCTGAGGCAGGGATGCTTTTGCAAACCTGGCTTAGCTCCATCGCGTGTGCTGTGCTATCCTCTAACTGCATGGTCATAAACTATCCTCTCTGCCACGCTCTTGTCCTTCCTCTTTTTACACAGAATAGACGAGGCATAACTGCTCACCTGATATTCCTTACTGGGGGAATGATGAAATACATTGTTAATTGTTTAACATCTTTGTTTGGTGCTCCCCAACGTTACTCAAATTCCATCGCAGAGAGAGAGTTATCCATCTCCCTACCACTCCTCAGCATATGAGCAATGACTTTGTTCTCCCAGATGTCCTGTGAGATGAAGAGACTTCCTAACATCCATTTCGCAAATAGATGCTTGAGGCACAGAGATATTAATGTCAACAGGGCTAACTCACTTGAAACGTTTACAGTTTGACTTTCTTAGAGAACCAGCCATTTTATTGCACTATATTTCTCCAAAGCAAAGCAGAGTTTCCTGGTCTCCATTGGAAACTCCAAGCATTCTTCATTTCATTTCAACAAGTCAGACTGAAGGGGTCAGATAAGAAATCCAGAAATTGAAGAACACACAGGCATCACCTGTGAGAAATGTCTGTGAAGTGAGGTGATTTAAATCCCCATGGAATTTGAGCACATCAGAAAGAAAATCAAGTTCTCCAGGGCAGTGTTTAACAGCCCATCCCAGGAGACTTCCTCTTGTTCCATCTTATTCACTGCACACATTCCCAGTTCCTGCAGCAAATAATGCAGAGGTCCTGGAGGCAACAACCTGTTTCTCTCCATAGCCGTGATACATTCCCCAGCCCACGTATCCCGAACTATTTGCAAGTCCATGGAAAACCCTGTTTAACCCAAGACTGCACTTATTACCATTCAGGATAGTAAAATCATGTGTGCACAAGCAACTTGAAATCTGATTTTTTTTCTTGTCCCACTACCCCCTCTGACACTGTAAGAAACCCCTTAGGACAAGTGCAGGAGGGGCCAGGATGTTCCCAGGTTTCATGCTTGCAGCCTCAAAGTACCCATGGGGCAGAAATAATCCCCTGCTTCGGTGTCACAAAGATGCCAATGGGAAACAACCCCTGGTTCCTTAGCAAAAGGAGTAAGTGAACCCTGGCACCCTGACCTATTCTATTCCTCAGGCCAGATTCAACCCTCCGGGCAGCTTGTGACTCCTGATGCCTTCAGTTCAGTCCTGCCTGAGCCCTGTCTTCAGCCTGCAGGGTTCAATCCTGCCTCCTGCTCCTGCCTCCTCATCCCCATTCTTCCCTTACCCATTCCCATGTCTCTCTTCACCACAGACACAGACACAGTGAGCATGCACGGCCCCCGAACACAAAATGTAATAAGACATCAGAAATCGCAGTCTTTCAGGGACATTTCCACAGGGAAAGTAAGGGACAGATCCTGACACCAAACCAGGTCCTCATCCAGCTTTCCAGCTTTCCAGCCCTGCCCTAAACCTCTGCCTGTACTAAAGTGTTGGAGCTTTTTCACTTGAGAAAGGCTGTCATCTCTTTCTTATGAACAGCCAAATTTTTTCAGAGAGCAGAAATTTTGCATGTTTTGGCAGTGAGAGTTTTAAATTTAAACTCTTAAATTTGGCAAAGTTATGAAACATAGAACAACAATTATATAAATATTGCTGTATCCTAGAGTGAGGCTTGATTACCTGGCTTCATTACTTAAGGAAGCAGAAAGAATATGCATGTGGTCTCTGGATAACCAGACAACCTCAGCTAACAAAACAGTAACTAAATGACTACAGTATTCAGTGCAATTTTCTCTGCCGGGTGGCCAGTCCTCTGCTAGTCAAAGATTGAGGGGTGAATTCTCTCTGTAGTGTCCTTTCTCTGTATCTGAAAGTAAAACCCAAAGCTTTTTAGCAGCCCTTGCAATTTATCCTTTCCACTAACAGGCAGCATCCTCTCCAAAATCTTTTCATCTCTCTCTACAATACTAAATTACACAGTCCTAATCCCAGCTGAATCAGATGATTGTGCCCGTCTGTACTGTAGAGGCACTTGCAGACAGCTTCACTCAACACAAGCAGCGTCTGCCCTGCAAACATCATACCTGCTATCCACACCTAAAAGTGGTTACAGCTGACTGACAAGCATTACTTTTGTAACATTAGCCAAACTGTACAGTATTTATTTATATAATCTGCTTTGTAGGTACGTGTTTATTTAGTTACTAATAATAAATAATTATTAGAATAATATAATGTAATGATAAATTATATAGTTGTTTTATTTATTTATTTATATAATCAGATTTATAATCTGTTAGCCTAACTACACCTCTAAGTATGGGACAACTATAGGCTATCTATTAGAAGGAGTTTCCTCTACTCCATCAAATGAAGAAAGGATGTTATAGTGATTTCAAGTGATACCCTTAGTGCAGCTAGATATAAAATGCTGGGCCATACTGCCACTTTTCAAACGCAGACAGACCCAGCTTTCTGCAGAACATCCAGCTTGCCATTTAGGCCCAAGCCTGAGGTCTGGGACCAGCAGCCAGTCTGGTCTGCAAGCTACCTCACCGCTGTGATGGCCAAACTCATTAACAGCCACCCAGCTTAAGATGAGATGGTGCTCTGGCTGGATCCCATGCACCTGTAGCTTCAGGTTGCTTCCAGTAGGACAAGGGAAGCTTTGGAAAATGGTTCAAACTTTGCAGATATTCATCTGCAAAATAACATACAAGAAGTTAAGGAGCTGCTGTCTCAGCAGGGAGCTCCCTCTCACTCAGCTGGAGGCCACAACCATCACTGAAACAGCTCAAACTTGTTAAAAAACTACAGACTCTTTCAAATGCCAGTGCCAGTTCCCTGGGTTTATTCACTCTGGCAGTTAGTTTCCCAGCACCACAAGCACAGTATTCAAACTCCCTCTGTGTCGCCAGCAAAACTGATCCAGCAGGAGCTTGAAGACTTCACCACCCAGCCAAGACCCACAGCTCTGGGCTGGCAGTCTCAGGAAAACAAATATGGGGTCTGGCGCCTGCTCCTGGATTCAGGGCAAACTTGCAGTATATATTTCCCTGAATGATTAATGGAGCACTCACAGAGCTAATCAATAATAGGAATAATGACACCTCGTCTGTGCTTACTGTATGCAGCAAATCCATGCCCCTTAAGGCTGGCCAGCCCTGGCTCTGCCGCTTTCTGAGGATGGCAGGGAGGAGGACTTTGTCACAATTACAGTAGCAGAGCTCAGGACAAGCTGTGGCTGTGAGAGGGTGTCCCATGTACCCTGGCTGGGCACATGAGGTTTTGGTGCAGGCAATCTCTCCCAGCTCTGACCACAGCAGAGGGTCAAGAGCTGGTGACTGGAGCTGCTGATGCTCTCCTGAGATTCACGACTGCCCGTTAGGCTCAGGGAAACTTCCTGACAGCCCTGCACTTGCAGAAGTCACTGGGGATTGGAATTAGGTTACCTCTAACGTCCTTCCCAGCCCAAACCTTTCTATGATTCTATGAAATCTGTGAAATATCCTTCAGGATATTTTAAATAGAAAGTATACATCTTCTTTTACACTCTGATTTCTGGGTCTTTGGAGTGCCCTTGTCCAGGCTGGTCTCTTTGACTATGAAAGCCTCCTCATAATGCAGTATAGTGACACGAGTTCAGACAGAGGACCTCCAGGGAAAACTCTGAAAGCTGCAACTCCAGCAAGAAAACTCCCAGAGCCAGGAGCACTGCAAAGGCATCACATCCAGACCCTCAGCACAGTGCTTACCAAGGGCCTCTCTGGCTGTCAGGCCCTTTGCTTTTCTTCCATTTCCACTCCACCATCTCTCATCAAAGTGACAGGTGTGAGACCATGGATCTCAATTAATGTCTGTTAACTTCTTGGATGGACTTTGACAGAATATGAAATGTTATTATTAAATGCCTGAAAACAGCTAAAGAGAGGATGAGGTGTACATATATACACACATGTATATATAGGTATGTAGGCATGTATGCATAATTTTTCTCAAGAAGCCAATGAAAAATTATTGGCTTTTATCTCCTTCTGAGATAGTTAGTTTATGATTAGGTACAGCCTTGACAATTATTCCACTGCTTGTTATACAAGACACTAGAGTGTCTCATATGTAAGCAATACCTTTCCAGAAATAATTATCCTTATATATATAAAGTTATATATGAGCTTCTTTGTTTAAGCATCCTGCAGGTTAATAAAATCGAGAGCCAGATACCTTGAAACGAATTAGCTATTTCCTGTCAATAAAATATTTTGCAGCACACTTAATTTATAGGAAACACTGATGTCATTAAATGCTTTGGGCTGCCTATGCTGCTCATCCCCATGGAAGCACTTGTTATTGCAGCTCTATTACCACACAGCATTAGTGCATAAGTATAGAAGAGTTTATCTAAATAAGAGTCATGAGCAACATAAGATGGTTCTGCACTGAAAAGATCCATCTGACTTTGAATTTGCTTAGTCACCCTCCAATTCATTTTTCATCTACAGGATTCACTATATTCAATCATAAAACCAGCATGTTTTTACAAATGTTTGAATAATGACAGTGCTCTGCAGCTGTTTGGCACTCCTGAAATGGCATTTGTGATGGTGAAGATCCCTCTGACAAGGCTATATGCTCATAGAATCATAGAATCCTTTGGGTTGGAAAAGACCTGTAAGATCATTGAATCCTCATATGAGCCACATCATTGTTAATAGACAACTTGAGAGAAGAAAAATTCTAAAAAAATTTAAAAAAAAAGACTTTGAAAAACCCTCATATCACCCTACATTTTTCTTGTATATTTGCAATTCATCTAAGGGTTGTTTTCCTCTCTGGACCTTGGTTAAAACACTTTTGTGCTCCTGCCTAATTTGAAAGAAACCAGCGATATTCATTTGCAACTAACACAGTTAATTTTGGAAGACCTGTTGCTATGCCGTAGTTAAACTGCATTATGTTTTATTGTGTTGTTTAACATGCGAAACATGTGGTATCACCCTCAAACGTTTACCACATACTCTCTTTTTAAAACCTGACATTTGTGAGGTTTTTCAACAAAAAGAGTAATTTAGGCTCTAAGTGCAAAGTAATTAAAAATGACTCCCAAAAAGCCTATGTTTTGAGTTCTCTGCTTTATTTAAGACCTTCTACATTGACAAGGTCAAAACAGAAAAAGTGAAAACATGCAAAAAATGAGCATTTTGTGGCTTCTCAGTGGCTCTGGGTTTATTTTACTCTCAAAATTCAGACTTTCAGCAGTCAACCATTAAACAAAATTTCTGACAGTTTCTCCCATTCTTCAATGCTATATGAAAAGCCTTCTTAACCAGGTCAAGAGAGAAGTATGATAGGACCTGTTTACACAGGACCCTCTCTGAGGCTCCCAGCCTGCAAAGCCAAGGACATGGATACAACCTCTCCTGGGTTTTTTTCTTTAATATAAAAAAAAAACATGGGGGGGGCAGGGAGGGGGCATTCACTAACCATTTGTTGAAGGCAAGGTGGAAGTCCTGAACTGGCTAATAACTAATTCAAGAGAAACAAAGAAATCTGTTTTTTAATCAAAGCCTACAACTCCCATGGAGTGCCCAGCCCACTTCCATATCCCTTTAATTTATAGTAGACTGTCCATGACTTGAACAAGCTGGGTTTTTGCACTCCCCTCCTGAAATAATTTAACAACAAAACCAGCCAGTAAAAACAAACAAAAAAATCCTCTTTTTTAAAAAATTGTGACCTTTTCTCAAGAAAATGACAATTTTGATAGAAGTTTATTGTTTTTCTCAGACTTCTGGTGACCAGGAAGGAAAAGGTCAGGTTCCCACTAGAGCATTTTTCATCTGAGCAATTTTGAGAGGAGGGAGAGCTCAGCATGTTGAATGTGAAGCCCCAGAGGTGACCACGTCAACCTGAGCACTGGCTGCCATCAGTGATCCAGCCCCCTCCCTCTGGCCCTGGCGTCCAGAGCCACCATCCCCCAACTGCTTCCCTTCCTGCCACAATGCAGAGCAAACCCACCAAAACCACCCTTGCTCAAGTCACCCTGCCAGAAGCCTCAATGAGCAGGAGAGCACAGAGCATTCTTAGAGAGCCTCTAACAAGGCAAAAGACCCTTTTTTTAACACGAAACGGGAAGTTCTGCTATGAGCTATGTGGCTCTATGAGGGAAATTGGATGTTGGGCAACAAAAAGTCCCAAATCTTTTCCATCTATCTGAGTAAGTGACAGTTGTGATTAGATGCACTCACTTGGGAAACGTGGTAAGGACCTGGTACCACAATCCTTCCAAAAATAGTGGTGGTCCCAGCAGGGACCCCTCAGGCACTCCAGTTGACCCCACCCTTCTCCTAGTTCTGTTGTGTGTGCCTCTTTTACCCCTTCCCACATTGGGAGCCCCCATCATCTCCCTACTCCAACACAGAGAGTTCCTGCACTTTGCAATGGAAACAGCAACAGCAGGAAGCTTCACAGCTCACTGCCCTCAGCCCCTGCAGCCTGGAACACGAGGAAGAAAAGCAGGGATGAAGAATATAGAGACTTAGGTGGAGCAGGGGAATGTGGATGTTAAATTGCAGCAGAATATGGATTAGAAGCAGTTGAACCTGGTTTGCACACAAACTCTTCGACATCTATTGCCTCTACAAAGCTACATTTGGCCAATCTGCTTGTAGCTTCTGGTAAAGTTTTTTTACAGGCCACCCTTTCATTTTTGTTCATGCACAATTAGAAAGTGCAGAAAGCTAAATTATTTGCAGCAAATGGAATTTGAACTGAAAGGGAAAATGCCTCCTTATATCCCGTGGAAAATGAGTTTCTGGTGTCTACTGCAGGAATCTTCTATTCAGCACCTCTGCATTGTGTGTGAGTTGCAAACTGATGTGCTTTGGCTGATAGGGGAGCCCTTTCTACTCTTTTACATCTGTCTTTTTGGGTTCTTAGAGGAAGGAAAAAGCTTACCAGTGAATTTTACAAAATAACTGGAATTTGTGTGTGTGAATGTCCTCACTAGAGCCTACTCACACCAGCCAAATCTCAGTATAAAGAATACTTATTCAACACAACAGGTTCATTTCAAAAGCCCAGTATGCAAGCAAAAATGGAAAAAATTTGGGTATTTACTGCATGTTTTCACAGTGTTCAACTCACAGCTTTCCATTTTAAGGAAAATTATAATAGGGTTTTAATTCAGCAGCATCTCCAGAATAAGATTTATACTTCATACTTCCATATTTATCATGTCAATGGGTAGAAACAAATGAGCGTTGTCACATTCTGACATTCTGACACTGAATAAAATGTCATGAAAGCCAAATGACACACTTAGAATTTACAATTTTTTATTCCAGGAGAGAGTGAAAGTGCTAAATATATTTAAAGGAGAAAAAAAAAGTAAAAAAAATCAAAGCAATGAAATAGGTTCTTCTTTGCTTTATTACCTCTAGAATTCCAACCTCTTCTTTTTAACAGCCAAGGAGACAAAGACCTGTCATCCAGTATCTTCACAAATTACAGTCCAAACTGTAAATACAAACTGAGCACTTGATATGATCTTGAGGCATTTCTATTTTCTATTTAATACTGTTTCATGCATTCATGTGCTAATAAAGGTTAAACTAGGTGATCCTTCAAGCCACCCTCTACACTTTATCTGCCAGAGCTATAAAAGCCAAAGAAAATTGGTGCATTTATATTGTGAAAAGAGAAAGACTCCAAGCATTGTAATGAAGTAGGGTGTTTCTTCTCATGTATCATTTCAGCAGCAGTTGTTTACAACAAAAACATTTAGTCAGAACTGGATTTTTATGAGAAATCCTCATGTGTTACTAATCTTCTGCTGACATTAGGCTGATTCTGCTGGATCTTTCATTAGCTTCTGGTGAATCACCCTACTCATAAAGCAAATTGCCTTGTCCTGACTTTGATTTCCACGTTGATTTTCAGTGTGGCTTCAGGTATATGCAGCAGTTTGGCCCTGAGAAAATTCAGCATAGTCATGCTAGCACAGTCTTCATCCTAAATTAACACACATCATTGTACAATGAAAAAAAAGAAAATATAAAAATGGAGTAATCAATTCTAAACACTTCCAGTATAGAACAGCCTTTTTACCTCAGGCTCCAAAAACAGAACCAAATGTGAAATTAAGTACAAGATGGTCCACATAACCACAGATGAGAAGCAGACAGCAGTATCTATCAAAATATCTGCTTATCCCCCTTGACTTCCCAGTCTTGCCTTCAGCCTTCCTAAAGTATCGATTTCTCCTCCTCCATACTGCAGATACACTATTCCCCTTTCAACCTTCTCAGTAGTCTGAAATACATACCCAAAAAACCCTCTGTGGAGTCCCACAAGGGACCTGTGGGGAAAAAAAGCAGCTGACTAAAGTCGCCTTTTCATATCTCCTCATCCTTTGAAAGAGAATAGCAAGGTCCTGAACAAAAATGGTTGGTTTGGCTGAGAACTTTCAGATTTAGATCACAAGATGAGGAAAAGGTTTAATGAAAACCTTTCTAATGCATAGGAAAAAACATGGATGGAGAAGCTGGGTTTAGCAGAAGTGTTTCCACTGTTTCCAAATAGCTGATATAAACATGAACTAGCAAATCTTGATGCGTTCACTCATCAGGGTAGAGAAAGAATTGTCATTCCAGAGTAAATGATATTCTCCTCTGCACAGAGTTGATAAACAACAATCTATGGGGAAGGAATAAAAAGCAAGAATGTCCATTGCAAAGGAATTACAATAAAAACCCCATGTGTTACTGTAATATTTCATGATCACACAGGATGAGCCAACACCAATTAAAGGACAAATTCTGCTCTGAAAGTACAAGCTCATCTACCATTTACAGCAGCAGTGATAGAAAAGGCAAATTTTGACCATGACCTCGTCTTTTATTAACATCCTAGATGCCAGAAGGCAGATTTACAAAGGCATTTTTTGAACTAAAATTGCATATGAGCCCATTGACACACATACAGGGATTTGCAGAAAATCCTCACAGGATGCCTGAAGTGGCTTTTTAAATTTTTAATCACAAACAAATGAGTCATGTTAGAAAGAGTACACAGAAAGAGAACTACTACCATCACCACCAGCACTGATTGTTTTAAAAAAATTTAAATTAAGCTTGCCAATTCTAGGCACTTGAAGTTTCTTCTCCTTGTCATTTGTATGCACACACACAGTCTGACAAAGCACCCCCAAAATTAAAACATTGATTAAAAAAAAAAAAAACACAGTGCAAATTTATAGAAAAACCCACTATGGCACAGTAAAATTCCTTCATTATTTTCCCATCTTTTCAATTTAGTCTGATAAATGTACACATTTCTCTCAATAAGTTTTTTATAATCAAGCCAAATCTGAGTTTTTCCTACATAACTATTCTGAACTACTTCCTTCCTTTTCCAAAGGCATACACTGGCTTAAGTTGCTTTTTGCATTTGAATTGGAGCAACTAAAATTGGAATTGAGCAAAACATTTAATTTTCTTAAATCAGCAAATTCTTAGCACTTTCCAGATATGCTTCAATTATTTTGGGGAAAAACGTGAGCTAGCCTTACTAACTCAGATCAGGTCTAGTAATTTCCCTGCATGGCAGGCTAATCAGTGCTTCTTTAGTCTAGAAAACAGTTCATCTTTTAAAATATTCAGTTATGTTCTTTGAACCATGTGTTTCGTTGCATCACATTGTATTTTGCTGGATTTCTTTTGCTGAAATATCTTCCTTGAATATTTTTTTTACCAAAGTTGGTAAAATGTAGATTATCTAAGCATCTACAGTTGTCTGCATCATCCTTCATTATTTACTGTTGTTTACAGATCTTGAGATTCTGCACTTGATAGCAGTGCCATCGTTCAAGCCACTTACAGAAAAATAAACACTGCGGCTACGGCAAGATCTTGCATTCATGTGCTGGAGGGTTTCTGCATTTTAGTTATTGTTCTTTGTTTTGAGGTGATCCCTACAGTCCTCAACAGCAAACTGATCCCTGCTAGGTATCGGGTGATGTGTAATAAAAAGTGAAAGGGAAGATGAGAATAATAACTTGTTGACTGGTCTTTTTTCCCCAGTTGTCATTTATGCCCTCACCCATACCTTCCTTTCCATTTCCAAGTTAAACATTTTAATTCTGAGCAAGCTCATGCTGAAATTCAGCACAAAGCTATTTAAAATATTTAGGGTCCAATCTAACTCCTATTCAAGTAGATGGAAAGGAAGACGGATGTTATTTCTTTATTTCAGAATAGAAGATGTTCCTGTATTTTTACTAAGACAGAGGCCAGTGCAGTATGTCAAGCCGCCACATTCAGTCATGTCAGAAGTATTCCCCATGTGTGTCTTAACAACGTGGCATGCAGATGAAAACAAAAGCCTTCTTTCCAAGCAGCAGCACCATGCCAGTCCCATTCCATGCTCCTCCTCACTTCTTCCTGACCCAGGTCAATTGCTCAAAGTCTTGACTACATTTTTTTCTATTTACTTTCCTTATATTGACTTGCCAGTGCATACAGGCCTGGCAATGAAGCTGGCCAAGTCATTCGTTTTTGTTTTGAGAAGAACAAGGTACATAATTTTTTGTAAGTTATTTTTATGTGCTCAATGTTTATAGTCCTAGAGAAGAACTTAAAATTCTACTGTAAGGATTAAGCAACAGTTCCTCAACAAACTTGCTTGGTTTTATCACTGGTGCTTTATTTTTCCTTTCTCTCTCCTCTCTTGCTGTTTCTGTCACCAGTACCAAGCATTTTCCCTCCTGACATCCCACTGTACTTTAAGAAAGCTCTTGTTCTACAGTTTAAAAAACTATTTTAATGACTGCCACTAATTCAGATATATCTTCTTCAAGTCTTTGTGCTATAGCTATTGAAGCAAGCAGGAGTCTCAAAAAAGTACCTATTAAAAATACTTATTAAAGTGTGAAAAGTACTTATTAAAAATTTTATGTCTAAAAAGACTTGCTAAGAAATCTCTTTACAGGCTTTGATACCATGAAGCAGCCATCATCTGCCTCCAAAATCAGACAGACAAAAAAATCCACTTTGAGAAAAATAAAAAAAAAAATCATAATACAGAAAACACTACTCTGAAGCAGAGTTCACATCCCAACAAAGAAGAAACTCAAGGACTGCATGACATCTACTAGGATATTTGTTGTTGATATTGACAATGCAACATCTTCGGTGAGATGAAGGATGGTAGTGCAGAGTTTGAGAGAGAAACAAGGTAGCACTTGAATCCTTTGTTTTAAACATAGAATCATTATAGAATCATTAAGGCTGGAAAAGAACTCTAAGATCATCAAGTCCAACCATCCCACTGTATGGCACAAGAGCGGTGTTCTTTGAGATACAACAGCTGTTTGTGCCCTCTTGCATGAAAAATGTTACATTCTTAGCAACCACCCTGTCACATGCTATGAGTTTGCAAACCATGTACCCCTACATGTCAAAAATAATGGAGAGTCAGACTCCTGTGCAGTAGGAGCAAGAAGCCCACAGCACAAGTGATGCTGTGGTCTCCCTGCATCACCAGATCCGGCTTCTGCTGGCTCCCAGGAGCCTTCTCTTCTATCTTCCCAGGAGAGAAGAGATGGGAGGAAGAACCTCAAGGGTTTTAATTGGCTGTCAGAGCAAACCAAAGTATCTGGGGAGATCAGGAACAGGAGACCAGGTAAGCCTGAGTGCCTCTGTTATCCCTCTGTGCATGCTGACGAAATCCAGTGTTCACGTAATCCAGTGTTCACGTCTGCCTGCAGCTCAGTATTCCCTGGGCTCCCACTGCAATGGAGCAGCATTGCTCTGCCCCTTCCACAGGTCTGCAAGCCTCATCTGAAACAGATAAGTACAATGAAGTATAGTTTTAAGTTCTTCCTGTAGCTCACACTGAGCTATTATAAAAGGAAGAACATTACCCATATTATAAATGTTACATGAGTAAACGAGGAATATGAATGAGTGAGAGCTATTCATCTCAATGAGCACATCTCTCCTGGAGAGTGTTACAAAGCCAGAGGATGTCCCCAAGTTTCAAAATTTGCATTCCCGTCTCTGAGTTAGATGAAAGACTTGCAAAAGCATATGTATCTAGGTAGCTCCTTAATGACCCTGCCTCTCAGGGGAATTTTGTGCATTGCATATTCAGGAGAAAGACAGCAATAGGTTGTACCATGCCCACTTACCAATAATAATTGCTATTTAAACAGCTGTTTTCTCCTGCAAAAAATAACTTACCAGGCACCTACTATCACTCCTCTGAATGAGTGGAAGCCACAGATCTTCCGAAGATGTAGATAGGGAGTTCTGGGTAGCAATGAAGCCATTTCTGGCTTAAGGCTGTGCCTACACTGCCATTAGAAGAAACATGTGGAGACAATCAGTTAGTGCTGAGGACCTAATGCCATGTTATTTAAAAAAACAGGAGGGCGGAGAGGGGGGATTTACTTCAGGCATGCTCTGGTCTGATCTAATGAGCTGGATTAGCGGTGGGAGTGCTGGTCTCCATTTCATCCAGCAGGAGCTGAGTTCATGAGCCCTGAGACCCCTCAGTAATGCAAATCAAATGACGTTAGTCCAGACAACTGCACAAGTTCTTTCAAAATGCACTCCTGATCTGAACAAAACCACTAATGTAAATGCACACTTCTTCATCCTGTTCCTCAATACCTTTGAAAACACTGTAATAAGTCATGCACAAAGGCACAACTCAAGGAGAAGAAAGGTTGCACAGTCATTTCTCTTTTGCCCAAGCGTCTACGCCTTTCATGTTGCTTTCATAACAAAGAGAATGAAAGTCTGAAGCATAACTACTCAACTAAACTACACTCCATTGCCTGGTTCTGAATAAAGAAATTTCAAGCTTTTCTACCTTACCTATTAAGCTATTCTAACACAGTAAAATTTCTGTAATTTTAAAGGGTCCTTTTTTTTTTTTTTTTTTTTTTTTTCCTCTGCATTTATAAGACTTTTTTTCTCTGAGAATTTAGCACTTTTCTCAAGATTACCATTCCACCTCCAGTTTCTTTAACACACCTATTTCTCCACGGCAGACAAGAATGAGCTGCTTTTTGTTAGGTAGTGTCTTCCCAACAGATGGTGCCATGGCAGTGCTGAGCACCTCTCACAGCAACATCAAACTCTTTTTTCTGGAATTTCATTGCCAAAGTTGCGAGTTGATTTTGCTGCACCAGAATTCATGCTCCCAACATGAATTCATGCTCCCAACATGAATTCCCAACATCCTTTCTGCAGCATTAACAGGGAGACATCTGTGCTGGTGCAGGAACTGTAGCGAGGGTGGGCAGAACTGCAGCCTCTCTATCTCCCAGATTGGTTGAGAGGGCAGGTGCTTCATTTAGCATCTTTCTTAAACAGTGTATTATTAAAAAGAAAAGAAAACCACACACAAAAAACCTGACTACTCTTTTGTCGGTCCTGATGCTCACAGAAACATCATTTCTTTCAGGTATAGGTGTAATAAATTAGTATTAGTAAAGTAATTTACTCATCAAATTAATAGTAGTAAAGTAATTTACTCATTAAATTGTATTGCATGTTATATTCCTATATATGTTATTGTAATCAATGTTCTGTTAAGGCTGGGGGACTGTAAGTTGCAGAATGGTTAATTAATCTGTCAGTTTTATAGGCTGATAGTCCTGCAGCTTGCAGTTCTTAAGCTGACTAGACAAATTATTGTGCCTTGCTGAATAAGTATTTTGTATCTTGTTTTTCTAAAAGTATATTGTCCAAAAGTGTACGCATAAAGTAACGAAGGGAAGGACAAGGATCAAAGGGTCAAGTGCGAGGACGATAAAGAGGATCCAAGATGGACATCTGGAGGGACTCACACACTAGGCCTCAAGGATGAAGGATTAATTACGACTATGGATAGGAAAGTACCTGGCAACTGAAGCAGGCCTGCAAAAGAACCAACCAGAACCAGACATGCGAACTCGGATCCAGTGGAGGGAAACAAGTGACTATGGGAGGGGAATTGATAAGGGTATAAAGGTTACTGGTTTTGCCCACTGCACTTGCGGGCCGTGAGCGGAGCAGGGGTCTCCCCGGCCGCCCAGTGCATTTTGCTTATTTGCTTATTTGCATTTTATAGAAATCTTTAATAAATTTTTGCTGCTATATTTCAGCCTAGTTTCGTTTACCTATAACATAGGGAATGTAAATGACAGCATTAAACCACAGTGATCTGTTTCACACAAATACATTTGCTTTTTTTCCTGAAACTTCTTTCTTCCTCTTCCGCATGCCCAGATTGGTGGAGTGAGATCAGGAAGTGGGTACAGAAACTCCTCCCTGCCAGGAAGGCAAACCACAAGCAGTCACCTCCAGCCTGGCCAGCCGCTGTCCAGGAGTGAGCACAGGGAGGGGAACAAGTGCAGTGCAAGCTGGTTATAAACCACATCCATACCAGAAGGTTTTGATATTAAACCACTTGTCTAACAGGTCTCTCAGGATCTAGCCACCATCACAAAATGCCCTGGCTACATCACCAAAATTTTTACATCTAGCTACATTAGAGAGTTAGGTAGAGAGCAGAGCAGCACTTTCATCAAGCAGCTCAAGGAAAGGACACATTTAGCCTCACTGTGAAAGGAGAGAAGGATTCACACTGCCTCATGACCAGACATTTCCATAATGCCAACCTGAGCTTTGTGAAGGAGCAGGTAACTGGCTAACTCCACTGGCTTCACATGATCCCAACTCAGGATCTTAGATCCAGCTTTAGCGTGCTTTAAAAATAAATCTGTTGTATAGGATTGGTCTGTTTCTGCTTCTTCATGATGTACATGACAGCAACACAGCAGAAATATAGTACATGCCCTTCATTCAGTCTCTCTAAAGCTCTCTTGCTACTGTTTAATGTAATCAATTACCGAGTAATCTGAACTGTGCCCACAAAATGACCATAAATTGGCATCGAAGCCAGGATAATGCAAGTGCTGGTGTTAATTCCCAACCATCTATTGTAATCCTGTATTCATTGGAGAGATTTCTCTTCTGGTATATTTTAGAAGCTCTTTACACAAATGACTGCTTTCCTTTGATATAGAGGAATAAGATATGCGTTTTTAGCACTAAAATTATACAAAACATACTATGCATGTATGTACACAAACAAAACTGAAAAAACAGTACTAGTAGAGATTCTGTTTCATTTACTTTAGTGGATAAATAGTGGGTTTAGGTAAAGTAAATAATATAAAAAAATACATGACACATCCATATAAATATATACACATTCCTTCAGTACAGGAAATTCCCTTAAAAAGTATTTAGAACTACACTTTGCATTAACTACAAAATAAGACACATGCATGCTTGCAGATGACAGCCAGCAAAGGGGGAATGATTTGCATTATTCCAGAACAATATAAGGCAAGCAGCACAGGAGCCCTACACTCCTGTTCTCTCCATTGTCTCTGGGGAGAGGAGGGAGCCGGTGATGTTGGGAAGGCTGCAAAGCGGCGCTCCTGTGCTCCCTCTTCCTCTCCCCCTCTCCAGTCCTTTCCTTCTCACACTGCTGCAGAGCTTTCCAAATGAAGAAGCTGTTTCCATGACACCAAACCCTTAATTTGAAGCATACATATAAACAGCCTAGGATTGTGATCACAATGCACCATTTCTTATTTATTTTTTTTTCTTTTTTTTATTCTGCTTTGGACAGAGACAGGCAATCCTTATGAAACCAACATAAAAATCACTGGTTGTAAACAGCAGGCAGTTTCACCTTTAGCGTTTTACAAATACCTTGATTTTGTTCTCTATTAAATTTTCTTGTCATGATTAATAAACCCAGGAAGCAGATTAGTTGACTAATCAGAGTGCTTTGTGTTTGTGCTTTGTACTTGTAGCCAGACACATGTCCGTGGTGCTTTGTGCTTTTGGTGAAGTCTTAGCTTAGTGTCCTTTCTCCTTGCCATTTGTTTTTCCTGGAAAGATATTTTTTTTGGTCACACTCTTCTTTTTGCCAGAGAAGTATTTTATAGCCTTCTATCATGGCAAACTTACAGTAAGAAACTGCAAATCTAAATATTTTATTTTTTTAATTTATTTAAATATTTATCTATTTATCTAAATTATAAATAAAAGAACATTCTTCTTGCATAAAAAAAGTTGTACGAAAATATATGCCATATTAAGAAAGACATAACCTTAAACTGATATTGAGCAGCACTACCATCAGTGGAACAAGCCCCAAAAGCCCCATAATTTTTAATTCCTTTTTTGTGTCTACTTAGTCATACAGATATCTTTGTCTTTCTAAATAAATACTTTGGTCAAAATATCCTCCAGTTAAAACTCTGTCATTTGTTTGATTCCCAGTGAATGGAAGCCAAAAGTAAAGATGGCAGGAGGATGAAGGTTTTGTGCGTCCATAGCACCCCCCCTCTCACCCAACCACTGCTACAAATGAACTGCAGTGGCAGAAGCATCATGCAATAGCAATTAAGTATTATTCATATTCTTAGCTTTATTAACAAGTCTGAGACACCTACAGCATATACACCCACACACACGCTAAGTCAACGACGAGGGAAATCACGCATTTGCCGAATGCCTTAATTCCCATTGCTCCTCGAGGTAGCTGCCCACGGGATGCTGTGCCCTCAGCTCGCTTCTCAAACACAGCAGCTCTCACCCCACTGCTACAGGGTACAAATTATGCTGTAGCTGCAATTCACGTGGCATTACCTACGTGTGCGGTGGGGACGCAGGGAACGAGACAAGGTGGCACGTTTCCATCTGGCCGTCATGGGTATGCTCACTGTGGAATAGCAGCTTGTACCTTTGGACCAGATGTTTCACTGACTTGAAAGCCATGAAGCAACAAAGAACAAAGACAGCATGAGGAGCAGCTTTTTAGTATGGAGGCCTGGAGACTGTTCCCAAAATCAATGCACAAAAGACAGTGCTAAATAAATCAACTGATTTGATGTAATAGCAAAATCAGCACTGTCCCTTTTCCTGTCCCCAGATCATCCAGAAATTCCTGCACACAAAGGAAAGGAGAAAACTCCATGGCTTTATGTGATGAGTCAAGCACTGACATACTTGCAAGCAAGTGAGGAATTAGGGTAAAGGATGCAGGGGGATTTCAGAACTGGAGCAATAAATTATTTTATTAATATCTTTTGTCAATTAACTAATTAATCAATTACTTTACTGATATCTTTTCCCTGTCCATGGAGGCCTTCTTATGATATAGACTTTTCCCCCAAAGCAGCCTGTTCCAAAGGCCAAGGAAGGCAGCAAGACTCCCTGAGCTGGTGACACTAGGAGTCCCATGAGGTGAAAAGTGCTATGCATGACCATGGGAAGTGGTTGTACCACCACCAAGGGCACAATTGCAAAGATTCACAGGAAACAACACAATGAATGAAGCCTGAAATCCCCTAAGTAGCAGAAAACACTCAGGATGTAGAAATGCAAAACACAAGAGCAACCAGCAAAGCCTAGGGCATGGCACCCAGAGTTTAAAGGGATAAGACTTCTGGGTGACCACTGGAGTACCTTCACACCTGTGACACTCAATTCTTCTGCACAGCTACTTCAGCCAGGCATGATCTCCCTCCATACGAGACCCCAGAAGAGCCAGGCTCAAGCCTGCTCCATGCAGTTTTCCTCTGCAAAACTCAAGCAAGTTTTTCAGTCATCTGTCAGAGAGGAACAGCAGTGGGCCCACACATCACAGGGGCAGGGTGAAGACAAATATGCAGGAGCACACATGAGCCTACGGCAGGAGGTACTGAGTGACATGGAAAGCCTTGAGAGAAGCAGCAGGTCTGGGGTTTGCAGCATCCCTATCCCTGCCTTACAAAAGGTCTGCCTTACTGTCAGGAAATCCTCAGGCAACAACAGAATCAGGCTGGAGGGTGAAGTGCGATCCAAGCCCTGATGAGGGGTTTGAACATCAAGGTATGAGCTCACAGCTTCCTCATCACTTGTGGAGAGCCCAGTCTCTAAAAATAATTTGGGATATGACAAGGAAATTAAATAATGATGCATTTGAAAGTCAGCTATAGTGATGTTGACTAAAGATGTGGTGCCTAAGGATGGACAGTTACTTGCTGGATCACACAGACAAGGCAACACCAGAGATAAGTGATTTGAACTGCAGAAGAGGTTTTTTCAATTGTGGTGTGGAGTTTATTCCATTAGGATGCTGCCGTTCCGCATGTTGTTCTGAGAGCTATTCATGCATCTCTATCTTTTAGTTGAATCATATTTTTTCCCTTTAATAAACTTGCTTATTCAGTCTCACTATCACACCAAAGGACTAATTTGGGTCTAATTTATCTCTCTCTGTGTACTTGCTGTAACCAGTGCTGCTTTTACTTTTTCTCCCCTATCTACCAGTCTTCTTAATTCTCTGTCTGTTGTGTGAGCCTTGTAGGGCAAGGATCATACCTTCTTCTATTTTTGGAAACCATCTACAGGGCACAAATTATGGTAATTAAGTCCAGCAGAATTAGATTGTAGTGACTGCCAGACATGGAATAGCCACTGTCAGATATCCTCAGAACAAGATAATCTGGTTTTGCCGTCAAGGAAGAAAGAAACAAAGAAGATGCACCAGATCAGTATTATGAAAGTACTTGTATCTCTAATCTCTGGAAAAGTACATGGTCAATGCTGCCCACAGCCAGGGAATCACGGAGAGAGCACCAGACATTTGAGCTTTACCACACAAAGAATATAATAACATTAGTGACTGCTGAATTTAAAATTGAATTCTACTAAAGTTCCCATTTGAAGCTAAACTTATTCCCTTGCTCAAGGCTTTGAGGGTGGGCAAAACAGTGGAAAAAAACTTTTAATTCAATCTTCATTTCACACATTTCTGATATTTGAAATGTTCCAAAATTATTAATGTGCTATATTTGGCCTCAGTCCAAGCGAAGGCTTATCTTACATTATGTTTGTGAAAACTTTGAAAATATTAAAGTAGTATTTCCCATATATTTCAACTAAAATCTGTCTACCTGTGTAGCAGAAAAAATGGTCAAGTATTTTAACATCAAAGTAAGTGTGTGGCATAGGCCTCCCAGAGGAAGAAAAATAGATTTTTACGTGAAGGTTCTCAGTTCAGTAGTTTTAAGGTGAAGGATGCTGGTGCTGAAGTAGCTTCACTTTTGACTCAGACACTTCAGGTTGCACTGGTGTGATGCTCCAGAGGTAAGGCAAGAGGTAAGAAGACAAAGTATAGGCTCCGTTTCCCCAGCTTGCTCTTGACCACTTTAAGCACTTTAATGGTGCCACTAAATGTTTGGATGCGGCCTGTCAGGAGGGAAAGAGAGGATGCTTATGCCCTTATTCTGCTGCTTCTTGGCGTGTTAAAGATCTCTTCAAGAGCTGGGAGCCTGTCTTGTTTGGGTTTGGCTGCCTTTTTCTATCAAGAATGCAGGTTTTGTTTCTTGTATGAGGGGTAGTCTTCAGTAAACAGGGCCATAAGAGTTCCACTGACTCTCCTGAAGTCAGGAGCTTTCACAGCCCTGGAGAAGACTGTCACTGAGCACCCAGAGCAGGTCTGGGTGTCTGCATGAATGAAAAATAGGTTATTCTGAATGTGTTTCACCTTTTTGTCTAACTGATGCAACCACAATAATGTGGATTAACATTTCCATATTTATCTTCCTGTAAAATATATCAGTATAAATTGCAGAGCTTCACAGACTTTTACTGTAGTGGCTTATTTTTGTGGGCCCCCTTCCAGCTGGATGTTCCCGAGTTAAGAAATCCATGAAAGAGCCTTTTTTTTTCCCAGTAACAAACCACTCTGCCAGCGTAAGAGGAAACCAGAAAACTCCAAATATTTTTTCTCCATGCTGACAATCATGATACACAGGTGACATGATTGATGAAGCATCAGGAGGGCAGAAGGGAATAGACATTTCAGGTACGTGCCAGATCTTCCTTTAGGCTGTTGCACTGTGAGCCTGCCTAGAGCAGTTTTGCCTCTTTTCCAGCAGCACATCATCCCAGAGCAGCAGAGCTCCTCCACGGTGCAGTGCTCTGAAAGAACCCAGGGCGGAGCAGTAACCACCTGGAGTCCTCCCAGCTGAAAGAAGCTGCCAATATCTGCCTAAACCCTGAAAGTTTCTGAATAGACATCAGAACAGACAGGGAGATGCATCCCTTTTTAAGGCAGACTTACATTTTCTTGCATTCATATTGCAAATGTTTTATTGCAATCAATCCCTTTGAGATTTCTGTGATGGTTGAAATAAAAAGAGAGGATTTCAGGTAACACATGGCTGTTGAATTCAGGGGCCTAAGCCCCTTAGTCTTCAAAAGGTCAGCATCTTCCCCTGTGAGTATGTGACTGATTGCCGATATTAACATCTCCTCAACCACACAAAATAGCCTTGAGTGAGGAAGAATTTCAGAACATTAACCTCAGTAATTAGTGTCCTGTATCACCCCCTTTAAAGGACATACACTGAGAAGGAGGCAATAAAGAAGATCAAAGAAATTAGTCCTTTTTCCTATGCATTTTCTTGTTTCCTCAGACTGGTCCTAAGGAAGAGAGAAATTTCACCCTGAAAACTGGCAACCTTCCTATGGTTGAGCCTTTGGGCACCTACTCTTTTCTTTCTCTTAAGGAAGAGCTAGTTTTTGGGTACTTGTGTCAGATGTTGCAGATGTTTCTTTCAAGGTGCCTCGGTTGAAATAGCCCCTCAATATTCCAATTCCTTATTCCAATGTGCTTTCACAACAGATTTGTGTACACCTGGCAAAATAATGTGTACAGCCAAGCAATTTGGATAGCTCACCCAGCGGCCCACAGTTCATCACTAGCATGGGGAAGTCACCATGATGTCTGCGAGATATCTATCATGAAGATTTTTGCCTTATTTGTTACTGTCAGGATTGGTGAGTAGCTTGGAGGAAAGAAGCCAAGGCTGCAGAGTTCAGTTAAAACTCTCCCATTTAATGACAGTCAGAGATTTCACTCTGAATCACTCGGTTCATTCTGTCTTAATCCATCTTCTGGCTCCACATCACTCCAGCTAAAAAAGCCTGTATTGGATATGAACAACACATATAAGCAACCCCCACATCTTACTATAATACCATAATTCGCACATGGGGATAAGGAGCTGAAAGAAATATGAGATGCAATTGATAAGACAGCAGCACCATCCCTGCACCGTGCACACAAATGCACTCCCTTTGGAAGAGGAATCCCTGAGATGCCATCGTGTGGGGAATGTAAGAAAACAGTGGGAAAACCTGTTCTCTTTAAGAAGCTGATACGGTGTCACTGACATATGGAACTACTGAGTGGCAGTGACCTATTGAGTGAGCAGCATTTTTACGCTATGAAATCATACGTCTTTTTAATTTTAAAAAAGATTGCCTGATTGGGGCCATTTATACCTGTGTTTCCTACAGGAATTTTAATAGCCAAGCAGCAAATCACTAGATAAAGATATTTATAATAGTAATGCTGACAGACTTCTGACTATAAAATCGTAAGCTGTGGCATTATAGCAACCTGCATAGAAGTTTCTACATTCACAGAATTTCAGTCCTAGACCAGTTCTTGGGACTGCTATATTCCATTTTTAAATGCAAACCTAACAATTATCTGGATACTGAAGGATTAACCTGAACAAGTTATGTGGACATTTTAATTAAAGCACATCTTGACAAAAGATCAAGAAGAGAATAGTGAGTTAACATCCATAAAAAAAGTGTGGAGACAGTTCTGATATATTTTCCAGTCATAGAAAAGGTAATTGGATGAAATGAAGGGGAAACAAATTCAATGTGATAAATGTAATAGATATTTATTGCTACAAAGGATTAGCTAAAATTACCTTCAAGCAAGAGCTTGATGCTAGATATGATAATTTGATAAGAATAAACTGCCTTTCCCTTTCATATTATATCAACTTCTTTTATAATGATGTACCATAAAGGGGGGGGGGGGGAAATCACATTATGGATTTGCTGGTCTATGGGATAACCTTGAAATTGTGCCACTGAATTCCCACATCTTTTTTTGGATCTCCAGTATGGAGCCAAAATACTGTTGAAAGTACATGGAAGATTAGAATGCGGGTAAATAGAGAGTGTGACCTTTTATTGCTGCAGATAAACCCCCTGTGACCTCCACTCATTGGGAGTCAAGGTACAAATGAAAGTGCCTAAAGGGAGAAGAAAAAAAACTTATCCAGAAAGACAGCAAAGCCTTCTCTGCTATGAACATTCCTTATTGAATGAGAAAACATTACTTTAAACTATCTCACCATATATATTATGTGCATACAAATAGGGGTGACATATCCATTTCACATCCACACTAGTTCCTTACCACAGGTTGTAATGAAGCACATTGATTTTGCCTTGCAAGTAATGACTCGTGCTATCTACAGTAAGCTAAGAAGAGAGGGGTGGCACAACAACTACAAGTACAGAACAAATGTGCGTTTTTTATAATTTCTATCTTCCTGTAACTATCCTCTTCTGCTCTCCTTCAAGAAAAAAAAAAAAATAAGTAGCAGTTTTGCCTGAACAAGGAATGCTATAAAAAAGTGCTATAAACAAGTGTTATAAAGAAGGAGTGTTATAAAGAGTTGAGAATCCACAATTCTGCAAAACAGACTTGCAGACATCTATAGCATTACAAAGGAAATGGATTATTTCTAGACTGCAAGTTGTACAGAGGTGGGACCATGTCTGTAAGATAGTTCCTAGCACAGTAGTGTTGCTAGTACAATATTAATAAAACATTATAAACATAGCCCAAAGAATGGGACTTTTTGCTTAAACTGAAAAAAGCCCACTGAACAAGTGTATGACACCATCAGAAACACTCACTTCAATTTGTTATAACTCAGTATCGACATTTTTCTCTATTATCCATCACATCCATGAGATTTTAATATAATTATTTCAGAACATTGCTCAGCTCTTGTCTGCTCTTGGAAATATACCAAAATACCTACAATTATTCCAAGATGGTTTATTTCAATATAAATCCCAAAGCGGACACTCTTATTCCAAAATAAGAGTTCCTATTTCCAATTTAATTTAATCTAGTTCTAAAGTATCCTCCTGGGAGCTTATTCTGGAATAGCTATTTTGGTATATTTCCAAATGTAGGCAAACCCAAAGTCAGGGATTGGAGACTGGAGTTTGTTAAGAGAAAACTCTGCTTCCACTCGAAAAAAGATATAAAGCAAACAGGCTTAAGAAACTCATCCCTTTCCGAAATATAAGACTTATACAAAAAGGGTAGAGACCCTATTTCAAGAATAGCAGCTTTGCTACCTCTGCACGTGTAGATACCAATTAATGTTTCACATCACAAATCCTCGTCAAATGAGCCACTCACAAACCTCCTCCACCCCTTTTTTTTCATCGAAACATCTACTGTCAAAGCAAAAGAGCACAAAATAAGACAAAAACTAAATCAAGAAAATAATCTAGCTCAGGCAGCCTCCTGATACTGAGAAAAGGAAAGTGTAAAAATCTCCACCAGTTCAGCCAAACATTTTCCATCAGCTGTTAATTTTATACAAAAGGTGTTTTTATGTTGACCTTCTAGGCAGTGTACAAAACCAGCAACAGGCAAGCTTTAAAAGAAGTAGAATGAAGCTATGAACCTATGTGGGAAAAAAAAGGATATTTGTTGCTTTTGAAAATCAACTATACCTTTTACTACACCAAAGTCTAAACATTCTACAGTTTCTAGAACACAAATGGGAACTTGGAGAAGATCTCATTTTTATCACAAACAAACTTAGAGTTGTAGAATCATAGAATGTTTTGGGCTGGAAGGGACCTTAAAGATCATCTTTAACAACTTAACTTGCTTAACAACTTCCTTGTTGGACGCAGGATGGCAATCAGTGATGGTGAAACAGCACACTGGGAGTGTTTAATGTCAGACTGGTTCAAGTCATTAAATCACGAGCAAACATGGGGACCTAGTTTGACTCAGCAACTTCCTCTGTATCTCTTGGCTTCACCAACCACTCGATAGTATTTCCAAGGGTGAAACAAATTCTGTTGTCAACAGATATTGACAGATGGTCATTACCCAGACCCTCTGCCCACCAGTGTTATGGGCACAAGCAAAAAACAAAAACAAACAAACAAACAAAATTCACAAGGGCTTCATAATTCACTAAATGTAAACCTTTGATCCAACCAAGTTGTTTCTATTACATCTGTCCAACAAGTGTTACCAAGACATGGTCTATCCTTTATGGATTTTGAAGACCAGCAACAACAATACGCCTTTTTTTCTCGTTTTCCACTCAGTCTAACAAGATTATTCAAGGCTTTCTTATTTGCTTTAGAGCCCTTTTTGCAGCCTGACCATGCACAAAACAGTCACAGCAGCATTAACCAACACTGCCACCAGCATTCCAGAGCCAGAACATGTCAGATCTATCACATATCCCACAGTCACCTCTGAAATCTGCCCCAGGTACCACTGACATGTGAATCCCCTGTTCTCATGACTGTGCACTGCCCAAAGCCCACCCTAACCCAGTGGCTCTGGGAGCTCCCAGGGCCCACAAAGTTAGCAGTCACATCCTTGTGAGACAGTCATCTCAGCAACCCATCTTCACCCTGAACCATGCATCACGGGCAGCCAAGACTTCAGAGTCAGGGAAGGAGTCTCCTGCTTTAAATGAAGTTCACTTGGCAAGCCAAATATGTGGAAAGGAAGGGAATACAAAGAGTAGCTTCAGGTCCCTTTCCTGTCCCCAGAAATACATCAATGGCACCTGCAGCAGCAATGATTCAGGTCCACAAAAGTAACATGCCACAGTTTTGGTTCTCCCTCTTTCATAGGCAAGATTTCTCCCTTCTTCCTCCAGATGCAGAGGAAGAGCCATGATCATCCCTTCACCCATGATGCTGAGCTGCATTTCAGTGTCAGAAGAGAAACCTCATCATGTCCTGAGCTGTGCAAACCAGGTCTGTTTGAGACAGAAGCCATAGAGTGAGAAATGGCAATAAAGGTGTAGGTTGCCCCAAAAGTCCCAGGTAACCTCCTGTGATCAATCCCTTCCTTGGGATGTCACCAGCCCTCCTTGTGTCTCGGTAGCATCACCACCTTGCCAAAGCTGTGTGGGGTACCAAGAGCCACAAAGTGAGCAAATATCCCCATCTAGTGTCCCTGAGAGCTACGGAGTATATTCTGCTATTTTCCATCTCTTCTATCCCTTTCTGGTCATCCTGATTTTTAGTGAGAAGGAAGTTGGTGGATTTTTCTTCTCCCCAAAGACAGAGTAAAAATTACCACTGCCCCTGAGACAGGCATTGTGCAGGCTCTGGGCATGCATACAGCTCAGCCAGCATGCTGCTAATTACATTTCTGGTCTGAGCTTTCTCTTGAGCAACAGCTGCTTATTATTTCATCTCACACTGTCGATCTCTGTGAGGTTTCCTTCTTGGCTCCATTCTGCTAATCTGACCACAAGGAATTGACAAATTAGTCATAGAGGATAAATCAAAGGGGTTTTCGTGTGGCTCTTGCCCCCTGTTTTGCATACAGTGCTTCCAGCTCACAACTGTCTCCTCAGTTCTTCTAGAAAAGCTGCTTGGCTACAGAGGCGTTTTATTTGAGGGTGAAATGCATTAGCCTCTGTTTGCTCCAAATTTAATTCATCTATTTAAATAATTTAATACAGCATCCATCAGTATGAAAGCTGGGCAAATTGAATCCAAAGGATTTGAAGACACATAGATTAAATAAACTACCTTCAAATCCTGGCTCTCAAATTATCACTGTCCCTGGATTAATTCTACCTTAATTAGACAAAATAATCTTCTCAAAGTGATTAAATTTGTGAAATAAAGATGAAATAAACATAAAGCAAAAGCAAATGGAATATAAACAGCCAGAAAGCATAAGCCATAATACAGAGCCTTAAATCATACACTGAAACTCATTCAGTTCAGGTTCTCATTAGAGCTCTGTAAAATCGTGAGTGGTATGAAGGAGATGAATAAGGAATTTTGTTTCTCAAAATACCAGAACTAGGGGAGGGTATCACATGAAATCATCAGCCAGGGCTTTAAAGCAAACAAAAGCGAGGACTTTCTGACAGAGCAAGTCATTAAATTGCTAAACTCATTGCCAAAAATGCTGCAGATGCTGAAAGCATAAGTAGAATTTGACAAATCAACAGAAGATAAGGCCACAAAGAGTTATTAAAGACAAAGATCAGAAAATCTTTAAGCCTTAAACTGCTGAGGGGTGGGAGAACACATTGGGAAAATATCACACAATACTTTCCCTGCTGTTACACCCTTTCCTTAATTATCAGCCACTGTCAGAAACAGGATACTGAGCTCCATGGGCCTTTGGTTGAGCATAATGGGGCTATTCTTATAATCTGACAAGTCAAGAACTGGATTTACTTTAAAATGTTGACACTGGCTTCAGAGTCTCACACCAGAAGGTGACTAAAGAGCATCCAAGTTAAACTCAGCTGATGAAGTTTAGGATAACAATTAGCCTCTCAAGCTTATCTAACTTTTAAAAGTTGTCCATGTTGCAACTCCAGTCGATTGTCAAATCCATTAAGCATCACTATTATAAATGCTAAGGCAGACATTTTCCTGCAGCAATGGCTCATGGTGACAGCTAGTCAGCATGTTACGGCAGAAAACACAAGACTACAGAAGGTCCCAGACAAGTGGCTTGATTAGCAGCAAAGACTTTAAGGACAAAAAAAAAAAAAGGTTTACAATATCTGTCCCATGCACGTAGCTAGAAACCACAGTTAACGCTGCTTTGAAGTTTCTGGAGAGTCCTTTGGAAGAAAGCATAGAAGAGCACGTGGTCCCTGCCCCATCTGGATTGTAATGAAAAGCAACACTTGGAGATCAGGGTCAAAAAGATGCTTGTGGAAGCCAGCCCTCAGAAATGAGAAGCAGAGCAGGTCACCACTTCAGATGACAGTGTAGACCTGGTGCTAAACTCAAGGAGAGGTAACAAAACAATCCAGTTTTATACTCTTGCAGTAAGTGGTGCAGGCCCATACCCCATCATGTAACAGGGAGCACCACCTGGCAGACTTTTCTTCTTCAACCACAATGCCAAAATTTCTGAACTGGAATTTATCAAGACAGCTCAGTTTTAAGCTACTTACTCTAGACAACGCTAGCAGTAGAGTCACCAGGTTTCTGAGAGCAATGCAGCAGTTGATATTCAAAATTGCCATACCCCAGGTCTACTGCCAGAGCTGGATTATCACATCACAACTGTATTTTTCAGAAAGCCAACACTTCATTTTTATCTGCTAGAAAAAAATTGCACATAATAGGAAAGAAACCCACCAGACTGACACAGCCTGTAGACCTGATTCAGCCTTTACTGTCTTCAACAGAAAGACCCTTGATTGTGCCCCTGGGAGTGGAGTGCCACCTTCAGAGTTGTCTGGAAACAAAACATAACAAGACCATTCAAATATTAAAGTTGCACCCAGAAGCCAGGTGAGGACAGCCACAGACCTCCCCAAAGTTCATGGAGAAACAGCAATTACCAGGAGCAGCAAAGCAAGTTCTCTGCCTTTTTCACCCACATCGAAAGCCCTCAAAAGCCAGACAGGTGGGTGCTCCCGAAGGTGGCACTCCGGCGTGCAGGCAGATGTGTAGCATGGGGTGCCTCACCACTGACACATTTAACAGTGGCATCAAAACAAGGTCTTTTTCCCAGCTTTCCCCTGTTCTTCCTCCCTCAGTCCCCTATGCAAGGTCTGCCTTCATCTTCTGTCATCATCTTGCCATAGAAGGAACAGCCAAAAACCGTAGCCCAGAGTCAGAAAAATGTAATGCCCACCCTGCTGGCTGTCCTGAACCAACTCTTACTTTACATCTTCCTTTGGGTAACAGTTCTCAGCAATACACATTTCCTCCACCAGACTCATAGTGGTACTGACCTCTACAGCCTTGAAAATCAAGGCTTTCCTTCATCAGTCACCATTCTGACCCATATTCATACAGACTTAAAATGACAAACCCTGGAATCCTGCCAGCTCAAATAATGTAGATCCAAATGACTTTAAATCTCTCTATTTTTTCCTCTCTGCATTTTCCATACACAGTGTTAAGTCCCACAGCAAAAAACTCTGTTTCCCTGTGTTATTCAGTAATTTGCAATGCCACCCACCAAATGGTACAGTAGAAATAGCTAATCACATAGGCTTGGGATATGTATAAGCTGTGTTGTAAAAGTGCTAATAGATATATTTGAATGCAAAAGAGATCTGAGAGCTGGAAAATAATACCTTATTAGTATGCTACATGTGTGTGCAAAGCAGCAGCCTGTTCTCTAAAAGATGTGTAGAAAAAATAGTGGAATCAAAGCCTTCAGCCTCTCCTATAAGAACACAATAAAATCAGTAATCTTTATCACTTTTCTCATTAGAATTATTAATTCCATTTGTTTCCATATCGCATAATTTTGTACCTTTGCAAAAATATTACACCCAGTAAATCTGCAATTCTGTGTGTTCACAACCACTCATATCCATCTCTGGGTCCAGCCTCAGGTATCAGCATCCCCTGTTTCCACATACTTGAAGTTTCCCCAGCATTTGGATAAATGGGTTGAACCTGAATCAGCATAGGAAACAAGTCCTCTAAATGAGCTGTTAGTTCATCTTCTGAATATGGGCTGAAATAACACAGCATAGAAACATATTCAGCTTGATTACCTTTATTTCCCAGAACAGACATTTTCCTCAAATAGACATAATTTACGTGAATTGGTGTTTCTGTCTTCAACACACTTCTGTTTTGCAAGTTGTTTTCTCCCATTCCCTTTGCTCACTGTATGAGCAACAACCTTCATAGAACATGTCCAATTGCATCTATGACTGAGCGCTCCTTTTAATGGGTTAGGGAGAGAGGTTCTCCATAGAGGTAAGGAAGAATAAGAACAGTGAAGTACACAGATTATGCTTAGGAAGGATCATAAGTAAAAAAATATTAGACAAAACAAGTATACACAAGCAATTAATCCAAGTTGCATTATGACTGCTTAATGTGCTCTTATTAGTCAACTCAGTAATTCCATCACATCCATCACAGTTACATCTCAGCTACAGAATATGGAAATGATATTGCAAGATACAATTTTAAAAAAGAAATGGGATCATTTCTTTTTAAATTTTGGAGCATAGGGGGGAGAATAAATACTAGTCTATTTGAACTTACTGAGAGTGTTTTCATTGGCATAGGGAAGCATAGGATTTCAACCTGTTCTCTTTTTAGACTGGATTTCAACATTAAAAATGGATAAATGGGTTGTGCCACCCACTGTCACAGCACACTCTGGGGACCAGGGGCATGACTGAATTTAAAAAAAGCATTAGGCAGGCACTGCCTCTAGACATTTTCCACCCCCATTCAATTCTCTAACGTACAAACTGGAACAGTGAAGCATGTCAGTAGAGACTGTGTTTCCACAAGCAAGGGGCTACTCTTGCAATAACTCTTCTTGGTTAGTCTGGTCTCAAATAGAAAACTCAGATGAGATGTTGCTCCTATGGGCTTCTGCAACCTTGTTGTACTTTGCTTTGTATTAAGTTAGGCAAAACAAAACAAAGCAGATCCCTTGGGCACATTCCACTCTCCTGGACTGTTCTTCATCCAATCTCTCAGGGTCTTTAACAACATGAATCAGGCTAAGCAATCTCTGCCAACCAGGGAAACTGGAAGGTGCCATCCTGAGCGTGACACACACCACGAGGCCACCATGCAGCTCCAGTGCCTGCAGGAGTGCACGACCAACCGAGTGCCACCTCAGCCACTTCGAGCATGGAGGGCAAACACATTGGGCAAACTGGCTTTGCAAGCCCCAGCTGCCAACCTAATCTTGCCTTGAACAGCATGAAGTTTGTATCCATGTTATATCCAGCACACTGGTTGACTCAGGGATACTAAAAAGATAACAAAAAACAGAAAGGAAAAACTTCTGTAACAAACATTTTCACTTCTGCAATCACAAAAGCTGTAAAGAATCCAGAAGTCTGGAGAGTGAAGCTTCCAGTTCGTTCTGAGCAATAGAACAGGCTGCCCTGAGAGGTTGTGGAGTCTTCTTCTCCAGAGATAACTCAAGAGTCATCTAGACACAATCCTGAGTGATGTGCTTTAGGGGATCCTGCCTGAGTAGGAAGGTTGGACAAGATGACCTCCAGTGCTCCCTTCCAGCCTTACCCATTCTGTGTGATCCTGTTATTCAGCGTTTTCTGGGAATGAGGTGGTGCTCCAGCAAAGCATACAGGACACTTTCTATGAAAGTCAGTGACACACTAGATGGACAATATGAAGCACATGCATCTACTCAGTTCTGAAGGAATCAAAACATCCATTCCCTTATCTATATCCTTTCTGTAAGGATGAATCATGCCTATAGCAATTTCATTTTCATTAGTTAACACTGATCCTGGTTTAAAAAAAAAAAAGAAAAAAGAAAAAACACAAAGTAATTTTTTAAATTATGGTTCAATAAAACACTGCTCTTCTGCAGAACATTTAAATCTTGCTTAATCATGTGCAAATGTCTAAGATCAACATTTATATAATGCTTGGGCCATCGCTTTTTTAATTATTCACATAATTAAATTCTTTCTATCTTTCATCTTTTATTCTTTCTATCCTGGATCCTCTACATCAACTTTGGAGAGTACTACACAAAGTACAAGTCTATGTTCATTCAAAAGATACTCACATAAAACTTGTAGTGCAAAACAAAAAATTCTTAAAATGGTTCACGTGCACATTAGTTTTCGAAGTTGAATTGCATAAAACCTCAGTAGAAATGTAAAAAATGGACTTGCTTTCCATCTTTGCACTAGTTCAGCTTCCAGGAAGATGCAGTATTTTCTCCGTATTTTTCAAATGAATCTTTATTAAGAACATTTTTATTTTGCTGTCACTGTGTTTTGGTTAGTACCTGTTCACAGAAGTTTCCGGTTTGATTTTGTGATTTTTAATGTTAAGCTAGAAATTGTAGAGTTCCATCTGACACAGATATCATGGAAATTATTTGACACTTTGGGGCTTTTCTTCTGCCCCTGGGTTCTGTCCCCGTCCCTGCACAGGCAGCTTCACCATAGGGTTTAGGATCTCCTAAAAAAAAAGTCTCTCAAATAAGTGAAAACTATTGCTGCTGGGAGCTCAGTGGGTAACAGACACACCAGGTGCTGCTGAACACTCAGTTCATGCATTGGGCATAACTGGAATTGGAAATAATGAGATGATTATTTCAGTTCTGAACTGTGCCTGTTCCTTTAATCCTCTCTGTAGCAACTGTATTTGCTGCTTAGTGATATCGGGTTTAATATACAGTTCCTAATTAGTGTTATCAAGCACCACTCACTCAATTTCATTACACAGAACTGGATGAAACGTTAGGTCAAGTGTAACCCCCAGGTGAGCTTATATTACAGTTTGCCTCCTGGTTTCTATATGAGCTCTGTGTGTTCCACCTCAAGAAATGGCAGATCCTTTGTAAGCACTGAGATTGTTCAGCTGGGTCCCCAGGGCACCCCAAAACACAGCAGACATCACACAAAAATTGTCACTGCCCTGACTTGAGGAGGTATTTAGCTATAGCAGTGCAGCTGATAAAAGTAAGTAGACAGCTTAACAGCTGATAAATGCCACCTGGGTTAGCTGAAAAAGCATAAATCGTCCTTCACTTGGTGTTTTTCCCATTCTTTCCATCCTCTTTCCAGACAAAGACTTTGAAATAAAGTTACGTAAGAAAAAACTGGTAGTTCACATCCATGACAAATTATGAGCATGAGATATGTGACAACTCTACGTATTTACAAGGCTTGGAGGAGGCATTTGGATCACCAGGAGCCTCAGCCACATAGTTTTTAATATGCATTTCTCACTCTCGGGCTATGGTGAAAAGTGTTTTACTGCTGGCTGAGCACTAATGGATTTGGAGCTGTTAACTGCAGTCCACAGACAGCCCAAAGTGGTGAGCTAATGTGCATTTCATTTTGCTAATTTAGTTTTTAGAAAAAACAGGTTTAGTTATAACACTGTAGTGTCAGCATCAGCAACTGGGAGTTGAATACAGTGGGAGAAAAGGGTACAAGTGGTCAGTGAAACCCATTGAGAAGGGGAAATTTAAAGAGAAGTAGATGGAAAAGAGAAGAGAAACAAGTAGTGAAAAGCAATAGAAAAAAAAGTCAGAGAAACAACAGCAGTAAAAGGTAGAAGCAGAATAAACCCCAAAAGGGAAGGCCTTGAATAAATATCCATGTCTGGTTGCTGAGTAAAGACTGGATGCTGTAGGGAAACTCTCTGAAAACATTAATATCAGGAAGTTGAGAGAGGTCAGCATTCCTAATTTAGATATCAGCCCTCAGATTAGGATTTGAGTACTGGAAGAAGAGCAATTCTGAAACCATTCAGTTAGTCCTGAAAACACTTAGGGGCTACGTGGCCGTTAAGTAGATTAGGTTAAGTTTCCTCCCTGAAAAACATTTGAAATATAAAATTTCAAAACAAAGGCGGAGGAAGTGCTTTTAAGGGAGGAAACTTAACACAAGCTACTTCGATATTTTACTGTGGACTTTCACCTCTAAGTTTTGTAAGTAGTAATGGGCTGGGAGGATGTTGGCAAAGGTACTAAAGGATGACAACCGTGCATATGTACAGAAAAACAAGATCATCTAAGGCTGTCAGGAGCCTCTTCTTGCTACCAGCAGGAAGAGATTTCAAAGAAGCAAAAGGGTAAAAAACATGAAAACTAGAAGATCTGAACAGGGACACCTCTTCTACAAACCAGAACACAACCCTCTTCCTCAGCTCCAGATATGCATTCCAGGTACATTCCAGTTTGTAAGGACCTGAAACCCAGCCACACATTCCCAGGGAGAGGAAGGATGCAGCAGAACACAAGCAGAATATGGTGCCTCCCCACGTACTTCAGGGTGAAGGAAAAGCAAGAGTGCAATACCATGTCCTAAGCTGGATGCACAAACCAGCAACTGGACTGATACCAGTTCGGCCAAGTGGCACCAGCACAGGGCAGTATCCTGGCAGGAAGACCATGAACCAGCCACAGCCTGAAGAACTCTTGGCATTAACAAATGGATCAACCATAAAAAAATCAGAATAGTTCATTTTCATTCTTACAAATTCTGTTACTAATGATTTCACATAGTTCAAAAGAATCTTCCATAGCTCTTACCGTGGCAGAGCCTGAAGCAGACCCAGCTCTGAGTAGACAGTAGATATATTCCCCTCATTTTTAAGACTAACTATGTAATATAATTACATCACCATCACAAGGACTCTCCTAAGAGTCAACCTTGGAGAGCCTGGGTGGGGACTTCTAGAATCACATAAAAATATCCCGTCTTTAGCACTGGCCAGAACTTCACTGTTTTTCATGCGGGAAAATAAACTGAAGACAGAGAAAAATCCACCATCTCTGAGTGATTTGAAACAAGCACCAGTTAAAACTGTTATGTCAAACGAACAAGTTTTTACCTGGAGTGTAGACTCAGAACCTGCTGGCAAATTAATATTTAACAGGAATCTCAAGACTTTAGAAGTATGCTGCACACTGCAGGCTTTTTTATAGTAAACAAAAGAGGCTAAATACCAGCTAAGGCTTCATTATGTGTTCACACATCTACTTGTAGTGGGACATTTTTACAAAGCACTCGCATACCAAAGTACCATAGCAGCTTAGGTCAGGTAGGAACAGGGGTCACAACATAAGTGTGCTGCTCTCCATCATGCTAAACCTGCTTCTCAGCTGCATGAACAACTCCACCTGAAGCTGGATACTGTGAGGGCCGAGCTGTCTCCTGTGACAAATCAGCTTGTTTGGCTCAGGTACTATGATGGTGTTTTGCGGTCAAAATTGCAGACAAATCTAGAAGGATTAGTGGCCGGAGAGCAGGAGTTGAACTGAGAAATTTGTTTCTCCTGCCAAATAAATGCAGCAAATGAGTCTTGGGGAATGGAAGTAGAGGGTGCTGTGTGAAAAAAAATGCATATTGCTGTCTCCTGTAATGAGGGACTCGAAGGACTGGTTGTACCAATTAAATCAACTTCGTAGCCAATATCGCACTACTGCAATCATCTGTAGACAGTAATATTTAAATCAAGAGCATTTTCTCTCAGTTTAGGTTAAGACAGTTCATAGTAATTTTTTAAAATATTAATATAAAACATTGCTGAAGTGAAATCAGAGCCTTGACAGCACTCCATTAGCTGATTTCATGCAAGGCTAGAAAAAGTAACTTCTCAGCAAGATACATAAAGTTATGAGCGAGGTTTTTGTTTCTAGTGAGAAGATTTATTATTGCCACTACTATTTCTAAAATTCATTTCTAAAACATTGTAAGACTTCATTTCAGTGTGGCTGGCTTTTTTCTTGAGTGCTGCAAAGCAGTTTTTCTGTATACTGAAAAGTTTTTTCTGATAAAAGATATTGAGAACTTAACCCTCTTAAGCTTGGACTATTAAATGGCCATTGAAGTTCTACCAGCTTCCAAGCACAAGTTTTTTAAAATTAACTTATTAATTCATATTGCTCATAATTATGCAGCATTTTAGAAACTTCTAGGATATTTTTTGTTCTTGTTATTATAAAAGAAACTCACTCTTGAATGGTGAAGCTGGGGAATGGTGTTGGTAGGTAAGACCATCCATTAGAAGCAAGAACATTCAGAATTGAAGGGTTCAGTCAGACTGACACAGATTTACTGCAAAAAGTGAAAGCATACAGACATTTGAGTTAAGCTGCCTAGTGGGAATACCTATTGGAGTTTTCTTTCCCTGCAGTGAGGTTTTACTCTCATCTCATCTCAGGCAAGGTACTCTCTTGGAATATTTGCCAGTATAATCATTTCCTGTGTATATATGGGGAAGGAGGGAGTGAGGAGGGGAGAGAGGGAGGAAATAAGGGAGAGGAGAAATGAGATCATATGATATTTTTAGACTTGACAGCTTAGATATATTTCTGTTGGAAAATCACTTTAGCTAACCTCATTTGTTTTATTCATATACCTGGTATAAATAACAATGCCAAGTGTAACTCTTTTGCTGTTAGAAGCTTATAAATACTCCACCTATATTACACAACTGTAAGCAAAGAAACTACTGCTCAACTAGAGGTTATCTGAGATGTAGTGAATGGTTTTGCACATATCCTCAATTCAGTTTGGTACAAAGTGCAGTGGCTTGAATTATTTCAACATAGATAGTTTGAGAGAGCACTGCTAGCGAGGTAGAAATCACTGCACCCACATCCTGAACAGCTTTAACAGTCAACTTTCAGTCTCAGAGCAAGATAAGCCATCACAGCTTCTGCACTGAAAACCTTTTGAGCCATTTCAACTCAGGATTTTGCATGTGCCTGATGATATCATAGGAGGGCTAAGCAGTAAAATTTTCCACTACACTAGACATCTTCTAGAGTAGCCTATGGCCATGACCTGAGAAGATACAGCCTACAGCTCCACTTGCCTTGTTCTGTCATGATTTACAGTCACTTCTCCATCCTCTTATGAACAGGTAGAAATATCAGCCCCCAAATCATAGCAAAGATTTGATCCTGCCCCTCTGACCCTTCCAGACCTCACCTCCCTGGCTGTAGGGCTTCTTTGAAGCCACACTGGTACAACTTCTGTAAGCAGCTCCAGCCCCTTAAACTATCCCCTGGGGAGTTTTCCTCACCTTGAAAAGTCAATAATGTCCTTATTTCAGTTGAGCATTCATCAGCTTTCTGTAAGCAAGCCATTGAGTGGGCAGGAAAGAGCACAAGAAAGGATGTGTATTGAGAAGACACTATGTTCAGCACTGTAGGAAAACTGGCACATCCTAACGTTCAGGAATAATAATTGGACCTCTAGCACTTTCACTAGCTACTTGATCAACCTTTAACAAAGACTTAACATACTGATGTTCTTGAAAAGTAGCCACCAGTCCAGATACACAGCTTGTGAGGGTCAGGAAATTTGATTAAAAATAGAGAGAGTTGAAAAGCAGGTTACTATTTCTGACTTTTGTTATAGAAAAGCAAAATCTCAAATAAAAAATAAATAAATAAATAAGAACATATTTGCATCAAAACCACTGTCAAACATGAATAGCAACCGTCATTTGATTGATTAACATTGCCCCTGATGTAGACCAAGCTCTGTGGTCCAGCTGTATGGCCCATAATGCCTGAAGATATCATTCCCCCTCACTCATGAAAATCATTGCTTCTGGGAAACCTGGCTTACAGGGCAGAATGGGGGCGTGGGGAGAACAAATGACAGCTTTCCTAAGGATTTGGCATAGCACTTCCAAAACCAAAGGCACAGGTTTTGGCTGTACCAACTCTGTTTTCAATGAAAAGCACCTATTTCTGCCAAAATGCTATTGAAGTTCAAGTGATTGTTTCATTACATCTTAATTGATTGAAAATGTTACCGTCTTAAAATTCGTGAATTACCCTCCTTGAACCATTGGAGGTAATGATGGACTAATCTTTCTTGTTACATTAAAAAGGAGAAAATTGGTGCTGTAGTACTTGACTGATTTTGCTAGACTTTCAAATCTAATAATAGCATTCTTCATAATTGATTTGGTCTTCCTCAATTCCACCCAAATTAGCTTTCTGCTTTAATTAAATCACAACATATTTTATGCCAGGAGAGAATTGGTCATTTTTAACTGCTGGTATAATCACAAAATATTACCACAATGCACAAGAGCATCCTGAGGTCTATAGTTATAAATAAGCTTAAGAGTTAATTTTATGCTTCTGTTTTGCCTCCAATATTTACAGCATACTTTCATTGCTGATATGTTTTATGCTGCTATGTTTTATAGTGTTTTGAAGACAGTCCTGTAATTCTCAACATGCAATAATAGGAATTAAATATTTATGGTGGTGTATAACTTCAATTCTCTCTGCAGTCTTCAGAGTTCCCCTTAGAAGTCAGCATTTGTCAGCTTGGAGCCTGCACTGGCACCAGTGATGATTGTACTGGCACTGCCTCGTGTTACAGCAAAGACTGTCTCTAGCCCCAGCTCATCCATAATTTCAATGCATTTCATCCCATCATCTTCACAGAAAAAAGTTATCAAAGTCAAAAATGTTGCCCTACTTTTCAAGCCTGAGGAAGACACAGTCTGAGAGCTGAAATTTTGCTTTGATTTCCATTCATCTCATGCATGCCTTGGAGAGGGAGGTTTGACTCCATATGGGACATTCATGACTCATGCCTCTGATCAGGCCAAGACTTCAGACTTCTCTTCACCTGACAATAGTTCACATAAAACAAACAAGGAAGAGACATACAAGCACTCTCCATGGCATTTAAGTCTTGCCTAGAGGCTGCAGTGAGGGACCAGCCACTCTTCTTCCATCTGGAGCCAAAACAGGACAGGAGCAGGAGAGTATCCAACCTCTCAGCAGAGCCAAACCTGCAGCTGACACATACAACAGTTGAGACAAGCCTTTGCCTACTGCTTTCCTGGGTCCTACTCCCTCCTGGGCCTGGGTCTCCTCCTTAAAACCAGTTCTGGTGCATTCATGAACTTTAAGATTTGTTTCTAGGTAGTGGACAGAAAAGCCACTGAGGAATTTAGATAACACGAGGCAAGAGAATGGAGTTGGCAACTTCAGGAAGAGACATAATCTAACTGTGGATCTCTTCAGGTCCAGCCCCCAGCTACCACAGGTACAATGGAGGAGCACTGCTCCCTTACATTCAGCACAAGCCGTGAAGCTCCCCAGCAAGCTACAGTGGACTCCAGGTGTATAGTAAAGAAAATGCATAAAGGATCCACAAAGGATCGTGTGCACTGAGAAGCAGTCAGAGGGATCAAAATTATCACCAGTGTGAATGGCACTGGCATTGGGCCTCTCTGGACTTGCCCTGTTAGTGGCAGGCCATCCCACGCATTTATTCTAGAAATTTTAGAATTAAGTAAGAAGCAAAAATGAAGTAATGTCCATTTAAATGTCTAGACTTTTTATTTCTTTCTCTGTTCCTTTATCTGACCATCTGTGCTGCTTTAAAAACAGGAACTCAAGTTGCTGTTATCTCCACTGTACATGATGAAATGGACCTCAGTAAATCTGTAGGTCCCTCCCTACAACTTTTGTTCTCTGCAATGTAAATGACATTACTTCATGAAGTTATTTTAATGATAATATGGTACTCTTACTTTAGGCTTTATTTCCTTTCAACAGAGCCTCAGAAGAGGGCTTGAACACTTTACAGTGTTCAAAAGCACCTGTATTTCCTTATTGCCTGAACTTTTTTAATATGAATTCTCCTAAGACAGAGCATAACATGAATTATCTGTACCTGTGTTCACTCATACGCCTATAAACATTTGCACCTACTCCCTTCTTGCTTTTTCTTCTTGGATTTGTTGGTTGTTTCTCAACACAACCTGTCAGGGGACTGGTAAATCATTTACATCAGTACATGTTGCTATTTTCAACCTTGAATGTAACCACCTAAAGAAAAAAAAGCCTAGAAATTAAAAAATTCTTTTACTGTATGTACTCTTTTATATTGTTTCTAAATATAATTTCAATTTTTATATGGCAGAAGCTAGGAAGGTACAGCAATGATTTCTTTTGAAATTAAAAAAGCTTAAAACATTATGAACAAGATTTATTCCTCCAAAGGCCTATTCACTCAACATGTCCTGTATCTCAGTGTGAGCAGAGTTACACACCTTCCCATTTGAACATCATCTCTGAGTGCCTTTTCTGAAAGAAATTTAGCCTGTCACTTGGACGTTCATTAAATAGAAATGAGGAAGTCCTGTTTATAATGATGTGCATAGACATAAAAAGTTGCCCCTTGTGCATAATTGCATATGACATTTTAAATTTTTTATACGCATGTGATTATATTTATATATGTCTGTGTAAAAATACATTATTAATGACTCACAGCTATAATACTATTATTATAGAATAATACTACTCTGATAGTCAATGTCTCTAAGAAATCTTTCAAGAGATGTTGTCATTGCAACAACATTGTTCCAAAGTTGTTGGAATTGGACAAGTGGAGTGGACAATTGCTATGGACCACTCAGTCTTCATGTGGAGATTTACTGACAATACAGCCCATGGTAGGTTTCCATGACAAATCTCTACCTATAGCTGCACCAGCTCTTTACACAAAAACATAGGTAAAGCCTTCAAACTATGTGAAGACTCACAGCACTAAAGCATCTGATCTGAAAAAATTTTATGGAAATATTAAATATTTTAATGAATTATAGATGTGTGGTAACTGAACTGGTCCAGTAAGTGCTTGATATAGTCATGTATACATGGCAAAGTTGTACTACATCTATCTGGAGATCTCTGTCAGCCTAAAATTAACTTGAGTTTAAATAAACATTGTGAAATGAAAATAATTCATTAAAGGAAAAAGGAAAAAAAAGTAGTAACTTCTTAGCTTTCAGTTTCTACCACTATGACCATAAACAAGTAGTGGAATCCAATCACTGATTTTACATTTGAAGTCACTTAGATATCACCCACAACATGCTGATGTAATAGCTGAAGACAAAAGAAGGTAAAGAATAATTAAGCAACTCACAATACATTACTGCTATAAATAGACACAACATATAAGAAAAATCACATTAGTAAGAAGAACACGTGGAGGAGACCTAGTGATTTTCTTGAAAAATTGTCCAAATTTCTCCTTGTAAGTCCTACTTGGGAACATATTGTGTTTGAAGGCCAATTGTTCTCATATATTGATAATGTGGAAACATTGATTTTCTTCAAGAAGCCAGAGTTATAATCCATAAGACTGACAATAAAACAATTCATGGTACTTTGTCCAATTATCAACTGATTACCATCCACTCCAAGCAAAGCTGCAGTAAGCAAAAAATTGAGTGACTCATTCAAAAATGGACCAAACTGCTTCTCTATCAAAAATTAAAATATCCATCTTTGGCAACACACTGGAAAATTTAACTAAGAAACATATTTGTCCATGAGATCTACTCAGCATATGACTGATTTCATGTATTATTATTTACTTGAAGTAAATCAATTTAAGCACTGCCAATAATCAAGTCTTTACCTATTGAGCTCTATTTGGCTTTTACTCAAAAACTCCTAACTTGGTTTGAGAGTCAAAAATCTTTTTAAAAACTTGTGCAAGTCTGCCTAGTACTTCCTAAAGAAAGGAAAACTTAGCTATAATCCTTTAGCATTATTAACATGAAGGAACTATTAATTTTTAAAACTGGCACTCATTTATTTATATGGGTGAATCTACAACAATTGTCATAGTTTCAGTAATAATCAACTGGGCATGAAACAGGGAGAGAAGGCCCACTGCATACTGGAATAGATGCAATAAGGATTTGCACCTGCAATGACACAGCTGAGCTGAGTCAGGTCAGTGCCAGTGCAGACCACACACTTCACAGGGATAGTGACAGTGACAGTGACAGTGACCAGACCGACCACTCATCCGCAGTGTGACTTGTGACATTTGACCTCCGGCCTCTCTATCTCACAGCTCCAATTGCTCCTCCAACCAGGCCAAGATCAACATTTCTTACATAGCTGGGGGTGACCTTCCCTCCCACGGGCAGGAAAAGTCTCCGGGATCGCCTGCAACACGTGAGAGGCTCAAGCCTTCCTCTCATCTTACAGTCACAGAATCATTTAGGTTGGAAAAGCCCTCTAAGATCATCAAGTTCAACAGTTAGGGCTCTTTCTGCAGCAAGTCCAGAGAAACTTTTAGCTTGAGGGTACCAAACCTGCTCACAGATTTCAGTAGACTTGCAGTGAGGGATACTCCAAGCCACAAATCCCAAGCATTTGGGAGAGTGTTCTGGGAAGTATCACTGTGCTTTCTGTGACTTTCCTCTCTCACTTGAGTATCTGCAGCTGGACAAAAGGAAGGATAACTGCTTAAGTGGACCTTAATGGTATTTCTTTGCTTATGTTGGATAGGATTACTGGCCAAAATTTGATATCCAGAATTCAGAGGGAGAATGAGGCAACATCAGTTTCCCTTGATCCCTTTTTTCCTTCTCTTTTTGATATTCCAAGGAGTGCAAATAACTCGCTGTTTTTAAGAAATCAATGAAAGCTGTCATGTCCCTGCAAGTAAATGAATGACATTTAGACTTTCCACTGTACAAGTTTGAATATCTGATTGATTTTATGCTGGAGAATTTAGTTTAGGCAAACAGTACTGCTAAAGTCTCAAGCATCAAAACTAGACAGACTTTCACTTGCGATCTCCAGAAAAACAGAGTGAAACTGTCTAAACTCGTCAAGTACACCTGGATTGCTTGACCTTATAGCAGAGCTACTTATATCACCCAGGGAAATGCAGCATAAAGTGAGGCTACACTTCCACCTGTGTGGCCTCCTCTTTGCCATACCCTTCTAAATGAATGATACAGATTAAAAACCAGGTCCAAGATATTCTCAGAACAAGTGTGTTAGTAGCAGAGCAGCAGTTAACAAAGTTTACGAACTGTGCCATCAAAAAAAGCAGCACAGAGGCTCTTCACCTAGCAAACTTCCCGGGGAAATAAGGTGGGCAGTGGCTGAAGAATTTGTTCAGACCTCAAGCACATCTGAGCAAAACTGACCCCAGCCATGTCAGTGACTCCAGAAGGCCTCGGAGAACTACAGCTTCCATCCCAGTACCAAACTGTAGGTCTCAGCTGACTAGTCTACAGTTAAATCTCACCATCTGATTTAATTCTGAGTTTTAAGATTAATTTTATTTTCTCACCAATGTTCTGTCATTTGACTGGGTCTTCTCACCCTACTTATTAAGGAGAGTTGGACTTGAGTTTTAAATTATGACAGGACCCTTCCTTGACACTACGTGCTGATAAACAACGTTCTGCAACTTCTGTAATCATTTTTTCTTTCAGATACTAACCAAAGTAGTAACAATTTTATCTGAAGAGTACAAATACATTTGAGTTGACCAACAAAGACAAAAAAGCATTTTATTAACTTAAATACTCTACAAAGTCATCAACAGAATAAGAGCGGGTTGACTGAAAAACACATCAGTCAATAAAGCAACAATCATCATTTCAGATCACTCAGGGAAAAATACAGTTATCTGTGGCTGCTTTTAAGAGTGGAAATCAATTTAGCCAAGTTTCTGAGAGAAATAAATGGGTTTTTGCCAGAGCCACCATAGCAAAATTATTATTACTTTCGGACTTCTAGCATGATGGCAAAACCCAGAATCTCACATGGCATGTGAGTGCAGAGTCCCATCAAACAGAGATCAAGGAGATGATATTGCATATGGCCAAAGCCAGCCCCTTTCAGAGCTGGATATATTCACACCTACTCCAATTTGGGTGAAAAAAGAAAACAGTGCAGGATGAATGTGCCAGCTCAAATCCATGCTAAGGTGTGCTGCTGCATTTCAAGCGAATTGCAAGTGGCAGGTCAGTTTTTCAAAACAAGAAGGAAGCCACGAACATTACATCTCAGGAAAGCACAGGTTATGATCACCAGATCAATACATGATAAATAACAGCGTACCCCACACAGGTTGTGTATCTTAAATCAGTGCTGCCAACTATGCCTGCTGAAGCAGAGCTAAAAATGACACTGAAATTTTTCATGCGGCTTGTACTTCAGAATGAATCCATTCAGCCTGAGGAGACATAAAGCAGGAGGGGATCCTCTCAGAGAATCTGCTCTGATCTAGCAGCAGCATTCCTGCTTCACCAGGGATGAGGACACTTTTAATGCATCTAACTAGCACTGTCACTCAGGCATCCCTTCCCACGGAGCTCAGTCCTAATTTGACAAGTATGCAGAGCATAACACACGGAGAAGCAAATCACGACAGCTTTATACCCTGTGCCCTCTTCATCTCCCCAGACATCTCCACTTCTGCTTTCAGTGACTAGTTTCCAAACTTTTCTGACAAATGAGTCACTACCCATCCACCCATGTTTCTTCTGGCAGAAAAAAAAGCCTTGTGCAGTATCCATCACACTGAGGGACAGCAACACAACAGTGAAAATGGCTGTTGCCAGCAGATCGCTGCTCACAGAGAGCATGGGACCAGCGTACAGATCCACACACCGCGCTCCCCCAAGTCATAGCATGTGCAGACCACCACCCAGAAACCCCCACCTCAAACAGAGGGACAGGGCTGGCTCCCCAGGACCTCCACGTCAGGTTTTTCCACACTGAGGAAACTCAGCCATTGCAGCTGAGTGGGCAGATGGAGCCAGATCTGCAGGAGAGCTGATCTCAGAACCACAGTCCCCATTTCTGCACACAAAATACTCTCACAAAGTGGCTGAGGGCTCCAGTTAACATAATACCACTACTAACAGCTATCTCATGCAATGAAAAAGGCATTTTTCCTGAACACATGAAGGATCCATCTCCTAAACACCACCTTTCTTTTGAACTTCAGAGTTTATCCAGGTAGCATCTCATTCCATGCCTACCTCCTGCCTGATTCCATTTTTCCTACCTGCATTCCCTCTCCCATTTGTTTTCTCTATTATTAATGTGCTCCTGGTTAGATTAATTATAAAATTAAGTTTTCATGTCAGTTCTTTTATAAGTATCTTGATCTAAATTTATTCTCTTAAAAAGAAGGAAATGGCATTGAGCAGGTCCCTTCCAACCCAGGTCATTTCACGATTCTATGACTTCTGCAATTTCTTGTGCAGAGTATAATCTGAACTCTGCAGCAGCTCCTTGTCATATCATGCTTATAGTGACCCTACCAGCTATTTAAAGATTTTACCCTCTTTGAAAAGATGAGTCCTTTTTTTTGCTCTGTTTTCTCAGAAACAAAGTTCTGATTTTTTTAGTGGCACCTGATTTTTATGGAAGGCATCTCTTCCAAATAGACACTGTGGAAGCAGCAGCAATAATTTCTGACCTATTATGGGCAAATCAGCAATATTAAGTGATCTTCAAAGTACTTCTGTGGATGGTACAAAATGTATATAAGCTGCTATAGCCAGTTATTGACAAAATTATCTACCTTCTGGTGCCATTACACAGAACAGCCTAATGTGCATAATTACAGTAATTATGCAGAGCACAAACAAAAACAAAATTATATGCTGCTTCATACTGGCACTCTTTCAGAAAGAAATTCATTTTCACATTTACAGTATTGCAAATATGGACATTATTAAAGCAGAATTTGAATATGAGTACCAACTCCACATTAAATTGGTGTTTTCCACCTCTGTGGAAAGCTGCTGTGATGTCTTTTTGATGGTAAACTAAACTACCTAAAGTCTAAAAACCTGTAAGATTATGTCTGCTTTTCTTTAACAGTATCACTGAAAGTTAAATATTACAGAATCTGTAACAACTTGCTGCCTTCAAGCTAACAGAACCTGCTTTACATAGTGCAAGGAGCAGGTAGCAATTGCCAGACAAGAATTCTTGACTTTGGGACCAAATGGATCTAAAATTGCATCTTCAGGTAATTCTAAAAAGAGATATCCTTTCTGGATTGGAATTTAAAATACACTTTTTAATTCCCCCCACAAGAGGGGAGAGAAAATATTTTAAGTATTACTGTTTCATTTCAATTTGATTATTTTTAAGCAAAATGAAACCTTGGAGCACAAGATCTGAGACTTCCTACACTGCAGTAACCTGCATGAGCTCATCTCTTTCCAGAACACACATCCTTCTACATTCTATGATAAAATTCAAGCTATTGTTATTTTATGCATGTGGTTATATGAAAGAAGAACCCTTGCTGGGACACATGACTGCTTTGACTTTGGGGCTGACACATTGGCTGGTGGCTGGGAGATATCCTGGACCTTTTCCTCCTAGAGCAGCTGGGCAAGGCTCTGGGGTAAGGACAAGAGGGACATGAGGTTTGCTGGCAAGAATTTTAGGTCAGGGTGTTGAGAATACCTGGAAAGAACTCATCGGGAACAAGAAATAAGACACTGCTGTGACTGCAAGAGTACCCAGAACCCACCTAGACAAGCAGTGATTCCAGTGCCGGGATGTGACTGCAGGCAGTGAGTGGTTGCTGGCACAGATCACTTGGAAACTTGGTAGCTGGAAGAAGAAGAAAAATGGATGGCCCAGTTTAAAGCCGCCAAGGGAAGAAGGTTGATTCCAGCAGCAGTTTTGGAAGTCTTTTTCACCAACTATTTAGGCACCAGATCTTTCACAAGTGGTTTCATCTATCCAGGCTTTTGACACTTGGGAGTGGGAAGGCAGAGAAAGAAGGATCACTGTAAGCAAGACACTGAGGAAAGTAAACCTCTAAATAATTTATTTAAAGGCTTAAATTAGTAGAACAGTTTTTCACACCAATACATTATGATGTCCTCCCCTAGCTCGGAGTGGATACCTTGGCAGACATTAAAATCAAGACCACCAGGAAATGCAGAGCAATGGAGAGTCAGCAAAGGTTGCTCATGTGAGAGGAAACCTATGAAGCCCTGCTGTGGGTCACCAGCAATGGGGATATTCAGACTTGCCCAGGCTGATCAAGCATGGGAGAGGAGATCTTGACACCAACAGCCAGACTCCTTCAGCCACTGACCTGTCCTGAAGATCCCCAAGTCTGAAGAACCACATGAGCGGAAAAGCACTGTTTCTTTCCAGATGTTCCTTTAGTCAGCTCTGGTTCTCATTTTACAAGTGAAAGCTAGAATGCTAGCACTTCTTAAAGAAAAAAGGCTCTTGGTGTCTGCATCCATGTCTATTTATCTTTTGTTTGTGTCTCTTTCCTAACCTTTTGTGAGCCCATTGGACAATTTTGATCTAATAAGACAAGCAAGAAGTCTTAATGACTTTAAGTTCCTACACATTTCCTGGAAATAGGATGTGGGTGGAAGAGAAAGACCTCATTAATGCTGCCTGTGAGGGAAAGGCTGATGAACAAACTCCCACCTCTTTAGAAACCAGATTGCACACAACAGAGAGAAAGCAAGTGGTTATGAATATCCTGAGTGTGGGGAAAGCTTGACTGAGCACTCACACCTTAGAGGTCTGCAGAGGACCCAGACAGAGAGCTCAAAAACATAGAAACACAAACTTTCCTTCTTCATATGTTTTTACATTCAGCCTCACCACCTGGGGTAATCCAATCTATTTTAGTTTCAGGACCTGAAATGAGAAGGGGACCAGATGTGTTTGTGCTTGGGGTCTAAGTGTGCACATCTGTGAGCCCACATAAGCTTCATGCAGGAAGGAAACACTCCTCAAATAACACATGAAGTTAGCATGTATTTTTAACTGCCCTGAGACTGGGGAATTGCCATCTGTAACTGCTGATAACTGATGACCATTGAAAAAATTGGTGGAGTTCTGGCTGCCAAGTGGACCATATAATACAGGCAGGGCAACAGCTGACAGCAAAGGGAAGGAAGTGTTTGTTTACCACAAAACAACTTAAAACTAGGATGAAAACTTTATAAGCAGAGTTGTGGTTGTGGTTCACATATTAGATAAATATTCTGCTTCTTTGTGGAGATGTGTCCAGCTGAATAGATTGGTTTTGACTCCCTGATAAAAGTATCTAATCAAATTTAGAATCAAATAGCAGCCAACTTCTTCAGTGTTAATATGGGGGTTTGGGTTTTTATACATGATTGATGGCAAGTTTTTTATATATGTTAACATGTTGCATTCTGTGTGATCTCTGACAGGATCTCCCCCAGATGCAAGGACTCAGTCCTTCACTTTTCTTGGCAGAAAATATCCTACAATTTCCCTAAAGTTCAAGCTTCAGTTCTCACTCCTACAGAACTCTGACTATATAATAGTCTTCAGATTGTCACTAAGGAGCTATGGCAACTGCTTGAAGACAATGACCCAAAGCAGATTTTCAAACATCTACATTTTTTATTTTACATTCTTTTAATCTTAATAATCCCAGAAACAACATATAAAAAGATCAAATATTTTAAATAAGGCAGAGGATATTTTAATTTCTTTAATCACGAGATTTTCCAAAATGTGGAAATTCAAAAGAAAAATTTCTACTGCAAATACTTGAAAAATAAATTGCATTGCATAGAACAATCTCAACTTCTGTCTTAGAGTCACAGTGTTTAATTTCCATATCTGATTTATTTTATGGGAGTGTTTTGTCCATTTTGCTTTATTCCATTATGTTGTTAGAAAGAATTACCTTTATGTTTGGATAAAACCACCTCCCTAATAGGTTTGTTTATCCTTTTGGCCACAGTGCTGGTGCTCCAGAGCACAGCACCAAAAACTGCTGAGTCAGCACATCCAAGCCAGTCACGAATGAAGATTGCTCTGAGTGGAACTCACTTATGGCCAAAGGCCAATTTTCACAGTTTGCAGGGGTGACAGGTTGATAAATTTGGAACCACAGCCAATCCCCAGGAGGAAAGTTGTCTGAAAGCTGCATGGGACATTGTTTTTTCAGAAGGACAAAAAGCAAAGGATCTCAAGGACCCCAGTTTGATTCATAAGAGAGAAACCCTTTCCAGAGCCTTCTTCAGTCATCCCTACAGGAGACCTGGGCCCTGTTCTCTGCACCAGTTCCCATGAGAAGGTCTTAGCCATTGAGTAAAAATGTATTCTGGATTCACAAAATCGTAGATTGGTTGAGATTGGAAGGCAGATCATCCAGTCCTGCCCTGTGTTCAGAGCAGGGTCAACAACCTCAGCAACAACTCAGAAACAGTTGCTCAGGGCTGTGTCCAGTCATGTTTTGAATATGTCCAAGGATGGAGGCCACAGCCAAACTGAGAAACTTTGTTAGTGTTGGATCGCCCTCACAGTATAGGAAAAAAAATCAGTCTTATGTTTAAATATAATTTCCTGTATTTCAGTTTGTGCATCTCATCCTATCACTGGGCATTCTAAGAGTCTGGCTCCATCTTTTTTATGTCCCTCATTAGGTATTTAAACACACTGATGAGGTCCACCATGAGCCTTCTCTTCTGCAGGCTGAGCACACGCAGCTCTCTTAGCCTGTCAGTCTCATATGTCAGTTGTTCCAGCCCCTTAATCATCTTCATGGCCCTTTACTGGACTCTCTCCAGTATGCCCATGTCTCTCTTGCTCTAGGGAGCCCAGAGCTGGACACAGCACTCCAGGTGTGTCCCCACATTGTTGAGTAGAGGGGAAGGATCACCTTCCTCTTCCTGCTGGCAATACTTTGCCTAATGATGCCTAGGGCAACATTCACCTTCTTTGCCTCAAGGACTCATTGCTGGCTCATGTTCAACTTGGTGTCCACCGTGATACCCTGGTCCTTTACTGCAAAACTGCTTTCCAGCCAGCATGGTGAAATAACCACACTGGTGTCTGTGGTTATTCTTCCCCAGGGGTAGGACTTGACCTTTCCCTTCAATGAATTTCATGAGGTTCCTGTCAGCTCATGTCTCCAACCCATTGAGGTCCCTCTGAATGGCAGCACAACCATCCAGTGCATCAACTATCACTCCCAATTTTGTACAGACTGCAAACTGGCTACACTTGGACACAGGTGACCACTTCTTGAAGCAGTTCCAATTTTATTAGTCAATCACCTGACAGCACTGAAAAATAGCTCTTTGGTAAAATATTGGTATCTACCTACCTTTTAGGAGAAAGACATGAATTTTGCCTAGGGGCACTTTTTTCTATGAAGTTCAACAGTAAAAGAAGAGATGCTACTATACAACCTGTATCAACAAACTTAATAAAAGCTACCATCCCTATCTAAAACATCACATCTCTTAATAGACCAGAATGGTCATTACTAGTACTACTGCTATTGCTACTATAAAATTTCAATTTTCTTATTTAGGCTTTAAAAGTAGGTTTTACAGTTTCTTTACCAGTAGTTAAACCCCCCTGCCTCTTACCTCTGCCTACTGGAATAGATTGCCTCGCATGTTCTGTAAAACTATTACTGATCACACTTATTGCCTGAAGATTTAAGCCTTCATTTGAGAGATCCATATAGAGAGTAAGGAGCTGCTTTTAGAGAGGCACATTTCTGAGCTGTCTACTTCTTCCATTAATCAAGGCACCAAAGGAAAAATCTCCACCCATAGAGCTACGCCAGTTCTCAGCAGGCAGCAATCTCCCTTTAACGTCTGTAAAGCATTTCTTATTTAACAATTCCAGCTAATTAAGTAATCAGAGAAGCATATGTCTATGGAGAATCAGAGAAATATATGCCTATGAAGACTGTTCAGTCCCAGGCACAAGTGTGAGAATGTGGTTTTTTTCTTCTAATTAGTATTGAAGCTAAATTCCTCCTTAACTCTTTATCTTACTGCTTATTTGAATTTCTCAGAAGCATTCATTTTGACTCTAAGAAACACTATGATTCAAATACTTGCAGCTTTGCTGATGTTCAGATTAGATCTCCTTATGGAGCAAAGCATTCCCCAGGACAGCACTGCTTAGCAGGGCACAGGGCTCGGTATTTGTCTGAATCAATCCAGACCATTTCAGGGTCACTTTTAGCAAAGGAAAGCCTGCCTGTTAAGACCAGATAAGAGTGAGGTCATTGATTTATTTTTTCCTCATTATCTGGCAAGGTTTCAGTTGAAGCCTAAAGTCATTATCTCTGTGGAAATACAAACATAAGTTGGTCCCTTGAAGCAAGTTAATTTAGTTTGAAAACAGTTAGGGAGTTACCTTCTGAATTCAATTAGCTAATAACTCCTGATGGGTAAAGGTCACAGAAGAGCAAGGCACCATGCTGGTTTAAGTTAAATGTAATTCCAGGTAATATCAGAGCAGCACTTTTCCCCTTCTTACTGAATCATGGCTGCAGCTTCTGGCCCCCATTTCCAAATTCTCCATCAACATGAGAGAGAAATTTATGCCAGAAGGGATCACCTTCAGGGATGAAAACAGCAGCAGTACCTTTGAGCCACAGCTCCTTCAATATCTTCCCTTTATACAGGAAGGAAATCATCAGGGGAAGACCTTGCCCCTTTCAATCAAACTGAAAAAAGCCCCTCTACTCACCTTCGTTAATCAGAAAAATGTGTACATAAAAATCCAAATCCCTCTCTGCAGCAAGGTTGCAGCCAAATGCAGGATTAACTCGCTTTTCTCCCAGATGTAGAGATGTTTCTTACAAGGACTGATGCTGTAGGAAAGCCTGTGTTTCTGCAGAAGAAATGACACCTCTGGATCACTCATGGGCCACCATCTGCAGAGGCTGTTTCAGGCTGGGCTGGGAAAATATTTCCAACTTAACATCCAAGTTATAAAATAATACTATGATAGAAACACTGACAGGCTTGATCACAGTATAATAACTGTTGGTATTACTATAATAGAGGGGAAGTAAATGGTGGAAGGGCGGCACATTGCAATTGTTCTCTCAAGGAAACACCAGGCTCTGAACTGCCCTGGTCAATCATGATCTACAAGCAGCTCCCTCTTAGAGAAACGATTTTTCATTTTACAATGTGAAAGCAAATTTTGTGCCAGTATTACCTCAGGTCATTAGCTGTATTGTAATTCTTTTGTTTTTCCAAACTGATTTCCCCCTTAATTTGATTTTGAGCACCTGATTAAATTTACCCTCCCCGAAGAAACAGACATTCAATTTAACTCCAGATCAACATTCTCCTTTTACCAAAATACAGTTCTCATGGCTGCACTTCTAGCTTTAGAGTAATTTTGTCACTGTTTTAAAGTGGTATTCTCTAACCAATGGCAATATGTTGGCTCACTCCTGCACATCCATGTTGTACACAAGCTCAGAAAGCAGAACAATAAACTGAACAATACAAAAGGTTCTTTTCAGAGAACTACGAATCATTGAATTACAGGAAAGCTCAGTGTAGCACTGGTATTCATTTTACTTACTCATCCCACAAGGAATGAAATTGAGTACCCAACTGCGTGGGTGCCTCTTTGGTTCATTAATGTAGTCCTCAGGGCTCTCACTTTCTCAGGTGATTGGATCAAGGCAACCTTCTGGATATATTCTCTTTCAAGACTCTGAGTGGACATCCAGGCTAGGTCTAAATTATTGAAGCAGTGATCAAACCTTGGGACCCTTACTGATTCCTCATAAAAACATTATGCAGAAGAATTATATTGGATCAGATCAAAGGTCTAGTTTGTCCACTATCCCACCACTGATAGAAGCCAGCAGCAGATACCAAAGGAAACAATTTTAAAAAGGGGTAACCATGTAGTCATATTCTCCACTCTCCCCTCCCTGCATCCAGCAGCTGCCACGCAGGCAGCTCCTCAGGCAGAAATGTCATCTTGCTTCCTAATAGTCCCTGATAGATTTTCTTTTTCCAGTAATTCCTCTGACTGGTTTTGAGCCCGTCTAACCTCTTGACACCCAGCAGATACTGTAAGACTGGTTCCAGTTCAATCGCACACCACAAAGACCAAGTTGTTTGCTGTTGCTTGCTTAAGCCACTACCCGGTAATTCCATCTGATGTCCCTTGTTCTTGTTCTGGGAGAAATGCAAATAATCATTCGCTACTTATTTTCTCCATGCCACTCATGATTTTAAACACCGCTATCACATGCCTTTCCACCTTCTCTTTTCCAATCTAAAGAGTCTATTTAATCAATCTCAATTCAGAAGCCGTTCTGTTTGTGAAAACATTTGTCAGGTTTCTCTGTCCCTTTCAAGCACTGTTATACCTTTTCTTAGACGTGGAGACCAGAACAGCGCCCAGTAATCAAGAGGTGAATGTACAGCAAAATAATTATTCTGTTTTCTATGTCTTCCCTAGCAATTTCTGACAATCCATTTGCTTTTGATCATTGCTCTGCCCTCAGCCAACATTTCTTAGAATTACTGACAGCTAATCTGAGCTCTCTTCCCTGAGTCATAATAGGTTGTTTAAAGCCCATCTTCAGCATTGTACAGTCAGGTCTTTTTTCCCGTGTGCATTATCTTGGCCCAAACGCAGGCTGCTACTTTGCTGCAACGCCACTCGATATCATGAGATTCTGCCACGTTTTTAAAAGCAGATTTTTATTTTTTCCTACCCCGAGTAACTCAGTTAAAGAAATATCCAGCACCATTTAGGATATTTTCCAGACCACTTATGAATATGCCAGACATCACGGAACTCAGTGCAGATCCCTGTGGGATTCCACTTGTTATCTCCCGCTGAAATACCTGACTGTTTATTTCTACTCCTCACATCAGTTCCAGCAGGGATCTTTCCTTTCATCCTGCTCCTGTTTTGCTTCTTTAGGATCTTCTGACTGAGGAGCTTATCAAAAGCTTTAGGAAAATCTGAGCACTCCGTACCAACCAAATCAGCCTAATCCAAACACATGTCAGCACTTCAGACAAACAGCAGCGGATTTCTCTCAGACACAATTTCTCTTGACAAAAGCCACATTGACACGTTTCCAAAGTCCTTTTTAAATACTGGCATCAAATTGCTATTTTCCCTTTCTGTGGTACAGTAGATCTGGGGGGAAGAGATGCCGGAGTTCCTGTTCTGCTACTGGAAGTTGGCTGAATCAGTGTATGCTGTGGTTGCAATGACCAAAGTCCCTCCAGCCCTAACCATGCAAACAAGACCCCACTTGCCCTTGTGAATGATGCCAAACACTTCTTTTTCTCCCAGGGATTCCCTGTTCAGTGGCTTCAATAAGCAGTCACTTGTGCTGCTTACAGCAGCAGTCTCCCTCCCCATTGTGACACTTTCTCCTCTAAAACTCCTATTTTTTTTTTCTGAAGCTGCTTGGTTCTCTGGATTGCTTCCACTCATTTAATGCCCTAAACATGCCCACAGAATAACCTTCCTCTCAGTAGCCAGACCCTTCCTGCAGCCACACTGCACCTTCCTTGTGAACTCAGGCCCTTCTGCAGGGAAGGGAGGGATCTGCTCTCACAGGGTGAGGCCCCTGCCATTGTCTCCCACCTTCAGCCATCCCTGATGAACATTACATGATAGAACTGTCTTTTAAGAAGGTTTAACAAAACTCTAATTTAAATTTCATGTGGGCTGCCCAGTGAGGAAAATTTTGAACCCGCACAACTACACTGGTGCTTCCTCTCATGATCACAGATGAATCACCTTAGTGTTATGGCTACTCATCTAAAGCCTGAGACATCAATTAAATTAATGACAGTGACAGAGTTCTTCTGATAACATCCAGCTATTTGTCAAGAGATCTGCTAGTTGTTTCAAATTATTGTAGTTATTCCAGCTAAAATTTAACTATGCAAGCACACTTGGTTCTTTCTAATTTTACCTATTTTCATGTTAATGGGCTTATTCTTATCTCATTCTTTTCAGATTTTTTCATTCAATGCCTCAAAAAATGTGCACATTTCAGCAGCAACCTACCCTTTCAGAATATGTCACAAGTTCTTAGAGCTATACACATACAATCAGTAAAATATCCACCAGTATCTTGGGCACTGCTTTGCATGTATGAGGTGCTATCTGTAAAAGAATTCAATCAGAAAATTCATTACAAAATGTGAGAAATGGCCCAGAACCTTCTGTCTAGTGTATGCTGAAGTTTATGAAGTGGTGTAAAGAGAAAATTGTTTCCAGAAGGCATCAGATAAGATAGCAAAGATAAAGACTTCCAAACAAGAAATTGGAAAACAGACCACACAGTGATGCCCAAAAATATGCCATTATAATTCCAGATACCAGTGCTCTAGTTAACATGTAGATCTGTGTTCACTCATGTGAAGCGAGACGGTGGATTAAAAATGTTCCTGTCTCTGAAAACAGATATTATGAAGAATGTATAGTAATGAAGTATTCTCGACTGAAGAGGTAAAACCTCTCAGTGGATGAAAAATAATTCATTTAATTTTTTTCACTGACACACGTGTCTATGTGTGTACACGTACATACAGAGGCCATACGTGTTCACAGAGCATTTTAAAAACGCTTGCCTTGACCTTCTCAGTCTTTTTAAAGGTGAAACAGGTAAGATGGTACTACTTTCCTATTGTGAAATACCCTCAGATTTTTCATTTCATATGAAAAGTCTTTTGAGCAGGACCATTTATGTCACTGGGGTTACAATAAGTACCACTAGGCAGTAACTGGTATCATTTACTGCAAAATTTAGTGTACAAAAAAATCTCCCTACACAGCAGTCCAGAAGCCAGAAGGACACATATAATGAATATTTCAGTACTTAGCACTCAAAAAGAAAGGAAAACCCAGAAGCGTTAGATCCCAAATGCAACCCCATTAGGACAATCCATGCATAGAAACAGTTTGAATGAACGCTTTCCAACTAATTCAAACCTAATAACCATAGCAATGTTTCCAGTTCTGCATGCTTCACTAAATGTTTCATTTTTTCCATTAGCATTCATTTCATATAATATTTTAGCAATATTTGTGTCTCTTGATGCATTGCTGATGCCCATACTCAGTTCAGCTTCCCCAAGTCTTTATTCCATGCTATTTTTCTCAGGTGCCTGAGTCAACATTTCAGACATGATGTTCCTCCAAACAAAAGCCTGGTCCAGCTGTTTTGAGTATTTAACCAGGGCAGAAGAGTCTACTGGGCAGAGTGGAAGCAGATTAATGCCAGACTCCTCCTGGTGACATCTTTAATCGCCTTTTTTCCAACTGGATTCTGAAAAAGGCCCTGACCCTGTTCCATCTCTCAGCTGCCTGCTGGGGAAGAGAGGCTGGAAGGAGCTGCTGGCCTCTCCCTCAGTCAGCCCATGGCAGGACAAGCCTGCAGGCACAGCAGAGGCTGAGTGCCTGCATGGACACTGTACACTCTGCCCTTACACACACCTTGTGTAAGAACCAAGACCAAATCTGGCCCACGGCAAAAGGGTCCTCCATGCTCTTCTGCATTCAGCCACCCAAAGACTGGGCACAGTTCCTCAGAAACATCACAATATTTGCTTGTTTCCCCAAAGTCTCCTCTTCAAATGTCTCACAATTACAAGGAAACTCATCTTTCATTTAAAACAAACAACAGTTTGGGGCCTCCATGGAAACCCAGACATGGGAACCCTACATGCACACAAGGAATCTGACAGGTTCAAAGATCTCCAAGCCTATTACCGTTACTTCTTCCCATCTTCCAACCTTTTAGCATCTGGGTTTAGCAACACTGCACAAAAGCTCAAGGCATAGGGCTCGTCATTTCTTTCTTCTGGGCTTGGGACTGCTACCTGGCAGTGGGAGTGAAGAAAGGGAGACATCTCGGCCGGTCTGCTGAGAAGCAATCACTGCTGCCCAGCAAAGCTCACGCTGCTCCGCTGTGGGAGCACTGCTGTCACCAACAGCAGGCTTCACACCTGAAATGTTCAGGCTAAAAGCAAAATCTTCCAAAAAACTGCCAGCCTTTGTAACTACAGACAGGCAAAACTCAACGCTTCCTTTGAGTGGGGGCAGAAGGATTTAGTGCGTTTACTGACCAGGCTACATGTTCTGTCATCTGGAGCCTTCTGCTTGCTCTTTATTTGCAATATTTCAAAGAAAGCCCTTGCTGAGGAAGCACATACTGATGACAGTCTTTTCCCTCCCTCCCACAGGAACAACCCAGCAGTGGCTCTCCCGCAATTATCAAAAGAGCCCAGGAGCACTGAGATGGGAACGTGAATGCATTGAAGCATGAAGCGGTTTATAATTGACTACTGACCCTTAACAAATAATTTGGTCAATGTAAACAGCAGTTACCTGTGGTGACTTATTCAAGTATGTTCAGGCATCAGGCACAGCAAGCAGGTGATTCTCAAGGTATGCTGCCACTGCCTGGGGAGGAGCTGAGCTCGTGCCACAGCCAAACCTTTCAGTATCAATGCCAACTTGCCACAACAGTTTCTTGCTCTATCCATGGTTTTCTGGTGAGAAAACTGACATGAAGTGTAATAAAAATGAAATAAATAAGGGTAATAAAAATGAAATAACCACAGAGATTATGTCAAGTATTTTTAATGAGGCATTTTTAAAACGAATCATTTCTTGTTAAATCCTAAGAGGTTCCAGTCTGTTGGTAACGTGGCTGCAGACTTACCAGGAGAAAAAGCATCACGTCGGCCCTCTGCAAAATGGCAGCAGACGACCTTGAAGTCTGCTTTCCTATAGGATGATCAGGAGATATGGAATCAGACTTTTCTGTTTGTTTGGGTTTTTTTAAATGCTGCTTGTTTCACTTCCATCAAAAACACCATCTGGCAGAAATCTTATCTCAGAAATCAACATCCAGGTCTAAGAGAGGAACTCTGTGCCATGAACCATTCTGTGTTATCAGCTTTCTTAACTGGCAACTTCAGCCAACTTTTCACAGCAACTATTTCAAAGCGTAGGCCTGAGGAATAATTCCTTGTAACAGCTAGCTGTGCAGAAGGTCAACACATTATTCTATATGTCTCAGCAATACTTACCATCTTCAAAATCTTGGAAAGTTTTAAAATCTTTTTTAACATAGGAGGAACTATATGGCAGCATCTCCCACACAGTGAGTGAGAGAGATGATACAAATTAATGAGCAGTTTACTACTCAACTTACATGCTAAATTAGACTATTGGAGTTAACTGAAGGAAATTTAAGACATATACCTATGGTCTGGGGAACACAAATGTTGGATCTATTTCACTTCCAATGAATAAAAAACTTTGCTTTGCAAGAAAACCTTTACAACCTTGCATTAGACCAATCAGACAAGCTGAAATAATTGAACCTCTGAAACATTTGCAAAACTGAATTGGAAGAGGTGAGGATGTTACCATAAAAAAGGTAAAGACTTCATTTATTTTCAGCAATTCTAAGTGGAGCATGAAGATTTCTGAAGCAGTAGAGAAGAAAAAAGGCCTGTGCACTCCACTCAACTTAGTTAGAGATGATAGCTTTCTGGACTGCTACTTAAACTCCCAGAAAACCGTGTGTAACCAGTAAAATAGGAAGCAGAAACAAAAATCCAATATCGATTTCAGTACTCCATAATGACCAGGTTAAAACTTATTTTCTGCTACAAATTTCCACCTCTTTAATCACAAATTTTATGGATTTTTTTCTTATTTTTTTCTCCTTTTTAAGAGACTACTGCAGTATCTCCATCATATTCAGTCTGAAAGCCACAATAGAGTAAACATTTTACTGAAAAATTGCGTGAGCTTGATTGTCGTAATGTGTTCACATGAACAGGGGTTATTTATGAGGACTGAACATAGATTTCTACTTACATTTCCTACATCTGTGGACCTGTATTTTAGAGAAGAAAATGCCATATCCTGAGATTTTAGGAAATTTCAGACACTTGGAGAACACATTACTTCAATTTTTTTAATTAGTATAACAAGCACCTTACTGCCATCTAGTGAGCAATGTAAAAGCAACTAACATATCAAGGTGCATGAATATTTTTCACCAAAAGCCATTTTTCTCTTTCATAAGTCCAAACAGAAAACAAAGGCAAATTTAGGTATGTAACACTGCTAGAAAATAGATACTATAAAAAAGCTTTGCAAGATAATACTGAAGAGGGGAAGGCAGTCCAGCACAAGGAGGCAAGTTGGAATTTTTTTAAGATCATGTCATCCCACTATCCTGGGAATGCAGCCTTCTCTCCTCCACAGATCTTGATGGGATCACCCATGCTTCAGACAGTAGGGTATATTTACTTGACAACAGCTATATATTCTGTTTTCAGTTGCTGCCCGAAAACAAGGCAGGTAGCACACCTGTGAGCTTGAGCAAGGCTTTAGTGGCTACCCACAGAAGAGGCATACCCAGGCATCACCAATAAACATCAGCACCATCTGTCTGTGTTCTCGTTTGAGAGAATATGAAATTGGGTTGCCACAGGGCTTCTTTCTATCCATGAGGTTCAGGCACCTACGAGGGCAGGACATAGCTCTGCTTTTTGTCTGAGCAGAGGTAAATTTTCCACCTTTTCCCAAAGGCTGACTGAGCTCGAGACTTGGACCAGAGTTTGCTAGACCAAGTTCAGACCTGAGAAGGTAGAACCACAGGTGGGACCCCAAGGGCAGGAGCCTCTGAATCCCTTTGAATGTCACTGATGGAGATCACTACACTTGGCACAGTGGGGTTACTACTCTGTGGGTGAAGGTCTCTCTTGGTCAGCAACACCAGACGAAGCTAGATGGGTTATTTTGGATAGCAGGTTCCTAGCTGTGATGGTCTCAGGGCACATCATCAGCATGCTGCCAAGGGTAGGTCCAGACGTCCAGCATTGGTTTTCTGGTGCAATACCTCAACTGTCCTTCACAGTTCACTGCCTTGTAGAGGACAGCATATGTCTAACAGGTGGTGTTCAGAGCTGACTTTCTCTGTCCTCACAGCTGCCCAAAAAATGTGCTAATGCACAGAGACATTTTGGGCACTTTCTTTAAATACATGCCTGTTAAAGGAAGAAAAAAAATGGGATAGAGCATAAACACACTTGAATACACCACCACCACCACCAGGAGACAGGCAAAGGAAAACTGATGGGGCCTTGCAAGGACTATGTGATTTATCAAGTCAAGAAAGTGGTTTCACAATGTTTGTTTATATTCACAAACTCATAGATTCTGTCAGCATTTACAGAAGCAGAAGAAAGCTTGGAACAGGAAGTGCTTTAGAAACCACACTCCCCCATCACCCAGCGGCTAGCAGTGTCAATCACCCTTTTTTGCCATGCTCAGTCAAACACATCAGTAACGTGCTCTGTTCTGTTCCTATCACACAGGCCCTGCATTGTTTCTGACACCAATGCCACAATAAGCAGAGCTAGCTGGAGGAGGAAGGGAAGAAATGAAGCAGAACTTTTCTATGGCAGGTGTGTTTGTAAAGGAAAAACGTGAATTCATCTCCAAACACTAGCACATTCCCCAAAGGTAGGTTACAGGAATAAATATATCTATGCTACCTCTATGCTACAAAGTGGCAGATTTTACAAAGTCTGTATTTATCTTTACTCAGCCTTACTGCTTCCACCAGCTGACATTAGCAGCAGTCAGAAGTCAGGATGAAGTTCTTGTCAAAACAAATGGCACCACCCAGCACTTCTCAACCTTTGCAGTCGGTGCACACACAGCTGACCCCACCAGTCTAGCCTTAGCAAAAGCCAAAGAGAAGACTTCCCTAACTGGTAATTTTAATTATGGTCATTCTGATCCAATTCTGCTTACAAAACAGATGCTTTCTCCAGCAAAGTTTCTTATGCTATAGATTTTCTGTCATGCATGACAAGCAATGCAATATATTTGTTAAAATGTCCCTGTAAACCCTGAGGATAAAACCAACTGCTAGTTTCACCAGCACAATCTTGAACATCTGTTCCAGGAAACGGTGACAGATATCTTGTTACAATATACTACACTAATTTTTCCAAGATATTGTTATATTAGGTCATTTAAATTAGAATGAGGTGTTTTATTACTACAAGCAAAAACAGACAAAACCTCCATAACCATTTCTAAACTGCTTTAGTGGCCTAAATCACTGTCTGCTTACATTGCCACTGCAGCAATGACACCCTGCCACTATCAAGCCCTTTGCCAAAACTGACCCATCCTTGTAGGCCTGGATATGGTATGACATGCAGGAACAGAGCCTGTAGCACAGGGGAGGAAAGGAAGGATTTAAGAGATTTCCCTTTGTTCATGGTAAGCCCTACTGACTTCAGAAGAGCTGTACAGCAGGATGAAGGTAGCCCAGTGTCCCTCTTATCATACTTTAACAGCATCACTTAATTTTGTCAATTCAAACACCAAAATCAGCATTCAGTTCAAGTATTTCATCACTGGGCAAAGAAAGAAGGCTGCCTGTCCTCTCCATTTAGACACTGAAGAGTGATACATATTTGGATTTCATCTTGGATTTCATTTATGAAATTTTTCATTTTTTAATCACTTGCAGAAGTCTTGAGAGTACAGCAGCAGCCAGAAAGTCTTTCTTGTTGCTCTTTTGAACTCTGTTCCATGTCTATATATACTTAATTCCATATGAACTTCAAATTATAGCTATTAAACTAACATTACATTCTGCAGATAAAACCCATTTTTGTCCTTCAGGATTTTCTCTGCTCACAAGAGGACTGCTTTTTTCTACTTTTACTGCATTGATTTTACTGGTTTTCTCTCTCATTTATAGGTATTTCTGAATATCTTTCGAATGAGGGATCTTAACATTATGCAAAGTGCCTACTTCAGAACTGCTCATTTTTTTCAGCTTCACTGTGTGACTACTTTTCAAATGATTGCCATTTCCTATGGCTCAAAACAGCAGCACGAAGAGCAGGGACAACGAATTTAACTTCCTCTGTGAACTCAGAGAGGCCATGACTGTCACTTTTCTTACAAGCGGTGAGATTGAGGAAAGCTTGATATTAAATTCAGTGCTACTAGAGTTGGATCGTGTAAGACAGTCATCTATCAACACGTTTTAGTAAGCTTAAATGTACAGCTTGTCTCAATCTGAAATCAGTGGGAGTACGAAGATTGTTGAAGTGCTGTTTCCCACCACAGCCAGAGTGCTCAACACGAGCAAATGGATTTTGTTCATCCTCCTTTTAATGACATGCCCTTGGTTGGGGGGTAGGGGAGAGGGGGGAGTCAAACAGCAGCACTGAAAAGAATAGGTTTTATTCTGCTTCCAACATTTTGGGAGGTGTAATCAGAGAATGGCCACCATCAACTCTGTGTAAAAAAAACAAGACAAGGGGATCTCATGTGCCATCAAGTCGATTGTGCCTGTAGGCAGACATTTAATATTTTTTTTTTGCAATTTCACACGTTGATCAAGCCTGATAACTACGCAGGTATTTTGCTCCCATAATTGTCAGAGGGTTGTTCCAGAGCCTTACCTTTCTGCTCCTCAGTAATCTTGAATCCCTTCAGGTGGGCAAATATGCCCAAGGATGATTATTATTGTGACAGTAAGAATATGAATGGCATGATCCCTAACTTGTCAGAACTTAAGTTCCTAGACTGGAACTTAAAGGAAAATATTACAAGAGATGGGAAAGAAAAGGAGCACCTTCTGGATAGAAGTCAGAGCTTTGGGAGCAAGGAACACTAAAATCACAGGTTAAGAAGTGCAAGCATGCCCACGAGATCATGTTTCTCCCACTTCTGTAAATTTAATTTTGTGAAAAGTCTTCTTAGATATTTTTATATCCCTCTTTTCAGATAAGAGTGGATTCTTTTGCAGGAAACCGGAAAAATAGTAGGATTTGTTCAAGACACAACATATAATGACAGGTGCCTCGCTAATCCCTTTCTTCTTTTATAGAGCTTCTATTCATCAAAAATGGCCCAGAGCATTTCCTTTTGCCTCTGCTCTTTATGTGCTTGTTCTGTATCATTTAAAAAAAAAAAAAAAAAGAGAGAGAAATTGTACTGCCCATTCTGGCACAGGCGCCATACCACATATACATACCTACATACATACCATACCAACCTGATCTAGTTGAAAATGACCCTGCCATTGCAGGTAGATTACCTTTAAAGGTCCCTTCCAACCCAAACCATTTGATGACTCTATGAACTGAGGCACTCAGTATTTCATTTCTGTGTAACCACACTCCTAACACAGCCACCACGTGTGCCACGTGGAGTTCATGGGTGAGTTGCTGCCCAGCTGGCAGCAGTTCAACTCACAGCAATTCAAGGTTTTGGGCCCAGGGCAGTACCCTTTTCACATTTTGTGTGTTCGTGAGGCCACAGCGTACAAGCCGCACTTGGCATAGATGGGTACGACCACGAGTGATGCCGTGCCCACAGAACCCACGGTGCCACAGATAAGAGAGATAATACCAGGCAGGAAGCCTCTGATATCGATAGTTTCCTTCTGCAATCACACGCACCGGACCATGTGTGCGTGCTCTCCACACACACCTGTGGTGTTGTTTCCTCTCTTTCTCTACACACCCAGGCCCGGGAGTGCCTGAACCGAGCCCGGGGGTGGCTGTGCCGTGTCAAGGGGTGGCTGTGCCCTGTCAGGGGGTGGCTGTGCCCTGTCAGGGGGTGGCTGTACCAGGAGGGGCTGGCTGTGCCGGGCCCGGGAGTGGCTGTGCCGGGTCAGGGGGAGGCCGTGCCCGGTCAGGAGGTGGCGCTGCCCCGGCCCCTCGTCCCCCCCCCGCCCGCGGTCCCTCAGCGCGGGGGCCCGGCGGTGCTGCGGGCCCGAGTGCGGGCGGGCCGGCCAAGCCCCTCCCCGGCGGCGCCACCGCCCCTCGCCGCCCCTCGCGGACGTGCAGTCGTTCGGCGGGACATGGAAGCGGGCGGCGGGGCCGGGGCTCGGAGCCGCGCGCGGCTTCTGCTGCTGCTGCTGCTGGCGGCGGCGGCGCTGGGAGGCGAAGCGGGGGCGGAGAAGCCGCGCCCGGCGCGGCAGCGCGGGGACGAGCAGTGCCATTACTACGCGGGAGGGCAGGTGTACCCCGGGGAGGCGGCCCGGCTGCCCGTGTCCGACCACTCGCTGCACCTCAGCCAGGCCAAGAGTAGGTACTGGGCGGGGACGGGGCCGCCGGGGGCGCGGGTGCGGCGGGGCCAGGCGGGGGATGTGCCCGCAGTGCGCTGCGGGAGTGGCGGCAGCGCCACGTCAGGCGGAGCCCCGAGCGCTCCCCGGCCCTTCCCTTCCCTTCCCCGCGGCCCCGCTGCGGCCTCCGGGAGGGGAGCGAGGGAAGGAGGGAGGAAGGTGAGCTCCCGTCTCTCCTCCAGCCCCTTCCAGGCCTGCATTTCCATCGTGGGCACTTGGCTGCGAGTTTGGCGTTTCACGGGCGTCCAGCGAGGCCCGTGCTCCCCGGAATGGCGAACGGGTTAAGGGAAGCGCTCTGAGCAATTCACAGAAGTGTTCTGTGCTCTCGGTGCGATGGGAAACGCTGAACGAGCACCTCGTGCCTGCGCTCGCTCTCTTGCGATTTAAAGCCTTTGTGGCAGACCCGGGTGCAGACACCTTAAATCGCGTCGCAGTGAGATGTTCAGGGGGCACCTGCTTTCCAAAAATCCCGTTCTGCAGAACAGAGAATAGAGAAATCACACAGAAATTATCTTCACTGTGAGAATTTACAGCTTTAAAATACTTTTCTGAGCCAGGCTATAAGTTCTGTTTTAAACGTTTGCAAGCAGATGCTACAAAAAAAAAAAAAAAAAGGAAATCGGCCAAGATACTTGTAATCAGTGTGGGTTTTCCTCCCTTTGCAATGTAAGTTATTACAGACAGGCATTTATAACCGCGAAAACAATCACCTTAATATAGGAAGAGATCAAGATAAAAAGTATTACATTTCTTTTCCTTCTCCCTCCTAATCTGGAGGTCTTTGTTATACATCCTCACTGACCATATTCTATAGTGTGGATTGGTTGTCCTAAAAGGAGAGCCATCCAGGTAATAATTAAGATTCCATATGTTTTTCTCAGAAGTATTTGCCTAATTTCATGGAGTGCATGTCAGCGTCCGTGATATCTCAAGTGTATTCAGATGACCTTGTACCTCCAGCATACCCTGTCCTTTGTCTTGGAATTCACATGGCTATGAAAATAGTACCTGGCAGATTAATTTTTAATATTTTAAATTCGAGATTAATCCCTTTTGATAGGAATAGTAAATATATATCATGCATTTTAATTGGATTTTTTTTTAAACACAGCTATCTTCAAGTTACAATTTGCTTAGGATTTGTAATTTAATAAATATATGCTACATTTTTAGGCATTTGTCTCCAGACATGTTGTAGCATTTTTTGTGGACTTGAATTTCAGATAGTTTTCCATGGCTAAAAGCTAACAGTATGGATTTGAACCACCTTATGCTTCTGGTTCACAACAGCCATTCATAACAAAATAGTGGGGATACCCAAAATATTAATCGGCTTCATCTTCAGTCCAGCAGCTGTTCTGCCTTGAGCTGGTGGTGCACACATGGTTTGTTCAGTGTGCCCAGATAAGGTTTGTGTGGCCTTGATTATCAGTGATTCGCAGGGCTCATGTATAAGCACAAGTTGGTCAAATTATTTACTTTCCATGTGTCCTAAAACCTACATTTCTTCATGATTTTTATATCGCTGATTAGAGCAACAAAGCGGCTTCACTTTGTAACTTGTGCAGGAGGTTGTTTTTCAAGCAAAAGGAGGAACAGCTGTCCTTGGACAGCTTGGTTTGAATGTGGGCTTCATATTCCGATTTTTAATTGAACGTTCTTTGCATTTCAGTCTCCAAGCCAGCACCGTACTGGGAGGGAACAGCAGTCATCAATGGAGAGTTTAAAGAGCTGAAATTAACAGATTATGAAGGAAAATACCTTGTCTTCTTCTTCTATCCTCTTGACTTGTAAGTAAGACCACAATAGACATACCAAGACTGAGTGCAGCTACACTTGATTCATAATTCATTAATTTTTCTCTTTTTTTGAGGTCTTGTATTTTTGTTTGGTAGGGATTTGGGAGAGAAGAAAGGAGTGACAGAAGAAAATATATTCTTTGCATTTGTGTTTTCATCATGCATTGGTAAAATTGTAACACAATCTTTGTCCTAATAAGTGTGTCCACTAATTTGTTTCTCCACACAAAAAAACCAACTTTGTATAACCCATTCAGGCAACTTCTGTGTTCTGTTTGATGTTGTAAATCACTGCTGCAAATAGAAGGCAGCATCCCATCTATATTTTCTAGAGTGTATATAGTGGTGGCATTTTTCCTTTAAGCTCATCCCATAACAACTATTAACCTCCTTTATTAGAATGCAGTAAATTTACTGATTGAGTGAAAACATCTCTGCTTTCTGAGAGACAATCCCATGCTTTTCCACAAAATGAAGGGGACAGAGATACATAACTATTTTAATATTATAATATCATTAGCTTCAAAGCCCTATAAATTGTAATATTTACCACTTTATTTCTTCTGTAGTTGAAAAAGTTGAAGACAAATTAATTAAAATTTGCAGACATGCACGGTAACAACAAATTATAGTATCACCCTCTGAAAAATTGGCTTATTGTACTTAAATTCAGCCACTTAATATTCATAAAGTCTAAAAGAAAGTAACTGTAAAAAACTCTGAATCCAGATTGTAAGATAACTGTAAATTTATAATCTTCAGTAATAAACCATTTGTAACTAAGCCAGAGTCTGAGGGTGGAAGATTTGTCAGGCAGCATTTTAGCTAAATACTTGAAGAAGCAACAGAAATAAGTAAAAGCTGAAATAATTTATGATAAATCCACCGTTTTAAGTTAAGCAAAGAACTTACTGGATGTTTTATGAAATTTTGACTTTATCTTGTCTTAAATTTTCTAGTACTTTTGTCTGTCCAACTGAGATAATCGCCTTCAGCGACAGAATTGAAGAATTCAGAGCAATAAATACTGAAGTAGTAGCATGTTCTGTGGACTCAAAGTTCACTCACTTAGCATGGTATGTACCTTACTTTTGCCTTTCACTAAAAATTATTCATGGATCCATCTTATGCAACAATGGTCCCAGATTTTTAGCCTGTGTAGGTGTATCATAATGTATGAAAGCATGATGCTGTTGACACAAATGTTTAAAATAAAAATTTTTAACCCTAGTGTGTGAAAGTACCTTTATCTTTGAAGCTTGTTTAATTCGTATTGCTTGAAATACGTCACGTCTCAGGTCAAAAAATAATACAAATACAAAAAAAAAAGAGAATGCAAGTATCTGTAAATGTTTCACACTGTCCCAATTTGTGAGCACAGTGGCATAAAGCAAATGCAACTGACAAGAAAGATGTGGCCAAAACCTGCAAAAGATCTACTGAACATTTTGCTCGAACTGTAAATAGTGTTCATCTCCTTTGTATGCAGAACAAAAAAATGTCACTTGCACTAAATCCTTCTGTCTGCACTGTTCTGGTTTGTGACTTCTGGCTTTGTGTAGGGAATGTAAACCTTTACGAGAAATACATCTGTATCTCATTTCTTTCAAAGGATTAATACTCCTCGAAAACAAGGAGGACTTGGACCGATGAAGATTCCCCTTCTTTCAGATTTGACACATCAGATTTCAAAGGATTACGGAGTGTATCTGGAAGATCAAGGACATACACTCAGGTATTTGACTTGGTTACAGTTCTCTTGGGTTTTTGCTGGGGTAGTACTTACTGCTTTATTTTGAAATTTGAAATTTATTTGAAATTTTTTTTTGAGATCAGACTTTACTTGGAGATTCATGCCAAGAAACAAAATAAATGTAGAACACAAAAAAGTCATAATGAGTCAGAACACGGGTCAAGGTTAATATCCTGTTTAACAGCAGTCATCAGCAGATACCTAGGGCAGAGCAAATATGCAGGATTCCACAGAACTGCAGTTGCTCAAGGACCTCCCATGTCCAAGTGGAGTTAAGACTAAGGTGACTTCATAGCTGTTTCATAAAATGGAATAGTTGCTTTTGGGATCCCTGTAATTCCATAGCATCTGCTGCATCCCCTGGCAGGGCCTGTCAAAGCTTATTTTATGTTCTGCAGAGAAGTATCCTTTTCTGTTTTTAACTTACCCTCAAGCTCAGGTCATCTGATATCCAGGTAAAGAATAGTAGGTTACCAGTATTCTGAGGCAGTGGGTATTGTATGGTGTTTGCAAAGATCAAATTCCTCCCATCCAGCAGACATAAAATAGTGCATAAACACAACACTATAATTAATTCTGTTGCCTAACACACACAAATTTTTTTTCACAGAGGCCTTTTCATTATTGACAATAAGAGAATCCTTCGACAGATCACAATGAATGACCTTCCTGTTGGAAGATCAGTGGATGAAACACTTCGTTTGGTACAAGCATTCCAGTACACAGACAAACATGGAGAAGGTGCTCTTTTAAATATTGTCACATTGAAGATAGTTTTACTTAGACTGGAAGCTGTGTTTGTAGCTTTTTGGAGGAAAGTGACTGGCGTCATGCCGTGACTGAAGTGCTTTGATTGCCCTCCTACAAGGTCCTGGGGTTCCAGTACCTCCTTAGGTTGTTTCTGGAATAGTAATTCACGTTTTGCTTCACATCCATGAGAATGCAGAGCATAAAGCGTTCCTTAGTCTGAATTAAGGCATTATGTACCATGTGTCAAAAGCAAAAATTTGTACAAAATGTGAGGCCGTGAAGAATCAGGCCCAATATTCCAGTACATTTTTGCATACTAAAATAATTGAGATGCAGGCCATCCTTGTGCTGTGCCACTCACTGAGGACCTGTGACGAGAAACTGAGTGTGTTTCGTGTCACGATACGTGGGGATACTGTGGAAGTTACAGTGCATTACTTGTGTTTTCTTTACAAGGGCTATGTGATCATCTTCCCCTGACAAAGAAGCTTTCACTGGCTTCAGATCATTACTTTGTCTCAAGACTTCATATTCCTCTGGTTCAAGCACAACGTGAACTTTTCACACTTCTTTAAATAATGTGTTCAAATAAACACATTCATTTATTTGAAGATTTGTTTAAATACGAATACACATGTTCAGCAGCTTAACTTCCAATTCAACTCAATTTCACTGAGCATTTGAAAGTACCTTTATGTGAAGGTGCAAATCATTATTATGCTTTGCTGTACAGATTTGAAAAGATAAATGCAAGTACTTAGGCTACACACATTTGATTAAGGAAGTTTACCCTCATTCAGCTACAAAGCCATCTTACAGAATATTGATCTGCAGTGTGTTTCCAGAGTACCACATTTTTTCCAGCTTTTGCATGAATGCTGGGAGGAGACTCTCGAGATGCCTTATTGGCTTCTTTGCACAGAATGGGAAAAACAGTTCTCCGCAATTCCTAATTGCATTGGTGGCATTTTGTCTGTCAGAATGCCTTAAAGCAGTGTAAAATGGCATAACTCATTGGGCTGAAGCCTCAGGGGGAGAGCTCTGAACAGGTAAGAGAACGTGCAGCTGTACAGGTGGTCACGGGGCCCCCAGCCACACTGTGTGGTAAACTTGTGCTACAACCCCTTTAGGCCTAAGCAAGGCTCCAAACAAAATCTCTTGTGGAGTCTTTGAGCTGATCTCTTTGCTTAAAAAATTTCCCTAGTTTTGGTTTTAAAGAAAGAAGGGTAGGCCTCTGTAGTCATGTGAATTTTATTAAGAAACTTATTTCTACTAGAATAGGTGTTCATTCTCAGGTACTGCTTTGCCAGTACTTTGTCTAGAAGGCCAGAAGAATTAAACCAAGGCATAGTTATCCATCCAGAGATCTGCAGTTCTCAGGTGGGGGGTGGTGTCATTGCACATTTAATAGTTTCAGATATTTACATGTGACACTTGTGTGGTGTTTTACTTCAAGGTCAGAAAGAAAATATTAAGTGCACAAAAGCAAGTGCAAAAATACTTTGGCTAACTTTGTCCTTTTTTTTCCAGTTTGCCCTGCTGGTTGGAAACCTGGCAGTGAAACAGTAAGTGACTGTTTATATTTACATGCATTTACTGCTAACAAACACTCAGTTATTATTTCCCATAGAGCCAAATCCAAAATCTTTGCAACCTTCAGTGAGAAGGTATGAGTAATCTCACATTATTACAGTGACAGCTTTTGGATTACTATTGTTTTCATGGGGATCTTATTTCCCTCACACTAGACATGTTCCAGTTGTTTCAAATTCCCAGTGTGTGAGCAAAATTCTCTTGATCAGCAAAGAGTTCGTGATCAAGAACTTTTTTCCTGTTAATGTGATGAGGGGAAGTTGGAAACTCTTGAAGTTTTTCTATCTTCTTGATTATTTGTCCATATAAATTCCTGGTGCTGTTGGTTCTTATTGCAGATCCTAGACACTACCCAAAAAAAGAAAGATACAAGTTCCCAGGCTGCTGTAGTATCTTCCAGAGCCAGTGTGCCACTGCCAGTGCTCCAGCAGAGAGCACTGCTTTGCTGTGCAGTTGGTCTTCCTCTGTTATTCCTCACCTCCATGTGACTGCAAGCACAGGAGCCAGCGTTCAGATAAACACCCATTGAACTTGTTTGTGTTCTCTGGCCTGGAGCAGCCTCAGCAGAATAATGAAACTTTCACTAGAGGTCTGAGCTGCCTAGTTGGGATGAGATCACTGTCATGTATTTGAGCATGTGGCTTCCTTCTGAACCAAATGCTGATGACAGAGCATTGTTGTTTAAGAGCTGTCTCAGCAAAAAGCAGGTCCCAGCAGCCTCTAAGCAGAGTTAGTGAGCATTGTACTTGAAAGTAAAAAACAGTGGAATGTTAAACCGTGTTTCTTCACTGGATGTGAAAACTTCCCAGGATGACTGGAGGCCAGGAGTCAATTTTTTCAAGCTAGCAGAGGAGTGTTGTAGTGGGGGAAGCTGGATATTAAGACTGTAAAATGAAGAGAGCTGGCTGTCCTAACATTCATATTTTGGCACCAAAAACTTCTGCCCTCTATAACTAGAATCATCTAAATAATAACATGACATTAACATGTTCTCTAAAAAACAGTCTTACAATGCTGAGATTAACAGCTCCAATACTGCCAGTTCAAAAATCTAAAACAATACGTAAGCATTCTTCATCTCCTCTGTGCAAAAGTTGCAGATAATTTAAATAGCAGAGTAGTTCAAAAAACCTTTCTCAAAGATGTAGTCATGCTTTCTAAATGTGTTTGATTTAATTAGATTAAACCAGAGGAAGCCATGAGAGTGTGGTGGCCAAGGGAAGACCTGTAAGTAAATTGTAAGACTCCGGATTACAGACATTAGTTTATTAAAATATCTTGCTTTTGGGGCAAGCTGTCAAAATTCTTCCTTTGGTAGGCTGCACTCTCTCTCATGCCTCAATTAGTTAAATCTCTCTGCTACTGCCGTGACGTACCCTTAGAGATCAACAGTAATCTAGTACCAAGTCGACTGATAAATTATTCAGTGCTGCTAGTGAGTTGGCCATAGTATCTTACTATGAAATACTGTGCTGTTTTGGCTTTATAGTTTGCTGTGTTCTCATGGCTTTTGACTAACATTGTCATTTTCTTTCTTGCACAGATAATTCCAGATCCAGCTGGAAAACTGAAGTATTTTGATAAACTAAACTGAGGCTTGCTTCTGTTGAATTACATAGGTCACATTCAACTTGATTTTTGCCAATAAAATTTCATTGATTTTGGTACTTTTGTGAGTTTGTCTAATACGTAACTGCGGTAAAACATTAAAGACCTCATTGTTTAAACAGAAGTCTAACCTGTGTAAAGCACAGGTACCTTATTAGTTATCAGAGAATATTCTTACGAACTACATGTTTTTCCTTTAAGTCTTCCCCAGATTTTCTTATCTTAGCAGCTTGGGCTTAGGTTCATGGCTTTTTGGTATTACTAGATTACTCCCACAAAACTCTTTTTTTGGTCACTTTCTAGGAGCTACAGCTAGAAAAGAGCCATTTGGTTATGGTACATTAGTCTGTAGTCCAGAGGCAGTAGGAACTAACCAAAAAGCCAGAAATAAGTGACAGTTGCTGAATTAAATTTCCAGTCCATCTGAAGCTGGAAAACATTTTACTGAGAACATCCCCTATGCTACATAAATCAGTACAACTGCTCTGAAAAAAATACAGCTATGCTAGTTCATGTGATTCAAGAGCTGAACAAGTGAATTTTCCACGCTTGAATTTGTAGTTTATTTGCTGATAAGATCGATCTGTTTTCACATAGTCTGAATTTTGTCCCTGTCCCTACACTGTTAACAGATGAATGTAGTGGTTAGCAGCTCCCAGTTTTAAGGGAGTAATTGTAGTCTTTCCCAGGATTAGTACTGACATGTGCAATGAGCACATTGCACTCCTGTGGCTCATATGCATGAATTTCTTCTTTCAAGGGAATAGAACATCTCCATGTAAGATAACACTAGTGTGGACTGGAATACCCCAATGTCTTGCTTGCTCCTTCCCACCTCTCCCTCTTTTTGATATGGTATTCTAGAGTCTGTGCAACTGGAAAAACAGCAACTGAAATGTGTGTCAGCTTTTCACCAGAGTCATCCTTGGAAAGGCAAAAGGCACCTTCCTCCCTGCTCCAGTCTACACCACTACATCATTACTCTTGGTTGGATCCCACACACCTGAGAACTTAATTCCCCTTCCTCCACCCAACCATACAATTCCCTTCCCTATACATAGACACTTCAGTTCTGCAGAACTAGACCAGCAGTTGCATTTTCACTGTGAAGTTACGTGATTGTTTAGACTCAGGTGAGTACTGCGCAGTTCTCGGGGTTATTCACTGCAGACACAGAGCAGAAGTGACTGCTTGACAAATAACCCCTAAGCACATGCCTACTGCAGAGGGAGCCACAGCCAGAGCACAGAGCTCCACCAAGCCCCAGCCTCCCCATCCCTGCGAGGCCTGGGGAAAGGAGGAGTCCCTCATCCCACCCAGAGTGTAACAGAGGCAGAGCCCCACAGGCTGGTAAATGCTGCTCCAGTCCATGTGATCACAAAGCCTGGAGGGCAGCACATAGAGAGGCGGTTCCTCACATTACTAGGCTGTAAACCAGCTGCTTGAATTTTACTTGGGATTTTTTTTACAGCCTTATCAACCCTGAAACAGCAAAAACATCAACGCAGAGAACGTTCAAATAACTCCAAGCCACTGCAGCGTGACAAGTGCAGGCCCAGCTGTTACATGGATATTCACAGTAGCTCAAGGCACAGCATAAGCCCAACATTTGTGCCTCCACTAGAAATGGTGTCTGTGCCCTGCTCCCCAGAGGCCTTGCCCACTTCTCCAGCCAGGAGAGGTCACTGAGCCAGCCAATGAGACATGCATGAGATGAGTTATCACCCATGTGTTGAACATGCTCCACCCAGGCCACAGGTCTTTGTGGAGCCAGGAAAGTAGAGAGTTACAGCAACAAAACCACAGGATGTATCATGGTAGGTCATACAACAGCAAAAGCATCAAACTAAAGCAGATGTCAAAAGCTGTACAAACCCTGAGCCAAGAACAGAAAACAGGACTGAGAACACTTAGTGACTGAAGAAAACTGGGGCCATCTGCAGACTTTGACCACTGTAAATTTAGGCTCACAGCAGTGTAGCTGCATCAGCTTTGAAGCCTTTTTTAAAATCACGTTGGTATTTTCAATGCATGCAGTAAGGAATTGGCTAAGGAATTATATTTTTTTTCTAAATGCAGTTCAATAGGCATAAAAGGTCTCAGGGAAATAGTCCTTAAGCAAAGACCTGAGTTGCCATGTGACCGCACATATTTGAAATGAAGAAATGACAAAGCAGTCTGTTCTTCCAGTACTCCTCACCTGAGGTTTGAAATAGTGGAAGAATTAGATGTCACACACCTTTGCTTTCCCAAATCCTGGGATGTATTCAGGGGCCTCTCTTGGAAGTGCATGAAATGCAGATGCCATTGTGAACCTGTCTTCTCAGCAGAAAAAGCAAAAATGCTCCTGCAAAGCAACTATATAATAAAGAGACACAGTCTTCAACTTTCACTGCTATTTTGGGTAAGCCTCTCACACCCCTCGACTGCTCTCACTGCTCTCTCAGCTGTTAAAATATATGTGGTGGTGAGGTCTGCAGGTGAAAGCCACCTCCCCGGGCAGGATGGGTCTAGCTGAGACCCGGATGTCACTTCCAGAAGTACTGAAGAAGCATGAATTTCAGATAAAAATAACAGCACTGTGAAGCTGTCTTCTCAACACAAAAAGCAAAGAGCTGAACAGTTACCAGATAAAGAAGTGACACTGTGAGCAAGGACCACAACCTGTAGCATTCTCCTTTGACCAGTCCCCAGAGCTGCATTCCCCTCTTCCAGCAACCTCCCCTTTGTGCTGTGTAAGAGAAGGTAAGGAGCAGCCAATTCCCAGCAGTGCCTAAGCCTCACGGACAGGAGCCCTGCAGAGATAAGGATCTCTGCTGTCAGGGCAAGTGCTCCAATATCATCATCCAATTACAACTTCCACAAAAGGAGTCCCCAGTTTCTCTTTCTTGAAAGCTGAATACTTACCCTTTTATTTTCCTGTTAACTAGTGCCTAGCCTGTGCATCCTCTCTCCCACACCTAGTTAAAAATGCATTCAGAGGAGGATCAGCAATCAAACCAGTCTGTCACCAGACAAAGGCTGGACTGAATGTGCCGTAAAACCAACTGAGCATGCAGTAAGTTTAGAGTAGGTTTCTGAACTAAAACCCTCTCTCAGCAGCTCCTGCTGCATCAGCTCATCCAAGCTTCTTCCCAGAGTGCTGAACACCACGACATGCCTGCAAAGGAATGGTGCATATTGGAAAAAGGGGTATCAGAAGCTGTAAGTTTGAGTAATAATTTTAATATTTTTTTTTAGCCACAAAAAAATAAAAACATTTAAAAGAAAGCGCTTTCTTGGGCACTGAGTTCAGCCAGTCCCACATAAATCTCCTTTTATATCACCATTAAGCGAGTGGATAAGGGGAGGCAATCCTGCTCCCACTCTTCATGGTATTCCAAGACATGATGGCCACAGAAACATTAACTTCCCACTACAGAGCACAGTCAGTTCTATGGATAGGCTTACTATAAATACAAAGATTATCTACCAATTCCTTTAGGCTTCTGTGGTAATGGTTAGTCACCTACAGCAGTGACGGGTTGGACATTAAGTTTCAACATAAACCCAACATTAATTACTATGTTAAAATATTTTAATTCTGATATCTGAGAACAATTTTCTCTCACACACAAAGGTATAAAGCAGGATGCATACCCTGGAACAAAGACACATGTGCCTATCACCAGAGAGGGTGACAACTTGGAGTTACCTTCTCAGAGTAAAAAATGCATGAGCTCATATATATAGTAATAAACAGAAAGACATATAGTATCTTTTACATATATGTATATATATACACACACATTCAGTATGTCTGTACATACATTTCTGTAAATGCTGTCATTGTGGTATGTGATTAAGTTATCATGAAGTTTGAGAACACACTTTTTCTAAGCATCTTAATTTGAAAGGTTCATCTTCTTCACTGTGTCCAGAGGTTCTGATGTCATGCCTTCCTCCCTACTCTATTACCTTTTCTCCTCTCCCATCCCTTCCCAAAGGCTGAATTTAGAAATGATGATAATTATGTTTTTTTTAAAATGCAGCTGAAAAGGCAGTAGAGGAAGAACTTTGTATCCCCTTAACTTACAAGTGTTATAAAAAAGTAACCCAAATAGGAACCACTGGGTCAATAATAAAAACCTGCAGATAGTCAGGAGTAATACATAGATCCCTCCACTTCCCGCCTTCCTATTTATTTTTTAACAGTGAACATTGATCCCTGCAGTGAGGGGGGAAGAAGCTGAGACAGAATTTCAGTTTTTTATTTGTGTAGTCAGTCAAGTATATTGAGTTTCCAAAGAGTTTTAAAAGGGAGAAGCCCAGAAAATACAACATATCTCCACAGCATTAAAATCATTAAAGAAAAAGATTATAAAATCATACAGCTGAGTCAGCACTGGAGTATGGCTGAAGAGAGAAACCCTACAGAAGGAACCAAGAGGTTACTATCATGGCAATGCATTGATCTGAGCAGGTAACACCCCTGTGCCTCCACTGGAAAGCTGTTGATCCCACTCATCAGTAACAGCAGCTGAGTCTTAGAAAGGAAAGGCTGATGTGCAACATGCTGGTTATTACAACGCTCACTCTCCTCACAGGAACAGCAATTAGCTGTCAGGAGCCATGAACTTCATGCCATCCTAGCACCAAAGGAAACTGGTCCTAATTATGAATTTCTCAGATTTTCTTACTCAGAAACAAAAGCATAACATGCTGCTTTATTTTATCAACCTTTTATCTAAAGTCAGAGTCTGTTCTTGTGTATCATTAGGCATCACATGTCATCCATTTAACTATCACTGAGCCGAATTCCTCTTCGTGTGTCTTGATCAGACAGGATATCAGTCTTGATGTGAAGGTATCAGAGGTCTAGTTTTGTGCTTGTGATAAGTATATTCACTGCTAAAAGTTGATGCCTCCCATCCCCTCACCTTCCTGATTTCAGGATGTTAAGCTGTATCTGCCAGATACTCAAGATTATTAAAACCTTCTCCATTACATCAGAAGCACTTCAGTATCCATTACTTTCTTCCTATTACTTCCTGTTGCCATAGTTATGTCCACCATAGAGTCCCCTCTGTGGTGGGAAAGTACTCTGTCCTTCACAGGTAAACTTGCCAACCTATGCAATAATCATACTGCATTTCAGTCCGCCAAGGAACCAGGTAAATAATCCAGCTGAGGGAGAGGCTGTCCTCTAGCTGTACCACCCCTCAGTGGTTAAAGATCCTCCCACCATTCAGCAGCTGACTTGGGAGCTGCTCAACAAAGATTCTTTAAACCCCTAACTCCAGCATCAAACATCGCCATTATCATTTGAGCAGCATTTTACCTTTTTTGTTCCTAATCCTTAATAAACCAAAATGTTCTGTTCTACAATGCCATTTCCCAGTCCCACCCAATCCTACCAATCAGGTCTCTAGTCTGCAGGACATGAGAAATAATTCACTAAGGAACTCACTGTTATATATTAAAACAAACAAAACAAAAGTTAGAAGAGGCTGGCAAGGACTGGCTGTACACGAACAGAATGCCAGAAGATACCACCTGGCCACCTCATTTCATTGCAAAAATCAGTTTCCTCCCAAGGGAATGTGAATCCATCCAAAACAGAAGCTGCAATAACCTTGTAAAATCCCCACTGATGGGAAACACCTGCTTTACATTGTGTACACACTAGTAACTTCTGAGCCTATGCTGCTGCCTAGATACATGTGTCCCTGTTAAAAAAAAATGATGACCTTAGAGCTAATTCACACAAGAATGTAGGTCAAATTGCTCCACCTGTGTGCATCTACCTATTGCACACATTTTTCTGACAGAACTTCCATCCATTATCAGGGAAACACAAAGGAGAGCTACTAAGGGAACAAAGGCAGATGGTGACAAGACGGCAAAGGTTGTAATGAGATCTCTCAAAGCAGAAAAAGAGAAGCTATCTAAAGCTGTATTTTTCAGCCTTTCTTCGTAGCATTGGCATGTAAAAGTAGATTTCAACAAATTCTAGTAGCGAACAATAAAAAATCCAAATATATGCAAATACATAAAGAGCACTAAAAAGGCAGGTTTTGTTGTGGAGTTTGGGTTTGTTATGGTTTGGTTTGGTTTTGGGTGGTTGTTGGGGGTTTTTTTGAGTATTGCAAGCACCTGTCCTTTAGCCCTCTCTTTCCAAGACAGTGCTGCTACACTGCTGATGCAGCACCCAGTGCCTGTCAGATTTCTTTCATGACTGCATCAAAGTGTCGCTTCCCATCTAAATACAACATGGACTCTGAAATAAAGTGGAGAAAAGAGAGAACCATATTAGAACTTAGTATCAATACTGAGCAACTACAACTACATAGACTCGCAAAAGCAAGAAGCAATCCACACTGTCATCAAAGCATAAAATAAATGTGTTTTGCCATGAAATCCTGTTAAATTATTCAAATGCCAATAGTTCATCTACTAAAATGACCAGTGTTTCAAGAGAAAGTCATCTTTTCTACAGAGTTATGATGACAACATATTCACTGAATACTTGCCTCCATATGTATTAGGTACAACCCGTGGGACCTCATTTTCTGATATAAATGTAAAATGGAAGATATTGGTAGTATGGTGCTCCCTGGTATTTGCATCATAAACTTCACTGTGCACTCGAATCTGGATGTAGTTTTTTTCCGTGTAAGAGACCTACACAGTTAAAACAAGAATTATAGCTTGTAATTTACCATTGGTGCTGAAAACTGCAACAGACTTCATTACACCATTTAACAAGAAAAGTCACACGCTCTCATAGTGCACTGTTTATTATCAGTGACTGGCAGTGATCACAGCAAAGATAAGGTTTGCTCCTTTTCGAAAAGAAATCAACTCCTACCTGTGCAGAAAGCAGTAATAAGGATCCAATCTCAACTGGCTTCTGAAACATGATATCATCAACAGATACAATAAAGGGTCTGGAACCTCTGAGGAAGCAAAAGAGAAATTTTGTCTCAAGAATAAAAAGGATGTTTGGAGAAATTTAAAATATTTTATTGGCAGCATTTTAATGAAGGGTTGCTAGAGAACAAATCTCTTCCTTAAACAAGAGGCCACAGGAAGTGCTAGTGAGTTATGTCATCACCAAAGACAAAAGTAACTGGAGGAAATCTTTCACACCAATGAAAGTGCATGGTCTCTAAGGACATATTATTGCATCATTATTCTATCCTATGACTTACACTTGCTATATGATCTTCATGCCACCATTGCTCAGGCCTCAATTTTCCAAGCGCTGACACAAACCACTTAACTTTGTATCAGGCAATGCATACTCCATTTAACTGACACATAGAGAGAGCTTTGCTGGGTGATGACTTCAGTCATGCTCAAGCAGTTACTAGAAGTTCAGAAACCATTCCTTTTGTGTATGGAATGAAAGGATGTAATATTTATTTGCTAGAATGTCTATTTTATATGGTTACAAAGAAAATGAATCTTCAAAAGTTCATCTGAATACCTTGGTAAGTTAAAACAGAAAATGGATGTATTTTCTATCTTGACAAGTGCTGCTTAAAAACCGAGCTCCAAGGAGCAAGATGCAAATCTCTTTGTAAATACAACAGGTGCCCTAAGTAAAACAGCACTGTGCACTAATAGTTCAAGATTCTACTAGACACCTAGGTTTTCTCAGCTCAGATAGTCATTAGGTTGGTTAGCTTGGCCTTCCTGACCTATGTATATGTGCACAGTGATCTGGATGATATAAATATTCCAGGCCTACAACTCACCCATAGCTGCAAGCAGTTGCCCATCCCAGTTCAAATGCCTTTCTCATGAGAAAACCCCCAAAGATTCTATTGAAGATGTTCCGTTCCTGTACGTAGAAACAAAAATCAAAATTCTTTTCAAAGGATTGTGTTGAAGTTTGCACTTCAGTTTACAGTATTTAACAGAAGTCCCAAGACCTGAATATATAAAAAGCACTACTGAAATATACATGCAAAATTCAAAATGCCCAAGGCAACTTTACTTGCTAGGAGCTCATCTGACTCATTTAAAAACACAAGATAACAACTCAAAATTGTGTCAGCAACCAAAGGCCAAACTTTTTGCAAACACTTTACAAAGGAATTTCTTTACACAGAATGAATAGTCTAGTAAGAAAACAAGGTCATTAAAAATCTTCTATTTTGCAGTGGTAACCCATACAAATAACAAAAAACTGGCAAAAGAAACTATGATCTAAATACATTGCAAGGACTGTAGAAGTGAAACAAAATAATGGTTTGACTAATCTTACATAAAAATTCAACTTCTCCCACTAGACCAGAGCTCAAAACCCCATCCAGCCTGGCCCTGAACATTTCCAGGGATGGAGCATCCACAAATTCTCTGGGCAACTTGTTCCAGTGCCTCACAACAGTCATAGTAAAAAATTTCTTCCTACAATCTAATCTAAACCCCCCTCTTTCAGTGCAAAGCCATTACCCTTTTTCCTGTCAATACATGTCCTTGTAAAAATTCCCTTTTAAAGTTACTTCTTAAGTACATTTCTGTAATTCATTAATATTTTTCAAAATACCTGAGGATGGCAAATCTGTAGGCCTTTTAGCTTTGCATCTTCCATCCACACTGAATTGGGTGGTAATTTACGACTCCGGAAACTTACTGTCCTTTGGAAGAGACAAAAAACTTTATAGTCCACAGAATTAGCAGAATTCAGCAGCCAAAAATGCATAAATATTAAATGCAGACACATATTTAAAAAAACCCACAAAAATATGGAACACCAAAATAACCCCAAAACAGAAAGGGTGTCACTAAACACTGTTCCAACTGACCTTGAAGCCTTATCTAAGCTAGTACTTTGATTTGTTACTGCAATAAACCTACACTCCTGATCCTTCAAAAACTTCTACTACTGTTCAAGTTTATGTGACTGATGAGGCTCGAGAAAAGCACATGAAAGAAAAGATGAATCACAACCACAAAGCACACACTTTGTCAGAAAAACCTTATTCTGTTTTTTTAAGTCATAATAGCAATTAAAAGCACACAATGAGCTAACAGAATAATTCAACATCAAACACACAGAGAGTTTGAGGTTTTCAAATCCAGACAAAATGTGTACAAAATACATCTGCTAATTTTAAGGGAAAGCATGTCTCCCTTTAGTAAACAGCTTTAAAAATAACAACTGTATAATGTTTAAAAAATTATAAATTATCACAAATATAACACTGCACTACTGTCATTAGACACTGTTCTATCACCATGGGCATCAGATGATTTCACATCAATCTCAAATATAAGAGAAGTATGCCAACAACAGTCTCTCTCAAATAATGTTGTCAGGTATTATATTTAAAAACACACTACAAAGTTATTTGGTCATAATATGGCCAGTTCCTGTCCTCACAGGTTTTTTAACTAGGTATCATGGCAGAAAACTCTGAGACTGTACAAGTCATGGTTGCAAAACTAATCCATTCCCTTATTTGGTTAAACATGATTAACCTTTTTCCTCAAGATCATTCCTAACAGCTTGCTCAGGTCTTTGTGCTTACAGTGTCCCTTTCACCATCTTGGCACAGCTAACACTATGTAACAACTGAAGACTCTTTTGAGAGCTGCAAATGTCACATTAAAGTTTGTACCTACATTCCAAATAAAATGCCACAGAATTTAAATGTGTTCATTTATTCCAGACTACCCTCTTACGAGCACCCACTCAAAAGGCACTTTTCTCTTTCATAATACATCAGTTCTCCTCCACCACTCCCCTTCTTACTTTGTGTCCAAAGTATGAAGGAATATGTCATGCACAATGTTTCTTTCTTCTGCAGTGGGAGCCATTTTCAGTAAGGAAGCAGTGCTGAATTCAATCCTCCTCAGCTTGTTCACTAAATATTAAAAAAAACTCATAGTATTAGAGTTCAGAGAAAAAAACAAATAATGGCTCTGACAATTTTAACTTGGAATCAACTGTCTTTCCTTTTTTCTTTTTTCCCCTGTAAGTTAAAAGCTGTAACTTCATGGTCCAATCAATTCAAACACAAAGTTGGCTTTTAGAATTAACTGCATCAAAGAAAAAATAAAGCAGAAGTTTACTGCTACCTCACCACTTTGATGAAGAACTTCAATACATGCACTATGATACCCACTGCTTCTACAGAAAACTTGAGTACTACCCTCAAAGTACAGAAAAACATATCTAACAAGAAACCCTACAGAACCTTTGGGCTTTGCCAATGGTACAAGAATGGAAATTTATGACAGAACTCATTACCATAGGCTGCAATGATTGAAAATTTAGCTTAAAAGATCTTCTGTCCAGTTTATTCAGCCTTCAATGTTTCTCTAATTCTCTGCTTTAAAACTTCATCTTGGAATAAAAGAAGATGGAGCTACACACTCCTTCCCCTGCTCTCCCCCTTTTCTTTTTCTCCGTTTCTTTCCAAAGGGAACATGGGCACCCAGATAGCAAGGAGCTGGGATGCACTTAGCAGGTCCACCATGGGGTAATCCATCAGTCAGAGCATTAGGAGAGCCTCGGCTGCACTCAGACCCAAAGTGGAGGGAGCATCCTGCAAACACAGGAGTCCAGAGGGTGTGCAGGGCACATCAGGAGCACCCTTATCTGTCAGTTTAGCCAAATAGTTTCCAAGTATGTGATAGCAGGCTTTGAAACTCTCTTACACTACTGACACACATGAGCCAGAAAAAAAATTTGATATTAAATAAATTAGGAGCATTTCTAAGTAGCAGAAACTGCTGAAGTTTACTTCCTTTCAGCTATTAAGTTGAACCTGAGGCAGATGTACATACTACCAGAAAATATGACATACATTCCCCTTGCTTGAAGATTTCTTCCTCCTCAGGACTCTCAGGAATGAGTGGATTAACAAATGCTGGCCTATGGACAGGAATTTTTTTTAAATTACAAACTTCGCAAGAATTTGTTCTATAAATACATTATAACAGTCTTCCATTTTTGCTTACATACACACTACAAGATGAAAAGACATACTTCAGGTTATATCATAGAAATAATTGCATTATTTCATAATGTGGAGCTGCCAAAAGAATATCCCATTAGCTTTAACTCTGAAGAGGCAGTTAAGTGATCCAAACACTACCTAGTGTAATTAAGAAAGAGATGCGTCTCTCCCTCTTAAGAAGATAAAATTGTACCTATAAATTATAATGAAGATTATTCAAGCAGAAAGCTGCTTAGAAACTCAGCAAATGAAGCCATGATGATCTAGGATAGACTAAACCAAAAACTGAATGGTACCATTCCTCCTGGAATAGAAAGAGCACAGTGGCATAGCTAGCAAGTGTTTTTATAATCTACATGCTCCCATGACAGCGTTATCAACAGCCAAAAGCTGTTTACCACGTGTACTACTTATCAAAGAAGATTATGACATGCCTTGAGCACAAATTTTTATGTTTATTTTACTGCACAAGTAAGTTTACTTTAACCTAATTATATGACATTTAATTATTTTCAAAAGTAAAGGCAAATGGTTATTTTCAAGAACCATTCTTTCCTGTAATTCCTAATTATTATTTTTCTATTTTCAACATTTATACAAATGTTCCAAACAACATATACATACACACAAAGTATGTGCTGAACAATCCACCTCTACCCCAAGTCTTTACTTGTGCTGGTGACAAGAGGCACACAGAGAGAGGATCTTTTCTCCTATAACAAACTGCTCTTTCCTGGTTTGCTAAACCTCTGGATTTTGAAGACAAAGCAGCTCCTTCTCCACTGCAGAGTTTATGTTCCCTCGCCTCAGCTCTCCTGCCCAAGCCCCAAGCTGCTGAGATGCAAAGTTTGCTATAGTCCAAAAGGCACACAGCCACGTTTCTGTGGCACTACAGCCAACCTATTGTACCCTGTACCTCTCTGAAGGGTTTTTACCTCACATAAACACCCTCCTTATATGGACAGAAACACAGCTGGCTTGTGGCCAGCTAGCCTGTACAACAGACACTGAAGTTTGCATCTATCTGCACAAGTCCATGTAGGCTTGTCCTCAGTCAATCTGCTAGTGCATAATGACATCAGATTTGATGTAATTATTTTGCAAAATTAGTCCTTAGAATGGGAACCATAAATATAAGTGGTTTTCTCAATGTATAGTATGTTCATTGGTTCTAAAAAAAATCTGAAGGAAACCAAACTAAAAACTACTTCTAATGCTATCAGGACTACATAATTAAATAAAGTAAAACCCCTTCATTAAACACACCCTTCTTCATTAAATACAAGCAATTATTTAAACTAGTTGGAAAGAGGAAATAGTTTATTACTTTGGCGGGCTATACAGGAAAGAGGTTAAGAAATACAACCTTTTATCTGATGCTGGAGTTATAAAGCAAAACTGCAACTGAGCAGCCTCTTAGTTTAATGACTAAGGAATTATAGATAAAGTAAAACCAGAAAAATAACAAAATTTGTGGTTAGGGGTTTTTAAAGTTCTGTGGGAATACTTATCAGTTCCATGTTAGTTACACATGCAAGTTGCAGCCTGAATTATTCTGGTGACACTTATCAAGTGTCTATTAGGGAATTAATGGTATTGTTCACTTAAAGACTATTTAACTACTGAAACTCTGTCTTTAGCTCTAACAACTACTAGAATGCAAGTGGGTTTCTGGCAGATTTATTCACTTCTTGTGTTCATTCAGGCCAGTCACTCAAACAAAGGGAAAATCTGTTAAAGAAAAGGGTCAGATTCCAAAACTACCAGCAAATCCTGGTATCATTTGACTGCTGAAATCAATACTCTGAAGCTTGTCACAGGAAAGTTAACACTTGCCAGCAGAAAACATTGACTATGTGATTTATTTAACACTTACATTATAGGGCTTCCACACATACAGAGCAAGCTGCCACATTTGCCATTTTCAGCACAGCAAGAGTCAGAAAACTATTTTCCTGTCCTACAAATTACCGTTTATTCTCTGGGTCCCGGGCCACCATGACAAAGGTTGCATCTAACACAGGGCTGTAATCACCATCATGTAGCTAAGAGAGACAGAAAAAAAATGTATTATTAAACTCTAAAATTGTAAACATGCTTAGCAAGCTCTTTAGTTGACATCAACTATGTGGCCACACCGTTAACTTTGCTTACTTTCACATTCTGTCATCCCTTCCAACATCTCTCACAATAGGTCAAAGATAAGGAAATAATGCAAATTAAAACTTTAGTTTCAGGAATTCTGCAGTAAAACATTTAGCAGGGAATGCTTATTAACTGCTTTCAGCTGGGAGAAGAGAAAATCAACATAGGCATTGTAAAAGTACCCACTTAACATTTATTCTTAAAAATGCCGAAAAATACTTTTTTGTTAATACGGAACTGCCACTAATGCCAGCACTGCAAGGAACTCTGACAATAAAGGTGTAACATTATCTTCTACATAAGAGATTTTATTTAAGGAGACCAAGCGAATAAAAAAATATTTATCTGTTTTTCTGAATTATCACAGAATCATAGAATCACAAAATTATTTGAGTTAGAAGGGACCTTAAAGACCATCTAGTTCCAACCCCCCTGCCATGGGCAGGTACACTTTCCATTAGACCAGGTTGCTCAAAGCCCTGTCCAGTCTAGCCTTGAACACTTCCAGAGATGGGGCATCCACAACTTCTATGGGCCACCTGTTCCAGAACCTCACCACCCTCACAGTAAATAATTTCTTCATAATATCTAATCTAAACCTACTCTCTTTCAGTTTGAAGCCACTGCCTCTTGTTCTGTCACTACAGGCTCTTCTAAAAAGTCCCTCTCCATCTTTCTTGTAGGCTCCTTCCAGGTACTGGAAGGCCACAATTAGGTCACCACAAAGCCTTCTCTTTTCCAGGATAATCAGTCTCAATTCTCTCAACCTTTCCTCACAGGGGAGGTGCTCTGACTATTACCCCTCTGACTATTTTAGTGGCCCTCCTCTGGACTCACTCCAATCATTTAAGTGTTTATAGCATATCTTTTTTACTCTAAATAATTAAATAACTGAATTAATGTTTCAGTTAACTAATGAACTCACAGTAAATATTTATTAGAAATGTTAAGATTTTTTAAATTTAATTATTAATGTTCCTTTTGCTTCCTGCATAGTGTAGCCTAGTTACAGCCTTCATTTATATTCCATTATTATTTAATAACTCATTAAAAAAATTATGCTACACAGTAGATAAGATGAGCACATGAGATACAATTTAACATCAAGTCTGAATACCAACATTAAAATTCATAAATCTATAAAATGATAAGGCATAAGGAAAGTAAAGTTTTTCAAAAGCAGGGAGAAGCTTATTTGAGATCATGCAGAGCACAGACACCTATTTTTTCCAGTAGGAGTACTGTGCTGCACTTTAAATACAAAATACTAGTTATGAAAAATGCATATCTTGAAAGATTAGCAAGACTGCCTTGCTGCATCGAGACTACTGGAAGCTATCTTGGTCTTCAGAACACTAGAGCTGCCTCAAGCCCTTCAGAAAGTTATTCTAGAATATATAATTTAGATTGCTCAAGCCATCATCCAGAATTTCCCCTGAAGCACCTCATGCCTGTCATAAGATGGAGAGAAGTCACAGGAACTAACCTGCAGCATGTGCATCGTCACTTCCATTGAGGTCTTCCCAACCCAAGAAACATTGCCTGTGAATTTGATGTCACAGTCTGGATATATAATCTTCTTGCACAAATCTACAAGACAAACATTAGGGGTTACTGGAGACAGATCACTCACATCTAATACTAGAAAGGCCAGATTCTCTAAGGCCTTTCTGTGTTCTGAAGGTGGCAACACACGCAGAGACAACCCAGAAAAGCCGGTTGTTGCAACGGACCAAACTGCTAGTCTGCAGTTTCTGCCTTTCCAGACTTCTCAAGCCAGAACTGGAGTAGGAAGCAGTCACAGAGGTGGACAGCAGACCCCCGGAGGTGTTCAGCAGAACATGTGAGACAAGCAAGGTCCCAACTCCACCAGAACAAGCACTGTTCCATAATGAAGCTAAGAAACCCAGGTGCCAAGAGAAAACTAAACATAGAAGTGTAGAAAGCATGAAAGTTGTATTTTGAAGTGACATATGAAATGCTAAAAAGCACTACAAAATCCTCTTCTCTCCTTCCTTCAACAAAAGCCACAATACTTGAGAGTTCAAGGCCAAAACAAGATGAAGTGAACTAAACAGGAGGGTGACGAAGGTATCCTCAACAACCATGGGAAGGCATTGGCTGCTGAAAGAGTAAGACAAACAGATGAAGCCATTTCTACTGACCAAATTGCCACTTACTGATTTTATCCACCAGAGCTGTGACTATGGATAAGGGAGACTTTGGCTGCATTTCCTGCTTGGTGTGAGTGTAGCAAATAAGAACTAGGGAGAGAACAAAAATTGAGTCAGCTCTTTAACAAAATCATTAGTGGAGCAGATCAAAGCCATCTTTGCAAAGCATGAGAAGTACCTGCAAAACACAAACTAAAATATCCTACTGTAGGAAAGCCCAACTTCCACATTTTCATGCATGTGATTGCTGTAAAGAAAACAGTGATGCAGCAGTTCAGTTTTATGCATATTTACTCACTACAAAGAGAAATTTAGCTAAGCACTTTAAATAAACTCATCACTCTACTCCAAATCCCCCATAATCTCTTTCCTCTACCCTGAAGCCCACTATCTCAGATTCTTCCTATCTTCTGCTTTGATTTCATGCAGGTTGTCTAAGGATACATGTTATCTGAGGACTTTTAAAATACTGATTCCTTTAAAGAGGTGAAGATTAAATAAGATGTGCCTTACAGGCATGAAAGCACAGTCAGAGATATTTATCACACCACAGTCACTAAAAGCCAAACCACTATTTAAACTAATTAGCTTTGTTCTTAAGAGCACATCCAAGTAAACAGACTCCTTAGAATAATTCAAGGCTGCAAAAATAGGGTTTGTCCTAGTGCTCATGTGACTTTCACTCAACATGGATTTCCATAATCAAAAGTATCTGTTTGGACTTAACAAGATAAGAGAAGAAAGATCTCTGTCCTTCCAAGTAATCTATGTTTTCCCCTAAAATTACTGGAGACACAATTCTAAAACCTGTTATGCCTATCAACTCGTAACATCAATATGGCCATCCTGAATATTTTGTAATTGGGACAGAATCTTGATTAACCCAAAACAATACATCCCCAGCAGAACTGACTGGAGCACAGTATGACTGCAAACAAGGCAGACATTCTGTGCCATCACAGGGAAAAAAAAGGTCTTCACAGATTTTCAGGGAAAATAAACAAGGCACAGAATGAAAAACAGACTCCTCTCATCTAACAATGGAGGGTAGCCAACAGTTTGAAGCCTCCTTTTCTAATTCAGGACAGGTGCTGAAGCCAGTATCTTCCACCTCCCAGAAGGAAATATAAATCATCCAGCTATTGTGTCTATCCTAGATAGACATACATTCCCTTCTTTCTCTGCCTTCCTCAATTCTGTGAATCTGGACCCTCAGAAGGAAGAGAAAAAAAACGTTCCATTCACAGCTTTCCCTTAATAAGCACTTATTCTGTGTCAAAAACCTCCGTTGAAAAGCTCCCAAGCAGCTACAGAACTTTGATGAAGAAGAAGTCACCTGGTGACTTTTTAAGATAAAAGTATCTCCAAGTTCTATTAACAACCTAGCACTTATTTTAACTGCAATACAAAAGTCAAAGATCTTTAACTTTTCAAGACCACAAATAAATGAAAAGAAGAAAAAAAATTAAGGATGCTAACTCATGAAATAACTGAGCTGGTTTTACCCTTAATATCAATTTGGAGACAGAACCCAAGAATATACATCAATTGTTTTTAATTTGTTCTCAGTGGTTACATTCTGTTCTTTCCAGATTATACACTCTTCACCCCAAAGGGAAGATTAAAATATTTCCAACCTCTGTTGGGTTTTGTGTCAGTTTTTGTTGAGTTTTTTTTAAGAAAAAACAATCTTAAGTTTTAATTTTCAATACACACTGTGCACATTATGTCTGAGTTAACACTCAATGCAGATTCATAATCTAGAATCACTTTTCAGTAAATTATTCTTGTAACTAGTCCATTAAAAATTTGACAGAGGTAAGAAGCTGAAGTGGAACAATTTTGTTTCTGTCTGTTCTTTATCATCCATCCTTTCTTTCCAGCATTAGTGTCTTCTTTTTTTCCTTCCCCTCTGAGATAGCACAATTATGGGATTCTCTGCCCGAGGTCATACTGTATCACACCAAACAGTGCTCAGCAGTACTCAAAATCACTTTGTGGAGTGTTTAAAAGGGCACAGATACATACCTCCTAAACTGTCGAGATCTTCAAGGATCCTTCCAAATCTGTAAGACAGGGGTTTTGACAATTAAATACCTACTTACATAGCAAATGGAAGTTAACAGTTTCCTGTGTGTGTAACATGGTTGCTTTGTTACCTTACACTGTTGTGTACGTTCAGGTACTTTTCTCTTATTTCAGGCTGACTTCCTAGAGGTAGAATAACTTCCAAGTAGCTATCCTTCATTCTTCTGGGAGGGAGATCTTCCTGATGTTTTGCAAGCAAAGTATGAAGAGCTTTTCTTTCTTGCATTGCTTGCACATGATCACTGGTAAGAAAAAAAAAAAAATCTGTCTAGAGTATGACAACACAGCTGCAACCCTAGCTAAAAGATGTCACATTGATGATTATCAAAATGAAAACCAAAACGTAGTAAAAATAGCAAGACACAGTAAGTGAGCCTTGAAAAGAAAGTGAGATGCACGTAATGACAGATGCTAAGCAAGACTACTGCAGAAAGTTTTGAAATATCTTTGTGTACAAGTGGTAAGCACATACTTCACACTTATGAACAAAATTAATCTAATTCTGAATGTAACCAAAATGGTTCCCCTTGAAAAGAACAAATCAGATATAATGTAACCTATGAGTTTTTGTGCATACTCATGTCTTCCATAGCTACAGTATCACAACTCTTGCCACAGTGACAATTTTAAAGAACTAAACATCAATTTATAATCTCTCCCAAGAAGTAAAGTAGCTGTACCGTGTTGGCTAGTACTAAGAACAAGAGAACTAACCTGCTAAGATTTGCTATCATCCACAGGTGAGTTGCCCCTTTACAGCATCAGTTCATACAGCAAGCTAAAAGACAGGGAAAACTAACCTATTTCTTTCTCTCTCTTCCTACCAAGACATCTTACAACTATACAGAAAAGCTACAGAAAGAAACAATACAGAGAAGGGAGCACTGCTCCTTTAGAGCTACTTTTCCAGCACCACCAACTCAGAGGGGCTGCAACTCTCACAGTCGAATAAGGGCCAACTTACTGTCACTTCTCTGCAGTCTATCAAGTTGGTTCCTTGCACAGGTATCTACAAGATGTAACAGTCTTGCCCAACATTCTCTCTTACCTGTTCCACCAAAGTTCCCTCCTCTTAAAAGTGCAACCTAACCAAATAAAGCAAATATTTCATAACATCCCTAGAATCTATCAAAAACCTAAGGGTTAAACGTGCAACAGCTCCAAGGAGTATGCAAAACTATGGATCCATTTCATAGAGCAAGGGAAGGCATAAAACACCAAGCAACCAACGTTAAACTTCTGGATATGCATCATTCCTTCAGTTGTGCACGCTGCATTGCTGAGATCAGTGATACTGTGCTTAACAAAACCAGAGAGGGAAAGAGAGAGGGAAAGAGAGAGAGGGGGGAAAGGAAGAAAGGGAGAAAGAGAGAACCTTTTCACCAAAAAGAAAATTTGTCTTAAGTTTTGACTTTGGATGAATTCTGGGTATTAGCCATTTAAGATGCAGGCTTACTTGGCTTGAGTTTTATTTCAGAAAGTCAAGCTTCACCATATTTATATTCTCTCTTTTCTGTTTAATAAGTTTTGGGGAAATATGAATAATCCATGATCAAAGAGAGTAAAAGTCTAGCAGAAAACTTCAGTTAGTTTTATTTGTTTGTTTGTTTTAAACAGGAGATATGGTTTACCTCATCTTGGCAACATGACTACCACAGAGTTCAGAGGAAACAGAAAGATAACAATCTCCTCCAGAGGGTTAATGTTTGAAGTTATGCCACTGCATAGAAATAGAATATACGAGATGATTAAGGAAAGATGCAACATTCAAGATGATTCACCTTCAGGCTTTTTAAAAAACTTTTTTCCAAGGTCTCTCAGTGAAAGGTTTAAGAGAAGTTAATCAAAGAGTGAATCAGAAATTTGTCTACAAACACAAAGAAACCAAACAATAAAAATTCAATTATATTCTATTTTCACCAGTCCCATCCTGGCTCCCCTGAGGTCAGCAGCAGAACTCTTCTTGACTTCCACTTCAGAATTTGCACTTCAATATACAGAAGTGGGGCTCAACACAGTAACATTTTTCAACAAACAAATACTGTTACACACTGCAGTATTAGTCATACAGTAACAGTAATTCACCTAATTAATAACTAACACTCGCCCTAAACATTCTGAGAAATGTTCATCTATTTCTGAAATGTCCACAACTTCATCTAGACTATATTTAACAAGGAACAGATTAATAATTTTAATTACAATTTAAGTACAAAACCAGAATAAACATATAAGCAAGATATTTCTTTTTAATAACAAATGAATACAAAATGCCACTGGCCTTTACAAGAGAAATCACAAACTGAAGTTTACTTTTCACAAAATTTATGGCTGAAGGTGTTCCTCCAACATGCATCTCTCCTATCTCCCAACAATCCAGATGTATGCACATCAGTCCTTCCTTAGCTGCAATTTCAGGACCCCTATCATCCTATTCCCTCAGATTTGTCCTCTTCAGTCATTCTGTGGCCTCAATTTCATCCCCAGCTGTTCAGTCTCCACATGTATCAGTTCTTTGTCTCTGCGTTTTAAAAGTGGGATCTCAAAGGCTACATGATCCATGCCCTCCCAACCTCCCCATATTAAACCTGTCATTCTCAAGCACTCCCAGCTATGGTCTCCCCAGCTTTACTTCTCCATGGCTGCTGAAGCATTCAGTACTCTGTAAACCATTTCTGCTGCATCTTGCACAGCACAAAAGACATACCTGTCTAAGAAAAACACTGCTGTGCTGATCCTGGTTTCAGTATGCTCTCCTTCCAGGATGGGGGCAGTGGGTCAGATTTGACCAGAGCCCTCTAAAATCTCAATCCTCCGATGGTATTTCCATATGGAGTCATTTCTCCCCAGCCATTCTGGGCTGTGGGAAAAGCTTTTTCATAAAACAATTTCTAGAGCCCTTTCTAGCTGACCCGCTGAAAATTTCAAGCCCCTTCATGCTTAGACCCTACTCTTATTAAGCAAAAATCAGCTTCCTGGATTCAGGCACTTTTGTTAGCATGCCTACAATTCTGCCTAGATAAACTGAATCAGAAGACCTTCATCAGACGTTCCACCCAGGTGAGCCACTCTTTATTTCCCTATCAGTGCACAAAGTGTGTAAGAAGAGCAAACACAGCCATAAGAAAATTAACAATACACATGTGACCAACCAAGGTGCAATACAGAATTCCCCTAAACTGCTACACTGAATTTTCCAGAATTGTAACAGTAGAGGATTACAGACAACTCTGGTTTAGTCAATGTAATGGACAGGGAGGAAGGTAACCTGAATAAGGTCAAAACATCAATCATTTAAATTATATGTAAATTAGTCAAAAATGAAGTTAGAGCAGACAAAGGAAATGCTAAAGATGCTCGTGATTAAGGAGACCCTGATACTGAGGTGACAATTTTCCAAAGTGACATGCAGCCTGCTTCACAGTGAACCAGCCTCTGAATCCAGTGCAGGATAAATTCACCATGTGGGCAATCCACTTAGAGATAACTCAAAGGTAACAGCAACATGACACTGCCAGCCAGACTGACTCTACAGCTCTTAAACTTCCATTGGATTCAAAGCTAATGGGACAATCTTTTACACATCAACATCACATATTTTGTTCCTTTGGTGCTAAAGATCTTCTGCCAGAGAAATTTCAGAAGTTTGTGATCCACAAAGTACCAATTCAGAAGCCTTGTTTCAACTACCTCGGTTTCACAAATAAAGCAAAATACATTTAATGCACACTGTACCTCCAGTTGGCAGATGCTCCCACTATATCCCTCAACTTGTTCCGCACTGGAAAAAAAAAATCAAAGCAAATCAAGCTTAGTTCTCCAAGTGATGAACGTGAGGTTGCCTGGCGTTAGAAGGCATAATCCTCATCCCAGAACAAGAAAATTAAACAAATTCATGCAAATAGCAGCGCAGAAACAAAAGTTTGGCCAAATTCACTGATGCTGTTAGTAGGCATATCACAGTAATGGGTTGAGTAACATGATGCCGTAGCTTATTGTGTACAGCCAAGAAGGTGTTTGTTAGTGCAGTCACCGCCAGTGCTAATTAAGAGCTGAAACAGAGAGTTGATCAAGATCAGACTGAGGAATTATGGTATGAAAATATTACAGCCTAAACACAAACTGTGGAGATAAATCAGAAAGTCATAAAAGAACATAAAAGGGAACAGTGCAGCTGTGAGAAAGGGAATGAGAAGAATACCAATTCAACAATCCCACCCACAAAGGCAAGTAACAGCAGCAGCCTGGCTCTCACCAGCAGGGTTTTAGAGCCCAAATTTTTAGCAGTCTCCATGTTATGATACTGAAGACAGGCCTAAAAAATTTATTCTGGCCTTGTTTGTACTATCGAAGTGGTGGATTCTCCATCCTGGAGGTTTTTAAGATGAGACTGGATGTGGCACTTAGTGCCATGGTCCAGTAACTGCAGCGGTTGGACAAGGGTTGGACTTGATGATCTCAGAGGTCCCTTCCAATCCAGCTGATTCTATGATTTTGTGATCAGAGTTAATACAAGTTCTGCACAAATCTTTCCTAAATTTCAAGAATAATCTGCACAAGCAGGTTTTCTACTCTTGCTCAGATGAGGTTGTGTGCCAAGGTCCCATCAAATCTATTAAACTACCCTATTGCTGTCAGGCAGGTAAATGTTGGCTATTTGGAAACATCTGAAAACAAGCAGCAACAATTCCCATGCTCCAAACAGAAGCTGAGAATTGTATAGTAGGGATTCCTTGCTTATTTGCAAATATTTTTTATACAAGGAGGTTCAAGTATTAGGACAAAATAGAGACATATCAAGCAAGGGCTACCAAAAAAACATCCAAAATTTCATGGTGAAATAGAAAGAGGGCTGCTGGTGAGTCACAAGCTGATCCTTTATCAGGCTTGGCATTTTTCAAGCTAAATGCCCTGTCAGAGTGTTCACAGTGATCGGCAAACTGTCCTGTGACCCCTGGAGCGAGTCTAGCATGATTCCCTAGGATTTAAATTCCCCTCTCTCAGTCAGATCCACTCAGCTCAGCCCTCCTCCTTCTCACACAGTTTCTGCCCAAGTCCCCCCACAGCACCACCACAGCAATACCCCAAACCTTCCCTTTCTTGTTCCTTCCCTTGCAGCACCCTCAGCCCCTGCCCCTACACTCCCAGCCTGTTTTTGCTCTGTCTGCCTGAGCCAGAGGCAGGCAAAGGGCTGAGTGCCAGCCAGCACATGGATCCCAGTCACTCTCGAACAGCCAGCAAACACCATGGTCTGTGGGTGACCCCAGCACTAGCTCTGGCACTCGAACAAGCCTCTGATTTAGAAGCCAATTTTCACAAAGCTTGTGTAAACACGTTTCCCTTTGAGATTGGCGGCTCATCTATTTTGGCTGTTATCAAGCAACAAAAGGTTCTGGAAGAAGAGGGGGACAGGAAGATAGGCAAACAAAGACAAAACAAAATAGATTGCTTAGGCCTCATTTATTTATTAAATTAGGCTAAAAATGTTTTGAAATGAGAAGACTTCCACTACTAATTCTAAGAACAAAAAAAAAAAATTCCAGTGAAAGAAAGTGATTAAAAATCTTGAGAGTTGATTTTTTTTTTGAAGGGAAGAAAGTCTGATTCTTTTTTATTTAAGAAGCAGCAGGCTTATTTACAGAATAGGTACTACTTTCCTGTTACTCATACTCCCTCTGTGAAGCTGCCATAGCATGCACTTGGTAAATACAGTGTTAGCAGAAACACTGTTACAGCTTCTAGAACACAAAACCTCAATTTTTCAACAGTATAGACTGTGCTGGGATGGAGGAGGAATAAACAGCACTTTCTCCTTGTTTAAACTAAGTTCATCTTCCTTTTAAAAGCTCTGAAAAATCTCAAGTTCAAACCTGCAAAAATGTATATAAGCTGTTACTCCCATTTAATACTTCTGATTTCAATTTTAGACGTACAAACATTTGCCAGGCTGAGAACACATAATTTTTATCTTAACAATAAAAGGGACTACATGCAAAAGCATTTTTAAGATGTTGCCAAGCTAAATCTAGTCCATTTTATGGCTCATAAGCACACAGTTTTGCTCTTTTTTTTTTTTCCTCCTTCTTGGAAAGACTATACTGCCCTTCTAGATATTATGTATCTTACAACAGAAATTTAAGTAATTAACTACAAAAATCCATTAACTATTTCTCTTTTATTATTTGGCAAATGTCTTAAATGTGCAAAATGGGACTTATCCATCATTAGCATGTTGCATATTTCACAGTATCTTCTAAACTCTGAGCAGTGGATCATTAATGCCAGAGCAGCAGGGTCTGAGTTTATTTGCACTGTGCTGTGGCAAAGGACACAAGGACAGCTGGGCAAGATCACCGCATTCATCTTTGCCAGTGAGATCCGTATCTTTTGTCCTGGTGCCTTCCCAGGCTGTATCCAGGTTCAGGCAGACCACTGCAATATATTTGACCACCAGTTTTGGTACAAAGCTTGGTCCGGACTCAGGTGAAAGATGCATATTCCAATGTCTAAAATGAAGCCAAGTACTGCAGGAGCTGCTGTTGTGAGAGATTTTGTATCCCACAAGCCTCTTAGACATGTGTTATCCAGGACAGCACCACAAACACAGTGTGCTGACAGAGATCTGGTCCAACAATACTGCCACAAGTAAGATCAGAGCCATTCACCCAAGGCAAAGTGGCTGTAAGCAAGTGGACAGAGAAGAATAATAGCATTTCATTTTTCATGAATACTAAAGTAAGGAAAAACAGTAGCTGAGTAAGTTTAGTGCTATAGCAAATACTTTAATATGTACAGATTACCACAACACACCATTATTCACATGAATAGGTGAATGTCCTGTGGAGTAGAAAACACAGGTTAGATTACCAATCAAAAGAAACAATGCAATTTACATCTAATTTAATCTAGTAAGGAGTTACCTGGTTATTCTACCTGCTTCAGTTCCATTCAGGCACATGTTCCTTAACGTTAGTAACTGCAAGCAACCTGTCCTTGCCCGATTTACGGTCAGTATCTTGGTGTTTTCAACTCAGTTTGTCCTTTCCTTACAAGTTAGCTTTGCAGTTCCTTGTCCACTGACTCTGTGGTATCTGCTTGCTGCATAATCCCAAACGGTTTTTCAAACCTGGTGCTACCATATGCTGTTGACAAACACTATTAACTTTGGAAAGAATAACTGCAGCATTTTTCAGGAAGTGGGATGAGAGTTATCTCAGAGGAAACTTCCAAAGTCCTGCTTCATGTAGCCTTTGGGAGAACCATGGAAGAAGAAAGGGCACTCACAACTGGGACCCAAAGCTGGGAGGAAGCATGTGAAAAGCTAGTTAAGAAAAAGTATTTGTTTTTGTGAATGCATGGATACATAAATAAAGGAAAGTAGTTTATGTATCAGCAAAGGTTTGTGTAACATTTAAATGCTACAATTTTGAAACAGAATCTCAAATGTTTACAGTTATTATAATCCTCAAAATATTAGTACCTCTTGAAGTTCTAATATTGGAGTACTAATCAGAGGCAAGGCCAGGATGGCCTCAATGCTTCACTGTTTTTACAAGCCTTTTAAATATCTAACTAAACAATCAGGATAATATTTGCAAATATGCAATATTCTGTATCCTTGCTTCTCTCCCTTAATGTCCTAAATTACCATTTATTAACGACAATGAAAATAAGTTCTCTAGTAATGAATGACCCTCATTTTCTCTTTTACTTGATAACTTCTGTTTAGAGAATAAAGGAGAAAAGAAGATCTCAGACACAAGCAAAACTCCATCAAAGAATTATTTGTACCTGGCTCCGGCCTTTTTCCTCCTGCCCTTTCCTCAGTTCAAGGGATTAGAATGCAAGAAAAAAGTTTTAAAGCTTCTGAAACAGGAACATTATGGTTTATTCTTTTAGAGTGCTGCAACAATCTTTCCACACAAAGATCTATTGACAAGAGCAATTTCATGAGGCAATGCTGCTGATCCGATTACAAGATTTCTCCAAGTTTACAAAATTAACCATATTGACACATTAAAGTTCCGTAAGACATTATTTCCACTCAGTTCCCCCACTTCTTGGCCATTCTCTCCAGTCCCATTGTACCTGTCTGTACTACGCTGACTTTCTATCTAGATCCAACCTGAGCAGCATTTATCCTGCTAGAAAAGAACTCGTGCTCTTCAAAGACTAGAGAACCAGACAAGCCCCTAAATTGCAGCTTCAGTGATTATACTTGTGCCGTTAACCCCCAAACAAATACAGTCACTTTCTGCTGCTTCCTAAACCCTTATACCATGAGCTAACAGCCAAAACCATGCTCATTATCCAAACAATATTAATACATGCAGGGACACTACCTGAAAGAATAAATTCCTTAGAAACATCATTAAATCTTCTGGAGTACAGTCAATTACTTTACCTTCAAACATGTCTAGAAGCACTGGGGAGCCAGTGGTCCCAGAAGTGAGTGTCCTAGTCAGAACAGAAGGAAGCTTCCTCATGATGCACAACCTACAGGCAGAGTAGAAGAATTTAGTGTCATTAAAAATAATGTCACGAAAATAATTTAGGATTTAATTTTGGAATGATGCTGATTATTTCAGAAACACCACTCCTTATTTTCAGCTTGATTTTTAGAACTAGATACAATCAGTACAACAGTTCCAAGACAGCTGAAATTCCAGCTGATACCTGTACTTATCTGAAAACGGGAAGGAAGGATGATTCACTGGCAGTAATCGATCTCTTCACTGACTGTTCAGATGCCCTGGGACAACCAACTTAGGCCCAATACTAGCTTCTACCCTGTAGCATCTTAACACAGACAGGGTCCATGTGCATCTAGAAAATCATCCATGACCCCATGCATACACTTCTCTAGCATGCATAGCAGTGGAAGGAGGAATATCTCAAGAAGGATTTCTCAAGGTCTCCCAAGCAGTCCCATTGAGCTAAGCCTGGTCTTCTCCTCCATGGGTTAGTACTGCAGCAACTCAGGACAAGCCTAAATTGCAGGATATAATCCTCTTAGCCATTAAGCAAGAAGGGACAACCCTGAAACCCTTCAGAGAATGTAATCCACTCACAATTCAGTAAGTGTTCTACCAGGCAGTGGCCACCACTATTCCTCCAGTAAGCAAAATTGTGGTAACACAAAAACACAGAGGGTCGGCAAGTGGAAAACCCCTTGTGACAGTTCACAGCATCATCCTGTCAGGGAACATGGATTATTGGTCCCTTAATTTTCTTCAGCTGGGACTGGGGTTTCACCTCCAGAAAGAAAAGGTGGCAGGTCCTCAGGCACCAGCAGAAAAGCAGGGCCATATCTATCTGCATATATACCAGCAATACTTAGGAGAGTGAAAGGGAACACACACAAAACCTCCTCAGAATCCAGCTGTCTCGTATGCACCAGAGATGACGTGAATGGCAATTCTGAAACGCCTCCGTAACTGCTGGAGCCTCTGGACTCTTGTGTCCCGCACGGTCCGCAAATGCCCTCCCGCTCCGCCCGCAGTCCCACAGGACCCCCCTCCCGCCCCGTGCCCCGGACCGGCCCAGGCGCCGGGGGAGTTTCGGGTGCCCCGCCCCGGCCGCGCCCCGGGGCCCTCACGGCGGCGGCTGCCCAGGGCCCACCGGCCCCGCCGGAGCACCGCCGCCTCCGTCCCTCAGAGCCGACTCCCCCCCGGCCGCCATGCCCCACCCGGGCCAGGGGCAGAGGGCTCGGGGGCCGCCTTACCGGGAGGGCAGCATGGTGCTCGCCGGGGCCGTCACGGCGGGGCCACGCCTGCCCCAGGCACGCGGTCCTCCAGCGCCAGCGGCTCGCCGGGCACAGAGCCGAGCGTGCTCCTGCTGCTCGCAGCCGGGAGTTCTCGCCCTGCCTGCCCCCGGACCGCCCGGCCCCGGCCCGGACTCCCCCTGTCCCGGTGCCCGCACAGCGTGGCCGCTCCCGGGGGCGGAGGTTGGGGCCGGACACCGTTAGTCAGCGGGCGGGCCCGGCAGAGCGGGCGGGCCCTGCGTAGGGCTTGTGTTCAATAAACACCGTGATTTTTTTTATTTTAATGCTCATTTTTTCCCTGTGCCGTAGCAGGGCGGGCTGGGCGGCTCCCCCCGAGCCGGCAGGCCTGGGGCTGGGCGGGCTCCTGTCACACGGCCGCGGGGGGACGCGGCCTCCTGCCCCGGCCCGTCACTTGGGGGCACTGCTAGGGAGGTAATCGAGAGCTTCGGAATTTCCGGGACAGAAGACGATTTAGGAAAACGCAGCTGCGTTAAATGAGCTGAGCGCTTTGCACAGGTGAATAATCAAGAAATTTAATTCGTCAGAATTGTTTTTTTTTCCTGGGAGCTGAAGAACCTTGGAGCAGAGAGGGCACCGGGCCTACGCCAGGGTGCGCGGACAGAGGGTCAGCCCCGGCTCTGCACAGAGACCGTGAGTTGCAGACCTGGGAGCACTTGCCGAAACCGTGTCCGCACCTCCCGGGTACTTGGATCTATACCGGTGTTAGGAGTTAGCGATGAAGTTGCTAAGCACACCTTGCCAAAGACTCATCAAAGGCACCAGCGAGGCTGTATGAGGGCACAAGAAAACATGTTCTAGCAAACAGTGAAAGTACATTAACCGAATTATTCATTACTTGCAAGTGTAACACATGATCAGTCTTTTCACTGTCACCTTCTTTTTGATAAATTGCTTCTAAACAAACAAAACTAATTGAAAAAATAGAGTTGGTGTCTTTTTTATATGAGACTTGTGATTGATTGCAGTTTTGAATTGATTAGTGTTTTGAAAGACCAAGTGACTGATGTGCCTTGGGCACTGAGGAACCGACCCTTGCTACTAGCACAGCTTTTCTGTGGTGGACGTGGTGCCAGCAGTTCCCTCCTGTGTCATGACTGCACAACCAGTCACACACAGGAGAGGGGCCTGGTGGGTGAACCTCACCCCTGGAGAAGGCAGCAAGTAGGAGAGTTGCAGGCATGGCAGGATAGGGGAAAGGCTCCTCTCAGACAGCCCACACCCCAAGCATCTTACAAGTCCAGTCCCCAGCTACAGCCCTTGTATTTGCCAGCCCAGCCAGCCACACACCTCTTGCAACATGACCATGCAGAGACCAGCTCTGTGGGTCTGCAGAGAAAAGTGTTCAATGCCAGGTTGGATGGGGCTTGGAGAAAGCTGGTCTAGTGAAAGGTGTCCCTACCCATGGCAGGGGGTTGAAACTGGATGATCTTTAAGGTCCCTTCCAACCCAAGCCATTCTGTGATTCTATGAAAAAGCTGATAGTGCTATTGCAAAACTTTTCATTCATCTGTCATGGGAAAAAATGTGGAAACCTGTTATGGATGCGTGCAGAAGGTCCAAAAATCAAGATGACACTAAAAGAATCACCTCTGGGCAGTGCAGAAGACTGTGCCAAAGACAAAACCCTGGTTGTGACACATAAGAAAACCACCTGCTCATTGTGAGAACCCCCCCTTAGTATTAAGGAAAACTTTATATTCTGTAGGTTTCTTTTAGGAGCCTGAGAACCTTACCCCTGATTTGAGCGTACTCAAGATCAGAGCCAAAGGGACTTCAACTGTCTACAAAACATAAAGTTATAAAACTGAGGCCTGGCTTGATTTTTTCCCAACATTTATTTCTATAACTTTTATACCCCAAATTATTTGCACATGAGATAGATGATTTGTGGATGCAGGCAGATAATTAGTTATGTCTAAATCCCAAAATCATTACAGGGCATAATTACAAATGACAGATGAGATGTACTAGCTTATGGGAATAGAGTTCTAATGACCTAAAATATGTCTTCAAAGATAATAATGGAGAATTATGGTCCTTTTATTTCCAGCTTATGGAAATTCGTGTAGCTTTATTATGTGAAATTGTTAATTTTGCATTTGCCCTGAATTCTGAGCAATGCTCCTGCAGTATTTATTTAGTATTCTCTACTATTCTGACAGAGATTAATATTTTTTCTATGTACAGCCTGGTGTTGACAAACTGTAATTTAAAGTTACTTTAAAAAATATCTGGAAGCAACTATGAACTCATAAATATCAATGCAAGGTCTAAGTATGAGGAAGAAAATATTCAGTTGAAAATGCTAAGAGAATCCTGAATGTCATCCAAAGACTAATCTGGAAAAATTACAGGTCAATACAGAATATTAATTGCATTTTCTGTATTTTGCTCCAGAGATTTGACAGGAGATACAATTTGGATTGAAATACTTGAAAATATTTAATCGTGCAATCAAAAATTATTAACTCACTGCATTCTAATGTGGAATAAGGAGTTTTTCTCCTTCCCCTCTTATTTATTACAAACAGAGAACCTTTGAGGCATGAGAGAGGCGTTCATACAGGAATTCAAGGAATCTTCCTAGCGAAGGAGGAAATCAGAAATTAAAATACGAGAAGTAAAGGGAGTTTGATTAGTTGGACAGTAAAGAAAGAAAACTGGTGCCCACTTTGAGCCTTTCTGTCCAGCCTCTGAGAAAAGAGGACATTAGAAAATTAGATAGAAATAAAAATATGCTTTTGGTGTAAGTATGGATGAGGTCCCATACCTCTGCATAAATTGTTCATCGGTGGAAGGATCTGGAGGAACTGGCTTGGCTATTTCAGGTAGCTTCAGACTAGACATGACCTCCATCTCTGGAGAGGATGTGGGGAAAACATGTCTCAGTCACCGCATAACACTTTGTGTGCTTTTATTAGCAGCAGTTCCTGTTGCATGCTGAAAAATAAAGTGCTGCTTGATATGTTGCACAAAATGTTCTGTTTCTCCTCTTACAAGTAACATTTAGGGAGAAGATGCAGCGAGAATAATGGGAATTATATACATGCTCATTTCACATAATTCTAACCATTCTACCTCTCAAAGTCCAACCCTCCTGGTGCAAAAGCTGATGGACTCACAGCTGGCAGGTTCTGCATGGAAGAAGCTGGTGGCTGATACAGAAAAGTGAGCTAATCCAGACTTCAGTGCATATTTGTCCTAGTTAGGACAACTGAGACCAGTTCATCAGGGTATGGGTGTAACCCAAAACTGTGTATTCTATAGCCTTCCATGCCATTTCCCAGAAACTGTTATCAATGAACCATTTACACCCTCTGCCCATAGAGCCTGACTCCTCAGGCTATAAACTAGGTGTTAAGAGGCCTGTGAGATAGGAGGATGCTCCTGTCCTCACACCCTTTGTGGAACTCCCCGCCCTGAGGGAAGTGCTGAGCATTCCTGCCTGAACTGCAGGATATATAATCTTGGAGTCTTGGAACATTTTGAACCACTCTGTGGGATCCAGAGAAGGACTGTGGCTCATCGTTCTCAAACAGACTTGGACCACCACCCTATACTGGACTCCAATCACCACTTTTGACCAGACTGCAACAGCTCTTTCCCCAGCATCTCACTGCAATCACCACTTTTGACCAGACTGCAACAGCTCTCCCACCAGCAGGTTCTTCCCCTCTCCCTTTACTTTGGACTCAAGCGGGGCCCAAGGAACACCACTTTGTTCATGCCCCAGGGTACTGGGTTATACATTTGGGTTTTGTGGGTTAAGACCAATTGTTTGTTTGTATGATTGTACTTACTGTATTATTTTAGTAAATTGTTCTTCTGACTTATAATCTCTCCTTTGAGTTGAGTTCATTTCCCCTGCTGGTTAACTCTTAAACCAGCACATTTTTGGCGCCCAACGTGGGGCAGAGAGAGAGAAGTCAGAATCACAATTTCACTTTAAGCATTTGTCTATTTGGATATAGAAACTCCCTGATCACCATGTTGTTTGATGCAGTCACATGGATGTTGTATTTGAGCCTGTTCATATTTCCACAGATGGGGCATTATTTGCCTGTTTTGATGCTCTCTTTAAGACCAGGGAGAGGGATCCAAATTGCTTTATTAGTATATTATGTTTATGTCATTCTAACATCAGAAGCAATGAGTTTCATTGTAAATATGTATTCAGTCCTGTTTGCCTGTCCTGGTTTGGGTTGCTACCTCTGGGGCCTCATTAAAAATCGTACCCAGCCCTTTGGGGGAACAGGGGGGGATGGTTGTTTCCAGCCTCTCACCTCCTTCTTCCCCTTCAGACCTGCTACAACAGTTTTTGAAAATATTGAGTTCCCTTTTGATGTTAAGGACAGTATAATGTTATTGTTAGTGTTGCTCTGTCTGCTCTGTACTGTGTACACCATGTTTAGGGTCAGAACAGGGCCTTCTAGGGAGGTTGTCTGGACACCTGCCCTGGGAGCAGATAATGCTGAGTGGCACGGGAAGTGGGAGGACATCAGCCAGTATTTGGAGAAGTTTTCTCCTCCAATGATCTGGAAATTCACCCCTGAACAACGGCAGGATCCTGTTAGCATGATAAGACTGGTGAAGGAAAAATGCTCTGGCAGCTCCAGAGATGGCCAGCTCACAGCAACCTGCTGGGCCCTGGCCACTGCCTACCGGACACTACTTGACATGGTACAGCACTGTCAGGGGGAGGAGAGAAGGACCAAATCTGCAGGCACCACGTCCACCCAAACCACAGCTGAGTCAGAGGGAGAAAGAAATAAACCAACCGGCACCGTGTCCACACAAACCATCGAGGAGCCAGAAGAACAACCAAAACCAATAGCAGTCGCCCCTGTCCAGAAAAGGAAATCAAAGACTAAATCAGTCCGTATAGCAAATGATGACGAAGAGGCAGGGCCTTCACATCCACTGGAGGAGACAGAGCCAGAAATAATCACTCGGTCCCTATCCCTGGGTGAGCTACGCGAGCTCCGGAGAGAGTTCACACGACAGGCGAACGAGTCCATTCTGACCTGGCTGCTCCGAATCTGGGATGCCGCAGCTAACGATACAATCCTAGATGGGAGTGAAGCCAGACAGCTGGGATCCCTGTCTCGAGATGTAGTCATTGATCAGGGGATTGGAAGGAGGCAGGAAACTCTCAGCCTCTGGCGACGACTGTTGTGCAGTGTGAGGGAGAGATACCTTTGCAAGGAGGACCTCCACGTACAGCAAGGACAGTGGAACACGATGGAACAAGGTATCCGGTGCTTAAGGGAGTTAGCTGTACTGGAGATAATCTTTTCAGACGATGAAAGATTCCCTAAAAGTCCAGATGGCGTACAGTGCACCTCCCAGATGTGGTTAAAGTTTGCACGACTCGGGCCAGAAATGTATTCCCGCTACTTAGCAACGCTGCAATGGAGGGAGGGAGAGGACAAGGTGGGAGCATTGGTTAGTAAACTCAGGATGTATGAAGACACTGTCACCGCCCCATTACGAGCCCACGTCTCATCTGTGGAAACCAAACTGGCTGAACACGTCAGAAGCCTGGAAGAGAAAATTGAAGAGGGACACCAGAAGCTAAGAGAGGAAATTAAGGAAGGGATCTTCCATATCTCACCAGGACAAACAAGAATCTCTGCTATTAGGAGCCAGCGTCCCCCAGCTAAGGAGAGAAGGTACACTCCACGTGGCGATCTATGGTTTTACCTCCGTGAGCACGGAGAAGATATGAGGAAGTGGGATGGGAAACCCACCCCTTCCTTAGCAGCCCGGGTACGTGAACTGAAAAGAGGAACAAATACCATAAAGAACTCTTCAAGGGTAAACGCTGCTCCAGTCTCTCGTGGGCAAGACTCCAGACGGTACAGGAATGATGATAAGTCTGATCCTCTTGAAGGGACCTCCAGGTCATACCCACAAGAAGAGCACAATGAGTACCATGACCAGGACTAGGGGTGCCCTGCCTCTAGCCAGGTAGAGGAGAGGGACAATCGAGTCTATTGTACAGTGTGGATTCGGTGGCCTGGCACATCAGAGCCACAAAGGTATAAGGCCTTAGTGGACACCGGCGCACAATGTACTTTAATGCCATCAAGATACGTAGGGGCAGAATCCATCTCCATTTCTGGGGTGACAGGGGGATCCCAACAGCTGACTGTACTGGAAGCTGAAGTGAGCCTGACTGGGGAGGAATGGCACAGACACCCCATCGTGACTGGCCCAGAGGCCCCGTGCATCCTTGGCATAGATTACCTGAGGAGTGGGTATTTCAAAGACCCAAAAGGACTTCGTTGGGCTTTTGGCATAGCTGCTGTGGAGACGGAGGAAATTAGACAGTTGAACACCTTGCCTGGTCTCTCAGAGGACCCCTCTGCTGTGGGACTGCTGAAGGTTGAAGAACAATTGGTACCGATAGCCACAGCAACAGTGCACCGTCGGCAATACCGCACCGACCGAGACTCTGTGACCCCTATACATAAGATGATCCGTGACCTGGAGACCCAGGGGGTGGTCAGCAAGACTCGCTCACCCTTTAAGAGCCCTATATGGCCAGTGCGTAAGTCCAGCGGAGAGTGGAGGCTGACGGTGGATTACCGTGGACTCAATGAAGTCACACCACCCCTGAGTGCTGCTGTGCCGGACATGCTGGAGCTCCAGTACGAGCTGGAGTCCAAGGAAGCCAAGTGGTATGCCACCATTGACATTGCCAATGCCTTTTTCTCCATTCCTTTGGCAGCTGAGTGCAGGCCACAATTTGCTTTCACTTGGAGAGGTGTGCAGTACACCTGGAATCGACTGCCTCAGGGGTGGAAACACAGTCCCAGCATTTGCCATGGACTGATCCAGACTGCACTGGAAAAGGGTGAGGCTCCAGAGCACCTACAGTACATTGACGACATCATTGTATGGGGAAACACGGCGGGCGAAGTCTTCGAGAAAGGAGAGAAGATAATCCAGATTCTCCTAAGAGCCGGTTTTGCCATTAAACGGAGTAAGGTCAAGGGACCTGCTCAGGAAATTCAGTTCCTAGGAGTGAAGTGGCAAGATGGACGCCGCCTAATTCCCATGGAGGTGATTAACAAAATAGCAGCCATGTCCCCACCAACCAGCAAGAAGGAAACACAGGCTTTCCTAGGCGCTGTGGGCTTTTGGAGGATGCATATCCCCGAGTATAGTCAGATTGTAAGCCCTCTCTACCTTATGACACGGAAGAAAAATGATTTCCAGTGGGGCCCCGAACAACAACAAGCCTTTGAACAAATTAAACAGGAGATTGCCCATGCGGTAGCCCTTGGGCCAGTAAGGACAGGACAGGACGTTAAGAACGTGCTCTACACCGCAGCCGGGGAGAATGGCCCTTCTTGGAGCCTCTGGCAGAAAGTGCCTGGGGAGACCCGAGGACGACCGCTGGGATTCTGGAGTCGGGGATACAAAGGATCTGAAGCCAGCTATACACCAACTGAGAAAGAGATCCTGGCTGCCTATGAAGGAGTTCGAGCTGCCTCAGAAGTAATCGGCACCGAAGCGCAGCTCCTCCTGGCACCCCGACTACCAGTGCTGGGCTGGATGTTCAAGGGAAGAGTTCCTTCCACACATCACGCCACCGATGCCACGTGGAGTAAGTGGATCGCTCTGATCACGCAGCGAACCCGGATAGGGAACCCTAATCGCCCTGGGATTCTGGAAATTATCACCAATTGGCCCGAAGGTGAGAGTTTTGGACTATCCTCTGAAGAAGAGGAGGAGAAGGTGACACGGGCTGAGGAGGCCCCACCATATGACAAGCTACCAGCAGATGAAAGGCGATATGTGCTCTTCACGGATGGCTCCTGCCGCATTGTAGGGACAAACCGAAAATGGAAGGCAGCTGTATGGAGTCCCACACGGCGAGTTGCAGAAGCGACCGAAGGACAAGGTGGGTCAAGTCAGTTTGCAGAGCTTAAAGCCGTTCAGTTGGCTTTGGATATAGCTGAACGAGAGAAGTGGCCAAGACTCTATCTCTACACTGACTCATGGATGGTGGCCAATGCTCTGTGGGGATGGCTGGAGCGATGGAAAAAGGCCAACTGGCAGTGCCAAGGGAAACCCATCTGGGCGGCGGAGATGTGGCAGGACATCGCTGGCCGGGTAGAGAAGCTGAGTGTGAAGGTCCGTCACGTAGATGCTCATGTAGGCAAGAAACGGGCTAATGAGGAGCATTGTAACAACGAGCAGGCGGACCGAGCTGCCAGGATTAAAGTCTCTCAGGTAGATCTGGATTGGCAGCACAAAGGAGAATTATTTCTGGCTCGATGGGCCCATGACGCCTCTGGTCACCAGGGGAGAGATGCAACATACAGATGGGCTCGTGACCGAGGGGTGGACTTAACCAAGGACATTGTCTCACAGGTCATCCATGACTGCGAGACGTGTGCTGCCATCAAGCAGGCCAAGCGGGTGAAGCCTCTATGGTATGGCGGACGGTGGTCAAAGTACAGGTATGGGGAAGCCTGGCAAGTTGACTACATCACGCTCCCCAAAACCCGCCAAGGCAAGCACTACGTACTGACCATGGTAGAAGGGAGTACTGGATGGTTGGAGACATACCCCGTGCCTCATGCCACTGCCCGGAATACCATCCTGGGCCTTGAAAAACAAGTTCTGTGGCGACACGGCACCCCGGAGAGAATTGAGTCTGATAATGGGACCCATTTCAAGAATGGCCTCGTAGACACCTGGGCCAAAGAGCACGGCATTGAGTGGGTGTATCATATCCCCTACCATGCACCAGCTGCTGGAAAAGTTGAGCGGTGCAACGGACTGCTGAAAACCACCCTGAAGGCACTGTGTGGAGAGACTCTCAAACACTGGGAGATGCATTTAGCAAAGGCCACCTGGTTGGTCAACACCCGAGGCTCCATCAATTGAGCTGGCCCTGCCCAATCAGAACTTTTGCATACTGTAGATGGAGATAAGGTCCCCGTGGTACATATGAGAGGAATGTTAGGGAAGACTGTTTGGATTAGTCCCACCTCAAGCAAAGGCAAACCCATCCGAGGGATTGTTTTTGCTCAAGGACCTGGTTCCACCTGGTGGGTAATGCAAAAAGATGGGGAGACACGTTGTGTACCACAAGGGAACCTAATTTTGAGTGAGAATGGTCTGTAATGTTTCATTGTATATATATATGTATATAGATAGATGTATATAGTTTTAAAGGGATATAGTTTTTTAAAGGGGGTTAATTTGGGCATGACATGGATGGCATAGAATAAGGGGTGGATAATGTCCTAGTTAGGACAACTGAGACCAGTTCATCAGGGTATGGGTGTAACCCAAAACTGTGTATTCTATAGCCTTCCATGCCATTTCCCAGAAACTGTTATCAATGAACCATTTACACCATCTGCCCATAGAGCCTGACTCCTCAGGCTATAAACTAGGTGTTAGGAGGCCTGTGAGATAGGAGGATGCTCCTGTCCTCACACCCTTTGTGGAACTCCCCGCCCTGAGGGAAGTGCTGAGCATTCCTGCCTGAACTGCAGGATATATAATCTTGGAGTTTTGGAACATTTGGAACCACTCTGTGGGATCCAGAGAAGGACTGCAGCTCATCGCTCTCAAACAGACTTGGACCACCACCCTATACTGGACTCCAATCACCACTTTTGACCAGACTGCAACAGCTCTCCCACCAGCAGGTTTCTTCCCCTCTCCCTTTACTTTGGACTCAAGCGGGGCCCAAGGAACACCACGTTGTTCCTGCCCCAGGGTACTGGGTTATACATTTGGGTTTTGTGGGTTAAGACCAATTGTTTGTTTGTATGATTGTACTTACTGTATTATTTTAGTAAATTGTTATTCTGACTTATAATCTCTCCTTTGAGTTGAGTTCATTTCCCCTGCTGGTTAACTCTTAAACCAGCACAATATTTCATTATAACAGGTTATTTCAACACTGGTTTACCTTAAACACATTTTCTAACCACCTGCCAGCATACATACTTGCATAATTTGAGAAAACCTTGGTCCTTTTCAGGAGACTTGCCACTACTCATTCCCTTGGAGAGAAGGGCGGACGAACAGGTTGTGACCACTCAAGGATAAAATCTGAGCCCTGTGCAGGTCATTAGAGATTTCATCACTGGCTGTAACTATGTCAAGATGACACAAAACCTGCTCAAAGACAAACAGACCTGAGACAAAAGGAAGAAGCTGTAAAATACAAGCCCCATCAATCTGATTAATTCACAAAATTGAGTTCCTTTAGAACCTCTTTGTAAAATATTCTTACCATTCTTATTAATCTTACTTATTCTGGAAAAATACCTCTAGTAATATGTAACTAAATAATTGTACCATAGATATCTTAATTAGATATTTTTCTTTTTCTTTTTTTTCTTTCTTTGTTTCTTTCTTTTTTAATTCTCTGAATTTCCTATTGTTTAGGAAATTATTTTTTATATTTTAAGAATTTTTTTTATTATTTTTTCCTTTTGCCTTGTGACTTTGAAAGCTAAATCCAATGAACTGTATTAACTGGGGTAACACGGTATCAGCATATTTCTGAGCAAGTTAAAGCAGGACTTTCAAAAACAGTCAAGGTGGAAAATGTTCAGGGTTTTTTTTTTGCTGAAACTTCAGCTTCAAAAATCATGTGACTTTTCTGACTTGAGAAGAAAGAAGCCAGGCACTTTCTGTTCTTATACAACAGTAGGTTTCCTGATAGCGTGACTTCCTCATTGTGAAATGCAAAACAAAGTGAGTTGAGACAACACAAACACTGCTGTCTTTCACAGAAACAGTATTGCCCATTTTTGACCACAGTATATTCATTAGATGTATGTAGTTAGGTTCAGTCCATTCTTTGCTAGTTTATTCAGATTTAGTCCCCCTACCAAAAGCCCTGTCCTGAGGGATCCACAACCCATGAAATAAATCTTAGCTCTTCTACTACTAGCCACTGGCTGTTGCTTTGTGACTTGGAAATGCTTCTGTTCTTTGGGCATCTCTCTTTTTGCACCAATAGAGGATAAACAGAGCCAGTTAGGGTGTTTGCATAAATCCCAAATTATTCTTCCAGGGCTCCAGGTACTTTCCACTGTGTGCCAAAGGGTTTTCTTGGCTAACACGAGCCACCAGAATACACATTTCTTTATGCAATTCTCTTGTACTTTCATGTTTCGTGCTGCCCCTCTGTCTAAATAAAGGAGAATCTTGTTGGATGTTGGATACACTGAAAAATAGGGTGTGAGTGTTGTGAGAGTCAGCAGCATGACAGTGCCTTCCCATATCCCAAACCACTCTTAAGTCAGATTAACCTAAATCTAAGATCAAGAGCTCATTTACAGTATCTAAGGATGGCCGTGATAGTTGCACAGCAATAGAAGAGGGTGAAAAGAAAACCACATGTATGCCGAGGAATTGCACTTCTCTGGGTGGCCCAGCTGGGTCCATAGACCACACGGTCACCTAAATCATGATCCAGCTCATTCCTCAGCACAGGTCAACATCTGTAGGTCATGTCCAGAGGGAGAGCAGGGCTGGGAATAATTCGTCCATCCTTTCATACTCCAAAGTCATTCTGGGGAGTCTATCCAGATGGAATTTCCTCATCTTACCCACCGCTATCCTCAGGGACATCCATACCTCCATCGGGATGGAGTCTCAGCCTCCCTTAGGGCAGACTATTGGCAGTTCCCCCGTTTTGAAACCACTCCTGTCCTTTGTACTTCTCCCAGCGCTGCCCCTTCCCCTCCGGTCGGGGGCGTCACGGTGCCTGTGCCAGATTGGAAAACGTCCCGATCCCAAGGGTAAACGTCGGTGTTTTGAACTCTTTTCCATCAGGACGCTCCCGCCCGGGGGAGCGCACCTTGGCGCTAGACACCCTCTCCCGCGAGCAGGCTTGGATATGGATCATTACTCCGTATTCCAAGCAAATATCGAGGCCTTTTTCCCCCTCTCTCTCGTCAGCGGTGCACAAAGCGCGCCATCACCGCCCCGCGGCCAGGGCGGCGCCGCGGCCCTTTTACAAGGTGCCCCTCCAGGGAAAGCCCCGAGACAGGGGCAGCGCCGGGCTCGCTTTTCGGACTGTCCGTGGCAGCCGGTGCCGGGAGAGGCGGGGCCGAAGGTCCCGGCGGTCCCGGCGGTCCCGGGGGTGCCCTGAGGGCCGGTCCCGTCCCGGGGAGAACGGGGAGGTCTCGCCCCGCGGCTCCGCCAGGGGGCGCCCCCGCGCGGGAGGGGGGGCGAGTCACGAGACGCCGCGGCTGTTGCCGGCGGGGCCGGGGCAGGGTCCGGGCGGGGCGCGCCCATTGGCTGTGGGCGAGAGCAGAGAGCGCGGCCATTGGTCCGCGCACGGCGGGAGGCGGGGCGCGGGCGTCTATAAATTTGGCGGCAGGGACCAAAGGCGCCACTCTCCGAGCCGGGGAAGCAGGGACCGCGAAGGGGCCGCAGCAGCCGAACGCCGCCGGGACATGCTCGCAGCCTGACTGACCGCAGGTGGCCGCCGCGCCCGGGACACGAATGAAGAAACAGCTGCTCCTCCTGTTCACACACCGGGGACTCGTCAGCCGAGGGGGCCGCAGGGGGAAGCGCCGCCGAAAATGGCATCGTTCAGCATCCGCGCCGCGCGTCCCGAGGACTGCCCTGAGCTGCTGCGACTGATCAAGGTGCGGGCGGGGCGCGGACCGGGGGGTCCCTCAGTCCCGGCGGTGCGGGGGGGTCAGCGCTGACGAGGCTCGAGCAAAACAAGGTGTTGCGCAAGGGCGGGGGGGCGGGGAGAGGCCGCTCACGGCTCCTTCTCTTCCAGGAACTAGCCAAGTACGAGGACATGGAGGACCAAGTGGTGCTAACTGAGAAAGGTACGAGGCGGCGTCAGCTCGCCGGGTGGGCTGCCGAGTGACGGTGTCTGTGGCTCAGGTGCCCGTGTGTTCTGATCTTCCAGAACTGCTTGAGGATGGTTTTGGCGAGCACCCTTTCTACCACTGTCTGGTTGCAGAAGTGCCGAAAGACCAGTGGTCGTCTGAAGGTGAGGCTTCCCGATGCTTATTTTTGGATACTAAAAATACAGAGGCATCATGTGCTTAATGTTATCGATTGTACATAAGGTTTCACCAGCGAACTGGGGTAGGAGGAGTAGGTTAAGTGGTAAATGCAGTAATGTATAGTGATGCTCTGCTGAAGTGGTTGCTAATCCTGGAAGCGTGGGAAGATCAGGTATAACATAATGTACTTGACTCCAGTTTTTCTTGTTTTTTCTTGTTTGACCCTGACTTACCTTTATGTAATTCTGTTGAATCACATTTTTTTCTTTAATTTGTCCCCAATCTTCAGGTTACAGTCTCTAGCTTCGCCATGTACATGGCCCTTCCGTGTACATGGATGGGCGGGGAGGTAACTAAAAGATCCGTTACACAATAAAGTAGATGATCATAATATGAGGTAAGGTCTACAGGGACAAGTGCTGTTCCCAAACCTTTACCAAAGACACAGTAGATCAGAAACCTGTTTGCACGCTTCTCTTACAGTATGTGCAGAAATAGTTAAAATACTCAGGGTTTATGTTCGAGTGGGCTGTTGTTGGAAGAGTTGTTTCTCTTCTTTGTTGAGCCACAGAATTAAAATTGAAGCTGCAGCTTTACTTACCTTGACTTTATGGTACTGAAGGTAAATAAAGCAGCGTGATGCTCTCATGGAGGCTTAAGTTGAAGTGCTTGAAATGCTGCTGTAAAGGTGGCCTGGGATGAGGCCTTCTCACACAGTGTAGTTACTGACAAATGTACACAGAAAGATCAGTGTTCTTCAGAGTTTGACAGACTGTTCTGGTTGCTAAGGAAGCAGAGCTGGGGCAGTCATCTAGATTGTGAGCTGCTGTGTAAAGTTCTTACTTGTATTCATGAGTGGAAATACTGATAAATCAGTAGGGTGTGCTTTACTTTGTAGAAAAAAGCCCTGTGTTAGCACTCACTGTGATAGTGCTTTTGAGGATTTCAAGGTAGGGCTAGGGCAGACTTTGTTCTGTTAGGCTGATACAAGTTTGTCAGAAATCATATTTTCAGTTGTGTGCTTACTTGTAAACTTCATTTTTTAATTCTAACCTAATATCAAATGTCTGCATGTTACAGAGAATACATATATTTAAACATGCATGTAAGACTTAATATTTTTGCCTTCTAAATTCAGACGAGCTGAAGTTACATCCTTTGTTTCAGAAACATGTGTTGTGGGCTTTGCCATGTATTACTTCACTTACGATCCATGGATTGGAAAACTGCTGTATCTTGAAGATTTTTATGTGATGGCTGAGTATAGAGGTATATATTACAAAATGAGATTAGTTGCTTATAGGACTTTTTTAAATTTGAAACTTAAGTTTCTTGTTTCTTTTTTTTCTTTAGGACTTGGTATCGGGTCAGAAATTCTGAAGAACTTGAGTCAGGTATGTCTTAGTGATAAGTCTAAACAAGCAGAACTGAGCACAAAGCAGTGTTCTTCCTTTTCTGTTAACTGTGTGGAGCTTTTCCTTCAGCACTGACTTTAAGGAGGTCACAGGACACTAGACAGCTTAAAGCATTGTCTAGAGTCTGGTAAACAGTGAGAAGTGACCGACAGAATGAACTCGCTGACTGGTGATGCAGAGTTGCTGAGTAATCTCACCGGTTCTTGCTGTGCTCATGGCCTGGGGCTGCTGTGTGAGCCGTGTGCTGTGTCCTGCCTTGCAGGTGGCTGTGAAGTGCCGCTGCAGCAGCATGCACTTCCTCGTCGCCGAGTGGAACGAACCGTCCATCAGGTTCTACAAGAGGAGGGGCGCCTCGGATCTGTCCACTGAGGAGGGGTGGAGGCTCTTCAAGATTGACAAAGAGTATCTCTTGAAGATGGCAACAGAAGAGTGAGAGATTATTCCAGCAAATAAATTCTTTCTGCGAATATATATGCTCTCTGAATAAACTCCTTCTTGCTTTCTGTGTTATGTACATGTTGTAGTGGAATAAAGTAGTGTGGATCCTAATAATGAGAACGCTATGCAGGTGTGGTCATAGAGTAATTGGTACTGTGATCTGGAGTTGGCATCTGTGAAGTTCAGCATGTGCTTGTGTGCATCCTTTACCAGTGTGGGCTTGTAATCCTTGTATATGGAAACTTCATTCTTGTAAGTGTCATTCAAATGTGTACAATGTACACACTGGTAGGGTTTGTTTTAATTATTGCCTTTTATAAAAATAAATAGTGTTTTCACTTCACGGCAGTAGTTTTGACTTTAATTCTCACAAACAGTTTTCAGTTAAATAACATGCAAATTAATAAAAGACTTGCTGATTCACCTAAACATTTTCACGATGAGTGAAACAATTTACCGTGGTCTCAGTGGGGTAAAAGGTGCACTTGTGTAGCCATGGGACCTAGTGGTGAGTTTTGAGCACCTGAGTGTTTGGAGGGGTTTGAGATCAACCTTTACTTTCTGTGTCGTGCAAAGCATCCTATCTTGTGGACTAAATTTTAAGGTACAGCTGGGGTCCCTAAATCAGGCTCCTTCTCTCTGAAAGCAGCTCCAGAAAATCTGGAGCTTGAGCCTTCCAGTTACCTGTAGATCACCTCGGTTGGAAGGGCATAACCTTTAAGGGGAAGATGCATCCAGGTGTGGTTTTAAAGCCTAAGTAACAAAAAAAGGTTTTGACTGGTCACATGTAGGAGAAAGTATTTTTACAAACCACAAAAAAACCTCCATTAAGTGACTTTAAAACACCAAACTTGAATGTTTCTGGTGACCTGGGTTTCTGTACGTGATTTCAGATAAGGTTCAGCCTTTCTGCCTCGGTGCTACGTAGTCAGTGGTGCTGAAGTGCCTGAAATTAAATGCTGTGTTAAGCACTTAACAGAAAACAGATACTGTGTATTTAAGCCTTTGCACAGCAGTAGGTGAAAACAATGCTGCTCAGCAATTTTTTAGTTGCCTTTGAAACAAGTTAATTTTGCAGTACTGTGTTGGCCCTTAAATTGATGGTGAAAGCGGGTGCATGCAAGATTTACACTGCTCCCCTCTTTCTCTGTGGTAACCCTGCAATAAAAAGTTTCTTTTGGCCAGCACTGCTTTTGCTTCAAAGGAAGGGAAGAGACTTATCTGCCTTATAACATTAACTGGTTTAAATAAAACAAAGTTTTAAACCTTTTGGTCACTGCATAAATCACATATCACTTGGAAGATATTTCCTCATCCTAGAGAGTAGAGGGCAGTGGCTGCTTCAACTACGGGTAATCCTGAACTAATTTTAAGAATAAGGTATCATTGCCTGGGGCCAACAGCAAGCTGTGCAGGGCATTTAGCATGAAACTATCCTTATTTTCTGTTTTGTTTCTGTTTTTAGCTGAGGTGTAATCAGCAGTGTGCCAGTTCTGCCCAGGTGTGACGTGTGGCTGTCAATTGTTGCCTCAAGAATAAGAAGACTAATAAAAAACACATGAGCTCTTGAAAGAGAGCAGAAGGTAGCTCTTCCTTGGGGGCATCAGTGGATGAGAAGCTCAACATTGTCTTGGCAACATGTGCTCACCCCAGAAAAGCAACCATGTCCTGGGCTGCATCAAAAGCAGTGTGGCCAGCAGGTCGAGGGAGAGGATTCTGCCCTTCTACTCTGGTCTTGTGAGACCCCACCTGCAGTACCGTGTCCAGTTCTGGGGTCCCCACCACAAGAAGGGCACAGACCTACTGGAGCGAGTCCAGTGGAGGCCACAAAGATGATCAGAGGGCTGGAACACTTTACCTATGAAGTCAAACTGAGAGAGTTGGGACTGCTCAGCCTGAAGAAGGCTCTGGGAGACCTTCTAGCAGCCTTCCAGTACCTAAAGGGGCTACAGGAAAGCTGGAGAGGGACTTTTCACAAGAGCATGTATTGACAGGACAAGGAGAAATGGCTTTAAGCTGTAGGAGGGCACGTTTAGATTGGCTGTTAAGAAATACTTCACTGTGAGGGTGCTGAGGCACTGGAACAGGTTGCCCTGTGGATGTCTCATCCCTGTAAGTGTTCAAAGCCAGGCTGGATGGGGGGCTGAGCAACCTGGTCTAGTGGGTGGCATCCCTGACCAAGGTAGGGGATTGGAACTAGATGGTCTGTAAGGTCCCTTCCAACCCAAACCCTTCTATGATTCTGTGATATATCCAAATGGTTGTCTGGACAAATTCCAGTTGTCATCACAGAATCTGTCACAAAATTACCCTGATTGAGCAGGTAAATTTCTGCATAAGAAACAATCATTTCCAGACACTGCCCATGGCTGTGCAGCACCTCAGCTGCTGTGAGAGTACTCATACCATGCACTGGAGCCTGAGATTCAAATCTCTCTCCTACCCAAGGGGAACAGAAATCTGTTTCTCGCTTGGCCGAAGATTAAATGCCAGGCTACAAACCTCCCTACTTGCTCTTGCTCAGCCTGTAGTCTTCTGCAATTCAGCAAGCCAAAGGAAGTGAGAGCAAGCCCACCCAGTGAACAGCCCAGTAGCTGGTGATGGAGGTGGAATGGGAAGGATGAGATGGCCTCCAGCAGCTCTTGCTGAGCACCAGGGTGTTGTCTCTTCTCCTTGGTGAAGCTGCAGTAACTTCACTGGTTACTCTGCCAGCTACATTAACCTACTTGTGCATTCTCAGTCCTAGTGCAATCTGTTTTGGTTATTTTAAGCTGTGCTTCTGGCTCCGTGTATCAGACCAGAAGGTGATTGCTAGTAGAGCAGTTTAAGAATGTTTTTATTTTGAAATTAACAGTTCATTAGCTATCTAGGCCAGACGTGCTTCAATCTCAGGCCCCAGACTTCTAGAGCACAATAAAGCTATCAAAGCTGCATGACTGAATGGAACGAGCCAACTAATTAGGCATTATAATTAGGAAAGTAAGCAGCTTAGTCAAATTTTCAATCAATTTAGAATTGTTTATCGTATTTTGTTCATCTTCTATCATTGCATTATCTAAACAGATTTTGATGAAATAGATTCTCTGGGAGTCACAGAAAACAAGTGAGGCAGTTCTAAATGAGAAGACCTTTTCTAGCCACTGGTGATAATTTTAAGCATTCATATATGAAAGGAAAGACTGACACTAACCTTTCAGATGTGACTTGTGTTGAGATCCTATTAAGCAGTAGGGTTTTTAAAACCAGCAGAAATATTCTCACAGTTTTGGTAACAGTCTCCAACAGTGATATGGTAATGTCATGGGTCAAGACCAATTTTAAATTCCCTCAATAACTTTCTCAAGCTACCAGGACACCAAAGTGACTCTGGTACTACAACTGAGACACGCAGCAGAGTATCTCCTGTGGCTTTAGGTGCTGGAGAAACCTCACCTGGTGCACCTTTTTTCGGCTCCAGGACCACGATCACACCACCGAGCTGCAGTGTGAGCGTATGATGGGGGTTAAGCAATGGCTTTGAGCTATTCACTGGTATCACACCAGTGGGATCCCATCACAGCAGGGGCACAGGGCTCGCGGGTGGCCTGCAGGTGTGTCAGCGTCACCCTGTTCCCTTGCCTGCCTCAAGGGAAGAGTTAGAGAGGCGGTGTTAATGACAGCGCTGATAACATCTCCAGGGTGGTGAGGTGCGAAGCTCCTCCTAGCTCTCGCTCTCAAACTCATGACCCAGTAAGTTCTCCTAACGCTGAGCAAGCCAGCAGAAGATTTCGCAATTGCAGTGTTTCCACGCTCCCGTCGAGTGGGGTCAGAAAGGTGGCCTTGGACAAACTTGCGGCCGGAGGATGCGTCAGAGGACCGTACCCGACTGCAAGCAGAAGGAGCGCCGGGCTCGCCGCCCCCTCTCCACTGGGCCTTTTCCTGTTCACAGGCTTCTTCATAATGATCTGAGCCGTAGCCATAGCGACGGCATGGAAGGAGGCTTTTTTTGTCTACATAATTTAAGTTAAAACAGAATATATGCGAGAAAAACAACCCTTCCCCCTCCCCTCTTCTTGTAAAGAGCCTTTGCTGTCAACGTAATTCAAAAAGCCAATGTGTAAACTTTTCCTCCAGAGAGCATAGGGGGGCTTCAATGCATTCCTGCACGCGGTGTTTTGTCTTGAGAGACTCACCATCCTGGAGCCTGACCCGCTGAATGCGAAAGTCTCAGCTGCAGGGAAAACACCAGCTACGTATGGGGAGGGATTCAGGAAAGCTCTGCATAATTCCCCGCCACACGGCGCTACCTCGGGCTGGAGGCCAGCCCAGAGGTGTGCGTCACGCCTCCCTCCCTTTGAGTTGACCAGAAGGCTTATTTCCTTCAGTTTGCACAAGTTTCCTCCTCACAGCGCTCGCTCCCTTGGGCTCCCCCGCTACATCCCTCGCGGGAGCAAAAGCTGAGCAGCTGGAATGCACACACACACAGGCACTGGGAACAGGCTGACTGATGGCAGCGCCGAGGAAACCCGCCTGGGTTTAAATAATTCACCTCACGTAACAGACTCGGCTTTGCCCAGTTGTTTTCCTTGCTTGGGCAGGATTGCTTAAACACCTTTTTTTCTTTTTTTTTCCTTTTAGGAACTCATGTTTCAGAGGAGTGGCCGCTATTTAAATAAATGCATCGGCTGCTGTCTGAAACAAAGCAGCCCAGCAGCAGCACGCCAGCTGCTAATGTTTAATCTCACTGCAAACTCAAAGCAGGCTCTAACTTCACCATCCAGTCGCGCCTCCCTCCCAAGGCTCTTCCTTCCCCCGCCCCCCCCCCCCAACCTGGCTAACTGGTTTTGCTGTCCAGAAGGTTTTTGGTAAATGCAATCTTGATGGAGGGCTTCAGAATCCATCAGGAGCTCAGACTAGTCTCAATAGGGAGCACTTGGAGGAGAGAGTGTAAGGCTGAGGATGGTGATGTGGGCTCTGGGGTAGGAGCACAGCCCACCACCACTGCAGCCCTGCAAGATGTTCATCTCCTGACCCTCAGGCCTTTCCCTACCACACTCTGACTTTTTCTGCAATCAGAAACACTCCTCATGGTTGATAACAGAATAAACCACAGGTTTATTAACTGAAAATAGGGAGGGATGGGGAGCAATTCCATCTTCAAACCTGTTTTGGTTTTATTTCACAGATTTACTCCAGGCCAAAGCAGGAGATAAAAAGCCCCAGGAGATAATTAGTTCATGAGGGTGGAAAACAAACACTGTTCAGAAACCGCTCTCAGGTAAGTAGTTTTGTTTGTGTTTTGAACTTTGCATATTTTGATTGTTCATATAGCAGATGTCAGCTGGTCACATCCACTCAAAGGGAAAAGGAACCTCCATTTTCTTGAACTCTGTTTCCCTTCTCCATCAAAACAGATTAAAAAGAACGTGCTTTGGTAAGATGAAACCAGGTGCCCATCTTCTCCTGAAAGTTTGCTTTACAGCATGATGAGGTGGCTTACCATCTTCACATCACCTCCTGGGAACCCACTGAGCAGGGATGGGACATGAACCCCTGAAATTCCTACTAGAAACCTTCCTCCATATGAGAAAAAAACATGAGAGAGATGGTAGATTTCCACATGAAAGCCCATCAGTGTTTCCAAGTAACTGAATATCGCAGTGTTGTTTTCAAAATGCACTGATAAAAGTGCAGGGTGAGATTTTTCAAAGCTGGTTACTATAATTAGGTACCCAGATATCACAGCGAAGGTACTGTTGAACAGTCTTTCTTTATTGCTCTTATGAGGAGCAAACTCCAGTCTGGGCTCTCCATGACCTCCCTGAACTTTCTGAGACACTGACATACAAACACCACCCCACAGCTTGCACAGGAGCAAACAAAAGACTCATAGTCTCGTGCCTTTTGCAATCAGTTCACATGACAGAGTTTGGGTTTCTTCCCCAGCCAACTTCCTACCATGGAGTAGCAAAAATGTACAAGAGGATTTCCCACCACAGCCTGAATGTGTTTTAGCTACAGTCACAGGCACAGGGGTCTTTTTTTTTTTCAGAGTTAACATAGAGGGACGGATCAAAATGTGCATTCACTGCTCCTAGAGGTAATAACCCCTGTATAGAGCTGTAGCTTTGCCATTGGGGCAGAAAATGTAACTTAAAAAGGAGGCGGGAGGAGAGGTTTGCTGTGCTGAAGGAGGCCAGGTGCAGGGGCTGACCACAGCCTGCCACAGGAAGCCACGCATCCAGTGGAGGAGGCATCAAGGGAAACAGTGTAGGCTTTACTCCTTCCAGATAATGTAGTCAAAAGAAACTAGAAGACTCTTATTTCACAAATTCAGAAGTCTCAGAGGTAAATTCCTGGTATACATTAATAATTTCTGCATTACTTTTACTGCCTATTGATCTCATTAGCCATAACTCAATGCATTAGCAAGCACTGGATTTCGTGGTGTAGGAGCAGGAATTATTGCTGAACAGCAACTGGCAGAACTGGCAGAGAGAGGCAGTAGCAAGTGCTAGTATCAAAGAAAGAACACCTTATTAATCCAGTTTTAAACAAAACCAAACCCAGCTGAAAATTCAAGGGATAGTGGCCATCAGTGTATGCTGTTCCTTAGCCAGGCAAGGAAGCACACCCATTTTATGTAACCACATATCTCTGAAAGCTGTAAAGCTGTCAGACTGTAAAAAAGGGTGATAAACCAAAGTCCACCACATTACAAAGTACAGCTGGTACAAATGACGGTGAAGTGAGGACAAGGTTAAAGAATCCCAAAGGAAAACAAAAATAATTTACGTAAGCAAATACTTGGGATTTATAGGCATGAGTTGACTACCTTCTCTGCACAGAGAAGTAATAAAATTATTTTGTATTTCCATGCTGAGTTTGCCATAACCATGATTTGACTGAAATTTGATTACAGAAGTCCTGCAGGGACCCAGAACCCCAGAGCTCCTTTTCTTGCCATTTGGGTTTGGTGTCAACAAGCTATTATTTTCTGCTGTTAAAAGCCAAAGCACTTTTCACTCCTACAGCTCAGCCTAGTCAGACATCCCTGCTTCACTCCCAGGCAGGACCATGTTTGCCTCTAGGTCCCCATAGCCATGTGCCTCTCCAGCACAGTTTGGGCAGCTGGCATTTTGCTTGCACACACATCTGGTTTCTCAGCTAGTTTCTTTCTCTAGCTGTGTTTATTTCTGAAATAAACACAGCACTGCAAAAGTGAAAAGTCCTTTTAACACAGGTCTAAAATCAAGAAAAGGTGTAGAGGAGGATGTGACGTTTTCTCCTGTTTGATCCTAGAGAAGCTGTTGAGCCTTTTGGATCCAAGAATTGATGGTCTTTTGATTTAAGATATAAAGCATCAGGTGCTCCTGTTTGCAGAAGTAAAGGATGTAAACCAGATGTAAATCCACCTCAAGCATGTGCAGCTTGCAATAAAAGGTTAGAAACGCAAGTGTGCTGTGGGCTGTGCTGGGCCAGCCTTTACCTCTTGCCAGGGTGCAGCCCCAGTCCCTAGCTGACCTGCAGAAGACATTCCCCACAAACAACTCCAAGTGTCAAATTCTCATAGAGTCACCTCTGGTGACACTGGAGCCAGCAAAACCTGCCTGGCTGCAGCACGGGGAACATCTGCAGGATCAGCACCTGCCAACACACCACACGGATGCACACCATGCCAGTTGGAGCTGAAACAGCATCCTTTTCCAGTGAGGCTGAGCCTCATGACATGGCAAACAGTATTTGAGAAGAGCCTGGGTTTGTCTGAGACAACTTCTCTGCAGTGAGTGAGTTGTGGCAGTTGAGATTTAGTGCCTGCCAGGGCACCACAGCCAGAGTGATGTACACGGGCTCACTGTAGTCTCTGTGGTGGGAGTGTGATGGAGGAGAAACCCACCGAGGTAAACACGGGCAGATGTGGGGAGCGGGTGTGAGTTCATCCCTCCTCAGGCTTTTGGGCATGCTGAGGGCAGGGGAGGGCTGACAGTGGGTTTGCTCTGCTGCCAGGCCCCCTCAGCAGCTATTTTACATCACAGGAAGAGGAAGCTCACACTTCTTCAGATAGGGAAATGTCTGAAGAGGCTTTCAGACTTGAACGTGACAGGCAAAGGGTGTGTTATGGCTCCGTGGGTGCACACTTGGCTGCCTGTCACACAGGCTGCTTCCCGGCACACTGGGTGAAACATACACTCAGTTTTATAAGTGAAGAAATACAGTTCCCTGCAGTGAAACAAGTGTTCCCAAAAACAGCTTTCTGCAACACAGCTGGCACGAAACACCAATATTTTTTCCAGAGAATCTCTTTTACCAAAACTCTGCAAACTCAGCCACCACCCCAGGCCGGGCAAGTACAGCCAGGATGATGTCCAGGGCTGACCTCAAATCAGCCCTTAACCTGGGAACAACTTCCATGGACATCTGGCAGAGCTGCCACCATTAACTGAATCCTCCTTTTCTTCAGTGCAGTTTATTTAGTCCCATGGTCTCATGTGTGACTCGCATCATGTGTGAGTGAGCACACACATGTGAGTGCCTCTTCTTTTGCCCCATTAAAGCTACAGCTAAAAGATTTTCCCCGCAGAGATATAGTGGAATTTTACTTCATTCACAGCAAATACACTCAGTACCTGAGTGATAATGTGCATAAATAGTACATAAGTTGCATCTGATTATGATACACTTTTTTGTGTAGTTTCCATTAAGGGAATAACAGTGAACTGCTAATGCCCATATCAAACTGTGGGATGAGTGGATTTACAGTGCACTGGGTGAAGAACTGGCTGAAGGGCTGGGCTCAAAGGGTTGCAGCGAATGGGGCTACATCTGTCTGGTGGCTGGTCAGCACTGGTGCTCCTCGGGGCTCATTTCTAGGGCCAGTCCCATTTAGTGGACAGAACTGTTGGGGCTGTCTAGTTTGGAGAAAAAGAGGCTGAGGGGCAACCTCATTGCTCTCTACAACTTCCTGAGGAGGAGAAGTGGAGAGGGAGGTGCTAATCTCCCTGGGACCCAGTGATGGGATACATGGGAACAGTTCAAAGCTGCATCACCAGGGGAGGTCTAGACTGGACATTAGGAAAAATTTCTTTACCAAGAGGGTGGTCAAACCCTGGAACAGGCTTTGGAGAGGTGGCTGATGTCTCAGGACTGTGAGCATTCAAGAGGCATTTGGACAATGCCCTTAACAATGTGCTTTGACTTTTGGTCCCCCTGAAGTGGTCAAGCCATTGGACTAGATCTTCCTTGTAGGTCCTTCCCAACTGAGATAGGTCTGATCTGTTCTACTCTGTATTACAAGGAAATCTACAGAAAGTGTTGAAGATATTAAACACTGAATTTATGTATAAAGTAATTTGTCCTAAGTGCTTTATTCTTGAGACACACAACTGTATATTTAGAGAATTAAATAAGAGACTATCACAACCACCAGTAAGAAGTGTGTAATATACCCTCTGTTTTGGGAATTGCTGTGCCTTGCAACCAAGAGCCATGTTTTGTGTCCTTTGCCCAGCCAAGAAAGACATGCTCCACCCAGTAGCCACAGCAAGTCCCCAGTGTGTGCCAGCAGGGTGAGGACCTGGTCCCCACAGCAAGGACCAGCAGCCCCAGAGCGCCCCAGCACCAGCTGACCCCTGCCAGCTGCCTCCCCAGAAGTGTTACAGGGTTTTCTGGCAGGGGAGGAGAGCCCACATCCCATTGAGCCCTGTAGCAGGGCTGACTACTGGCCAAGCCACATCTCCAGTGCAATCCTGTTTGCTTACAGTGAGCCAGTCTCCCTTCTTTTCCTGGAGGGCAGTGGCTGGGTAGCATTTGGGCTTCTTTTCATGCCTTTTGCTTTGTAAAAAGGGCAGGAGGTCCTGTGGTAAGCCTCTGGGCTGTGTTGCCTGATATGTGGGGTCTCAGCATCATTTCAGGATCACCTTCCTTGGGCCATTGCCTCAGGAGAGGCCTCAGTGCAGCCTGACACCATGAGCTCACACCAGCACTGCCAGGAAATCCAGCTTCCTGCAAGGGAGCCCTAAAAATACCGGTCGGGCACCCAACACCTGCCAGTTTGTTTTTAGTCAGAGGCCCTGCGACACTCGGTTTCATCTGTTCTTTCCTGCCCTGTGACAATCCCTCATTCCACTGACTCATCTGAAGGTACATAATGCCCAAGTAACTTGGCACTCAGCAGGAAACCCTCTTCTCTGCTGTGGCTGATCAAAGGTAACCTTCAAGAATGCACCAGAAAAAACATCTGGTGCAGTTTTCCAACAAACCGTTGGTAACATTTATCAATCCAAAACCACCACTGGACTGGGATTATCATACTACATATTACTTCAGGGTGTCTAGTTATGTTTTCAGTAAAATAACAGTGGTTTGTTAATCAATAAAGATTAACAGGCTTAATCTATATTAATCTATAAAGAGATTTAGGGCACTATAATGGCACAGGCACGCTTGGAGACGCCCATTTAGCTTCTTTGTTATAAACACACTTTTGCTTGTCTTTTCCCTTTCTTTCTTTTTTAGGACAAATGAAATAGATCAGATTAATAAATCAGTGCCTAAATCTCCATCCCAGGAGAAACAAGGAGATCTTCTGATTGCCTTGCTACAATAAATTGTTCTCTATGAAATTTTTTTTAAAATCTCATAGTAATTTCCTTTTCCTAAAGTCTAAATGTTTAAACATCAAAATGTTTAAAGAGTATATCACCTAGAGCAATCAAAAGAAAACTCATTATGAAATATAATAACAAGACTTTGGGGCTACTGTAGCACCTTGAGTGAAATCAGAGTTGGAAAGGCTGTGTCCCTTGTGTTTGCCCATCTCCAGCCTTGTGCATCCTGGAGAAACAAGTCTTCCTCTTACACAGCTGAAGTCACCCACAAAAATATCCCTTAAGCTTTAACCTGGGGAGGAGCATGTGGCCCCCTCCAACATTATTGCTGGTAGTAGAAAAGGGGAGAAAGGAAAAAGGGATTAGATGAGAAACCAATCCTTACCAGTGGGGGAAGAAAATCAGCATGCATAAAAATATCTACTACAGTTTCTTTGCAGGATTTCACTGTGCCCTTTTCAAACCACAGTGAACACTTTTGCTCTCTCTTGCTTTGATGTTTCTTTTTTCCTTTTGTCCTCATCCCCACACTCACCACGGAGGGAAGGTCAGGTCTGAAGACCTTACCTGGCCAAGGGTACCAGCACGTATGTCCCACTAGTCAGGACAGCTGTCCCTTGAAACTGCCCTCACATGAGCAGGAAACTGAACCCTAGAAAAACAAACGCAACGCCAACCTCTTCATAAATAAACACTCATAACCTTCCAATATGTCCCTGTTATGCAAGGCATGCTGTAACACCCTTTCAGGGCTGCTGGTCGCCAGAAGTGCTGCAAAGCTGCTGTTGCCAGGCTTTTAGGGACAGGCACCTGGATCTGCAGCCTCTCCCACGAGGCAGGAGAGGCCGCTGCTGGGGAGACAACCTGTGCATACCCACGTCGGCACTGCGCGATGTCCCACGGCCCCACACATCATGTCTGTAGGAATAAGGGCTCTGGGAGCACCAGGAGTCCTCCAGACGTGCTGCTGCAGAGCTGAGGTCCCCTGTACCTCAGGTCCCCCTCACCTCAGGTGAGGCCATGTGGCCAGCACAGCCACCACCACTAAAAATTAACCCAGCTCAAAACCCTGATGTTTAAAATAAATTACATTTTAAAAAAGACTGAGCTTATTGTTCTCCAGCTTTGAAAAGTGGAAATACTGTCCCAAAATCAGTGATGAAAGCTGCTACCTTACATGAGAAGGAGCTTGAGGAATCTCTATATGAGAAACCTTGCAAGCAGGAATGATGAGGTGTCAGAATTCCTTAAGAAAATTACTGAGGTGAGAGAAAAATGTAGGGAAGACCTCAGCAGGATCCCCAGGCCAGGGAGGTGCTCTGGGCAAAGCCAGGAAAGTCCACCAGAGAGAGGGATCACAAATGCAGCAAAAGGAGAAAGCTGAGAGGAAGCAAGTTGGTGCAGAGAATTAAGTCAATGATCAAGTATGAAAACATCACAGGATCTTCTGCCTTGGGACCCCAGCACTCAGTTGCTGCAGACATGAGCAGAAAGAGTCCCACTTTTCCAGTTGGGAGAGATGGTGCTGAGCTCTCCCATGCTCCAGAAGCATCCCTCTGGGGCTGGCAGGTGAGCCAGACGGGTCACTCGATGCTCCTCAGCCTTGCTGCAGGCAGAGCTGTTTTTCAGCTGCAGGCAAAGAGGGGAGAACTCCTGCGCAGATAAAACTGCTCCCCTTATACCTTTCACTCCACAAGGAAAACACAAACATACAGGAAGTCCTGCAGGATTACTAATTAAAATTACCACTTCACACCTCCTTAGGAGTTATGATTTTATTTGTGGCAGTTTACTTGCAACTGATGGCTATGAGTTTATTCATAGTAGTGCCCTTTCAGGATAAAAATTGCGCTTCGAGCACAGCACAGCACGTTATTAGCTCAGAGACTTGTGGCCTGAGGTATGTAATGAGTTCTGCACATCTGTGTTGCACTTCACCCTTACCTACTGGGAGTCTAAAATCATCTGGCTTTTTTGCACACATAGTTCAGTTACTTTTGGGCGTGAGTCACTCTGGGCTGACTAGCCCAGGCTGAGGGTGCTTTTACACCACTGCTCCTCTACCATTCCTCAAGAAGAGACTCCCTTTAGCGGGCTACCCTCATCTGCAAATAGGGCAATGGTGTACAAACAATAATGCTGAAAAGCAACTGGTAAATATCTGGCTTTTTAAAGAGTTCGAGAAGGGTCACGGTAGTAAAAGAGGATGCACTCACATTTATATTACCTCTTTTTTCCACAAGCTAAGCCTTCTTCCCCTTTACTGTTTTCTTCTTGGTCAAAACACAGTTGCTGATTTTAGCAGCTGTGTATCTTGCTCTCCTGTACAAGGAGAGATCGTCCTGATCTTACTCCATCGAGGCAAAAGTACAGCCAAAGGTTATTTGACCCCAGGGACGTGTGCTTGTACAGTTGGATGCTGTGCAAAAGCTGCTAAATGGCAGAGGACTCCAATATTATGTATGAACTGGCTTGCTTTCCCACTTGGCAGGGATGGGGGGAGTGCACATTTGATGCAGTGCACATTTCCTTCTTTCTTCCTTCAGCCAATAACAGCTCATCCCTTTTACTGTCAGATGAACTCGAGTACAGGAGGGATAAACACAGCAGGCCGTGCCTCACTGCTCTCCCACTGAACCACAGACAGGACAGTAAGCCCTTTGCTCCTATTAGAAGCTGAGTTTTCTCCAGCATCTCCACTCAGTTGAGCGCACGACGGGCAGTGCTGAGCCCCGAGCCTGCCCCGGCGAGGCTTCTCCTCCGCTCCGCGCGGCACCGCGCCGGGGGCCCAGGCTGACTCACTCCCAGATCCCGATGCCATTCCTCATCTCTGGCAGGATATGGAAAATGTGTCAAGCCTGGCACACGATAGTAAACATATTCCTTTGGGCTGGCTCTGGTGCTTTCACCAGCCCGTTTCAGTTTAGGCAGTTTGTAAACGATGCTGTTAAGACAGACGATCAAAACCCCACTGGTGCGGCTCCTCAGAAAATGCAAAGACGACTTGCAGAGCGCGGCGCTGAATTACAAAACTGTTAAATTACAAAACTCTTTTTTTTTGTCCGACGCCGAAGTATCAGCGCAGCGCTTTGAACGGAGGTTACCTTTATGATTCACGGCATGAATGAGCGCTTAGTGTGCGCATACAAGAGCCCTGTACGAATCAGGAAATGGCTCTTTCAGGTCTCCTGACAAAAGGAAGTGAGTCTGAGGCTTGCTAAATTTACAAAGAGGACGTTGGTGAACTTAATCTGGGGCAGGGGATGGGGGGAAGGGAAGAATCCCATTTTCTGTACACAATTTTTAAAACAGCAAAAAAGAAATTAAAGGGGCTAAAACTGCGGTGGTGAGGGCTCTCTCCACAGCTGCCTGCCTATGATCCTTAGCTGGTACGTGCATACAGCCACGAAGACTCTTCTGGCTTCATGCTTCAGTGTTTCCCCCACCGCTGGGACAGCTTTCCTACATCCCTGAGGTAAAGCTGAGTTGGCAAGGAGGGAGCATCATCGCACACCTCTGCTCGAGGCATTTCCCCCCCTCCTCCCCCTGCAGAGCCAGCTGCCCGCGGAACGGGGGCACGGCAGGGCTCCTCAGCACTCCCTGCCAAGTGCTGGATGCGGCTCACTTTCAGTTCAAAGACACTGATTACTCCTCGAGGGCACGGGTGCTGCGCCCTGCAGTTGAGCGAAGGTACTTCAGGTGAAGACATGGAAGATTCAGGTGGAGTGGGACACGGAACAGCTGATTTTGGAAGGTTTTGGTACGGGATGTGATATGTGATATGGTCCTGTGGCCTTCACACCGTAACGGCCAAGGCAGGCAGAAATTCTCTTTATCCAGGCATGCAGTGGCTGAACTCACTTCTACCTTAAAATGCACACTAAGCAAGCCCGTGAAGCAAGATGAGGGGCTGTCACGCAGCCCTCCAGTGCTCGTCTGCACAGCCCTGTGGGCCACCTTCCTCAGGTAGGACTGATGGACCCAGGTTGAGAAAGAACAGCAGCAACAGCCTTCCTGACACAGCATCTGTCCCCTCAGCCAGAAAGTGTGTAGCTCGTGACCCATCTTGTTACTTCATGGGCTGCCTCAGGAGCTTCAGGTTAGCATTGATGAGCAAGATTCAGACACTCAGACTTCATATAAAGCAATCCTTTAGCTTTAGTCCAATTAAATTCTAGAGTCTTGTGAGGGTTTCTATTCACACTACAAAAAAAAGAGAAGTTCCCTGACCAGGCTGTCCCATTGCCCCAACTGCTCTGCTTTCATGGTGGGTACAAAGATTCTGGCATCACGACTGAGCACAGCTCAGGCTGCAGCAAGGCTATTCCCAGGCACACAGAAGCAAGTCAACTGGGATCTGTCTTCCTCTCTCCAGAAGATCCAGCAAAGCTTACCCATAAGAGGATCATGCCTCCATAACTGGGCATGGTGATGAGCATTGCATCCCATTGACCTGCCACAGCTGGACACAGCCCAGATGGACACTGACTTGCTTTGTGTGTTAGTTGGCAGATTTAGACCCTTAAATGCAGAGCCTGACAGCTTAGTTTGGTGCAGGCATTGTAGTCCCATTTCCCATGCAGAAAGGCACTTTTAGAGAAAGAAGACTGGTAATCAGCTGAGAGACATCCTCAGCCCACCTGTGAATTCACCATCTTTCAACACCAATGCAATGGCTACCAGTAAAACCAGCTTGAAAACGTGGCAAAAGAAACTGGAGGAACCCATGAACTTCAAGACAAGATGAAAGTCCAGATCAGATTTTGGTCTTTAACCAGAGATAGCTAGGGATGAACTTCACCGACATGATATAGGAGAAAACAGCACAATTGCATCAATATACCAACATTTCTTCCAGAGGGACTCTGAGAAAGCTGCCAGCTCTGGTCAATTTAAGAACCATCCACAGTCAGAAAACACAAGAATCAGCTAATGGTACAGACTTAAGAGGACAGGTGGTTGTTGCACAATTAGAAACACATTTTTTCTGCCAAAACAACTTCTGCTTTGTAGTTATGATATTGTTATCACAGGTTTTCCCTGTAAACAAGAAGCTTTTGTACCTGTCAAAACCACTCCACAGTGGGGCTGACCCAGCCAGCTGCCAGGCCATCCAGGTGCAATAGCCAATGCTGCTTTGAGATGCCGCATCCAGGAAGGTCCAGCAGGAAGCCACACTGGTCTCCCCAGCAAGCCTGAAGAGCCAAAATGCTCTTTGTCAATAGCAGTTTATTATGATGAAACTGGCTTTAGAAGTAACTCAGAATTGATAGGAAGGTACAGAAATAACAAAACGGAAAAAAAGGGAAAAAGAAACACATGCAGCAGTTTATATTCATCCTGAAGTAAATATGCTTACACGGAGGTTTTTCTGCCAGGGCTAATAAACAGAGCAACAGCAATTCCCTTTATCTCCCAGGCCACTGTTTTCTATAGGAGTAAAACAGAATTCCCTCCTCATCAATCCTGCTCTTTATTGCAGTGCAGCAATAGGTCTCCTTGAAGGTGACAGATGCAATGACAAATGCTCCAGCACATTTTAGTTACAACCCCCGATAATAAGTCTGTGTCTGGGGCCTCCTGCAGCTGGAGCACAGAGTCTAAAACAGGATCTTGCAAGGAACACTTGTGGCAAAATCCTGTGTTTTTATTCAAGGCTGGAAGATTGTGCCTATTTACCTAATAGGTAATCCCACTAACAGGATTACTCCAGCTTGGTGATGTTCCTTCTAGCAAAAGGAGAGGCTACACTGTGCACTTTCACTCGACTAACATGCTGCCTACATGAATTGTGATCTCAACATAGGGCAAAACCAACGACCTCCAGTTCTACAACTTCCACAAGCTGCAGATTAAAGATAATGGTTTTTTTGAGAGAGCACTACAACCTTGCCCCAACGTATCTGCCAGCAGCCACTGCAGCAGAGGATGCTGAGATGACAACACTATTTAAGCTGCACAGACTCTGGTTATCAAGCCAAAGAGCCTTCAACTGGAAGGGTGACCAAACTGTTGACATGAAGCTTGGCTGGGGAATACACCATTTTTAGCTTACATTTACCCACAGGCAAAGTCTGGCAAGAGATAACACATGCATGCACAATTTAGTTCCACGTAGCTGTGCATGTGTGCATACATACAAATATATTTTTATATATATATATATATATATATATCTACAGTGGTTGACTGCTCTCCTGTTCCTCATTAGGAAAGCCTGTGCCAAGAGAGCTGAATGTTCACAATCTCTCTGCAATTTCCTGCAGTTGAAAAAAACAGAAGATGTAAGGAAAGGATTTCAGCTAAGGCTGTCTTGCTCACATTTTGGAACTATTTCCTTGTCCTGTGTGTATGCAGGTGCTTGAAGGCAGTCATTTCCTGTTAGATAAAAGCATTCTGGTTTGATGTCAATCACTTGGGACATTTGTAAGCAATAGTGTAAATATGCAGTATGAAGAGGTGAACAAATGAAAAGCATTTAAGTGATGTTTATTTAACCCAGTATTTTTTAAACATGCACACACACACATATGTAAACAAATAAAGAATTAAAGCTGTTTCATTTGAATGAAACAAATTGGACTTTGAGGCAGTAAAAAGAAACAGAACAGCTAACAACTGCATCAAAAATAAGAATTAGAGAAGCACTTCTTGGTGGAGTCTAGGGGTGAAAATACCTGAATTACCAAGTAATCATGTTCTTAAATGCCAATGTGGTATATGCCAAATATTACTGAAAAAAATACAGCATCTCAAGCTGTATTCCTAATTTCCTGGTAATCATCCTCTATATGATATGTGAATGCATAAGTGAAGAACTACCTTCAATGGAAGAAACAAATCTATGCTTTTATGGCAGGAGTGGTGTGACAGAGCAGTTACAGCTATGATTGATATTTCCCAAGTTTCCTTTCCACTACTGACAAAAACACTACTTTGATCCTCCCAAGCATGCTTGAACCATGTTGGCAAGTTTAAAGTAAAAATAAAACCACACACACATACCTCCCAAACCCCTTGCAAGAACTCTGCTCCCTTTGCTATATCAACATACATCTTTACCAGCCTAAAACAGTCATAAAAACATGCACTGAACATGTTGGGAGACACTGTTTTTCTGCCTGAGGCAACCACATGCCTTATGCCTCTATTAAAAAAGAGTTGGCCCATTTTATAATGCCCACATAGACTGGCATTCACATTGCCAAGGTCTGTTTGTTTTTCTCTAAAAGTTTATGGAATATGCTCAGCTGGAATATCTAACCATGCAATAACAAAGATGTTTAAAATAATTTTGAATATGATTTACTTTGTATTTTCCTCCCTGCTCTTTTTAGAAAGTTAACGTATCATACAAGCACATATCTCATTTCATCCTTCCCCCATTCCTCATATTCACTGTTTAATTAAGGAGCATTTAAGACTCACCAACACAGCTTTAAATGCTCTGAGCTACTTGGATTACAGTAACTTGTGAAGCATCATGCCCCAAAAGAGAGACTCATGGAAATGGCAACAAATGATGAAAGGGTTTTATTGTGCAAAGATTTCAAAATGCTGGAAATCCTTTTGTATTTCTCTTCGCTTCGCTTTTTCCTCCCCTCCCCTGGCTGGGAATAAGGAAACAGCCAAGTTATTCTATAGCTGGTTCCCACCACCACAACATTCTGGTTCCCATTGTGCTGTGCATTCAAACAAAAACAAGAACAAACATTAACAGCTCGATTCCCATCCATCTACGAGACAGGAACTCACAGATGCTTCATTATATACCTCCTGCTGGCACTGATGAGGCAGAAGACTCGTATAGAAAGGAGGGGGAGACTCCAACAAAACACAAGAGTCATTGTAATTGTTCCCATTCCTAATTCTATGAGCCCATGTCAGCCAAAACATCATGCTACTTCCAGCTTCCCCTCACTGGTAAAAAAATACAGGCACTGTCAACAACATCTCTAGAACCTTCCACAGATTGTGCAAACATCGCATCCAAGACTTTAAAGAAGTTAGGAGGAGGGAAAAAACTGGACCATTTTGTGTATCTGGAATTTTATTTTATATATAAATAATAAGAGACTCAGGGATTTAGAGACTTGCTACTTGCAATGTTGATCCTGCAATGGGACAAGCATGGGCAGACTTCAGTCCCACTGCAGAACGGAGGACGAGGTCTCCAGACTGACCCAAACCACGTAATGTCCTTTCACAGAATCCATACCAGAAGCCTGAGCAGCACACAGTCAGACTGTCCCAAGGCAGAAGGTAGATTAGTCACATTCAAAATGGATTCAGATGGGTTTTCATCTTTTTCTTGGGAAATTGTTGCTTATATCTATATTTTTCTTCACCTATAGCCAAAGAAAGGGGACAGAGGTCATGGGGGAGAGGAAAGGAGGGACAAAGCAGAATTAAATACCACAGGCCTTTTCTTTCCAATGTCAAAGTGACATTAAAACTTTTTTCCTTTGATGTGGCAACTTGATCAAAATCTTTTTGAGAAACATTCTCAATACCAACTCAGTTGCAGTAGAGATATTTAACTCTTCATATTACTGACATTAGAGCACTAATGATCATGTCTGTTCTAGAGAACTCGATTCCCATAGTTGACCTATGTGGAAATACAAAAGGGAAAGAACACTTTATAGCAAACAAACACCAGCTGGAATCTGGTGTAACTAACCAACTTTCTCAAAAAGAATTCTTTTAAATTCTCATCAAATGCATGTTTTCCTAATCTTACTTACACTGGTGCAAGACCAGGGTAATTTAACTCAAAGAAATGGAATCACATAAATATGGAACTGGAACAGAGTGAAAATGGGATATGCTATCTTCAAGAAAAAATACAAAAACCCCCTCACTGGGGGGTTCACAGCTGGATAAAATTACAGCTTGCTTCTTCCACGATGGGATGTGGTTTGAGCTGAAGTTTATGTATAATTATTGATGACAAACTATAACAAAGGAGGTGCAATGGTGCTGGGTTTTGGAATGGAGAAACACATTGCTGTCTCTGGCCCAAAGTGTTTTTGTCCTTGGCTGACCATTTACACTTCAGAGACCCATGCTGTGGCAAATCATCGAGGACATGAGATTGTCTTTATTCTAGTAACCACATTCAACTAGGAATATTACCAACAGTTGAAAATACAGTGAGACTTTCAGGACTGATCTCATTCAGAACAACAAAAAAAAAGTGTCTTTTCAAAGACCAGAGCCATGCTCTCCAACCTTTGGGAACACACAAATCCAACAAAACATCTGGACTTGGGTATGGAGTTGAATAACTGGATATAAGTAACAAATCACCACCCCCGCAGAACAGCTGAAATTGATACTGAATTGAACTTTCACCAATTTATTGCCTGAGGTCAAAAATTTATCAGTTTCCTTTATACATCTCCTCCAGAAGCCATATGTGGTGAAGCACGTAGGTCTCAAAACCAGCACCATCCAGATACTTCAAGCACCTGAGCAATTTATCTTCACTGTCTTAAAACTTTCCCCAAACAAAGAAAACGTGCCTGAAGCAAAAAGCTGACATTTCAAAAAGTGAATAAAGGCCTAACAGAAATGATATTCATAGTAAGGAATGCTAAAAGAAAATAACAGCTATTTATGGATTTCTGCTTGTGGTGAACCTTGATATTTGTACAGTGTGTCAAACAAAAGTTCAATTTTCCTGGCTTTTTATCGTTTAGTTGTTCTGTCCTAGTTGACAATAAGCACAATAATATTTCAGTGAATTGTAGAGAGGCTTTTGTTCCTCTTGGTTCTCCTGGGTATCTTTAAGCAAAAAAAAATAAAGAAAATTCTTCCTATTATTTTTCAATTTTTATTTCACATGAATATTTTACAAAATACTTAGAAAACATGTATTCTTAAAGACTTTATATTCAAATGTCTGAAGGAAAAACTAACGTGCTCAGTACATCAGCCAGTCAACACACCTCTTTGCCCTTGTGAGAGGTAGCTATAGCCATTAAAAATACATTAAGGGAAAAAACATCAAAAATAATTTTGCTTTTAAAGGTTGCTGTGTAACAGTGAAACGCTGTTGCTCAGCAGATGTGTGCATTCCACCACACCTGCAAACATATGTGACTGGTGGTAAAGCATGGAAGAAAAAAACTGGTGCAGTGTGCTAAATCTGGGCCCTACTTACACAGTTGGCAGTAAGGGAAAAAACCCAGAATTTTTGTACTAAATGGGACACTGCATAGAAAAATAATGAGTCCAAACAATCCCAGGATCATTTTCTGATGAAAAATCAGTTTTTAACATGATGTAAAAATAATACAGGGCAAAGACAAGCAAGTAAAAAACATGTTCATAAAAGATACCCTTTATCAACTGATAACAGAGCAGACATTATCTGACATTCTGTACTAAATGATGTCAGATAATGTCCATTATAATTATTAATAATTAGCCTCAAATACAGAGTAATTTTTGTACTATGAAACTGAACCATCTTGAAAAAGTTGAGAGGATGTTTTTGTTTTGCTTTTCTAGAAACTGTAACCACAGGACTTGCTTGCGTTTAGAAAGCAGCCCCGAGGCCAAGTCAGAAACAGAATGGGTGTCTCAAGTTTCTGCCTTGGAGAACTGGGAAATGCTGCCTCCATTTTCTCCATCATTTATTCCCAACTGATGAAACATCTCATTTGAGAAGTGCATTAACATGAAAGGTCAGGCACATCGTTGACTGTTACAGGCTGTAAGACAACACTGTACCCTGGCACTGACAAATCTTTAGAGAAAACTTATCAGCAGGGAAGAGGTTTCTTTTCCCTCCTTCATACTTGTACAAATGTGACATAGAAGACAAAAAGGTTTTTGGCATGCGAGGAAGAAATAGGAAAGAAAAAAATAAAAAGACCAAAACCAACTAACAATATAATCACAAGGCCTTGCTCAATTAACTCAGAACCCTTCCAGTATATTTATTTTGTATGCTCTGAAGACAAAGAATTGAAATTCCTTAACTTAAATAGTGTTAAGGAGCATGCATATTCTTGACAAATGTTAAAAGAAATAAAGTTATCTGTCCCCTCCTTTCCTCATCAGTATGAAGAACATAAGTCAAACTTGCAAATGTTCAGCTTTTCCTGGTTACTTTGCCACTGTAGCCACAAACTATTATCAGTCTTTATCCTTTACCTGTCTGATGCCAGGTGATGTAGTGTTTTACTTCTGGGCTCGCTCTTTATTTGAAGCAGCATGGACTTCCAGGGGCTTGTCACCAACTGCATCACCCTTGGGGAGTGAAAAATGTGCACAAAATTTCAATTGAGGCAGTCCACAATTAATGTTTTTGCTGGAACAGAAACCCTCTTAAAAGCTGAAACAAAAATGTCTTGCAAATCAAGTGGTGGTTGATGAGACTAATTCAGTATAATACACTCAAATATGATCTCTCAAACACTTTCTGGACTTTGGTCTTCCTGCAGTTAGCTGAGCAATTAGAGGATCTGAGAGAAGTAGTAGTTCAACTGAAGCGCTTTAATTGACTCATTTTGCCTGCACTAATAACAGAGGATGAATACCCACAGATTAGTTGTTATTTTGCATTCTTTGAATTCTGTGTGGATTTATACAATAGGTCTCTTTTAGCACATATTCTTTGAGTGAGTGTTCTCACACTTTCCCCAAAATAAATGATAGAAATCAAAGAACGAAGAGAAGCTTGTTACAGTGTCCGGTCCATCTATTTGCCAAGATGCTACAACAAACAGGCATTTGATTATAGTTTTAAATACATATCAATAAAAAAAAATACTTAGAGGCCACACACGGCTTGGGGACTGAACCACACGACATACAAGGACAGGCTGAGATGTGGATCTGTTCAGCCTGGTGAAGACCAGACAAAGGGGGAACCTAATTCCTATCCACAGTTCTTAATGGGCATTTACATATTTGGAAAAGCTAGGTTCTTCTCAGAGGTTCACACCAAAACGACACGGAGAAAAGGACAGAGGAGCATGGAAAATTTTTCTTAGATCTAAAGGGCAAAAAATTATAAACGTATCACATGACTGATCACTGGACCAGGTTTTCTAGAGAACTTTCTAAATCTCCACCCTTGGAAATATTCAGTACAAGGCCTGAGCCACCAAATCTAACTTTGAAGCTCTCTCTGCTTTGAATGGGGGGTGGCTGGGTGAAATGATCAGAGTCGGCACCCAGCCTCAATTGCTCTTTAATTCTACACATGAAAATGGCATTTCCTTTTTATTCTAGAAAGACATTTTTACCAATATGATTTAAATAAGGAGATGATTGGTGACAGCCAACATGGCTTCACTAATGGCAAAGTGTGCCTGACAAAGTTGGTGGCCTTCTATGACATTTACAGTGGTGGTGGATGAGGGAAGAGTGACTGATGCCATCTACCTTGTGCAAAGCATTTGACACTGTCTCGCACAATATCCTTGTTTCTAAACTGGAGAGACATGGATATGACAGATTATCCACTCCGTGGATAAGGAACTGGCTGGATGGTCACACTCAAAGAGTGGCCGTCAACAATTTGATGTCCGAGCAGAGACCAGTGACGAGTGGCATCCTCAGGGGTCAGTGTTGGGACTGGCTCTGTCTTACATTTCTGTCAGCAACATGGGCAGTGGGACTGAATCCACCCCCAGGAAGTTTGCTGACACCACCACGCTGTGTGGTGCAGTCAACGTGCTGGAGGAAAGGGACCTGGACAGTGATAGAACCAGGGGAAATGGCTTTAAACTGAAAGAGGGCAGGTTTAGACTTGATATAAGGAAGAAATTCTTTACTGTGAGAGTGGTGAGGCTCTGGAACAGGTTGCCCAGGGAAGTTGTGGATGTCCCATCCCTGAAAGTGTTCAAGGTCAGGCTGGATAGGGCTCTGAGCAACCTGGTCTAGTGAAAGGTGTCCCTGCCCATGGCGGTGGGGTTGGAACGAGATGATCTTTAAGGTCCCTTCCAACCCAAACCATTCAGTTATTCTATAATTCTAAATGTGATGGAAAATGTAACAAAAGAAGCCAGAATAGACTGGAAAACATTTCACAGGATGGGGCAAATTTATACATTACAAACTAAACACAATAAGGCACCAAGTCTATGAGACGCTGCATATTCTGTGCTGGAGATATGGACTCAATATATCAAGATTCAATTATGAAGATAATTCTTAACTTTCTTATTCAAAAAATGCCTAGCAAGACCTTTGAAAAGTGATTCTTTCAAAAACCCATTTTGTTTTGATTGCTACTCTGGGTATTTCACAGTACAGGAAATCACAGCCACAAACCACACCCATTTCAAAATAATGGTCTATTCTGTAATTTTCCTGTACAGGAACTTTTAAGTTATGACGTTTTATTACAATTTATAATGAATAATCTGACTAACGATGCCTCACCTTAGGGTTTACTCAATCCTGAACAAATGAACTAAAAATAGGTTGTTCACAGAGAGGTCTGTATTTTTCCGGTTGCCTGTTTTAACTTGTAAAAAGCAATTATCGTCTAGGTAAGATTATTTTTTATTTTTTTTTTTAGTGTTCTGAAAAAGGAAAAAAATCCAAAGCAACACACACACATACACAAGAAAACAGGGGGCTTGCTAAGTTCCTTTGTTTCTGTGAGCTCAACAGATCTCAATACAGGGCTTGCCTTCACTAGATCTATTAAGCCTGAGTTATTTAATTCAGCCAATCCACTGCTAAACTGTCATTTCTCACAAAAATTCATTTGCTGAATTAGCAACTAAGAAGTACTTTTAACTCCATCCACTGCATATGCCCACTATGTCAAAATGAGCCTGAGTGAGACTGCTCAAGCAGTAATATGGGTTAGCCAGAAAAGGACATCCTTTGAGCTGGCACAGGAAATACACACACATAATTTTACAAAAAAGTGCCAGCCAAAGTCCTCTAGTCACACTCAAAACCAAATCAGAAGCAAAAAATGTGTTTAGATCCATGACCTAGAAGACAGACCTCCTCTGTGCCATGATTCCCTCTCATAATTAGAAGCAGGCACATATTCAAGACAGTCTTTCTACTTTCTGGCTCAACACAACCACTCCATAACAAATCTGGGTGGCCAGAGGAGTTCACACATCAGAGCTCTATCCTGCAGTAAAAGGAGAAATATTTTCCCTTCTTATGCTTCTGACGGTTTTAATCGAAAAGTGACTGACAAGAAATCTCCATAACACATTCATTATAGTGTTCAATACATTGGGATTCCATAGGATTAAAAAAAAAATCATTATCTGAAACTGAAAATGATACAACTACCATTTTCACATTACACAATGCTTTTTGTATGGTTTCAGTACGAGTGATTAAAAGACACCCTGACTTAGCTCACAGTATCTAACATTGAGACCTTAATTTTAAACAACTTCAAAAAAACCCACAATGATTTATCTGAAAATTTTCCTTCCATGCAAAGAAAAACACCCCAAAGCAAACCAGCTTAATGTCAAAACCCCCTGTGCCTTTTTCCCTCACAGCCAAGCCAGGTGCAGAAGTTGGTTTCTGTTGCTACCTCTGAAGAAGTTTTGCAGGTGGCCAGGCCTTTTTACACTGGCACCTATTCTTAGAAATTATAACTTCAAAGGTAGGTATACATCTCTCAGGCTTATGAGAACTCTTGAAAGGGAGAGTCTGGCCACCAGAAAAAAAAACAGCAGCTGCAAAAGAAAAACATAGGCTCACCTGGGCTCACAGATTAATAATTTATTTTTTTCTTCTGTCCTCCTTTGTTTGCAATGTATTGCTTAGAATAAAGAGAACATCACTATTCATCTTCCCCCAGTCAATCAATTACTCATTTTTCTTTTCTTTAAGTTAAGCTTGAACTTAACTCTCACAGAAATATGAGGTACTTTCAAAAAAGTTGCCCTTAAAAAACCCAAATTTTTGCAGAGTAGATTCTGTCTTTCCCACCTCTAATGCATCTAAATTCCCCTCTGCCCATACTAAGGATCAATTCCAAAAGAAGTAATATTTTTTACAAGTTTTATACTCTTGTTGTTCTTACTACCAAACAATAAAAGGAGGACATCTAACAGGAAACAGCATTTTCTGCCCAAAGTAGATGTTTATCTTTTAGTTCAGGTGACCAAACTTTTGCTTGTCTGTTCAGAAGCTTGTCTGTTCTGAAGACAAGCCCTTACAAGCATTTTCTGTAGAAAGAAGCTCTCTCAGCTGCTTATGCTGTGTTTGAAAAGACGATCAAAACAGAAGTAACTTAAAAACTCTCTTGAAACTCAATTTAAGGTTTGCTATGGTCACAATTCATAATGCTGATGTTAGAGCTCCCCAGTCAAAACACTGACACCACAGCTTTCCTCAGAGCTTTCAGGTGAGGAAGGTTCAGGTCCACAACTTCCCTGATGTTTGTTCTGAGCAAGTGCAGGAAACCAGCACCCAAAGCTGAGCCCTCTTTACACCTGGAAGCGCTCTGTAACCAGCTAGCACTTAAAAAAATACCCAGAGATAGTAACAGAGATAAATTTTTAATATTTATATCTTTTACACATGTAATAAAAACACATATAGGTTAAAAATTATATATATTATATATTAGTGTTGCTAAATCACTGGTGGTGTCCATCAACAGACCAGACAGGAATGAAAACCAAATAATAAGGCCTAAGAATTTCTCTCAATCTCCAAAGCTGAAAGGGAAATTAGTTTTCTGTGAGATCTTACTTCTAGTTGGGCCAAAGTGGAAAAGAGCACATGCAAGAAGAAAGGAACAAGGGATGAAAAGAAGAGTGGTTTTAGAGCTCTAGTGGTGCTCTGGTTTTGAACAATTTCGCCATTTCAGTAAAAACAAGGGGTGCCCAATTCAGTGTTTTGGGAAGAAAGAGAATCCAGAATTGTTAAAAATACAGCAAAAGTCTTTGACTGGTATACAGACAAGACAAAGTGAGAACTAATCAAAGAAAATTGGGTTTGTATGTGCTTCAGTACATATTTTCTCACTGACTGGAACAAAACCTGGGTTTAAGTGACCTGATACCACAACACTGCCCTTGTCACTTCAGACAAAGTCATTACAGTATGAGAGCTCAAAACCTTACAGGACAATACAACAGTACAAATTATGGAAGTATTGAAATAGAGGCAGAAGAGGAAAGGCAAAAAGGCTGCATTTCATTAAAATAAACATCAAAATTAACTGACTGACAAGCAAGGCCCAATTGTTAGAAACTCACAGGTGGGATGTATTGAACTGTGGCTCTGAAATATTTATCTTTATGCAGTTTTCTGTAAATACATTAGAATATATTTGTATAGAAAACCACAGTCCTAAAAATTTATGCTGTTACACGAAATCCTCAAGCTGCTATGGTTCATCCATCCCTCTGACCTAAGCTATTAAAGCTGATAAACTCAGCCAGTATTGAATACAGACTGCTGGGGAGAGAAAAAAAGGGGGAAAGAAAAGCTGCAATTCACTGGCTTAACAGTTCAGGTTGTTCTGTACACACTGGAAGGGAAAAAGTGCAGAAGAAAAGAAATGTAGAAAAAGATGATCTTACATGAATTGTGATATTATTGGGCAGAACAGAGAGACCAGTTACTCACAAAGATTAGCTGAAGGTATGCAGAGAATTAGCCTTCATAACTTCAAAACCCCAGTAATGAAAGTCTGATGCCTAAAGCTACTCAAAATGGTTTCAAACACTTCATTCTAAAAAACTGCATAAAGGCATAAATTAGTACAATTTTCTATAAATTTTGCACACTAAGCTTAAGATAAACAAAGTTTCAGGGACATATCTTCCATTTTACTATCACTTCCCCCAAAGTGGTAATATAAATGCTAATACCAGTTCCACTGTTTTTTGTCAAATTACTTCTAGTGAGTAAAGATCACACCAGGAAGCAAAAGATTTTCAGAAGATAACCCTCTTAAAACACACCTGGGCCTCCCATCTAATGGTTACATTTCTCCTGCCATCTCGTCTGCCTTGGGGAAGAAGTAGAAAAGCTGCCCACTTTATATCAAGATAAAGAATATGGATGCTGAAAAACTACTCCCACTGTCCCTTATCAGGAAAACGTTTCGTCCTTCTGGAAATAAAAGTATGAACACTGATTTTTACTTATGGCACGTGTATCGTTTCAGCAGGGGGCTTTCATCCTGACATCCTGAAGAGCTCCATCCTTCAACAAGACAGTGTATTAAAAAACTTATCAGACTGACTTGCTGTATGGAGAGGCTGCAGCCACAGTATTTTGAAATGTAGCCACAGGAGGTCCTGGAATTCATCTTTCTTGGCAGAACTTAGAATTCAGTTGATATGACCTCAATTTGGCACAGGTTTTTGTTTCATAAAACCTTCAGAAAATAACATACCACACTTCTTTTAATGACATATTGCTGCACAAACATGAAGTTATGCACAGCTGTGGTACCTATGACTTATCAAACAAATTATGAGCAATGTAATAAATTAATAGAAGCCAAGAAGAGCCACCCATTGCTTGACTATTTGCAAGAATCCTTCGTGGAGCAACAGGAAAATGCTAGAGTAAATGTCACAAAAACAAAAAATAACATCTTTTGCTCTGGCATAGTTTCATGAAATGGGTTACATCTGCTGCAATAACAACTCAAGAATAACATTTAGGCTTGTCTTCATTAGTTAAGGAATTGTCATAGTTGAATCTAGTATGACAATAAGAAATATGTATACAAAAGCAACCAAAGTCTTCCACAGGGCTGTTAAATTAGGACAGAAGTCCCAGAATTTATCCTCGAATGCTTTGACAACTTAAGTACACGACAGTTAAAAGTATTTTCTTCCATGACATTTCTGTACCAGTAAAAACTCCAATAAAAATGGAACTTCAACAGAAATTCTTTTGCTGGAAAAGTTGATATTGATTTGGTGGATCTTATCATCTACATGAACAAAAATTACTTATTTTGCACTGATATAACCACACAGCACTAGAGACAGACTGAAAAGGTTTTTCCAGGGTAGATTTCACATCTCACAGCTCACATTAGGGACACACCAGTGCTTACATGTATAAAAATGGTATAGATTTTTATTAACTGTGACTGATCATATCCTTACAGAACATCACAATGCTATCTTAAAAAACAAACAACAAAACAACTCAAACAAAACTAACCTACCCCTACCCACCCAAATTCTCAACTATGTATTTTATATGGCTTCACCAGTGCAGACCAAAGGAAACTTCAGAGCAGACTTCTTCCATCAGAAACATATCTCAGCTCACATTCTAGTCAAAAACGTGACTTTTTACAACTGCTGCTCAGCTTCTCTACACACCAGGGAGACAATACCCTCCCTTCAACAACCTCAGAGGACAACATGCAGTACGGCTGTATGGCTCACTGGGAAGAGATCATCACAGTAAGTGAACATCTGAAACACTGGGAATTTCATCAAGTTGTTTCTGTTTCTTCATTAGAGTCACAAGATTTCTGCATCTTGTCTAATCCATCAAGTTAAATGGCAACAGTTAACACTAACAATATCTGAACAATGAGATGAATTTTAGGAGGACACCAAGCAATGGCACTTTGCTCCTTTGTGCATGTAACATGTGATAGCAATTAAGGAGTGTGATTTAAAGATTCTGCAAGGAGCAAGAGAAAGAAGTGTGTTTACTTAGTGGTCTCTGCAATTTTGCATGTAATTTGTTTTTCTGCTGAGATAGCAAGTGCTTGAATAAGCCTTATAATAAGATGAAAGCGTCAAAAGTTTTTGCCTTCCAATAACAACTACGTGTTTCCTTTTGAAAGGCTGAGACACAATAAAATGAAAAGCTCAGCTATTTTTTACTAATGCTGTCAGTTTGCCATGCTGAAATATTTTACCACTGCCCTTTTTCTTGAGATTCTTTCTGACAGCCTAGGTTTTAGGAAAGGTGCAGTACGATTAACTGACCTTTCTTTTTTCAAAGTGCATTTACTGAAGTGCCTTGGGCCAATACAAGATAAGCATCCACTGATGAAAGTCTCCACTTTCAGAAGACTCAGCAACTGCCAAGACACGTGAGCATTTCTCCAACCCAACTTGTTTGGAACTAATTCTACACCTAGACCTACCTAGAGAACTGGTCCCACATCTGCAGTCTATTTGAGTGCAACTGTTTTTCCAAAACATCTCTCTGCCAGTGGACATTTCCCTTACATCTTGGGCCTCAAGGCTAAAAATACCATGTTCTGGTCAGATAGGACTTCTGGTTTACAGCAACCCAGAAGCTGTACATCACTGTTACCCTGAACTGTTTCCAGCTGTGAGCTATGGCTCAAGCGGGGGGTCCAGAGCAGGAGACCAAGACTTTCTGCTGGTTCAAAGTTGTTTTTGAATCACCTGTTGGTTTTGCCAGGTTACATTAAACAACTACAATAAAAGATGGGAAGCAGCCTGCAGCTTGGGCAGCAGTTTGTACCTACAGAACAAGCATAGTTGCCTAGAAGTCAGGAATTAAAGTCGCAGTGAGTTTAGAAGTGAATTTAAAACCACAGAAGCTTTATGTTTCACACTTCAACTTTCATTTCTTTAAGCAGCAGTTAAAAAAAAATCCCTAAAAACCTTATAGGCTTTCTCTGGTACACATTTAACCACCTTGCACATTCTCCAGTCTCTCAGACACTGCTTCACTAAGCTATGTACATATATCTCCTAGAAGTCTGTTTGCCTACCCGTATCAGATTACACTAAAGAAAACTTACAAACAGCATTTCTGAAAGTTTTACTTGAAATAAGCTTAATATTTTTCCACAGCTTAGAAAGATAGAATGAAATATTTTTATCCAGAAATAAAAGCCAAGTCACAGTGGAAAAAACTCCACTATTATTTGTAAAATTTTTGTCTGAAAAGGTAGTGGTAAATTCAGAAATCAAGTTCCTCATACTTCTTACCTTATCACTTTTTTCCCCAGATTTCTTCTTCTTAGGATTATCCTTCCAAAGAGATTCTACAGCAATATATCCTTGAAGACTCCAATCATACAGCTGTGTGCCAGCAACCTTTGAAAAAGAAGTTTTTAGAAAGCATGAACTTAACAATCTGAAAAACATTACTTTGCTTCTTGTTTAAGTGGAAGAAGTTGAAAAACACAAGATGTTTAACTCTTTCTGTTCAAGCTCAGGGTGTACAGCATTAATAAACATCTTGAAAAAAGATGACACATGAGGAATAAGAAAAACCAACTATTTGAAGACTACCTGAAAATATATCTGTACAAAGAGGAGTGGAATGATGCTGCATGGAAGCAATTCTGGTTTTCATAGTATTTGACATTCGACAGAATTAACTTTTGCAAATCATTTCTTAATTTGACCATGCTCATTTTAAAGATCAAAAAAACCCACCCCTACTTAGTTTGTCACTATTTTGCAATTTTATGTTTTTATTGCTTTGGTCAAACAGCAGGAGTACCCCTTTATTTCTTTTTATTTGCTGTTTAGAACGTGCTGATAGATGGCTGTAATAAATAACCAGCTGTCAACTCTCAGAACACAGCTAGGAAAGACTGTGTGTGCTATATTACACCGTCAGGTACTTGATAACAGGAAAAATCCCTAAGTCTAATAAAAAGTATCCCTCGCCCCTTACGTGATATGGAACATTTTTATTGCAAGGCTCAGGTCTATACTCCCTTTCATATCACTATCAGTTTTCTTACAAATAAAGAACAGCAAAATGGACATTTTGCCCAACATAAACAGCTATTAAACTAAAAAGAACTTATGAACTCAATAAATTAGAAGGTATTGCCCTATCTCCTACAGCAGGCAAAGCTGGAAAACCCAAACTATGAGAACAGGGCAAGCGTAAATGTTTCTAAAACAGTTTTTTGATGTCTCTGAAAAAGTTTTCGAATTACATTTTTAAGTTTCTTCCAGTCTCCATCATTTCACTGCTCAGAGATTTCCTGAGCCAGAGGTGATTTCTATGTGTGTAACAATGCCCAAGGAATTTCTCTCCTATGAACTTTCTGCATGGGGTTCAAAGGGAAGTGCAGCTTTTTAGCATCTACAGCACCCTGTGCCAAGGGGTTCTACTGTGGGGCAGTTTGTCTGAACAAGATTGATTATACCAGTTATGTGCCACAGTGGTACAGGATGTGATTCTGGGCAGAGACCATGTTCTAAATTATTTAATAAATTTTAAAAAATATTTAATAAATAAAATAAAAAAAAACCCCAAACCCAAATCAGCAACTACATTTCCAAGTCACAACTAAAATCAAAATCTGGGCTGTTTTAAACACAAAGTAGCCTGTTTGTCACCATATTTGACAATTATAGCTGTACTTCGGTTTGAAACAAGTCTGTAGGATGCACTGGCTTTTCTCTAAAGTTCAAGGTGATAAATGTCATCGGAAAAAAGCACATCAACTGAACCAGCTAAATCTCTAAAATTGTTCAATTCAAACATTACAGGTACAGATAGTTATTTTCTTTTTCAGTATCAGGATTCTTCAACAAACCAGTTGGCTCATCTGAAAAGATGGTGTGATCCTTGTGCAAATCTCCCAGGACTGAAAAAAACCCACAATAAAAAAAAAAGGGTTTGTTTTTTTTTTTGTCTGCACTGTTACTGAGGACACAGCTATCAACATCAAATGAGAAAAAAGAACTATGTATAAGCTATTTTTTGTTTCTGCTTAAAAGTAGTCCATTAAAATACTTAAAAACACACTAAATGCCTAACAGTACAAACTTAAAAATACTGTTATGACAGGAGTCATATGACCAAGTGATTTATGAATTGCACAAAATGAGAAACTCCAGCCATTCATGTTGCTGGAGTGAAGTAGCTACATCACAAGGTACAGCAACCCAGACAGTTTACTCTGTCCCAAACAACCAATGTTTAAACACTGTGCACACCTGCCAAGAGTCAGGACCCGCACACACCTTCACAGTTCACATGGGTAGAAAAATATAGTTCCAGACAGACTGTAAGTGCAAGTGTCAAGGTCAACAGGAACACTTTTATACAGGACATTTTTATAACTACCAAATGTATCCTCTCATGAAGACAAGACGAGTCACACATTGGGCTTGTGTTGTGCACCTCCCATGGAGCAGCTGAAGAGGAAGCAGGTGAGTACTGCAGTTGCCACCACTATTCTTGGTAGTGGCACTTCCAACCATGAAAAGTAACAGGAACAATAACAAAACAAACAGTTCATTCAATTGTTCAGTCTTCATTCAAACATCTATACAAATAGTTCCTTTCAAAGAAGGACAAGTTGTTCCATTCAGTCTCCTGGAATCCTTAATTTCTGGAAGATGATTTCCAGCTTGTTTGTGTTAAATTACAACACGCTGAAATACCATCACTGTCCAGTGCAACACCGTAAGTTTGTATGCCAAATTTTGAACAAACAAGTTCAAAAGTCAGATGCAGGGGTTCTCAATAGGGACTCTGAAAGTTTGAAAGTCACTTTGGGCCACAAACAACACCCATACTGGGCACTACTGGGGTAGCATCAGTGGTCTCCAAGGCCCAATGTGCATGAAAACGAGCTTCCATATTTTAATTCCACATAGGACCATAATCATGCGGTATTGACTATGCTGTATGTTATACAGAATTACATACATACAGAATTATAATTAGCATTCTCTATCTACATTGCCTGCTGAGAAACTAAACTGGGAATGCACTGGTTTTTGTATATTGACACTGTTAACTAAGCAGTCATAGTGTCATTCTGCGAGCGTTCAGCAGTAAACATGGATCAACAACCCCAACTCCTTCTTTTCAACCCACAGTTTCTGGAATCATGTCATGCTCCCAGCTGTGCCAGTACAGCTGTTTATGCCTTGTGGACTGAACTGGGCAAGGTATAGCTTCAAAGGACATAGAAATAATGTGCTTTGTTGTCAAAGAAACAAAACTTGCATATTAGGAAGTTTTTTTTTCCTTTCAAGAAGAAGGAAAGCATAACAAACAGTACTTTAGGAAATTTAAAAGATTCTAACAACAAGGAACAAAATTTAATTCTAATGACAGAGTGATTTAAGTAACTACATAATGAAAATTTTTTTCCAGATGAAAGATAAGCCACAGTAAATACAAAATATTTTGAATAGATTATATACATTTTCAAAGCACCAGTTAAAGTTTCAAAGAAAAAACAAACTTCAGTCTTAAATTCAGTTTCCTTACCACACATACAGTCTGACCTTTTGTTCAAAGCTATAAAAATTAATGTAATACTTGCAGTGAGGAAATAAATCCCTTAAGAAATTGTGTTTTATTAGAGGGGGAAAAAATAATAGTCTATGCATTTCTTCAGCCTCGTTAGATGATTACTGTCTGCAAATTACCTATTACCAATGATGAACTCATTGCTATAACTTCATTTAGCAAGTCATCACTTTAATTGAAGAAAAAGGTTTACTTCCAGATGAACCAAGTGTTGTACCTCAACTGCAAATATATTTTGCTGCATCTATTTCCAACTCTCCAATGGAAAATCTTAAATAAAAGTGGGAAGGAAAAAAATCTACCACATAAAAAACAACACAAGACCAAATGAATTATATGACTGAAATAAAAAAGCAGTGGTGAAGTACTTAAATGTGGAAGAAAAATAAAAAGATCCCATAATATAAAAAAATAGATTAAAAAATAAAACTTATGTTCCAGAATATTTCCCACACTGTTTTATTAAATTGGCAAGTGAGCCCTGTACTGCAGACATCCCTTTCTAGGCTTACAGAAATTCTCTGAAAGGCCTATGAAACATTTCAAAATAATAAGAGAGGAAAGTGCTTCCAATTTCAGATTAAAGCATAAAAATTATTGATGGTAAGATCTGATATGCTTAAAATTTTGCTTTTTTAAGAAAAGCAAAGCACAAGAGAGATTAGAGGAACCAAAACAGTATTTAGGATATCACTCTCCCCACAGAAGTTTCCAAATTCATATGTCTAGTGTCCTGACCAAGTCAACAAAGCTAAACCTATTCCAATCTCCTATCAGATTTTTCATTACAGTCAAACTAAGAACTGTGAATTAATCAAAGAGCAACCATGCACTTCAAAGTTCTCATAAAATAAACATGGTATTGTGAAGCTGTTAGTAGCAAATCCATAGTTAAGATTGAACTGAGCTTCTTTCAAAACAATAACATCAGTTTGAACAGCGTTCAATCGCTTCCCGCTTCATTGTTCAGAAGGCAACTAGAATTTTAATACACACTTCTCAACAGAAATGTCTAAGCTTCTTAAATTTTGATTTTTTTTTTCCTGCCACTTGCATAATTTCCACTCTCTGAGAATAAGTCAGCAGAATTATATGTGTTTAGAGCATCCTGGGAGCACTAAAAAAAGATTCCATCAAAGATCAGAGTATCATCCTGCTGGCAGAGCACAAACACAGCAGTTTTGACTCCTCCTAAGTCAATGACCTTTTAGTTTTCAAAGAACATCATATGTTCTTGACAACGCGATATTATCATTCTGACATCTCAGAGTTATTCACAAGTGGCCAATAACTGGATGGCAAATTTACCAAAGGCTGAAATATAAAGAATTTCTGACACATTAAAATAGGTGCAGTGAGAGTGGTTAAAAGCTGGATTGGAAACGGAATGTGCTGAGAACTGAGGAATCTGCCAGTACAGCTAAGTGTGGACAGCAAGGCACATAATTGGACATTAGTAGGGGCTACTGTTTGGTCTCTTCAGTTCTTTCTTTTACAGGAAACCCACTTAAGCAACTGTAAGTTAACATGCTTCTTATGTGCCTAAAACAACAAATCTGTAAGAAGAGAAGGCATCCCATAATTATGCAGAAGCATTCTTACCCCCTTCCAGAATGTGCATGCTATCTTTCTTAAAACCCTAATCAACAAAACCCAGAAAATATCAATAACGTTTATCTCAAAATGTTGTTCCTATGATTTCTCTATGATTTTCTTTCTTTTCATCTGTTTTCAAGATATTTCAGGCTTCCTTAGCATTTTAAGTAAACACACAAACTGTATTCACTAAGCATATTTATGCTAATATTATTTGAGGTTAGAGATTTAGAAAGGAAATTATATTCCTCAAACAGAGGAGACTACTGCAGATGTCAGGAAAAAAAATGTCACTAAAAGGAACAGGATGTCTGACTGTCTTTCAGTCCAGACTGTACGTGCTTTGACAAAATAACTGTAATTTTGTTAAGTGCCAAGAACACTGAAATTACTTTCAAAAATGGACTACCAGTTAAAAGGAAGGCAAATTAATTATTGGCAAGGAGCCAATAATCAAAATAAAAGACACTTCTCCAAAGAAAGGTATAATCACTGACCTTTGCAATAGCAACCGCTTGCTGAGGGTAATACATGGAGGTAGCAATACCCATGAGACTCACAGGGTACACCAACTTCTTGATTTTTGAGCCTGTTTCATAACAAAAAACAAAAAACAAACAAACAAACAAACATATTGTTAGAGTATACATTAACCAAGACAGCTGAATGACCCTAACATTTTATTTATAAACAATTTTCTTAAATACGGTTTGGTGTATTTTCTGTTCAGTCCTACTGCTTTCTTAAAAAACATAATTACCCTAATTAGTAATTATTCTTTTAGCTTTTTTAAGACAATGTTTTTATTAACATCTTTCCATAGTGAAAACTACTCTATAACTACATGGATGCCTCTGGTCAGTGGCTGCATCCAGCTCAAAGTGGGTTCAGGGGAGATAGGCAGCAACACATCAGCCACGGGCTAATTTGAGTAAGCACAGTGCTGGTCGACATTCACTTCAAGTCAAATATGAAAGAAACTAAGACCTGCAGTCAGGATGCAAATATGACTATGATTCTGTGATCTTACCCTGTAATCAGTGAGCAGCCCAAGAGTCCTTTGAGCTCTCCTGCACAGTAGCTGGCTGCACGACAGGGTCTCCCCTTGAGGGACCACTCTCAAGGCTACACCTGCTGCAGAGATCCCTTAGTCCTCGATACTGAGAGATTCCTTGCTGCAACAAATCCTCAGTAAGTGACTAATAGTTTGCTAAACTTTGTAAGCTTCATTAAGATTGTATCTTAGAGAGATTGTGCACATATAATCCTTCGGACATGAACTGTTGACCAAGTCTGGGACTAGGATTGGACCCAGCTGCACCTCGACCCCTCTGAGTAGGAGTCTGGAAAGCAAGGAGGTCATCTCTGAATCTCGTGACTCAAGAGGAGGATCCTCCCCAGATAGGTCTGTCTGACCCTGTCCTCTGTGCAGTACCAAGTGTACCTTGCCATCAAATCCTGTTAAATCACTGCTTTATATCAATAAAGACATTACTGCTTCTCTCTTACGAGTGAAGTGCATCACTCCCTATGCAAATTAAGGTTAAAATAATTATCTTCAATGGCATTTTAAATCAAGCTGAATGACTGCACAATATCCATAGAATTAAACTTTGAATACCATATTTTCTACTTAGTGGGCAGCTGTGTCTTCAAGTGTTATGGTTAGACCTGGAGGATTTTATCTGCACCTTTCCAGAGGACAATTTTTCCAGTGAGAGCATGGGGGAAGGGATGAAAAAAAGAGGACATTTGGTTCTAGCTTTCTGTGGCATCAAAATTAAGGGGCACTTCTACAGTTTGAATACTTTCTAGAAATAGCAGTCAGTATTGTAAAGCATAACCAGAAAAAAGTTTTTAAATTATAGCTCCTCACTAATCACTTTTATTATGAGGTATCTTTATTTTTAATAAACTTAAGATCCTCTAATATTTCAATTCCAGCTCCAAGACTGCACTTTGTCTATCCCTCTGTCCCCATTTTGCTACAGTCCTAATGGAAGCTGATCACATTCATGATCACATAACTTGAGAAGCAGGAATTTGAACAGAAATAACTTCAAAGGGTAAAATTGGAGAACTTGATTTCATTTAAAAAAATATGCAAGAAAAAAAACAGTATTGCTTTCACCATCTTCACTGGAAAATTAAATATTTTGAAAAGTGCATATATTCACAGAATACTTTCCATTTCTGCGTAGCCAAGCACACACTTACAGTTTGTTCAATACGTTCAGGCCCCACAAAGGTGTATTTTTATCTAAAGCAAATCCTCACTAGTATTTAAATTCTACAATTTCACAGTTGTTACCTACAAGTTTTCTTCTTGTGTTACTTCACTTCACTGTATTAAGAACATCTCACACAAACATAAAATACAATTAACATTTCTTAAACTAATGTTTCTTTCTATGAAAGCATAAATGTTCCTTCAACAAGTGTGATGAAATTACCTGTATCACTTTTCTATAGTGCAAAAGGTGCAGGTATCTATGGTACACCCAGAATTCACAAGTGTATCTGCTGAATATCACCACCTGCAGCAGCTCTGTGCCTGGACACACAAGGAACTTGAATATACAACTGATTGGACACACATCATAGTTCAGGAACCTCGGTATTTTACCATAGTTCATTCCTCTGTAGTTTTCTACAGTAACATATGTGATCAAAAACTTAAATAATTAAAAAGATTTTTAGGTGAAAAAAACCCAAACTAATCCTTTCCCATTTTTGTCATACTAAGCTAGAACTGGGAAATATCAAAGTAACAAACTGCAGTAACAAATACAGCATTCATAAAACAGTAATTGATGGTTATTACACACCTTTTACATTAAATTTCCTTATAGCTGGAGGAACACTGTAGAAACATTTGTACAGCTCGTACGTTTAAGTCAGATCTCGTCGTCACAATTAAAAATTAGTACCTTAAAACCCACTAATAAACTACTTCTCCCAAATCATAACATAACCAGTTCAAAAGGTTCCCGCTTACCTCTAGCAAGAAACAATCCAATAATTCCAGCAAAACCTATCACACCAAGTCTTGGATAAAATCCAGCAGGCGGCTTTTGGAGAAATTCATAGCCCTCTGAAAAGAAGTCAGAACAAAGTGCTTTAATGTAATGTGAAAGTGTGTTTGTGATAAGGAATCATCAATAGACACTGGTAATTGTTACAAAACACAAAGAGTTATCAAAACACATTTAACTATCATGCCCATTTTAGACTTGCTGGCATAAAATTCAAAGCCTTTGAGATGTTCTCTAGTGACACATGAATGAAACTGAACATCATATTGTATTCACCAATTTTCATAGAAGCTTTTGCTCTCTTGCATCTCGATCATATCTTTTTCAAATTAGTGATAAAAACCTTTGTGAAGTGGAATTTTACAGTTACATGTTAACAGGAATTAGTTTCAGTAAAACACTGTACAAAAAACAAATCACAGAGCAATGGAAAGACACAGCATAAACAAAGTTCACTCCAAGATGTGAGTCCGATGGGGAATGGAAAACTATGAAAAATCTTCCATACAAACAAGTTCAAAAGACTGAGACTGCTAAATTTAAGGAAAAGAGGTGCAGTATCTGAACTGAGACATACATAGCATCCATGCTCAGTCCTGGTAAGCCTAATTATGAAAGGATGCTTACAAAAATAAAAAACAAATACAAATTATTTTGGATTAATTCAAAATTCTTTGGAGATCCATGGAAGTAAACCAAAATGAAAAGGCTAAACATTACAAACAAAAGACCTAATGTTTGCAATAAGTTATAATCATTACAGGAAGTTTCAGCTACCAGGCTGAGTCATGTAAATACTATTGGCTGGGAATAAATTGTGAGGCTTTTTTCCTTTATTTTCCTGCATAACTAATTTTTGGTGACATTGATAAACATAGATGCTGGTCTCAAATTTTAATTGTTTAGAAATGTAGTGTCCTAAGTGACCCACAAAGGAAATTTAAACAGATACACAGTGCAAATAAAGTAAATGCATTAGAACTCATACATATAATGACGCTTACTGGAATTTTTTTTAACAGAAGATATAGTACAGTCCTGCATTTTAAACTGCTAGTTAAGAAAACTCAGCTGATTTACCTCTACCATGCTCAACAGCTTTTTCTAAATTGGGCATAGCTTTGGCATAAAGATCCTAAAAAAAAAAAAAAGAGAACAACGGTAAATAGATACCAAGTAAGTCAAATATTAACTATAGACTGAAACTGACCTGACAAAGAAAGGGAAAAAAACCCTGTAACAGGAAAGAAAAAAGTGCTGAGTCACTAAAATAACTCCTTGTATTCCCACTTCCACCCTTCCCTTGTAGGGCTATGCTTGCTCAACGTTACATTTGGCATAACTTACAGATTTGTCTCAAAGTAGTCTTTGGACACAGATGAAATATAATACTTTAAAATGCAGAAGTCAATCTCAATGTTTTATTAAGATCAGGTAGCTGAAACTCAGAATTAGCTCAGGTTTCTCAGTGTACATAGGTATTGCAAAGATACTTGAGCTGATGCAAAGAAAAGAAGTCCAACACTGCAATAAATCCTTCCTTGCACTTCACAAGGATATGTGATTCACTCTGCAAGGTGATAAATCCCACTTTCCAGGAGACTATCTTAGGCTAACAAAACTGTATTTTTGAAGTGACTTGGAAAATGAGATGTCCATACAATGTCCAAAGTAAATCAAAGAACTCTGCACCAACCCCACAGACTAGTTCTAGATTTTTTTCAGACTGAAAATACGCAGGAAGTAAAAGAATCCACATTGTCTTTTACCAAAACAGAAAAAAAATCTCAATAGAAAGAACCCTGCTAATTGTTATTTATGCTAATAATCCTTCAGAGGGACAGTGTAAGGCTGTCTATAAATTAGGTAACAAATTCATAAACATACATGCCAAAGATGAAGCAGAGAATGGTCTCACAGTTCCACCTATGATGCATTTGTACAGAAGTGAAAGCATTTGTTTAGGATACTGCATGGGGATAATATTTTTAGAACTTTAATTTCCTCACTGGCAAGAGTGGCATAAAAAAACCCAATTTGTCATGAAAATAAAAAAGTGTTAGCATGTCACATGTGACATGACTCTAAATGGATGTTGGTCTTATTAAAAGCCAATTTAAAAAGAACTTGGTCTAAAGACCCCAGAGACTAATTAAGTCTAATCTTCTGTCACAGCTGAAACATAACTGGCTCATTTCTACACCTGAGTTTTGAACTGAATTTCCACTACAGTTAAGTAATTTTGAAAAAGTAAAATGGATGTACGAACATAACCAATTTTATTCTCATTATCCTAGGTTATGTTTTTAATTTTAAAGACAACTTAAGACACACTCCAGTATTATTTCCTTAAACATACCAGGGGGTGGGGGTGGTATAAAACAAAGTTACCTCTAACTACAGTTAAGCAAACAAAATTATCCCAAACACATAAAGCTGACATGCCCGCTTCATAAAATGAGTCAGTAAACCACTGCCAGGAAGTGGCTTGTTGTGTGTGAGCAGAAGAGCACATCGTATGTAAATGATCACCACACAGACAAAAAAAAATAAAACAAATAGGATGACAACAGGCCAGTGAGACATAAAACAAGGTTCAGGGCTTACCTGCCCTCAGTCCTAGTGGGCAACTACCCTGCTCTCAAATTTCATTCCCTGGTTAAGGTTACCACAGGCAACAAACAGAACCCACGTGTTCAGGAGGTCAGAGCTCTAACTATCCTGTGCAAAAAGCCCCTTCAGCTTCCAAACTGCAGCCAGTGCTCCGGTACTTTAGAAACACATCACTAGACTAACACTGAATACCCCTGAAAAAATGTTGCATTCCTGTTAAAGAAGGTGAGTACCACCACACAGAACTTCCAGGTAGAAAGGACACCCTGATCTGAACAGCTTGGCTTTCTACAGAGAACTGGGAATTTGCAGCTTAAGAGGATTCACAACAGCCAGAGGGCAAAGTAGAGAATTGTCTAAAGCTGCCAAAAGGCAACCAGATGGCAAGGATGCCCTTGTTTCTTAAGTAAGCCTCAACATTTGATGTGTCAGGAAAGAGCAAGAAAACCATGCTAGGACTTTGCAATCTAATACCAACAATTTAGGCCTTGATTACAAAGATCTTGGTTTCATTATCTGCTCCAGAGACTATTTGTGTATTTAATGACTGTTTACTACAAACATGCTGTCTAATAAAATATGTATGAGGAAGTTTTGAGGTAAGGTCTGGGGATTAGGTTTACTACTGCCAGTTCAGCAAATACTGATATATTTTTTACAAAGTTCTGTTTTGTCACAGTTGCAGTGAGGGTAACGCGGTATTTCCGCTCCAACACACACCTCTTGATAATTTAAGGCTTTCTCCTTGAGCATGGAAACTGCAAATTTGATTATCACACTCCTGTCTTCCTCGGCCACAGGACAGTACCAAATCCAGACATGCTAGATATATTTACGCAGAAAGGTCATTTCAGATAACAATTCTACACTTTAGTTAATTTTAATTCTTTTGGAGGGAGACAAAATGAAAAAAAAAAACAACAGAGGTTTAGTTCCAAAAATTAGCAGAAAGAAACCACTGGTTTTGTGTGAGAAGGGGGTAAACATTTATGACCTGAACTGTGGAAAATTTTAAGTAATGCAGAAAACTTTAAATAATGCAGCATTTTTGAATAATGCTTTTACAGCTATCAACTTTTACTTTGCTGCTACCTGTTAATTCCAACTCTGAAAAACAAAGAAAAAAAAAATCACACAGCTCGACCCTTATCACTGAGCCACTACCAGATGTGATATAAACCATTATACCTGACACCAGGCTGTATATGGCTCCATAGCATGTCGTAAACGTGAAACCCCCTCTTCCAATTCAGTTTGTGGATTCTCCACATATTTAGTCTCACGAGCTGGAGAGGAGTAGAGTGACAGCTGTGAATATTAGCAAACAAGAGGTTAATAACAAAGGTGTAATTGTGCAAGTAGGTCTTGAGGGCACAAACAGTCTAAGCAGAGAACATCTAACACTGTGCTTACTACATAAACAATGCATAATAAAAATGCACAGCTGTGAGACAACCATTATGAGCAAAGTTTAATTATACAGTACATAATTATGATGAAGATGACTTCTAACTGCTATGCAATTCATTCATAGCTGCTATATGATCCAAGTCACAAGTTATAAATTCATATTAAACTAGTTTAATAAGAACACAAAACGTAATTATGAAAAATGTTTCTTGCCTTAATCAGCACTTACGGCTCCCACTTAACATAGTAAATGTACTAGAAATCATAATCTATCATTTTCTATAGTCACACAAGACATCAATAAAGAGCCTGAGCAGCTTCTAACAAAGGTATCATCTGATACAAATGTTTGTTACTGAGCAGGAAAATGGTACAACATCCCTACACTGTGGTCATGAACCACATCAGCAACTGAGAGCATTAACAGCACTCTGGGGCTGAGCAAAGAGGAGCTGCAACCAGCAATGGGCATCCTCACATAATAAATGCTAAACCACCCTATTTGGGGTTTAGCATGACATTTATTAAGATTACCTAAGCATATTTAAAATTGTATTCCATTAAAAAAAAACCACAAAGTCTATACTATTGAAGATGAACAGCAAAGTTCAGACCAAACCAAAATCTGTTAAAATTTCTACCAGTTTAAATACCATGCTGATGTTTAGTATAAAGAGCTTAAATTTTATACCACATTTATACTCCACCTAGTAGTTCATTATAAACTGATGTTTACAAATATTGCTGCATCAAAGTAGTGTAGCTAGCCCTTTTTTCATGATGAGCTGGAAAAGAACTGCATCTCTATCACAACAAAAAAGCTGTTAATCATAATAAAATATATAACAACATAGAATCTGGCCAATAATTTGGTAGCTCATGCAGCTGGATTTCCCATAATACTTCAAAAGACAAGTATTTTCAGTCTCATTTCCCTATGAGATCTAGTCATCCCTGCAACCCTAGTCACAAGTTGAACTTGGATCCTGTTGGACAATCTAACAGCCATGTCTGGCACAAGGACAGAAGCCTCAGAGATAGGGAAATTCCCATATATTTTATGCAACTAGACAGCTGACACAGTAGAGATCCAAACTAATGCTCTGTGAATGGCAAGAAAGGCAGCCAAAACTCCATGGCTTGCACATGGTGCTTTGCTGGAGGTGATGGGCAAGCCAATTACTCAGCACACATGGAAGTGCTCACTGCTGCCTCAGGACTGACTCATGACAGTGGAGGTATGAGGTGAGCCCGAGCCTGGGCTGGGGTAAAACCAGGAGACCACTTCAATTATTGATCCTCTCACACTGTACAAGTGAATTGCCCACGCAGACAACTCCAAAAGGCCTAAGTATACACAAAAGTAAGTTTAATTCAGTTCTACTGCTTATGTAACAACTTGGATTGAAGTACTTCAAGGAAACTTTTAAACAACTACACACTATCATGGATATAAAGCTGTATTTAGTTATGAACTACTTATTTTAATTTTTTTTAATGTTGGAGACTTTTAAAAGCTTGTGCAACAATGCTGGTGAGCCTATAGTTTGACAGGGTGTTTTAAAGCTCTACTTGTGATATAACCAAGATTTTTGTAGCATCTTAGAGAAATAAAAAGGTGACAGGTATTTATTACCACTACTTATTGTATTTGTTGTTGTTTAGGTCTAAATGGTGTAAAGAAAGGAAAACTGGTAAAATTCTGTAAGCTACTATAGCAGATTCAAAACATCGCCAGACAAGAATTTTGGTCATAAAATAAAGAGGATATTTTTAGAAATAAAACATTCTGATTTGCTGTTTTAGTGGAGAATATAAACGAAATATCCCAAATCTTCGTTCGTGAAGCCCAGCCATGATAAACGAAATTTTATTAGAATTTCCCAACAGTACTTACAGTAAAAAATAAATAGTGTTATCTGGAAAAAAGGCAAAGAAAATATTCCTGTGTATTTGAAGTACAACCACAAGTAAATCTACAAACACGAAAACGTAATTTCTGAATGAAGAACAGAAAGCTTTAATGTAGGAAAAAGATCTTACACACAAACAAGCCTGATGCTATCAAGTGAAGGACATCAAATGCAACTCCTAGGTAAAAGAAGCAGAACTATATAGACCTCTCTATTATGGAAAATTGAGAAGCAAATTTAAAGGCAAGAATACAAAAGGTGAAGAGATGCACCTAAATATATAATGTCTTTCAGAATTCTTTAGATAAAAGAGCACTAAGGCTCTAACCACACTTACCTCCTCAATTTTCAGCAACTCCTTTTTGGAAGTCTTCTCTGAGGAAGCAGCATAAACCTGGACAGAGAGCAAGCTGAGGCTGACAGGGGTGGCCCCCAGCCGAATTACCTGGAAACATTGTAGGGAGACAAGGACATCACTAGGTGCAAACAAAATGGCAACGTTTGAACACATCCATGTAGACAATGTTTAAGTACCTATGTATGGTAGAAAGTGACATATTAATAAGCTTAGAAGTTAGGAGAAAGGGGGTCAGCAGTACACAATCTCAGGCACACAAGTGGTAACACCTAAATTATTCAGGTGGTATTTGGAGAAGCCTAAGGCTAAAGGAGACAGTAAATATAAATGCTAATCTTACCAGTTTTCATCTCTAAAAAACATTTTGTTTTCTCTCATTTTAAACCGAAATTTTTATTACCTTTCTCAATATAAATACTAAGAATATATTCATATTATAAGCAACTTTGTGAATACCTATAACACTTCCAATTTTTTCGTTCAGCATTTTACTTCTAGTTAGTATTTGCATCTAGATTCAAGAAAAGATAGAGACCTACAGCTGAAAATATCAGAGCATAATCACTGCTTTCTAAGAATTTTAGGAATGTCTCCTACTTTTCTGTGAGAAACATGAATTACTTGACTGTTTTTGAATACTTCAGATTCAATCCAGTCACACAACACAACCACCACGAGGAAGGTGGATATAATTCTTCTGACACTCAGGACCTACACTAAACTATATTTCTTAATGGGAAAGTCTGCTTCAACTTAAAAAAAACCAGAAGATGAAAACCTGAGCTGGGTAGCAAATCCAGAATGTCCAGTGAGCATTTCCCAACAACTGGACATCTTTATTAACAGCAAAGTATAACTCCAGAAACGGCAGTTCAAACGGGAAAGTTTTCGATATCTCACGTTCCTGTTACTGCTCAGGGGAAAGTGTAGTTACAACAGCCAGTGTTTTGCTGCATCAGGTTACAGGTGAGAGGATCTAACACCAAACTAGAAATGTCTGGCCCTGCTCTGGCACAGGCTCCAGAAGTCCTGCTGCTCACCTTGCCCTAGCTCTGCTGGCCAGGTGCTTCCACCGTGAGGCAATTTCACCTCGGCAATTTGGGAAAAGGTCAGTCCTGAAAGAGAAGCGGAGAGCTTTGTGCGGGCTTAGCAACTTGAATCCAGCCATAAAACAGCCTGACGAGCACCACAGGAACGGTGTGGCCAGGGAGGAGGGGATGAAAAAGGAGAAGGCAGCAAACCCTCTACCTTTTCAGAAGTAGAAGGGTCCATTACACTGACCTAGCTGCTTGTGACACTGAAGCCTTGGTCAGACCAATACATCCTTCATGCTGTGATGATGATAACTGGCCTTGCCACAGGACAATTGCTCTGAAACTTCCTGTCCAGTGCAGAACTGTTAGAAAACAGCTTTAAAATTATCCAGACATCATCTTACTGTACACAGATAAGCATTTGCAGATTAACTTTCTTCCACTGCTTTGCAGATAGAATGTTTATTAAATGTAACCAAGAGCCTCCTCAAATTAAAACTCGGACTATACATTTGTCAAACTTCCTTATCATTTATGTGTAGAGAACCAGCACACAAGAACTAGGTCACAGGACTGCTTTTCAGGAAGACATAAGGGATCTGTTGGGTCAAAAGGTATGGAAAAACTTGCTTAAAATGGAAGTTTTTCCTTATTTGAATTTATGGATGCATTGCTACAGCACTATAAATGAAACACCACAACGACTGGATGAGCTGTTTCACAGCTAAGAAAAGACAGGAATAATCTTTCATGGTGTTTGTTTAAACACTTTTCACATACTTCTATTGGCCAAGACAAAAACATGAACACTACTAACCATTAGTAACTGTAGAGATTATTTCCTCAATCTTTCCTTTTTTCACTGCACAATTGTTCTGTCACTGAAAAGGCAAAAATCTAAATACATTTTCATTCTGAAATATGTTTTCAAACAGTGTAAATGGTGCTGTCAACAGCAGAAATCGTAAATCCAAATGTTTTAAATATTTGAGATTTTTATACAAAGACACAATCAGCAGAGCACAAGAATGGAAGCACCTTGGTTTCACAAACAGGTATCAGTGATCATAGAACTACTCAGACTGAAAATGTCAACCATTTATATTATCAATGCAGACATTTTCCACTGGTTTTGTGTTTTAACAAAATGAAATTAATCACTAAAAGTGCAAGTTGAATCTCTCCTTAAATGTGCTGTTCAGGACATACTGCAGTGGTCCTCTACATCAGCTACAGAGAGCTATGGGACAGACAGAACTGATGCTGAAGTACCGCACACATGAAAATATTTATTTGGGAGTATGAAAGATCAACCGCTGCACTTTTTGTTTCCAAAGTTACCTTCAGGATCTCATTTCTTAATTCTATACTAACCACGTATTCCTAAACCATTTAAACTGGTTTAGTAAAGCATTTTGACTGACTGACATGTGTCTTCCCTGCCTGTTTTACTCCATTGATATCAAAAGAGTAAACCCGACATTCTTTTCTCTTGACAATGCTCTGCAGTTACCGTAAGTAAAGAAGATACTAAGTTTACTCCTCCCTCTAGCTGAAGAATTCAACTTTATCTTCAGACACAAGATAAGCAAATTCTATCCTAAAGAAGGAGGGGAGAAAGACTGTTATATTTTATTTTCTATTGTCTTGCTTTAGTGTCTTTCTCTAAGTTCTTAACTAAAAAATGTCTGTGGGAAGCATAAATCCCATATTAGTTCTCAAACAGGCATATAAAGGGCTAAAGATTAACTAGAACGTTTTTCTTTTCTTCCTCTTGTCTGTGGATTCTCAATGTATTTATGACTTTTGTCACCTTGTCAAAACAGGTGGGAAAGGAAAAACAGAAAGGAAAAAAAAACCCAAACCTTGAGCATACTTCTGAGAAGGCTGATATTTGTCCTAATGTACAAAGCCACTTCATTTTTCTCTTCTTTTTCTGTTCTTCCTCCTATTTCCCAACCCCAACTATAAAAACACAAAACCAAACCCCAAACTCTTGAGCACTCCTGTCCCTGCAGCACAAATATCAAGGCCAAAAAGCCACCTTCCCATTTTGCTCTTAGAGGTATAAAATCATGTTGGCCTGAAGCACCTAAATCTGCCTAACTTCGATGTATAAAAATAATAGTATTATGCATAGTGCCTAAACTCGCAGGTTCACACATAACCCCTTTGAAGACAATTCAGTATCAATTATGGAATTGTCAGTGATTCCAATATAAAATCCTCACAAAACAATTCCAGCAACTATCACAAGAAAAAAGAAGCTGCAACAAGAGCAGAGCAGTTGTAGTCTGCTCAGCAGATCAGTATCAGAGAATTGTTAGGATTGGAAGGGGCCTCCAGAGATCACCCAGTCCAACCCCCCTGCCAAGGCAGAGTCACCTGAACAGGTGGCACAGGAACATGTCCAGGTGGGTTTTGAATGTCTCCAGAGAGAGACTCCACCACCTCCCTGGGCAGCCTGTTCCAGTGCTCTGCCACCCTCAGTGGAAAAAAGTTCTTCCTCACTTCCTCGCAGAGGTGGAACTTCTTGTGTTTTAGTTACACTAGTATATTTAGTATATATTAGTATATTGATATATACTATCAAGATTTGACACAGAAAACAGCACCTAGGAGAATGAATACAAAGAATCAAGCATCACCTTTTTTTTTTTTTTTTTTTCCCGCTTCTCGAGCGGCCGTGGCAACAACCTGACTGAAGCACACAGCTTGCTTCTGGCCTGAAAGGATCTGGGGCTCCTCTTATCGGAGGCAAAGACCTTTGAGACAAAAAGTCCCGGCTGGTGTTTTTCGCAGGTTTCACTGACAACCTTCACGCACCAAAGGGACACTTTTCACGGCCGAGTTGTCACTTTCAAGTGACTTTCACGCGACAGCTGCGCGAACCCAAACTCTTCGGTAACACAGCTCCGAGGTGCTGGACGCAACTTGAAAATAAGAATTGCAAATACGGAATGTGCTCTGCACGCACGAACCCAGACTCTGCGGTAAGGCAGCTCGGCGCCGCTGTGCCCCAGAAGCAAATTTAAACAAGCAATGCGGTTCCTTCCCTTGCAACACGGAGGGCACGCGGGTTTGAAGCGTTAAAAGGACGATTAAGCGGCTGCAGCGAGAGCAGAACCAAGAGCCTGTGAAGGGTTAAGAGGCAAAACCCCGCGGGCGGTTCGGGGGGGCCCCCCCGAGTCTCACTCCGGCCGCGCTCGGGGCCGCCCTCGCCCCGGGCCGAGCGCTCCCGGCGCGGCCCCTTCGCGGGATCCCGCGGGCGCTGCCGGCGGAGCGGGGCCGGGGGATGGATGGATGGATAGATGGATGGACCGGGGGTGATCCCTGATTCCCTCACCTTGAACATGGCGGCGCCGGGCGGGCGGGGAGGGAGCGGCGACGTCATGGCGGCGTGACGTCACGGGGAGGGGCGGCCCCGCCCGGCGCGCGCGTGCTGCCGCCGCTCGGTGCGACACGGAACGTCCCGCGGTGGCACTTCCGGTACCTGCCGTGCAGGAGCGTCCCTCGGGGACTCATGTGGGGCAGAGGTGAAGTGCCCGAGGGCCGAAAGGACATGCACACCAGTCTTCAGACCTGCTGGCACGGCTCGGGATGTTACCTCGCAGCGTTTGTGAAGGAGATTCGGATACTCAGAAATCACAGAATCACAGAATCAGAATCACGGGATCAATTAGGCTGGAAAAGACCTCTGAGATCATCGAGTCCAGGCTATGTCCAAACACCATCCTGTCAACCAGACCATGGCATTCAGTGCCACATCCAGTCTTTCCTTAAACACCTCCAGGGATGGCAACTCCCCTACCTCCCTGGGCAGCCCATTCCAATGTATAATTAACCTTCCTGTGAAAAATTTTATTGTAATGTCTAACCTAAACCTACCCTGGTGCAGCTTAAGACTATGTCCTCTCCTCCTGTAATGAGTTGCCTGGGAGAAGGGACCAACCCTCACTTGGCTACACCCTCCTTTCAAGTAGTTGTAGAGAGTGATGAGATCTCCCCTCGGCCTCTTTTTCTCCAGGCTAAACACCCCCAGCTCCCTCAGCTGCTCTTCACAGGACTTGTGCTCCAGACCCTTCACCAGCTTCACTGCCCTCCTGTCGCACTGCCAGTATAATTTGGATGGATGTGTTGGTTTTGGCTGGGGAAGAGTTAATTTTCTTTGCAATGGTTGGTATGGGTCCGTGTTTTGGATTTGTGCTGAACACAGTGTTGATAATACAGTGATGTTTTTGCTATTGTTGACAAAAGTCAAGTATTATTAACAAAGTCAAGGCCTTTTCTGCTTTTCGCATTGTCATGCTGGCGAGAAAGTTGGAGGTGAATGAGAATTTGGGAGAAGACACTGCCAGGACAGGTGACCTAAACTGACCAAAGGGATATTCCAGACCATATGACATCATGCTCAGTATACAAACTACTCTAATGTTTTAAGTTCAGCTGGCAACCAAGCACCACGCAGCCACTTGCTCACCTCCCCACCAGCAGGAACAGAGTAATCAGAAGGGCGAAAGCGAGAAAAGTCGTGGGTTGAGATAAAGACAGTTAAATAGGAAAAGCAAAAGCTGCACACACAAGCAAAGCAAAACAAGGAATTCATTTACTGCTTCCCATGGCCAGGCAGGAGTTCAGCCACCTCCAGGAGAGCAGGGCCCCATCAAGCATAACAGTGACTTGTGAAGACAAACACCATCGCTCCAAATGTCCTGCCCTTCTTCCTTCTTCCTTTATATACTGAGCACAATGTCATATGGTCTAGAATATCTCTTTGGTCAGTTAGGGTCACCTGTCCCAGCCATGTCTCTTCCCAACCTCCTATGCACCCCCAGATTCCTGCCCAGCATGGCAGTAGGAAACCAGGAAAGGCCTTGGCTCTGTCTAAGCACTGCTCAGCAATAACAAAATCATCTCTGTATTATCAACACAGTTTCCAGCACAAATCCAAAACACAGCCCCATACCAGCCACTGCAAAGAAAATTAACTCTTCCCCAGCCAAAATCAGCACAATGGGGTTAGTGTATGCACAGGGTTCCGTGCCTTTCTAATCTCATTAAATTGAAAATAAAAATAAAAGCAAGTACCCCTTTTTTCTGTATTTTTCTACTCCTTGGTCTCTGCATCCCCTGCAGCATCTCCCAGCTCACTTGAGCAACAGGAGCAAGTTTTTTTGCTCACATCTGCTTTGAGGAAGGGTCTTGCATACATCCCACACTGTCTGACTTCTTATTCAGTGGGAGATGAGGATCAGAAATAACAAGTGCTAAATTCCTATCAGGTAATGGACTTGAAATGGACTGCCCAGGGAGGTGGTGGAGTCACCAACCCTGGAGGTGTTCAAGAAACAACTGGACATGGCACTTAGTGCCATGGTCCAGTTGACAAGGTGGTGATCAGCCAAAGGTTGGACACAATGATCTTAGGGGTCTTTTCCAACCTAGATGATTCTGTGATAAGATAAACCAAGGCAATACTGTATTCTGGTTTAAATCATGGGAAATCTGTTCTCATATGGCCAGTTAGTAAACTGCTTCTTTGTTTCTTCTGATTTTCTGGTCAGGAATTTCCACCTTTTGTTGTGTTTAATGATTTTCCACAGCACTCAATGGCAAGGCAACAAACATTACCAAGAAAATAGTAAGTCCATCTAAAGAGGTGACTTATTTCATGTTCACATATCATTGTTTTCTGACCAGTTACATGGATCTTCATGTAACATGCTTATTAACATTTTAAAAGTTATTTATCCTCATATTTATTTATCTTCATACTTATGTCGGTCACATAACCCCACATTCCAATGCAAACAAGTGCCTTCCTTTTACTGACCACTGTCAATTTTTAGGTAGCAGTGAAAAACCTATCTTGAAGCTTAAGACACAAAGATAATTACAAACATTAGTCTGTATTCTCTGTTTAGATTAACTGTTATGTATGGAAAACAGAGGTTCCATAGGCTGTGCCATAGACTTGCCATCCCAGTTCTGCTGGGGGGCTGTTCCGTCAGGCCTTGTAGTGAAGGGGTGATTCAGGCTGCCTAACGATGGAAACCTCATAGAAGCCTCTCCTGCCTCAGTATGGGCTGGACATGGCTCCACCAGAGGGTTCACAGCAGCTGAATTCCACTTCGAAGTGCACTCTATCATAGAACCATTAGGTTGGAAAAGACCTTTAAGATCATTGCGTCCAACCATTCACCACCTCCTCCTTGGCACTGGGAGAGAAGCCCACACTCCTAACTGAGACACATAGGCACACCAGGAAAATAACATGGATCTTCTCTTTATGATTTTTTTCTGGTCCCAGAAATACTGTAACAATTTAAAACAGTCAATATTGATTTTAGAATATTCAGAACAGCACCTTATTAATTCTGGAAAATGTTGTTAAAATAATATTCATGCAAAATGTAAAGCATCTGAAGAATATGGTAGAAACAGTTTATTAGGAGCAGCATTGTGGAAAGGCAGATGAGATAAGCACCCTTGTATAACCTTACATTTTCTTTGTGATGATAATTTTTGTTGTTTGCTCTTAAAGAAAATTCCTACATTTCTTTATTGCGGTCTCTTTATAGACCTGATAAAAGCAGCTATAGCAGAAACAAGTGTTTTCCACACTAATGGGGATGTTTAACCGCCGTGTTGCAGAACCGGGCAATGCTTCTCAACAGGCTGCTTGCAAAGTTAATGGGATAGCAGAAATATCATGAACAAATGGTATGAGATGAGCTTCAGTACCCAAACTACAGGATAACAGAAAATAACAATATTTTATTATGGATTTGGTTATAAAGATTCCTTCTTTAGCAAGGAAGAGTTATACCTAAAATGTACATAAGTGACCAGCGAGTGAAAAACACTAATGGGCCTCTTTCTCCATTGCACTGTGCTTTGCACAGTCAGTTATATTTGTGGAATATAAGCAGCCAGAGTGAGGCAACTGTTTGTGGAAAATCAATCTTGCAGCATTTTATGGCAGTTTTGTGAGCACGTGGGGAGCGACTGGGGAGTTTGCAAAGCAGTCGCATTTCTTGATGCATCTTATTAATTCTTGAGGAGTTATAGAAAGAAAATGTTCAAAGCTCAAAATGACAGGAGAGCCCACAAGAGGTGTGATGGCATCGAGGTGAATAACAATGCCTGCTCTGGTGAGTTCTCAAGTCCCAGGCTGTGGGTAGGATTGACTGTTCCCCAGTTTTTCAGAGGACAGATGTAAGAATATTTCAAATACATTCTCTTTTTAAGTTTGGTACATGAATAGTAAAGAAAAATCTAATTGTTTCTGTACATACAATGGTGTATACGATAAAAATACATATTTTTGTTATTAATTCATATTCAGTAGCTATACAGCAATTATTGATACAATTATGTAACACGGATATAAATATCTGAAGAACAAATGGTTGTTTCAGAAAATTTTTTAATCCAAATAATTTTATTAGCTCTGGCATCGTTAGTGCATTTTTTCCTTTAACGTGGAAGTTAATCTTTAAAATTATTGAAAAGACTGATTGAAAAGAATGTGAAAACCCTTATAGAGAAGAACAATACAAATATCTTAGCTTTCACGTAGGTGTATTGTTCTCTTATGCCGGAGGAGGTTGTCTCTGCAAAATTTCCCTGGGACAAGGATAATATATGCCATAATGGATTATGCACAGTCCAAAACACTGTCAGACAGGCTTAAAGAGGCGCTGAAGGTTCTGCTGCTGAGGCCACAGAATAAAGAGCTTTGGCATGATTGACTCCTGGCTGTTTCTAATGTAAGAACATCTATCAAATTTCAGTTCCATTTTGCATGCCAGTATTTTTCTCCCTCTTTGGTAATTGGCTTTTCTAAACACCCGTGAAAGACACATTTTCTTTAGAAAGCTGCAGCTCAGAGAAGCTTGAAAGCGTTGCCACAGTTCATAAACTATGTCAGCCCAGGCAAAAATACAATTTAAGAAACTTGATCTCTAATCCTTTGCTTTGCTTTAGCCATAAGCTTTCATAATGTTGTATCAGATTGCTTGTTTATGGTTTATTTTTTGGTCAGGGAAATAAGAACAGTCCTTTACTAGCAATGCAATTACAGTTATTTGCCATACATTTTTAAGGATAGAAAAAAATTGATTTGTTGCACATTACTGTTAAAATGTGAGTTTGTAACATCTGCCCATTAAATATCAGTGCAGTTATCTACTCACACTGATCATTGGAAAATACTGTAATTCTGAAAGGCTGGCTTGTTTTGATGTTCTCCTTCCTGGTAAAACTTCTTGCCTATTAAAATAAACAAACAAAAAACCTAATATGGAAAAAACCTCGTTTTTCCATGCATTTTTTCACTAAAATACTTTTCTAAATACCATGACTTGCCACTACAGTTTTGCCAGTCTGTTTAGTATTTTTTATGTCTTTATAAAATAAACTGCTATTCTGTCTCCTACAGCTTTTTGTCTGCACTGTTTTAAGTTGAAAGAATGGTGTTTGGCAAATCTCTCAAGTTCTTTTGAAAATATGTAGTTAATAGAAAATACATAACCACAAGGGCTTCAGTAAACTCAACCATCAGTTAAGCAGCTTCACCTAACACTGTGAGCCTGGCACTCCAAAAGCTCCACACAAAGCTCAGTCAGAGGTGACATGGCAGGTACACAGCTTTTCCAGGTTGGCCTCCAAAGCACATGATCCATTTCTCATATTCCTGTCACTTTTAGCACCTGTTTGTTAAGCAGCTAATTGAACTGGTTTTATAGGAGAGCGTGATGATGGACCTTTCACAGTGCCTTTGGGAAGGGGGAGTAACTGGCACAGCCGTAAGAATACTCTTTCATCCTTTCTCCTTTATTCACTTCCTACCTTGAAAAATAAAAGGAGGGATTGAACAGATTTTTATATTTAACAATACTGTTTTATTTGAAGTGAAACTTACCTTGTGCTTTCTCCTTTTATATTTAAGGTGAGTCGTTTCTCAACGTTTGTCAGAGGTGCTCTATTGGCAGCTACGAGGTCTGAAGTCACACATTCAGAAAGCAAATTGAATTTTAAGGACAGATGCCATTGCAGAGCTCTTTGTGCTTTCCCAATGACCTGCCTTCAACTGCTGCATTCACATCTGGGGTAAACCAGGACTTGAATTTCAGCACCTGTTGTCTTACCAGGTTTGTCACATTTTGACAGCATCCAAAATACACTAAGTGCTTTCCAAATAAAGATTCTATGTTCTTGGACAGGTAGAAAACAGAAACATATCATGCAAAAACCCCAGTGTTATACAACTGCATATTTATTCATTTTTGATATCACCACTATTAAACAGCCAGACATTCCTTCCTTAATTCAAATCCTTGGCTTCTCACTGAAGCCATCAACAACTCTGATTCCACATTTTTCAATTACTCCTTCCATCTCCAGTGAATAATTCTTCTGTTAACAAGTTGTCGATACCACCAACAGAGATACTTGGTGTAGCAATGCCTTCTAAAGCACAGATAGGTGCTACCAGTATTAGTGAGAACACAAACACCTTTCTGTGCCCTTAAGCACCCACCACAACAAAGACCAACTCCTTTTAAAGTTGGGCTCAGATTTTGGTTGAGCAGGATACATCTTGGAAATCAACTGAGGCTAAAAGGTGAAAGGTCGTGCATTTGTTGCCAGTCTTAACATATTTAGCGCATCAAATTTTTTTACATTAAAGATTATTTTCACAGTAATCCTTAATTTCCTAGCAAGATGATGTGAAAACCTTTACCTCATTTGCCTATAAATCCATGTTCATAAATATATATATTAAATGTAGTACGTTATTTACCTAAATGACAGTTTCTAGGTCTGTCAAATAATTTCCAATTAAAGGTACACATTCCTTCTTTTACTGTGCCTTTTACTGTCCTTAATAAGCAACAGTGCCATGCTGAGCTTACTTTTGTCACTTATAACTGACTTCTAGGATGTCATTTTTTGAAGGGCTTTATTTTATGTTTCACTTTCTATGAGGGCACATGATGTAGCTCTCCCTTGACTGAGAAGAGCAATGTATTATATGCTTACTATATATACATATACCATACCATGATTATCACAGTCTATTACCAAAAATGTTTTAGTGTCTTCATTTTTGCTGTTAGGAAATTGCATTTTAATGCTTCTAATCCACACACACTGTAAGAATGAGAGGAGTTACACTGAGGTCCACAGAACTTACACAGACACACAGAGCAGCTGGAGAACACAGCAGGTACCACTACCTTCTGTGCAACATCTCACATGGTACAAGGCATTGAGAATTTGTGTACTTGGGTAGTGAAGCCCATACTTACACTTTTGGTTAACTCTTGGATTTGCTTCCCCATTAAGCCATTAGGCTGGGGTTTGAAGCCTTACAGGATCCTGGGGACCAGAAGAACAGCAGAAAATTCTGCAGGGGTTTGCTGCAGATCCTGCACAAGAGGAGAGACAGAGCTGAACTGCACATGAAGAGTCACACAGATTGCTTCTTCACTGGTGCTGCCACCATCATTTGATGTAACAGAAGAGTGGAAGGGAAAACATTTATTACTCTATTTCTAGAAGGCAGATTTTCATTTCAGGCTTTACTTGTTCAATCTTGAGTAAAACTCTTTTTGAGGGGAAAAGCCTTAAATGTTTTTGTTTTTCTAGATTATCCTTTCCATACAATTCACCAGTCAGCTCTTCATTTTACTCTTACTGACTCACTACAGTGGGTCCATGCAGTGTCCATGCAGCCAACATGTTGCTCTTCTCAAGCTCAACAGAAGATCACAAAAATGAAGAGAGCACATTTGTTTCAGAGAGAATGAGAGCTATGAGGCAAAACTGGAAGCAAAACGTCCTTTTTGGGACATAATCCTGTGTTTCTGTGCAGAGCACTCATTAGCCAGGAAGTCCTCCTACAGTTCCTTGCTCTTTGGTACCATGGCATTTGTTCAGGCTGGTTTGGCAACTTTCCATTCCTTTGCCTCATATTCATTAAAACCCACCCTCGTCTGGTACCTTCAACTACTGCTTCCATTCTGGAAGCATTTTCCACAAAGGAGCAACACCCAACCTTACATGTGCTTAATCCTGAAGTATGTTTAGGAAATTCTAGGACACATTTCAGGGGTCTCTCAACAATCACTAATGAAAACTGTCATGTAGATAGTTTCCCCCAGTGATCTCTTATATGTTTAACGCGTGTTATCACCTACTACTTCTTGTAAAGAGAAGACTTTTATGTTTGTGCCCCCCTTCCCTCTAGAGAAGGTCTATGGTTGGCATCATTGCCACTTAAGGGGCACAGGGTAGTGGTGCACAGACCAACACCATCTTTACTTTTAACAGCTTCCATCTAGCATTTGAAACTACCTCTTCGGTCTCATCAATTAGTACAGTGTGGTGCTGGCAGAGGTTAAAAACAGTGCCTTAGCTTGCTTTGGCTGTTGTATAGATGAAAAATATGTCACATTTCTCAAGTGTGATGGAACAGGTTCTTATTCCCATCTGTAACAATGCAGGGTTTTGTACGGGCCCAGAAACTGGATGTTACAAATAGGAGCAACTTCACTGAATATCAAGAGATGGCAATTTCATGAATTGAAAAGCTGGAGGGATCAATCCATTGTTACAGAAGAATGGGAATATGAAGCAGGTAAATTGCATGCCTGGTTCCAGACATTATCTCTGGAGGATATTGGATGATTTCCATTCACAGCAGATGCATAAATCACCAGAAGTTAAGGCACTGGAAAATTGCTAATCTTTCCAGTCATTTTAATGTGTTCTGCCCTGCTTCGAACAAGGCAGCAGACCCAAGAGCACAGCTTCCCTCAACCAGTTTAACAAGTTTAGCAAAACATACATTCTTGTAATTAATTTTTACCATGGGAAAAATAAAAATCTCTGCACAACAAAGCTAGGACAAAACTCAAACTGAGAAACTGTGATCACTTGTAAGGTTCCTAACTTCTGCAGAGTACAGCTGGTTGATTATCTGGGTGTTAACAATTTTGTACCGAGATTTCCTTGGCTGAGGTATTTAGTTTATTTAACTTATGTAGAGGTCAGTCTCGGTCCCCTTGTTTTCAGAGAACAGTACTGAGCCAAAATCCAGCTCTTTCAGAAATAAGCTAAAACACTTCCAAGAAGATTGTTAATTGGACCAGTTCCCAACTTTAAGACCATGAAAAGTCCTTCAATTAAAAGCTACAGTTCAGTTAATTATATTAATCACTTTTTTTTTCTGACTACATAATTCTTTTCAGTGTTTTCGATAATCTGACAGGAGAAACAGTGGAGGAAAAGTTATTAGTTGACAGAAACTTCCTGATTGCAATAAATGAACTCAAAATTAAGAGAAGAAGAAATATACATATTAAAAAAAAAAGGGTTTGCCCTCTAAAATGTCTTCTTCTGTACTATGATATTTTGGATTTCATAAGTTAAAATAAGCTCTTGGTATCAAGTTGCCACCTGTGTCAGATAAAAAAATCCTTGCAGAACTAACTGCCTGTAAGAGCCAGAGGAAGAATGGAGAGCATGTGTGACATGACACAAATCCTAAGGAACATCCTCCAGCCAACTAAGGACTCTTTCCTGGGCGTAGATTAGCTAAGAGGGCTTTCTGAGAGGTGGAAGATGATAGCACAGCTATTCCCTGCTTTCCAGGAGTGAAAATGAAGGGCATCACTATACCAACATAAGGGAAGGCACTCAGGCCATGCCTTATATTGACACCAGTGTCAGCACCACAAGCACGATCCCATGCATTTTGTATGACTTCAGCAATTTGGGAAGGTAAACATGAAAGAAATACACTGACCACCCTATATTTCCCCCCTGAGACTATGGAACTTAAACAAGGAGGAAAGAGTTAGTTTCAGCTGGCATTATGCAATTCTTTTGACAAAGAAGGGATAGTAAAGTCAGAAAATCTAATCAATAGTACATACAAACAGATACACAGAATGCACAGTTCACCACAGGAAACAAAGACACTCACACAGAAAAGATAATTACATGGTTGGTGTAAATCAAACTTATGAGCTGAACCACATGACAAAAAAACTCCCAGCAAACCAATGTTTAGAACGTGCCTGAGGACATACTGAAATGGTTGTGGGAAAGAAGGCTGCCAGTTTAAGCCAAAGACAGACATATCTGTCTAGTAAAATTAAATAGTGCAATAAAAGGATTAACCATTAAAGCCATCTATCTCATTAGGAAAGAAATATTTTATTCAGCACCACTTATCGAACAACATTTATCCTTCATACAGGAGAACTGCCAGCAAGGGTGACATCACCAGGAGATACATTTGACAGACATCAGATACATGGCAAAAAGAGTATTTTTTTTTTATTTTAGTTCCTTAGGTACCACATAGCAACAATCTAGAATGCTTTGTGCTCAGCATGTGATGCTTAATGCTGGCATGCATTCCAATGGATAGATGACTGACCAGTCACTGGGTGCTTAAACAGATATTATGATGAGGTTTATTTTCACCTGGAAACATTGCCTAAAGCACCTGCCAGTGTAACTACAGAATCAAGTGGAAAGTGTCAATGAAAACAAGAAATTAAAGGTGCCTTAACACACATTGGTCTCTTCTCTCAGGCACTCAGCAATAGGACAAGGGGGCACGGGCTTAAGCTCCGCCAGGGGAAATTTAAGTTGGATATCAGGAGAAAATTCTTTACAGAGAGAGTAATCAGGCATTGGAATGGGCTGCCCAGAGAGGTGGTGGATTCACCATCCCTGGAGATTTTTAAATGCAGATTGGACGTGGCACTGAGTGCCATGATCTAGTAAATGGACTGGATTTGGACCAAGGGTTGGACTCGATGATCTCGGAGGTCTTTTCCAACCCAATCGATTCTATGATTCTATGATTCTATATTCCTGATCCTCTCCCTTGAATGAAGTCTTTGCACGTGCTAAGAAAGTTGCCTTGGACAAGAAGACACTTCAACTAAAGGATGACACTCAGCATGATTTGACAGGGTAAAGGCTGGGTGGGGGATCATGTGTTCATGAGTATGTTAGGAACTCAAAAGGTACAGAACTGATACAGAGGCTGTGCAACACCCAAAGCAACGCTTCACCTTTCCACAGTTAGAAGCCAATGGAGTCATAAAATTAAAAGGCAAAAAAACCCAAAAACAAACAAACAAAACCCACAAAACCAACCAACCAAAAAAACCCCCTGACACGCTTCCACACCTAGAACCCCAAAACCCCAACACATAACAAAGGGGGAACACCTGTTGAAATTAAGAATTTCAAGTCAAGAAGGGTGGATAAATTATACCAAAGAATCTAGAAAGAATTCACTGAAAAAACTCTTTGCCAAAATAACATTAACTTCATATCACACAAAACAAGTGAACACAGATTACTGTGTTCACTTACTAGTGCTAAAAAATAAGGCCATATGTTTTAAAAAAAAAGTGAAGAATTTGGTATGAACCACTTAAAATGTGAGCGCTCTCCTTAGTGAAACAATGGAAACTTTGTTGGAGATGCCTATCAACTACAGAGGTGATAACAAGTAAGTCACATCAGTCAGTGTAACATCTTGGAAGAAAGGTATTGCCAAAAACACAACCTGGTTCACAGGGAAGGGGAATTAAAAAGGCGAAGAAAAAGAAGTGTAAATAACACAGTGTGAAAAGATTGCTGCCATCTTCTCTTCCACTGTGTCAGTCTAATGCATTTGGTCCCCTTTTGAACCCAAAATGGGGACAATATCACAATTAAATAGGCCCTTCCTCCCATGACAAATTCCCACTGGGACCAGCACAAATTCATCCACAGCGTTCTCCCATAAAACAGTCACAGTGTAGGATGAAGCCAAGTTACCAAAAAAGAAGGGGGGGGGGGGGGCGGAGGTTACTTCATGCAAATAAAGTTTAAAGTAATTTGAATTACTAAAATAAAATTAAAATGCTATTTTAGAATTCAATATTGAAAAAAATTAAAGAGACCACAGTTATTCTCAAACATTCTTGACAGCAGATTTTTGAACTAGGGGCTTTGATCTGAGAGAGACTTGCCAAAACACAGTGACAGAGAAAAGGAGAAGTGTGGCAATGGACTGACAAGGAAGGCTTTCAGCGGACTGCTTGAGAAAATAAGATTACAGCCTCCTGTTTTACCTGCCCTCCCACCCCACTCCCCCCTCCCTGGTATTGAATGTTGTTCTAATCTGACACTTTAATCCTGAAATGAAGTTTCCCCTTCCTGTTACAGGAAACATTAAGCAGTATGACTTGGACTTGTGGCACTTTAAGGTCCAATTGTGCAATGAACACACGGTGTTGCAGAGCCCTCAATTCCACGTACGTGAGAGCAGGGAACAGTCTCTCCTGGCTGCTGACTGACACCAAGGGCTGCCTTCAGTGTTCAGTCTTCCAGGTTAAATGCCATCGCACTGGGTTACAAATGTAACAATAAAGTCAACTCCAAACAAAATTTCAAGCTTGAAGTGCAGAGTAATCAGACTCACGTGCTACAGCAATTAAAATTAGGAAGACTGTAAAATACAGCTGAAGAAAAGAGCTTGGTGTTGTCTACAGAACCACATCCAGTTTTCCTTGATGGGATAACTTTGACACAACATTACAGAATCATTGCAACACACGTTTTGAAGAGCTGCTTAACTCAGTAAACTCCAAAGTCCTATAGAAAGTGATCCAGATCCACCACACTTTTGAGTATTACACAGTTTACACAAGAGTGTTTAAAGATTAAAAATATTTTATTTACACTTTTCTTTATACACATTTTATACATTTTTTTCAGTTTGAAACCCAAACAGAGCACATATGCAAGTCTAGTATACTGTATCCATAGCAAGGGAAAAATACTTTCTGCCAAAAAAAAGACAAGAAAAAATGCTTTAAAACAGTAAAAAGAGGCAATTCTTAAATTATTTAGAGAAGTTTATAGCAGCCCTGGGTAATTATTAGACAATTAATCCAAATGTAGATATGAGGTCATATACATTTAATTTTAATTTTCTATAGGAAAAGTATTTCCAATTGCTAGACACAAACACAGCACAGTTTGAAAATAACTTTTCCTGTTAACTTATCAAATACATTCTTTGCAATACAAACAATCTGATATTGTACACTGGAATCATGGGATATTATAGTGGAATTGCAATCTCCAGCATATAATAATTTATTTTAAAAATATCTACAAAAATAACAATATATAGGGAAAATATTTAAAATAAAAACATAGCTCACTCTTCCCTTCACCTGTTCCAGAACTGACATAAAAGTTAAGTGGGTCCCACTGAGGTAATAAAAGCCCCCTAAGTAACCTTTCAGTCCTACAGAACACCTCATTTTCTAGACTTACAGTAAGGTTTTCTACCAGAGCCATGAATAAAAACTACTATCTGCAAATCGAAGTGATTTTCCCTTAGCTACCAACTTAATATTAATCCAAAGACATTTGAAATTGGTTTTTGAAAGCTATTTTTAAAAGACTATATAAACATTAATTGAAATTCAGGAAGTGAATAAAAATTTAGTAGAGGGACATACAGGAAAGCTGTTGTCAAAACGAATCAGTTTTCCTGCCACATACAACTACGTTTTACGAAGTTTACTCATACAAATGGAAATTTTCAAGTTACTCACCAACTTTCAAAAATAGAATACAGATGTAAAAGTAGTCATTACTATTTATTTCAAGCAGCTTCAAGTTGTTTAACAAGCATGAACAATCTCAGAATGTGAGCTACAGGACACCAGCAAACTCAGTTTAAATAGATGACTCGTGCTTTCCAGTTATGTTCTTTCCTGCTCTCCTTCAGTGAGCTCAGCCATGAGTGACAGATGCTTGTTCAAGTAACTTCACCAGCTATATTTTTATAAACAGGAGAAGAGCAGTAGGGGTGTTTTCTTTGATGTCCCAAATCCTATAAACACTTAAGCACAGGCTTAGTAACACTTGTGCTTCTATGTTTTAAGTACCTTACAGTTCTCTGTTTTCTTTATACTGGACTAATTCACATATGCGAAGTACACATTTGAAGTGTTAAAGGAATCTGGGGCCCAAGTCACTCTTTTTTTTTTTTTTTTTTTTAAGGAAAAATACATCAAAAAGGCAAAATACCTCTACAAATGTGACTCTTTTTTAGAAAGACTTTATCATATACAGGCTGATGCAACCTTGAAGTTTAAAGAACTGTTAGCATCTCCCTGTAATGCTTACCCTTCTTTTGCTACAGAATGGACATAATGAGTTAAGCAATGTGGGGGTTTTTTTTAAATAATTTGAATTTGTACCTCCTGAATTTTATCTTTGCTTCCTGAGTGTTGAGTGACACTTCATCCCTGACACAAGCAGTTACCATCTTATCAGCACGAGGAAATGCAGCACTTGGGTTTCTAAGGCAGGAGGGCCTCAAGAAAAAAATGGCTGCAAACCTCAGAAACCAGGGAAATATTCAAGTCAAACCCTTGGATCTAATTCTAACAGGACTGCTATCATACTGCAGAAAGTAGGACATCCACACTTTTCAAAAGGAAGTAACATAAAAGCAGGTTGCCAGGTAGCTCATATGCTGCCACTTGCCAGCAGTGCTTTCTGAAACAGCAGGGCCTTTGTAAAACCAAGTATTGCCTTCCTCCAGCCGAATTCACGAGAAAAAAAACTTCAAAAGTTTTTTGCCACCTAATACTTCCCACTATGAAACTACCAACATTTTGTGGGGGGAAAATAAACGATTTTTTTCCTTATGCAGTACTTTAAAAAAACCCTGTCCCCTAAAAACAGGCACAGCAGCATGTGAAATGGGAACTGGCAGTGTCTGGTCCCTCTACAGGAGCACTGTGCTTATTGTACATTACTTCATCTGAAAAGAAACTTTCCTGCTGGAGTTGGTTGCTAAACTAAGAAAGGAAGCTGATATATTTTTTCTATAGATGTGAAAAAAATCCACCACCCTATATTGTAACTCACTATGTCCACTTTTTTTTAAAAAAAGGCAAGAGGCAAGTACACTTTCTTTTCAAAGCAGGTCATGCATTGAATTTTAAATATGTGGGTGACATTAGGTTTGCTGGTATTCCAGTTATGGTTGGGGTGGGAATAGAAAGAGAACCTCCCCAAACTTAATAATCAAAGACTGAAACTTACCTTTTCCTTGACAAATGAGAAGCATTTAAGTGTTTTATTTAAAACTCATCTTAATCTGATCATAATGCTCAAAATTTCATAGTAATAGGCAATTCTTATTACCCAGCTTAGTTTTGTTTCTATTTAAACACTAAATTATCTGGTGCTAAATAACAAAAGCAAACTCAATTAAAATAAAGAATCCCTCTGATTTATAAAGTAACAAAAATAACTGCCTCAAAAGTTCCATTGCAACATAAAAGAGAAAGTAGAGTTCATTTTATATTTAATGTCTGAAACAGTAAAAGTATGGTAGAAATGTAAATTGACAAAACACTCTCACATACCCCCACACATTCTAAACCCAAGCAAATTCCAATCATTCCTAATGCTGGAAAGGTAGCAACCAGCTTCTCAATGGAGACACAGCTTTCAAGGAAGCCGAAACCAACAGTTCAATTAAAAATTCACAGAACAATTACTATTACAACCCTGAACAAGAACTTTCAGAACTGGGTACCTGAAGATAGATACAAACTTAAAAGCAGAGCACCAAAAACAATCTGGTTCTTCAAGTGTACTCAGCAATGACTTTAGAGGCTGGTGCCCTGAACACAGAACCTCGGAAGGTGCTCAGATCCAGAACATAACTTAAGACACCCCCATCTTTACTATTAGTTTTAATAAAGTCTTGGCTGTGTCTCTTTAAGACATTTGAATCCTGAACACCAGATATCCAGAATCATGTTCATTCCCCACACTGGCCCCAGATAAAAGTGAAGTACTCTGTACTATACAGAACGTGCCCATGAAAGCCTTCTCAGGCAGGATTAGTTTTTGCTGCCCCATTAACTTAAGACATTTGAATCCTGAACACCAGATATCCAGAATCATGTTCATTCCCCACACTGGCCCCAGATAAAAGTGAAGTACTCTGTACTATACAGAACGTGCCCATGAAAGCCTTCTCAGGCAGGATTAGTTTTTGCTGCCCCATTAACTTACTGAGAAATGAGCTGGTGACAAACAGAATAATGAAAAAAAAATTTTAGAACTCCTTGTTTTTTTCTCTTGTGCCTCAATATTCCATGAACTATGTACAGTCAGCACAGAGCCAGCACCTACTGGAGTCAGTCTCTCTCTGTACCCACACAGGGCGATGTAGTGAAACTGAGGTTTTAGTGTAAGCCACACCAGCTTTAACTTAAGCTATCAAGAAAGTAAATTAAGTTTCTAATTCAGTCAACTGAATTCTTATTAAAAAAGACAAATTTAACTGCAAACTAGCCTGCATCAGAAGGCTGAATATCAGTATTTGGTCCAGTCACTTCTGATGTAAATAGCTTATCACTATAGCTATGATGGCATGCATTACCTCTTTATTTTAAAACATATGAAAAGAAAATACTTGATCAATAAATCATTTCTAATAATAAAAAAAAAAAATTAAAAATCTGCTGACTTGCCATATAGCTCCAAATACTCACATTTCAACCCAGAACATAATTACTACAAAAATATCAAAACACAATATGAGGAGTTTTACAAGTTGTTTTAACTCCTATTATTTCAAACTTCATTTAGACAATAGGTGTTATTTTTAACATAGAAAATTTAGGGTGATTTTGGTCCCTTTGTAAGTGCATTCTTTTGAACTCCCTGAGTACTGTACATTCCTTTTCTACAGTGATTTCTGACTGGAAGATGCTGAATAAAGTGGTTTTGCATTGCCGCATATAAAGTAAAGTCTATTGCTTCAAGTGAAACACAGCAGCATAAGATTTTACAGAATATGCAGCTGCCTGTTTCAGCATCTGAACTGTGAGCCTTCAACTTCTCCTTTAGGTTCTAGAAGCGGCTTATTTCACATCCATAAAGATAATCAAAATGCAATTACTGTTATTATTTATGTCTTGGTAGATATTTCTTACCAATCTACTGTCAGTTATACCTGTAAGTTAGACTCAATGGAGTTATTCAAAGCCCTCTAGGACCACACATCTCGTTTCAGGCACTCTGAGGTCAGTAGCCATAGTTGTGTAGGTTTTTTTACAAAAGAAACAGAAATTACATCAACCATCCAATCACCTAACCCCACATTTTCAAAACACAGTAGTTCTTAACAGTTAATAATTAAAATAATAATAATGAAAAGATTACACCACTTCAATACAAGTACTCATACTGAAATGTGAGTACAAGCAAAGTACTGAGAATAAACTGTAGTATATCCAGTATCCAGTTCCAAAAATAACTGTGGGTCACAGCAGTGCTGAGTATCTGCTTATTGATATTTTCCATTTTCATGAAAAAAGAAAACAGGGCAGCACATTGAAACTGAAAAGAAATTCAGGTAAGATGAATTTACTTTTTAAAAAATAATTTATAAAACAACAAATAATCAACAGTTCATTATGTAGGAACAATATAAAGAGTTTAAAGTCACTGAATCAATCAGTATATACTAAAGATAAGATACTTTGATACCAAATGAGGCCTCTGGTTACTTAAGAACTTTGAATTATTTAGCTTATTAAAGAATACCTTAAATTCAACAGATATGGCTGAATCTGTGCACTAGTTAAAATATAATATTGTAACTGCAAATAAAAAGATGCATTTATATACAGTTTTTACAGTGTATGCACATGTATATATACTTTTTTTACTCACCAACAAACACAACGCAGACAATAGAAGGCAGCATAGAAACAGTGTTTTGAATATAAAAATGCTTTGTTTTCAATTCAGTAGAAAATGTGTAATTTGCAGTTTGGCAGACTTACTGGTACCACTATACAAAACCAGGAAAAAGGTCATGCAAAGGGGTTAAAATTCTTCTCCAAAGTAAGTAAGGGAAAATCAAAACACCTAGTAGATTTAAGAATTCTTTGCAGTTAATGGGAAAAGCATCTAAAAACCAACATAAAATACAGAAAGGGTTTGGTTTTGTTATCTTAGATCTGGCTGTACCCTAGTACAGATGATGAGGTTTATTTTGACGCTCAAAAAAATGCTAATCAAGTCTTTCTTCTCTGCCTTTCACAAATATTTTGTCAAACTCAACTTAATTCAAAAGCATAGTGGCATAATGGCCATTAAAAAAAAGAGAAAATATTACGGACATAAAATATTACAAAAAAACCCAAGCACACTCAAAAATTTATTTTTTTTGTACTTACAGTTATGTTAAAAAAAAACCAAAACAACAAAGCTTTTACAAGGTCAGACTAACTATTGGCTTTTCTAATAAACTTGGTAAGTACACTCCCTGTACATCCTGTTTCTCTTGAGCATTTAGCATTTGTTCTTGCACACAAGGAAAATGTCTCTGAAGGAATTTAATTGGTTTGTATTTTTTTAACAAATTAGGTATAGCTTTTTGTCTTTCACCGGGTTGTTCACTCAGTTTTAGCTGCAGCGTCTAACATGCTCCAAAACATACTCAGGGAAGTGCAGGCTGCAGACTTGTAAGCCATCCAGCTTGCACGGCATCCTTGGATATTCATCTTCTTTCCATTTGTTTTCCTCTGGATCAAAGGTGAGAATTGAATCACTGTAATGACCGTTGTAACAAAGGCCTCCAAGAACCATTATCTGTTTGTCCAAAACAGCTACACCATGACCGCTCCTACCAATTGGCATAGAAGCCAATATAGTCCATTGATCCGTATCAGGGTCATACACCTCTGTAGAAGGACATCCTTGAGATTCAAAGGAGGCCCTCAGGATCACACAGACACCACCAAAGACATAAAGCTTACCATTATAAGAAATCATTTTGTGAAAGCATCTTGCATAGTTCATTTTGCATTTGTTCTCCCAACAGTTAGTGACCACTTGAGTTCTCCTTGTTCGCTGCTCTACTGTCCCTTCTTTACTGGGATCAAACACACACACTTGCTTAGAAGTTGAAGATGATGTAATTCCACCAGTGATATACAACTTGTTACCAAGCACAGTCCCTTCATGTCCGTACTTATTGACTGGATAAGGATCCACAAATTCCCATTTATCTTCAGTAATATCGTACCGTTCAGTGGAGTAAAACGTTTCATCCCTGGTTCTCCCAGCCACTGCATAAACATACCTCCCAATAACTCCAACAGCAAACTCAGAGCGTGGGACAGACATGTCTGCCATTCGTAACCAAGTGTTCTGTCTTGGGTCATATCTAAACACTTTGGATGAAGCATGAAACTCACCATCTGGCCCCAGTTCTTCCCCACCTAGTAAGAACACAAAGTTATTTACAATGGCAAGGCAGTCTGGTCGTAAAGGTACTTGAGGACCCTCTAGTTCCCACCAGACCCTTGGTTTGTGCAAGAGAAGAATTTTACTGTTTACCATACTGTGTCCTATCATTCCTCTAAATACTGCAGTCTGGGGTTTGGCAGAACGAATTTTGTTCGATTTCATTTCCATCAAAGGCTGTTGGTGAACGCTATGAAAGTAATTCATGGCTTGGTCAACCTCATGTCGCAGCTGCCGGGAGTATCGATAAAATTCTGATGTTTTTACCTATGAATACATTTAAAAGATATTAAAATTCTGGCCAAGAGAAACAATCCAGAAAATCTAAATGACTATGTATCATTAGATTATTTTACTTTGTTTCATTCAGGCACTCTTGAGAGCAATAGCATTTGTGCAAGAAGGCTTGAACTAGTGTATTGTTACCAAAAATCCAGAAGGCAATTTAGTGACTAACAGCAGTGACTAACAATTTCAGCAGAATAATCACATGCAAAATTTATGCTGGAATTAGGCACAACTGAAATCCCTAAGTCTAAAAATCATTATTCTTTAACCCCCCAAAAGCCTCTGTTACTCTTCTGCTTTATCCATGAAGCACCTTAGTTAAAAATACACTATTTTCCTGAGTTTGAAAGATACTCTACACACCCATTCTGTGTTTACCAAGGTTTACTCTGGTCTATTTTTTCTGAAATCTCACAGCCAAGCCTAAGCAGTTATTGCCAAATGCTAAGCTCTGCTCACAGAGCTATTTAATTGGGGCGGGGAAGGGAAGGAGAAGGGAAGGGAAGGTACCCAACCTCCTTCCTTCAGAACATGTGCTTGCACCAACCACTCATCATGATGGCTACCCCTTATGGTTTCCCCTCTCTGAGTCTCCACATGTTAACAAATGCCTTTAACACAAGAGGGAAACATCTCCATCTATAATCCTTTGGTTGTGCATTTCTTTGACAAATGGTGGAGGTAGGTTTGAACTTCCACTTCCCAGGTGAGAGTTACAACCTTTGAATTAGCACACCGTGAAGTGACACCTCAGTTTGAAGAGCTATCCCTGCTCAGTTTTATTGGAGTTGTGGGTGAAGGAGAAGATGAAAGAATTTACCTTTTCAGGACCCTTTCTACTATCTAAGACAACTTAAGTTCCTCAGACTGGTCCTGAGACCATTCCAAAAACACATCCCTGTCCTGAACGTTTTAACTCATCTAGCTCCAAGCATTCCTCAGCTCACTGTGGGATTCTCTTCAGAGGCTTCCCTCTTCCTGTACAATCTGGTCTAACACAGCTTTCTGAATCACACTTCTAAAACAAGTAAAAACCTGCTGGATATTGCCAAATGCACAAATCCTCGATCAGATTTGATCCAGGGTTCCAGTTTCTTTCACATAAAACTGGATTGCTTGCAAACAGCCTTTAGGTCCCACCAGCTCCAAAATGAGAAGCAATGCTCTGAAGAAATGTGAGGCCACTCTGAAATTTCAAGTGACCACAAGGTAACACCAGAAGATAACATTTTTGAGTATCTGTTACCTCATCTCCTATTCCCTGTCCCAAGGAACCCCTTACCTCAGGGGTGGTATGAATTTCGATGTATATGGAAAGCAATTTGGAAATTAATGTTCTTTATACCTTGTGAATACAGTAGTTGCTTGTTCCATAAATATGTACTATTGAAGTTTTGTTAGCTTTCTATTAATAATTTCTCTTCCTTGTATAACAATTGACACATTCAGATAAGTATCTTTTCAAAAAATCTTTGGAACTGTTATTATTTGGCATACTTTGCACAGATATTGAGATAGTTCTACACACCAGATTTCAAAAAAACCCTGAATACTAACCTACTACTGTAAAGCAATGTATAGCTCAAGAGTTACAGTGATTTGGTGTTTTTATTTACACTTTTTCTTTCCCCCACTTAATTTTGACAAGTTCAACTTATCTCTGTCTGGAAAAAGAGGACAGTCACATGCAGATGTATATATTATTCTTGCAGCAACATCCAGCTTCTTTCTATTGTTTTTACCAGAGCAAAAAGGTTTACTCAGGCATAGTGCTTATAAAATATCCACAGTAAGTCCAACTCTTGTGGGAATAAGATCTATTTTCTTATTGCAAATAAAGAATATGTCATACAAAGACAGATCTGCTTGTGCTGCATTTGTTAGAATAAACCACATACCCTGCCTGACTAAAAAGAGTGAACATAAATTACAGAAAATATGCTGGCAGGGAGAACCGCAGCACAGAAAAATGATAACATATAGAAAGCCTTAAAGGTTACAAAAAATGAAAAAGGAAGTTAAAATAACAAAGAATAGTGGGTGGGTAACTTTATCCTTAAAAGGAACGTTCAAATTCTAGAACAGTAGGACTACTTCAAGCATTCCCAAACTGGAGCCATCATCTTTGGAATTAAATAAAAATATAAACTATCTTTGTTCCACCTCTTTGCAGTTCAAGTTTTCTTGGATGATTGTGGAAGACATCAGGATCAACATGCTTACAACATGAAGAATGCCAGCAAAGCCTGGCAGAAATGGAAAATGCTTTTCTTTCCCCCTCAACATTTACAACTCTGTCGTTAGATCTAGAAATCGAAATGCCAGCCAGAGACTGGAATTAAAATAAGCCTCATATATCCTCACCACTCTACTCCTTCACTTAGCACAAATCTCACCCCATGAAAGCATGCAAAAGGAAACAAGGAGTATCTCTAATTCCAGAGACAGAATCTCAAGACCAGGGAATCAGTAGCAGAAGTTTACTACTGCTTATCTTGAAAAAGGCACTAACACCAAAGCAAAGCCTCAACCTCTTACTTTAAACCAAAAAGATATAAAGAAGTAAATGCAACTCCCAGTTATTATAACCCCTCTCTGACTAAAGTTTGTGGGGAAGCTTCTACAAACACAAGTTTGGAGAGCTGAACACGAAAATGCACAAGCACTAGCAAGTCGTACAATAGGCAAAAAAAAAAATCCCACAGAACAAGAGTGACCAACCACCTAAATTCTGGTAAGAGAAGGTAGCTGGAGCATTCCTAAACTTGGCTGTTGAGGAAAAATATCACTGCTTTTAGCTGATCAACAAATATCTAAGCAGACTAATTCTCCTGATAAGTTCAAATGGAGAAGCTCTAGAAGGAATGTGCCCCTAGTTACCAACATACTCAAGCAGAACACTCGCAAGTGTCTGCAAAACAGATGGAAATGTGCACTAACCATTATGAACCCCAAAGTAAAACAAATGTGCATTCTTAAAGAGTCCATCATCAACTCCGAATTCATAAAAATACTAAATGCTTCATAGCATTTTCAAAGTTTAAAGAAAAACTGTTGTTATCTTGCTGAAGGGTCTTAAAGGCAGTTTAAGCTGGACTTCCTTACCAACCCCAGTCTTACTGTAAAAAAAGGAATTTAATCAAAGTGTTCCAGTTTTGCTCGTGTGATTTTTTTATTTTTTTTTTTTTTACATTCTTTCCAACTCTTTCTCTTCAATTTTCTGAAGAAAATCTTACAGAGGTTCTGCCAGGACACAGCCCTACTGGTAAGAGCTCCCTCAAGATCTCCAGAGATGGAGACTGAGAATTATCTCATTGCATATCTACCAGTTACTGTGGTTCACAGTCAGACTTTCAGCTACACAGACAGGGAACAGCATAAACAAAATCCAATGTATCACTCCATTAAAAAAAAGATGCAAAAATAATTTAAAACATAATTAAAAACATCCATCCCTCTACTCACCCCCCCAAGCAGTCAATAGCAAAAATCTAGGTGGCTCATAATGTGACTCTATCTCTAGCCACGTAAGCAGAGAACTACTTCAGAGCTTATAACTTATTGTGCTTAAGTTTTCTAAAACTGTCAATTCTGAACGTGTAAGTGATGCAACTCAAACTCACCTACCAGGAGTACAACAGCTACACCACAGCTTTTCAGTGAATAATGATGGCCTCTGTATCAGACTTCTAGAGAGCAAATTCTTCCTTTTATTTGCAAAAAAAAAAGTTATTTTACTAAAGATTAAGCTGAATCCAAAGATCCATCAACTCTGCTAACTCAGATCCTTATTATTTTCACATCTACTTATCTCTGGCCATATTTTAAGCACAGCTGTAAGCCAGTATGAGAACTGACTGGTACCAGTATAGGACTCTGAAGGACTATTCTGTATGTGCTACAAATCCCTTACTGTTTTTCAGCCTAACCATAAAAAGACAAGATGACACAGCCTCTGTGCAGCAAGGACAATGCTCTCAAAACAATTATTTGGCTGTTCCTTTTTAAAACTGGCCAATGAAATTATCAAAGTCAAGCTGAAGTCTAACTCAAATCTAATTTTTCAAATCAGAATGGAGTCAATCTATATGCCACAACTAAGAAGTTCAGTACAAAATAAATACTGCTAGCAAACCTATCCAACTGAGCAATAACCCTGAGAGACAAAAATACCAAGCGCAGCACCTATTTAAGATAAGAGGGGCCCACTAACCTCATCCACTAAACACCTCTTATTCTAAGCTTCAGCAAACAAAGTTGCTTCAGCAAACCAAGTTGCAGAAGTAGATACATATCCATTACTAGACATGGAGGTAAATGCAAAAAAAAAAAGAAATTAAATTCTTTTATGAATAAAATAATAACATAAAATTACAATGATATCTTCTCAAAAGTTACTCTTTTCTAGGCACAGGGCAGAGATACTCAAAAATAATGCGCTGTTCATCCTACCTCTACAGCAAAACATAGTGATTAGTAAGTTTCTGATTTATACTGGCAATTTATAAATCAGCATGGGCTACTCATAACAAACCCTACACACTGGACATAAAAAAAGCCCTTTGGATTTTAAAGTTTTGAAACAACATTTCAATCTGAGTAGTACACAGCAACTAAATGGAGCTTAAACAGTACATGAAGGGAAATCATGACACAATCACCTCCAGTAACACAGAGATTAACTCAGTGAGGCAGGTAAAATGCCCTCTAACTTCTATCTCCAAACTTCTTCAAGACTTATAGAGCCATGGATGGGTTTCAAAAAAAGGTAAACACAATGTCAAGAGCAAAACTTGTACTTCTCCTCATACACTCTGCTTTTCATTTCTAACTATTCCCCAAATCCTTAATTCATTTATCTTCCCATTTTCCCTTGTACATCAGCATGTATTTTAAGGGCTGAGGAACAAAAGCAGTATCTATTCATACCTCAGTATCTGTTCTTCCAGTTTGCAGTAAGCACAGGGGCTGTACCTTCACTTGTGGACTCTAAATGCACATCAGCCTCAAGGTATGTGCAGAGTCACTCATTTCAATTCTGAAAGGACAAGCCATCCCACCCACACTGCACATCTTCCCCCAAAAAATGATGTACGAAACATAATGGCTTAAGAGGCCAAAAGTATCCTTACCATGACTTGCAAAGTTAAGTCATATAAGCTATTTATATACTACAATGACAGGCATCTGAGAAATGTGTATCACAAAGATTACGTAAGGGTACATACGACAAGCCAGCCAGTGTATAGCAAATACAGAGTTTGCTGAACTGGAAGAGTCCACCTCAGACTGTATTTGGTACATTCATGCAGACGTTTAGTATGTGCTGGCTTCAGGACAAGGCTGAATTCTGTCTGTAGATCTCCAAAAAATGCAGTTTTACCAATATCTTCCCCCTTCTACACAGAGAAGAAAGAGGTTCTCCCTGGGTTACTGCCAGAACAGTGAATAGACATGCTCTCTTATTTAAAAAAAAAAAGTGTTCTATATTCTGATGTTGGCTCCAACTGCAGTTGTCCTTTGTCACTTGTCATGCTGGATAACTCAATGCTCTCTAGCCAGGGTAAAACACAAATGCATTCCTAGCTGCAGCAACAAATGACATAATTAGCTGTGCTTCCCTGTGCTGAGTTGTCCCACTCCATAACCTACACTGGCTTCTCTCTGATCCCACATCATCATGGCTGGGCTTTGCAAATGAGGATCTGGGAAAGGCTCTACCCACGTTTGTTGCAAGCGCGCTGGCGGCTGAAAAGGCCAATATGAGACAGGCATGTCCAGTTGCAAAAGGCACAGCAGAAAGACTCCTTAGGTGGTATATTCTGCAAGGCACGATTCTTTCTGCGTTGCTTTCTGCGTTGCCTTTTCTCTTCAAGAGTGAGCTCCCACATACAAATTAACAGAAAGGGTATTCACAGATGAAGCTTTTACAGCGACTTCTCTCCTGAAGTTGTACCTATTGGGCCATTTGGAAGCTGTCAAGACAAAATATGAGAAGCACTGTATGAAGGATTTACACCACTGATGCCAAAACCAGCTCCAGAAGTTATACCTACATGTAACACTGAAGACTAACATAGACTTGCACTTACAGAAATTCAACTGAGGACAGCTCGATGCTTGAGCTTGTATCCGCAAATCTCATAGAGTTGAAGCAGACTCAAACAAGTCTTGCCCTATAAGATTAACCTTAAAAGCATATTTTGTGAATTCTATCAGTTTTACTATGGAAGGGATTAAATGATGTAGTAATAAGGTAAAAGTGTTATTAAAAACAAGACACTACACAGTATCCTGCAGAGTTCAGCTCTTACTAGTTGGGAATGTTTTAACCCTATATAAACATTGCAGCACTGTTCTAAAATATGCATAGGTATTTATTTTGTTCATGTCTATAGTCTATATATAAATATATTTTATGTATTATTACATCCTCTATTCAACCCACACACACAGAAAAAAATCCAAAATATAGAAACCCACTGGTCTGAAGTAGTTAATAGCTTTGACAATTTCAAATAGGAATACATATAAGAATTACTGCTCGAATGACCCAGTAGCCCTTAAAACCACCAAAACCAACACAACCTTATCTGTATGTTCACTAGATACCAAAGTAAAAATATATGGGAAATTAATTTATAAGAAGCACAAAAAAACCACAAGGTTTTAACTCCTGTACCTTTCACTTCTCAGTGAATTAGTAGAAGTTAAAGTTGTATCTCATCACACAAAATTAACAGTGTAATTGCTAAACTGAACACTGTTACTGGTCTGTGACAGAGCTGCTTACAAAGTAATCCTCTACTGTTGACAAATGTTCAGAGTCTAAAGAACTAGAAAACAACTTTTCTGTCTGTTCTTCAACAGAAGAGTAGAAAAAGCAAGTTTGGTTTTAACCTCTTACTACATACAGCAATCAGTTGAACTTTAGATCAACTATTGCAAAAATTCCTCTTGATATTTAAAGTAAATCATTACATTTCATACTGTAAATAATTTTTGATTGATTATGTGCCTTGTATAGAAACAAGTGTGTGTGTAACTCTGCAGGATCAGGGCTTACTTCCAACTGCTGTGTAACAGCACAACCACCGAAGATACAACAACAAAAAGGCTGCAGATTTAAGAGCAGGTGCTAGTTGTCATTTGCAAATAAAAAAACTTCCTGTACTTAAACCATGTAAGATCTACTGTCACTATTTTTTGATTATATTGATAACAATTATCATGACATATACCCTACATACTGTGTGCAGCTCTAAAGCAAGAAGCAACCTGCGGACAACAGTAAGAACATTTGAAAACAAACCAGATACAAGTGACCTTATTTTAAAATGTCTTTTTCATATAAAGCCCCTTATAAACACGTATTGCAAACCCACCTGTTCTCCAGTCACTGTGCGTGCTCTTGTCTAATAACCAAAAGACAATACTTGTAGTTGTTTGCCTTCTATGGGTTTATTAGAAAATAAATGCTATAATTTTGTCCCTCCTAATAGGTTGGGGAATCTTACCTATTTAATGGCATGCTGCCCTAGCTAAATGATGAATCCTGCCTATTGCTTTTCAAATGCACCAACCTTCTCAAAAACACTGGATGGTGTCATCAAACAAAACCTGATGTTCTGAATGATGGTGTCCGTATGCCTCCAGCGTCTTCTATCATGGCGCAGCCAGGCCTGAACAGCTTCATACAGCTCTATCTCTGGAAACCTGCTCAGATGATCATTATCCAAGTAAGACATGAGCTTCTCAAAGCTCAGATATGAAAGGAAGTCAGGTCTGGACATGAGTGGCACAAAATTCTCTAGCAGAAAGGAATCCAGTTTTTCCCTGACTCCTTCGATGTTTACACCAAAATCATCCAGAAGTCTCATAATTTCTGCACAGTTTTCTAAGCAGATTTTAGCTAAGAGAAAAGAGCAGCAAAACTTTACCACCTCTATAAGCTGGACATACATGGCAGCCTGAAGGATTTCATGAACAGTGTTCATACTCAGTTCAATAGTTCCATAGTACATGAATTGGAGAACATGACTGAAGCCTGTAGCTGTCAGACCTTTCAAATGGATTTTGTCCTGATCTCGTTCTCGCATGTCAGCTGTGAACATAATCCTGAAGTAATCACTCTGGGTGGCAAGGAGAGCTTTATGGGCCTGAAATTGGTGGTCTTCAATGACAAGTGTGACATCAAGAAGCAATCCCTCCTCATACAGTGCTCTGAATCCTGCAGAGACACTGGTGTCATGGATGGAGGAGCTAAACCCTTCCACGTCCCCTGCCATGAATCACCTGGGGGGGAAGAAAAAATAAATAAATAAAAATGAAAATAAATTGTAATTTCTAATAACATATTACAAGCCCTTCCTGACCAGATAAATCCTAACTGAGATTGCTTTTATTAAGACTTAAAAGTCTTCACCATCCTTTTTGTTTTCTGTCCAGCTGAAAAATCAACTTAGGAAACAAAACATCGACTTTAAATATTTCCCCCCTGCAAAATATTCTCATTTTACAGACAGGGTAATCAACAAAAATAACTATGCAATACTGCCAAAACAATTTCTCACTTCAAGTTAATTCATGGTCAGATAATGAACTGAAAAGGTTGTCATGGTTTTTTTTCCTCTACCCCCCTCAATCTTTCTAAAGAATTTATCTCAGGGGAGCAATAAAACACCCACTCTTGAATATCAAAAGGTTTCAGAAAGGAAGCTAAACTTCCTTAACAAGCTCAGTAGATCTGTACGTGGTATAATTGAAAAAAAATAAAAATTTATTAGGTTTAAAACTATATGTCAATTCACTTGACATAACCAAATGTTTTCAGAGATACCATTTAAGATTGTGTATTTCACTTTTCCTGTAACAACAAACTCCCATCACGTTCCCCCCCATTTCTTACTACAGTGATTAATATTAGGTCATGAGATTTATAAAGTGTAAAATACTAACACAATAAGAATCACTGACAAGAACAGGTCACAATAAATAATATTCTGTATACTGGGTTTAGTGAAGCTGAATTGCTCATTAAGTATTTGAACATTTGCAGATACAATTACTTACGTGCAAGCTATAATCAAACTGTAAATAAACCAAAAAGAAAACAAAGAGTACCAGGATCCTACCCTGTTAAAGTTAAGGAAGATAAATATTCAATTAAAAAAAAAAAACAAAACCAACCAAAACTATTCAAAATCCACAAATTTCTCAAAATCTTGCCCAACTTCCTTGGGTTTAGGCAGGGTGAAGTTGCACAAGGCAGCTTGAACCAATCTAATGATTTATCAAAGTCAAAGGACAACAGCACATTCCATTCCCCTACTCTGTCCTCATTCTGGGGTCTGAGCTCCTGCTGCCTACTTTGAGCCACTTCTGGGGCTCATTTGACTCCTCTAGAAAGCAAGTTCAACTCAAACCTGACAGAAAATAAACCAAGAGCAGAGAGGGACAGACCTGAAAAAGACATGTGACACAAACACAACCACCCCTTCCTGCTCCCCCCAGCATGCACGAAAGAGAACTTTCTGCTTCCCAGTGATCTGATTTCTGACACTGTGGGGCTTTGACACAAGAACCAACCTGATGCAGAGGGCAGGACACATACTTGGGCAGGAACAAAGAAAAAGAGCAACAACTTCCCTGTCTGGCATTAATTTGCTAGTAGAATTGGTTCAACTACTCTTGTTCCACTTTATCCCACCTTTAATTACACTGCAACATTCTCTCAGACATTTGTGCATTTGACTCTGAATTTCCTACTGCAATTAAAGCTAATCATGTTTTGCTACTGGTAACCCACACGAACGGCTGAATAATATCAACACATTAAAAAACCTGCAGATTTTCAAGGTCATAAAACTTTACACAAGTATGTGGACCCAGAAGTAACTCTAGGGTGGCCCTTGTTTCACAACTTCAGAGAGCAGTTACCACTTACTCCTACTTCCTCAAGCACCACATTCTGCCTGCTGCCATTTAACTGGAATGCATTTTATTAGACTCCATTAATGGATAATCATCTCCTTCATTCATCAGCACACATCCTGGAAAACAGAACTCTTTGGAGATACTCTTTGTCTATGCAAAACTGAAATGGTGAGTGGGTGTTCGTAGCCACACCTCATGGAATTAGCACCGCTCCCACACTGCTGAAGCCTGATGATGGGGTCTGTGCACAATAAAGTCAATGCTGGGAGTGTTCATTACAACTATGGCCTTATGACAAAATTCAAATTCCTGAAAGTAAGAGCAGGAGCAAAAGAACAAAGATGACAATCCAATCACTTTCTCACCAGTATCCATGACAGCTCATTCCCCTCAATGTCACTGAAGACAGAGAGAACATGCAAACTGCTCTGGAGCTACATATTGTGAGTCTCTTATTCTTCAACATTAAATACCAGAAAGAAAAATTACCATCAAATATTCTTCTTAGTTGTTGTCAATTCTTACACAAAAGCATATGAGGACAGAAGTACTTTAGTAACTTACCACCTCAAAAAGAAGCAACCAACTGAACAGGAAGCATAAAGCCTGACTTTACAAGATTTTGCTTTCTAATTGGATTTCTGATAGCAAATAAAATTAAGTTAACACTAATATTAGCTTTTTTTTTCTTCTTTCACTGGAGCACTTGTAACTCCTCCCCTCCCCATCCCCAGTTCTCTGATGTTTAATAATAACTGAGCTCATACCTCGGTCTTTCCTGTTTGAGAGATTTAATGATCATTTGCCTTTAAATGGCCATTCATTTTCATAAAACATACAGCAACTTGAAACAACTCTCAATTCTGTCTGAAATCAGCCAAGTTTCAAAGGTTACCAGGATTCTCAGACAGTACAACTGTGTAAGTTACATTTCTTTAGGAGATCCACTAAGACTTGGCTCAGCTTCAGTTCCACGACTGGTGTTAAAAATGTGATGGGGCAGTTGGACTTTGCAAATGTGAGAATGTGAACAGAGTAACACAACAATATATTTGGGGGAAAAAAGAGTCAGAAATGAAGCAATATTTTTCAGGTGACTGAAGCAACATAGATTAATCTGAAAACAATGAGAGCTAACATCACACAGGCTTATGCAGACAGCAATCTCACGGAAGGGATTTCTTCAAAACAGTACATGCATTACTGTGTACCTGAACAACATGGAAGAACCAGCAACCTCCAAACACACACTGGGATCTTTGCCCTTACCTTGAGAAAGATAATTACATTACAGATACTCCACAAACAAAAGGAGAGAAATTAACTTTTACATAGGATAGCCCTAAAAGAAAAAGCTTCTTTCATCACTCTCAAAGAAGCAAAAAGGAAAAGTTGGCAAGTGAAGTTAAGCAGAGACAGATGGTAGATGCACCAAATCCAGAGGAGCACCTCCAGTGTTCCTTTAAAGGATCGAAACAAATAATACTCTAAACAAAAACAACAAAAAGAACTCTACAAAACCAACCAAACACCACCCAAACAACCAGCATAGAGTCTTGGGCAACTGCCTCCAGGTGGCCCTGCAAATGGACCAATGGCCTCCAGAGGTCACTTATAACCTCAACTAGTCTGTAATTGGGTGACCAATTTTTTTGTGACCATCCTTCTAATTCTGATTAAAGAGAAAAGAGACACATTCACATAAGCCAAAAAAAAAAATTCATATACAAGCTACTATCCTTCAAACTTTAAATCTAACAAAAAATAAGGTGGCAGGAATCACTGAAATATTAAAAAATAAAAACCAGCTGCATTTAGGGGACATCTTTAACGGTTCCAATTTTTACACCTCCCTAAAACTGGCTATTCCATAAGATATTTCAAACTCTAAGTCAGCCACAAATGGTAACAATGGTAACAAAGGCATACACACTCTCAAATTATTATTTCTAAATGTTTTAAAAGTGTGGGGGTTTAAGTCACTTAATCCTTCTTCTCACATCCCTGCTCATTTCACTCCTAGTAAATCTACAGTTTTCAACATCAAAATATTTTTCCTCCCAAACCTGAGACAGCATTTAATGGATTATTTAAGTAGACACAAAACCAGTAAGAGTTCTCCCTACACTATCTAAAGAAGCTTCAGAATTCTGTGACTGAAAAGCAAAGGACTGCTTGTCTTTCTGCATTAAATAAAAGGAGCAAATACCCTTGTTTTGGCATGAAGTCATAGACAATATCAGCAGATAAATTTTTCTTTAAAACAAAAAAATGCATTGGCCAGTGTAAATACAGAAGAGGATTAAAACAGTACAAAAACTGGGAAACTAGATAGTTAAATGCATATTACGCTCAACGGGTAAAAATCTTCATTTCTAAAGCTAATATCCTCCATCAAAAGCAAATAGCAACACAGTAGCTCAAATATTAAAAAAAGCAATATAAAACACTCTCAAATGAAGTAATTTTTCTAAAGCATAGCTATGCCAATCCTCCCACACACACACTTGCAATCTTGGATGTAATTCTATGCACTATTCAAATGCTGCAGCTTATTTCCCAGAGGACAATACATAACGAATTTTTTTTTTCATACTTTCGATAAGAATGCAAAATTCACTTGGATTTTCTTCACTCATGCAAATCACAGCAGCACACGTAATCCTAAGGCAGACGTGCAGCCTACAGTGGTCTGTATGAAACTGGAACAAAAAAATCCTAATGTATAAACAATACTGGGGGTGGGCAACCTACATTGACGTTGGGCATTGTTCTGTGCACACAGAGCTGATCGGGGCAATGCAGCACAGGAAGTAAAGACTCTGCTGAAAAGCCAAAAAAGAAGCACGTTTAACCTTATTAGCTGTTCCTGACATTTCTTCCTCTTTTAGCACATAATGCATTAGAGTCTCCTGTGCTGGGACTGTAAAACCACTTATTTGGAACACTGATTTCTCATCTTTATTCTGCAGCTGTAATAAAAGTCTGAAAACCCTGTTCCAGACTGCTTTTTCTTGCTAAACAAGGAGAACCTTCTTTCCTCAGTGCGTCTGCGGCTCTTAGTCACAAGCAGAAGAAATGGAGTCTAAATGCACTGGCTACTGAGAAGGAAGTTATGGAATACCCACTCTTGACTCATGCCCTCTTAGATTTAAAATCTATCCAAAAGCAGCATTTCCTAAAAAGCGCCCTTTAAATAAATGTCTTCATGCAATATGAAAGCTTATATGCACTTTCTAGGGACAGAAATGTATTGTTCTAGCAAAGTATTGACAATAGCAAGTCTAGCACACCAGCTCAAAGGCAGATTTCTGCTTTCCTTTACTGTTGTTCCTTAACTCATTTGAGATGCTGAGACAGAACCAGCAAGTCCCTTTGTTTATCGATTATGAAGTACTTGTTCATTCTACCTACCCCATAGATCTCCTGAGAAATCACTTATGTGAACACAGCTGCACAACAAATTTTCACATAATAAATCACTACTGTCTATGAGTTAAACCACAAAATATTTCACCAGACATACAAAACCATGCTTTGGTTGCACAAAATACTGAAATAGAGCTTAAAATCCATTAATCTGTTCCATCTATCCCGTTCCTTCCATCCATCAAATGCAAGCATTAAAATGCAAATTTTAAAGCCATTAAACGTTTTTATTTGGTGAGGTGCAGAGCAAAGACTGCTTAGAGCAGAACTATTTGACCCTAATTTTGTTAAAACACTTTTCTGCACAAATAAGATTTTTCTCCTAGTCAAATGTTATGCATATTTGTGAAAATACAACACAACAGGCATTTGCATGCACAACAAACATTCACAACTGCACACATGGCTGAAGGCTGGGCCTTGGAATGCAGTGCACTACACTACAAATGCAATAAAACCATTAAACCTTGTCCAAACCACCATTTTGCATCATAATTCCCCACTAACAGCAAAAGAAAGAGTGATGTAAAAATGGGATAGATCAATAATCAATGGATATCGAAACTTTCCACTGCTACAACAATTGCAAATGTAGGGAACGAAGAAACCCATCCCGTTTCCCTGTATTTTATCTAAAATCCTTTCTAATTAAAATTCTAAGTTCAGGAAACAATTTATCTTAAACACATCAGTATGTTCATGCTGACGACTTCACCCAATCCATCTTGAGAATTCCAAAAGCACTGGACTACTTTGGAAGCAAGAAGTTGGGAGCTGAATCACTGACAGTCAGAGAAACCACTCTGCCGGAACTCCAGAAATTAAAACTCAGCTACTCCTGAAAGCTGCCCACACTCGATTTCTTAGGAGCACACACCTGACCATGAGAACTCCTCTTACAATCTGAGCCACCTGCACCAGTTCACAGCAGCAGCGGCACTTTATAACACCAGTGGTCTCTGAGGTCATTATGGTTATGCCAGAAGCATTATCAGAACTAGGCACAACCAGACCTACTAAAACTCAGTATGGCTTCAGTGTCTCAGCTCAGTATGGTTATTCTTCATTCTCAATGGAGTACAGTACTGGAGAGAGTGCTTTGTTTCATTTTCTTTTTGAGAAACACGTAACTCAGGCAGATGCGGTGGTGCTCTCACATTCATAGTTTCTCAGCTCATGTTACTCTCTGTTCCTAAAAACAGGTATGTCTAAGTTATATATATACATATATATCATACAGATATGTTATAACCCGATTTAGCCTTTCTGCACAGAAGAAATGACCCATGTGCTACAAGCACACACACAAAAAAATCAAAACCATTTTGTTTTAAAATACTGTTGAAAAGTATAGTTTTCACGTGTTCAATTTAGATGAAGACCAGTATGTTAGAAACTCCCTATTTCACAAGACTAGCCATCAGAGAATAAGACATGCTTCCCAGCTCAGCCCCTAGATCAAGGTTTAGGATGACTATCAAAAGGATTCTGATGAAAGCACATGCTTCATAAGCATTTCAAGACTGCCAGACAAACGCATCAGCTGTTGTTACTTGACCAGTTTAACTTCACCTAAGCGAATCTAAACCCAGCTTGTCTCATGAGTTAGCATCAGTGAGATGTACATGAGCTTCCCCTTGAATTAGTTCATTATGCAGATGCTGTAACTGCTCTTCACAGACACCAAGACAGCTTAAACCATCTGGCTAAAAGGTTATTGCATCACTACACCTGCACAGAAAAACCTGCTCCCAGACACAGAGCCAGTTCAGCTCAATGCTCTTCCAATTACATTTACTGATACCAGAACAGGGGCCTCAGTGTAAAATATTTGATACATCCTTGTAAATGAGAATTGTGTTTAACTGGGAAAACTTGTATTACTAATACCTAAAAGTTAAATGGTGGTAGCGTTGAAAACTGTGGATTTGCCACTGTCCTCTAAGTGGACAGGACTGCACTATCCCGAGTTAAAACACTCTTTTATATATATACATATTTAATATTTGTGGCTTAGAAAATGATTAATTTTTTCAAATGTAAGAAAAACATATTAATAAAGACTGATTTTCTCATTGAAGATACTTATCAAGGAAATCATGATGTATTTTATACACAAAAATAGCAGGTTAAGTATTTCTTAGTAATAAAAAATCTAATCCTATCTTTTTTCGACTTACAACATAAAATTTTTAGCACAATAACGTAATGAGCTACAAGCAATATTTAAACTATAGCAGTAAAAACATTTTTAATCTAAATTAAGATTGCTGAACTATCCCTTACATTTGTCTTTTTGTTATTATCTGTATCTTTATTGCTAATTTAGTTAATACTTCTAGCACCTTCTCAGAAAATGAGATTAATTGTGCCCTTTGTTCAAGACACACATCTTTTGACCTCACTGCCAAACGCCAACCACATTTTTCAGAAAGACAAAAATCTCATATTTAATTTCTACACGTATCCCTCAAATTGACAGCTAGATGAATGAAAAAAGGTCTGATGTCTCCAGTGTGAGCTCAATGGTTATCTGTTCTGCTTTGCTTGCTGAAAGGCAAATCAACACATGTGTAGATTCAAACCAGCCACAGGGTATAATTAAGGAAAGTGAAAGGAGATGAGTGTTAGTGAGAGAGTTTATAGAGCATGTGGTAGAAATTAAACACATTTGCTAGGTGTTGGGAGGGAAAAGACAGTAATTATGTTGGTGCATGGTGGTATGCTCAGGGGATCTGAATGTGAGCTGGGGCAATGGTGGTCACCATTGGTGACCCTCTGGAGCTGGGTTATCATCTTAAGGACGAGTACACATAACAAAGAAGTCCATGGGAAGCCAGAACTTCAGTAGTTTTGTCCTTTTATCCACTAATAGCTTTATGGTTCCCCTATTCTTCTTGTGAAGGAGTGGGGAGAAGCCCCAAACAACAAAAAACCAAGAACTTTAATTTTTAAAGTGACATTTCAGTATTTACCAAATAGGTCAAAGCGCCAGTACCAATCCTGGGTAGCCGTGCTCGCTCAGATCAGAGACACATTTTTTCGCGATCAAGGAGAAATGGCCATTTTGGGGGCAGGAACTCAGATGACCTACTTCAGCCCGTGTGCTCGCAGACAGGGAGCGGAGCTCGCAGGCCGAGCCCCCGAGCGAGCGGGGCAGGCGGGCCCGGAGTCGGCGCCGCGCGGCCGCAGCTGCCCGGGGCGCCCGGCGGGGGCTGCGAACGCCCCGGACCCGGCAGCTCTCGGTGCGGCCGTGCCCGATCCCCCCCACAGCCCACCTGCCCCCCGCCTGCCGCCCGCGGGCATCCGGCCGCCCCCACAAGCCCGGGGCCGGGGGTCCCTGACGGCCGGGAGGGCGCCCGGGCCGCCCAAGGAGGACCCGCCGGATCCTTCACCCACCTCTCGGCAGCGGCGACGCTGAGGACGCGGCTCCTCCCGCTGGCGCGGCGGAGAGGGGCCCTGGCTCCGCGTACCATACAGCCGGGGGCGGCGGAGGGAGGCGCCGGGGGGCTGCGGAGAGGGGCAATGGCTGAGGCGAAGCCGGGAGGAGGAGGAGGAGGCGGAGGAAGGGGGGATCCTGGGCTCCCTCCTCCCGGCGGGCCGCGCTCGGGGGGAGGTGGGAGCCGCCCCACGCCGGGCCACCGGCGCTCGCAGCGCGGCCCGGGCTCTGCCCCGCGGTCCCCGCTGCCCTCACGCTTGTTTACCTTCCGCGCTGCCCCGCACGGCCGCGGCCGCCATGTTCCGCCGGCAGCGCCGCGCCGCCCGTCACTTCCGCCGCACCTGGGGCGGGGGGCGCGACCGCGGCCGGCACCGACACCGGGCACCGCCGGCACCGCCCGCCAGCCCCCGCCCTGCCCCGTGCAGGGCCTGCCAGACGCTGGAGCTCCGGCATGCCCCGAGGAGGGGAGACCCTCACTGGGGGGCTGCGCATGGCTGGGGAGAGCGGCACGGAGCAGCATCACCCGCGTCCGGCCCGTAAGGACGCGCATCCACACGCGTCCGCGTTGGGAGGGTCGGGGCTGCGCTGTTCTCTCCCACCCCTCCGCCTCCAGTCCAGGTCCCTTTCACCGAGGCTGTCGCAGCTGCCCGGTTTCTCGGGCAGCTGCCCCCGGCAGCAGCATCCCTTGCTCGGCGTTGGCTGAGCTCCTCCCGGGCAGCGGCCAGCCGCAGGTGCTGCGGGATGATCCCAGCTCCCTGCTCGCCACAGCCTGCCCTGCCAGCCGCTCTGGAAACCGGGTTACCGGAGCCCGTGGGGTCGGGCCGTCTGCCACGGGCGCTCAGCAGAGCAGCCCCTGAGCCGAAACACCTGCTCACAGCTGGTGTGGAACCGCAGCCCTGCACGGGATGGATTAGCAGGGCTTTGCCTTGGCACAAACATCACTCCCTTTGCTCTTGCTGTCTTACCTTTGCCTGGAAAACTCTGACTTCATTGTAAGAGGTGAACTGAACTACGTGGTCCTTGCGTTTGCCACTGCCAGCCCCAAACCATTCACTACCTTTTACGTACCTCCTTGTCACCTTCTGTGGCACTCACTTTAAATAGCAAGCCACTGGCTGCCATCCTCTCCCTGTTTATTGCTGTTTCCATTCCCTTCACAGCCTATTTTCAGTCTCTCATTACCACCCCCTCCCCATTCTTGATCTATAAAACAAGAGTGTACCTTCTCTGTAGCTGCCACCCCCAAGCTGAACGTCTTTCACAGCTTCACACAATGAACCAGCTATACCATGCAGTGCTTCACAAAAGACTTCACACTGCTATTTCCACTGTTCAACTGTCCTTCCACTGCTCCCTCTCACTACAGTCAACCTGCTCCCATTCACTCCTTCATCCCAATGGCCTGACCTCTCTCTACTTGGTAAACTTCTTACTATCCCATGTTACCCACTTACTCATGCGGTAAATTTGCCCCATCTGCACCTGTTACTCGTGCACTTAGGGTGAAACAAGTGCCCTTAACAGACTGACTCTGCCAAAGCAGCAACTGTTCCTGCTACCTAAGTCTAAAGGAAAGACATTCCCATTCTTACAGGATATGTCTCCTGCTGCACCAAGCATGTACATGTACTCACCCCTATCTAATGCTTCAACAAAATGAAACTGGAGTAGAAACTAAGTTTCTCATACACAGAAATGATACAGACAAAACTTAATGCATCCTGCCCTCCTCAGACTTTTGACCTTCATATGTCAGTGAAGGTGGAAAAAGCTAACCAAGACTGTTTAGGTTTTACCTGACTGTCATTTTGCTGTCTGCTGTTTGTGGCAAGCTGAGGCATAAGATGATCTTCAGGTCTCTCCTACACACTGCCACAGAAGAGGACCTCAAACCTAGCCACAAAAAAAAAAACAAAAACCAAAAAAAAAACCACCAACAAACCAAAACACAATAGCTTTGACATTTAAAACATCTCAACATTTAATAGCACAAAAAAATGTCCCCTTCTCTTTCACATTGGACAATTTGCTTCTAATGAAAAATCAACATATGTTAATAATGCCTCGATTCTAGTCTCCTAAATAAAATTAAATTTAGGCCTCTGACAATGACCACTGGTATCAACATTACCTTAGCTAATATTAATTTACATAGAGATTTGGACTGACCCCTCTGATTTAGGCATTTACTAAGTAGTTACCACTGGCTAAAATGAGACTATTGCAATGAATAAAATTCTGGGCATAGGTTTTTGAGTTATATTAATACACTAGTTACCATTCAATTTGAATACTTTTAGACTTTATTTAATTAATACATATAGGTACAATGGACATATATTGACATAATATCAACTCCTAGAAATGTTCTTACCTACTTTAGTTGGGGTTGTTCAGCCTGAAGAAGAGAAGGCTCTGGGGAAACCTTATAGCAGTTTCCAGTGCCTAAAGGAGGCCCATAAGAAGGCTGGGAAAGGGCCTTTTCACAAGGGGATGTAGTGACAGGACAAGGGGGAATGGCTTTAAACTGAAAGAGGGTAGGTTTAGATTGGATATTAAGAAGAAATTTTTTACTCTGAGGGTGGTGAGGCACTGGAACAGGTTGCCCAGAAAAGCTGTGGATGCCCCAGTGTTGAAGACCAGGTTGGATGGGGCTCTGAGCAACCTGGTCTAGTGGAAGCTGTTCCTGCCCATGGCAGGGGGATTGGAACTAGATGATCTCTAAGGTCCCTTCCAACCCAAACCATTCTGTTGTTCTACAGTAATTAGACATTTGCAGTCTTCAGACTTTTCTGGGTTTTCTTTATATTACAAATATCTCTAAATAAGTGAATTAAAGTAACAAGACTACCTCAGATATGTAAAATGTGCAATTGTACTGTTAAAATAGAAGCAACAGTTTGTGTATTTTTTTCATATTCCTGACAGGGTGTTTGGCAAAGATTAAATCCTTTCTAAAGGCTGATGCAAATGTGACAAAAGCTGTTTCCATAATTTTACACTGCACTGCATTACTGCATAATTTAAACAGCTAAGTAAGTACAGAGTCTAGTGTTTTCAGTTCATTTTCATAAAAGAGTGATTATACATGCCTGGACATCGAGGCAACTACAACCAAGTATTGCATCATGTTCCCACTACACTTCGTGTATCTTGTTTTTCCCAGAAGTGAGATATTTTGTACAAAATTGAAAACACAATGTGGCCTGAGGAAAGATTAGATATGAAAATTGATATTCCAGACCAACGTGCAACATGATTGGGTTGCAAGACAAATATACATTTTGTCACTGCCAACACCATTACAGATGCTGTAAGGCTTCTTAAGTGTTCCTAATCATTTATTCAGAACAAGAACACCGGCAATGCGTATATCCAGCAGAACTCACTCCGAACTCTTGTTCCAGGAAAGGACGGCAATAGTAGTATTTACAGAAGTGGGAGGTTACCAGCACTGTTAAACCAGGCACACCAGTTTCACACGGATTTCCATCATCGCATTTCAATCACGTGGTTGTCTGCTCCAAACCTGGGGTTTTTTCACACAAGCAGTTGCCCGGGCAAAGTCTGAGAACCAACATGTTTCCAGCAGACAAAGCTCCTGTTGTTGGCACAGTGCACACATATTTGACATAACTGGTTACTTGTACTGAAACCTGTATCCCAGATCACAGAGAAAATACTATTAGCCACATCTATGCCTTAAAGAAGTTCCCATGAAGAAGTCAATTCAATTTCCCACAGGGAAGAGTAGGGAATTTGGCCTTTAATCTCCGTTGAACCTCTAAACTGGCTCTCATCACTGCATTGGGGATTTTATTCACTCAGTTTTTAAAGCATTTATGTCACACTCAACTCTGAACACAGCACGTGTGATTTTTTTACCTGTTTCATACAAAACATTCAGGCTGCTCGTATCTTGGGGCACAGTCTCATATCCAAGTGGTCTCCCAGATAATAAGTGCCCAGCCTATAAAAGAGAGTAACAAGAAAAAGGGCTGAAATTCAAAAAACATTATCGGGCTGATGGGCAGCAGAGATTACTAACACATGGATGTGACATGTCCCTGTTCAGGCAGATCAGCCGATCGGACACCGACACTCATTTCATACACACAAGCACCGTGTCTCAGTTCTCCCCCCACGCGCCTTTCTGCATCGCACCCACCCGACGCTCAAATAACCCCGCGCTGCCGGTGTACACGCACAGCAGACCGCAAACCCCGGGCGAACTTCCCGCCTCCGGTGCGTCTGTCCCAGGACCGGGTCCCGTCCCGAGCCCACGGTGCTGTTTCACGTACGCGCCGCACCAGCACGGGGTCCCCAGCCGGGCTGTGCCGACAGGCGCTCCCGTCTCGCAGGCTCCCGGCGCTCTGTCGCGGCTCTCCCGGGATATCGGGCCCCGCACGCTCCCGGCGGCGGCCGAGGCCGAGCTGCGCGTGCCCGCCGCGCGCGCTCCCGGGGCCGCGCCGCAGGTCCCCCCCAAGCGCGCGCCCCCGTTACCCGCCGCTCGCACACGCGCGCTCCCTGCCCCGCGCGCCGCCGCACGCGGTTCAGGCCCCCGCCGCAGGCCCCGGTTGCATCACCCGGCGCGAGGGCGGCCGCGGGGACCTTGCCCAGGGCTGCCCAGCGGCGCGCCTGAGCTGCTGCCTCCCCGCGGCGGCTCCGGCCGTATCCCCGCAGCGCCGATCGCGGTCGTTTCCCCAGCCCAGTGCCCGTCCCCGGGCCGGCCGGTGCCGCGCTGCGGGTCAGAGGGCGCTGGGGGCTGCGGGGCGGCGGCAGAGGCGCCGAGCGGAGCCGGCGATCAGGCGACCGCGCGGGACTCCTCACTTCCTGCTCGGGCCAAGATGGCGGGGGACGAGGCGGGAGTGACTCTGGGGCAGCCGCACCTCAGCCGGCAGGACCTGGGCACGCTGGTGAGACCCGCGGGGCGCCGGGGCGGCTGCCGGGGCTCGGCGGGGACAGCCGGGCCGCTCCGGATGGGTGTGGGGGGGGTGCGGGCCGAGAGGTTCCGAGACGCCTGCCGGCCCCGCCGCGGCCGTGCCGCGCTGAGGGGGCGCGGGAGCCCGAGGGACAGCGCTCTGGGGCTGGGCCGAGGGGGCAGCACAGCGGGGCTAGGCCGAGGGGCAGAGCGGCGACGCCGGGCCGGGGCGGCCGGCGCGGTCGGAGCGGCGTCGCTGGGAGCAGGTCGGGCCGGTCGCAGTGGGTGTGGGGCGCCCGGGTGAGGCGAGTGAGAGTCTCGGCGTCCCACCTGTGCGAGCAGACCTTTTATGTCTCAGTGGCGGGTGCGCTTTTCCCCTTCTAAGGCCTGTCCTGTTCTGTGGTACTAAAGGCTCTTCTCTCTCCGAAGTAGAACCATAATTTGGTGCTGTGTGTCCCCAGCAGGCTCGAGGGATTGGCTGCCAACCCTGCCTTGGTTGTTTTGCCAAGCAAATTTTCTTGGTTATTAAGATCTACCAAGAAAATCAGTTCAAAAAATCAGAGCATCAGTTAGATTGGAAAAGACCTCTGAGATCATCGAGTCCAGCCTGCGGTGATCTTGCCTGTTAAGTGTCTCTCCTGGTCTGTCTCACTCATTACACCTCTGTGCTGACAAAACTACTCGAAAATCCTGTTGCTGCCCGCCCAGAACAGACTATTTGTGTGTACAGTAATGGTGTTCGATGTTCTCCGGGTTTGAGCACGGGAATTCTCTTTGTGCTATAGTGAGCGTGTTGGTCATCTCAGAAAGTTTCTTTACTTCCTCTCATTGTTGACCATCCCATTTCCCAGTTGGAAAAGGCACGGATAGGACTAGCTAAGAAGTCAGCAGGAATTACCTTTACGGTCTCACCTGCCCCTTTTGGGCCCTTGAGTGCTTACAGCTGACTGCAGCTTATTGCTGAGCGTGGCCTTATACCAGTCTCGCCAAAAAAACTCTCTCTGCGTGCACAATTGTACAGGAAGAGTTCTCGTGGTGGCAGAAATTGCATCACGCTGACATGCTTGTCCCCCGGCCACATGGTGCCATCTACAGGTCACGTTCCCATCGCAGGGCAGTGCTTTTCAGTTCGGTATACAAGAAATACACATTTAATTGTGTGTCTTAAGCGTTCAAGACTTGGTTTGTATTGAACGTGAACATTTTATTCGTGTTAAACTTGAGAACAAAAGGAGTGAGCTTACATTGTTGCACAGATGTGTTTATTTGATCATTATGCATGTAACAGTGTGAACAATATGTGATTTAGCGTGCGTGTTATTTGTATCTTAGCAAAATATTTATGTCTTGTCCTGCACTGAGGACTCTTTTGCCATCCTGAATTGTTCCTTGAACTGAGCACCTCATCCATATGAATTCAATGCAGGATGGAAAGTAGCTGTTAACAGTTTCAAAAGTAGTACAGAGCAACAGTTCAGTGGATTTCAACACTTGTCCATTATTGGGACAAACAGCTTTAAAAAAAACTCAAACCAACTCATCCAGAATTATCTCTTTATCTACACAGAATGTATTTGTAAGTTTTTTACTGTGACTGTGGCTACCAGTAGGTTCACACAACAGACTATTTACAACAGCAGAATTTCCATCTGGTACCTCAAGTTGCAATAACAGTATTTGAGGAAAAAATAGCCATTAAAAATCCATGATAATAATGAAGTCTCTGGACCTATGGACTCCAAAGTGATAGTTGTAATTATATATTGGCTGTAATGGGACCTTTCACCAATTAAACAACTGTTTATTGACAAAGCTTTGTTTTTAAAACATCAGTGCAATTCATCATGTAACCCATTGGAAATTAACTTGAATTTGCCTGGTATGTGTCATTTAGGTTTGGGAGTATGTAAGGGTTTGGGGTTTTTTGTTGGAGGTTCTTTAGAGGTTTTTTGTTTTGTTTACCCCATCTGTAACACCCTGCAGCCGATACCGATTTACGGTCAGGGCTTTGGGTTGCAGCCTGTGCTGATTTACAGGCGGGACTTGGTTCACTTTTTGTCTTATTTCACACACATAAAAGACTGGAATGCATATCTAGAATTATTTCAAGGAGCTTGCTTGGATTTTGCTGAATAGAACTATTGGATAATTTTTAAGGAAATACACATAATACTTTCTAAACACTTATATACAAGATGAATAAATTCTAAAATCTCCCTTATACAGGATGTGACCAAGTTGACGCCTCTTTCACCAGAAGTCATCAGCAGACAAGCAACAATTAATATAGGTAAAAACAAACTTATAAAAAACAGGGGTGCATTAATGTGACTCTTTTTGGTCCTCCTGCAGTAGCAGATGGTGCCTATATGGCAACACCTTAAAGGTTCTTACTGAAACAGTTACATAGTAGTTTTAGAGACATGTCAAACCGTTTTGACTTGAAAAGCACCGATTTTATTTCAGGAACACAGTTGAATGGACTGGGAGCAAAGTTTATTTTACCTTGAAATTGAGCATTGAAATGAGTTTCATAAAAATGCAAGGTCTGTCCATTGGGAGCTCAATTTTTTTGTTTGTTTAAAACCAAAATGATGACAAACCCTGTATGTGCTTGTGATGGGGGCTCTGGACTTACCTGCTGTGAAGAATTTGGCGTAATTGTGTGTTGATAATAATGGAATATTGCACAAAACTAAACAATGGTTTATTGACAAACATTTCCTTTTAAAACACAGGTACAATTGGTCATGTAGCCCATGGAAAGTCGACAGTAGTTAAAGCTATATCTGGAGTTCATACTGTCAGATTTAAAAATGAACTGGAAAGAAATATCACAATCAAGCTGGGTTATGCTAATGCAAAGGTGAGTCATTACTGCAGCAAATACATTACAGATGTATTTCAGGGTGGATGTGAGCTTACAGGTAACTAACCCTTGAGGAATTAAACTTTTTTCCAATTCTAAAACATCACAGATTTACAAGCTGGATGACCCAAGCTGTTCTCGACCAGAGTGTTACCGATCCTGTGGAAGTAGCACCCCAGATGAGTTCCCTACAGATATTCCTGGCACCAAAGGGAACTTCAAGCTAGTCAGGTAACAGCTGTAAATGACTGGAATAAATTGTCTTTACTTCCCTTTGCATAACTGAGAACAGTCAGGATTGGGCTGTGAGCTGAAATGGGTTGCTATGGCACATTCTGAGGTGGGGGGCACCCCTGCTCTAAGGTGTTGTCTAAGCTGCCTTGGGTGATACAACAAGACTCTTAGTTCATGCTTATGATAAAATACACGGAGTGCTTACCGAGATGAACTGTGGCAGGCAGGCAGCCATTGCAAAACTGCCGGTTAAAAGCTCTGTGTTCTTTATCCCACTGATTTTCTGCTTGGAGTAGATATTTAACATTGTCAGCAAAGAAGCAAATTAGTCCCTTGGTTTTTGGTGGCATGCTACTAGGAAACAAGAATTCTTCACTGGATAGGTTCAGGAAGGAACATAGCAAATCAAGTATTATGGTCTGCACAATAAAATCGTAAGGTTGGAAATGTAACATTGTCTCTGTAGATAAATCTTCAAAGTGAAGTGCAGTTATAAGCATGTAACTAAAGATGCATGATTTCCTAAAATTGGAGAATGGGAGATGTCTTTTAAAAGAGATAAGGGAAATCCCATGTGGTGTGTTTGTTGGTTTTTGGGTGGGTGATGGTAGGTTGGGTTGGTTTTGTTTTTTTTATTCTGGTGCATTTAACTCTAGTCTAATTTACAGGTAAATTGGTGAAATATTAAAGCAGTACCTAATATGGATATATGGTATTAAATCTTAAAAACTCAGAAAAAGTATTCAGTAGCCATTCAGTAGTCTTTGTGTTCTAACTTTTAGGACTTCCTTGAAAATACTTTTAAGGTATTGCTTCTCAGCATCTGTCTCAAAATGTTTATCTGTCTATTTTAAGGATGCTTTTAACTTCTGTGTCTGCCTATTCACTTACATAAATCAGTCAGAGGAACCGTTGGTAATTGGCTTTTGGACTTCTTTTTCACCTTCTCCTACAACAGGCATGTCTCTTTTGTGGATTGTCCTGGCCATGATATTTTGATGGCTACAATGTTGAACGGTGCAGCAGTAATGGATGCAGCTTTACTGTTGATAGGTAACAATTGCTACACAAAAGCAGAGATCTGGTTTTTAGTATCATGAAGCAACTTTATATGGGCTTTAAAATCTGTTGGGACGTGGTGAGCAGTTAAGTGAATGCAGTTGGGATGTGTTAAAGAAAATAAAGTGATGCTACAAAGACAATGTACTTTAGCAAACTGGGTTGTTTTAAACTAGTCTGGTAGCTGGCCCCATGAGAAGATTAGTTAGGTAAGATGAAACCTTGAGTATAGTACAGTAAAATGTATATCTTTTTATGGAGATAGATTAGCTGGAAGTACATTTTGAGTTTCTCTGCAGGTTCAGTTTCCTTGAAATATGTATGTAGTCTTTGCTATCCAGGAGAGTCCACAAACAACAGTAGAAACAGTAAACCCAGAGGAATATAGGCAAAATTAAGGTACAGGAGACTTAAGTTGATTCAGACAATTTTAGCTCTGATTTTTGTATGTCTTTAGAACATTAGTCATTTCTTCTGCCTCTTTAGCTCTAGAAAGCGCGATAGACCAAACTTCAAGTGAGATTAACCACCATTATGGCACATCAGGCCAAAGCTGGCTTCTTAGATGGCTGAAATCCAAACCATACTGATGGCAACCCTGTTTACATAGTTGACCTAATTATTGTATTACAGAGTTTGGGGATCTTGGCATTTTTATGGCTTTACTGATAAGGAAGTTGTAAGATTTTTCTTAAAATGTGAATTGTCTGTTATGCTACAGTCAGTACTGAGATGTCTGAAGAGCCGAAGGATGGAGTAAGTCAAGTAGACACAAGTTAGCCTGTTAATATCTTTGGAACCTGTAGATGGGTGTTTCTTCTGGGAGCAAGTGGAACGAGGGAACCACTCTGGCAACCTCTCACCTGTCATATGTTGTGCCGATGGTACAACCAGCAGTTATGGGGGAGAATAGGTGCTTATTGACTTGGTTGTTCACATGTAGCTTACTGAGAGACAACTGTCTTGTTTGTTTGTTTGTTTGTTTGTTTTTATAAAGATGCAGTAGAAAGTAGATGTCCTAACTGTAGAAGTTTTTACTATCTTTATAGTTTCTATATTGCAGTCACTTCTCTTCTTTCAGCTGGTAATGAGTCATGCCCTCAACCTCAGACCTCAGAACATCTAGCTGCTATAGAAATCATGAAACTGAAGCACATTTTGATTCTACAGAATAAGATTGATTTGGTGAAGGAGAGCCAGGCTAAAGAACAGTATGAGCAGATCCTTGCATTTGTACAAGGTAAGTTCATTGTTGAGACATGGATACAGTGGGTTTTCTAGGTTTATAGAAAAGCTTCTCTTACACAATGCCGATGTACATAATCTGTTAATATGGAAACTAGACCACTGGGGTTGTGCTTCTTACCCATTTCAGACTGATTAAGTACAAGAGTGGTAATGCTGTTGGTCAGAGCTCCTGATGTAAAACTGATAGCAATGGCTTTTATCTAGTAGCTTTCACTGCATTTGTGGTTTCTTCTTGGCTTGTTTCTTTGGTAGAGATTTTACTGTAATTTTAGTGCAGCACAGGAAAGAAGGAAGCAATACTTGCTAGAGGCACCTTGTAAGTGTAGATGTGTTAATTTCTTTTATCTAATCACAAAAGATTGGTCTTTCATCTGTCTCTGTAAATCCAGTTTGGGCAGTGTTATCCTACTCTGTCTGTAAAGTTCTGCTGAACTTTAGTGCTCTGGGTTTCATCTTTCCTGGGAGCTTCCACTGCTTTCCATTTATCTGCATTAGCTGAGGTATGTGACAAGCTGCAAAACTGGATTGTCACCCTCAGAAGTAGCCAATGGCTCTTTCTTCTTTTATAATTCATAATTGTTTCCTTGCAAAAACTGTTCATAACAGCTCTGTCAGATGGCTTGATGTGTAAATTTGGAGTTTGAGAACTGAAGTTAGCACAAGAAACACAGATATAATTAAAACTAGTAATAATTTAACAAACCTGGAAAAGTAAATGCATCCTTTCATAAAATAAGGATTTTTCTAAAATACATACTTGTGTTGCAAAACTGGGAAAACATAGATCATTAAATTGACAGGAAACTTAGTTTGTCAGAATGAAATCTGACTGTAACATGAGTACGGATGTGTCAAACACTGAGGTATCAAATCTCTCTGAGGAAATCTTAAGAATATTTCTGATCACAATGTAGGAAGTGAATTTTCCCCTAGAGTGGAAAATTGTCTTGCACAGTGTTCAGAATGCCTTGAAAAGGTGTGGCTAGTTTGAGTTAAAACATTGAAGGGAAGGATAAATGCTTTGATACTGCTTTGGGAAATACACACAAAACACGCCATGAAATTCACTGGTGTTTTTAACAGTCACAAATCGTTTGGTTGTGTTGCTGTAAATACTCTTCTTAAAGCTTGATGTTGAACTTGATTTTGTTTTAGGTACAGTTGCAGAAGGGGCTCCAATAATTCCAATCTCAGCACAGTTGAAATACAACATTGAGGTAGTTTGTGAGTACATAGTGAAGAAAATCCCAGTCCCTTTGCGAGACTTCACATCTGAACCAAGGCTTATTGGTATGTAAATGCTCAGGTCTGGGCTTTTGTGGCCAACCACTGACTGAAGGTGTCTACACTTAGAATGTCATCTTGCCCTAAAAAGAGGTGGATTCTAAAAGAGTATTTAGGGTGCTCTTATTTTAAAACTTGTATATTTTCTGGAAGCTATATTGTTTGTTCTCTTAATTGCTGTTGGTTTTGTGTGTATTCTGTGCATATGACAGCACTAAAATGCAATAGAGATGAGAAATTTATCTGTATCTTAAAAACATTCCTTTCATTGTTATGAATTTAATTTTGATTTTAAAAGTACAGAAAAACTGATGAATTTGATAATTAAATTATTTCCATGAAAATCTTATAGATAGGTTGGTCAGATTTTTTGTGTTAGTCTCTTGTTCCCTGGATATAATTGTCAAAGTCTCAGTTCTTTTCCAGCGCCTTAGGAAATTCAGTTCCACTACAATGAATTAATTTGTCTTTTTTTCCAAATAAATTATAGGAGTCCTACAAAACATACTTAGAATGCTTAAAAATTGACCACATTAAATCAAGGTCACAGTATTCACTATGACTACATTGAATGAAGGTTCTGGTATTCACAATTGGCATTGTGAATATTGCAGGGGTTTTGTAATATAGTTGATCGTTACTTTCTTTTTTAGATACTGATGGTTAAGTTGCTTTCTGCTAGGCAAACAAAAATTTATGTATATGAGCAGCTTAAATGGTTTTGAGAACAAAATCAACTGTATACCTAAAAATTGGGAATAAAATGTTCATCATTACACATATTTATAAATATTACAATTGTATACTTTCATAAGAATAGAGAAGCAATCAGAGTTGCTAAAGAAAGACACTATTTAAAAATCTGATATTAAAAATAAATCTGGTCATGGTCCATTCTTTTCAGTAATTAGATCTTTCGATGTCAACAAGCCTGGCTGTGAAGTTGATGACCTTAAGGGAGGAGTAGCTGGTGGCAGTATTCTAAAGGGTGTCTTAAAGGTAACCTTTTCTCTTTCTTGACTGGAGATTTTTAATTACAATAATGAGTAGAGTTTTTCCATGCTTAGTACAAAATGAATCTATATAATGAATTTGGTTTTTAAAACTCAAATACAGTCAGGTGGCACTTATCCTTCCTGTCTGTACCTCATTTTTACTTTCAAGTTTTAAGATACCAGAATAAGAAGCACTTGTTTTAATTTTTTAAATATATTTTTGTTATTGTAATCTAACCTGTTGCTAATAACTATACTGATTTAATCACTTACAAAATTGAAGGAGCTATTTTTTTTCTCCTGTCCTACCACTTTTACTTGATCAATTATTGCAGGGCAGAAAAGAGCAAAAGAATTTCACAAGTACCTCAGGAATATGTGTGGGTTCTCACAGGTCTCACTTCCCCACTTAAGTATTCTGTATATTTTAATTTTTTTATTTTGCTTGCTTTCCATCAATAGATGGAAATTTTAAAAGTTGCTCTTCTAGGCTGGAGGGCAGACTGCATCTTCGAACGTTTATACAGCTTGTGTTTTCTTTGTTTTGCAGTGTATTGATGCTGATCAGTTACATTGAGTGAATTAATGTCTCTCAGGGCTGAAATATTTCTAAATTAAATACAGTGTTTAAAAATTTAACTAAAATTTATATGTTGGAATTATTGCAGATAAAGATTCTTTCCTAAAGCAATTTTACAAATTGTATTGAAAAGAAAATCAGTTGTTACATTGGCTGTAAGTATTGTTCAATTTGCAGTTAACAGTACAACAGAAATCCTAGGAGTTCTACAGTAGCCCACAGCGAAGGACTTGTATAAAAAATAGTTGTTGGGATATGTAAGTTTTATCTGTGACTAGTTAGTTTTGTGTTCCTGTGAAACAGCCAGTTAATCCCTTTTTCACATTTGTAATTAGGTGGGCCAGGAAATTGAGGTGCGGCCTGGTATTGTATCCAAGGACAGTGAAGGGAAACTCATGTGCAAGCCAATCTTTTCCAAAATTGTGTCACTCTTTGCTGAACACAATGATCTACAATATGCTGCTCCAGGAGGTCTTATAGGTAAGATTATTATCTTATTAAAAGATTTATTCCTTCATGCTTATTGAAAACACTTGATTTCATTCAGCAATGAATTTCAGTTAATCAACAAAGATACTATGAGCAGTTTTAAATAATTCATATAGAGAGAGATAGGGTTGGTGTGAAGATTGGATATTTAAACTATAAATAATTTTCCTGAATGTCACTGGCCAATGCAGATCAATTTGCACTGTTAGTTGTACTGGCTTTAACGGTAGAATATTTCTTCATCTGTTTAGACAGAGCTCACAGTCTTGCTGACATTCTGAAAATGCTGTCCCAGGTAATAGGGAATTTCCAGTACATTTTCAGTTTGCTGTTTTTAGATCTCCTTCAAACATTTTAATACATAAAAGTGACAGCTACCTTTCAGTTACTCCTTGTGCCTTTCCTTGTTGCGTTGCAGGTGTTGGCACTAAGATTGACCCAACTCTGTGCCGAGCTGACCGAATGGTAGGCCAAGTGCTTGGTGCAGTTGGGGCACTGCCAGAAATATTTACAGAGCTAGAAATTTCCTATTTCTTGCTGAGGCGGCTATTAGGGGTGCGCACTGAAGGAGACAAGAAAGCTGCAAAGGTCTGTACCCCTTCTTTTGTTTTTCCTGATTTTGCTGCTTGTGCTAAGTTTCGTTACTGAATACATTTCTTTCATCTTATATAGCAGTTTTGTCTCCCCTTTGATATAAGCTTGTCACTAAACTAATCTGCTTCTTTATTACAAAAATGTTTTTCAGAGCAGTAGGAATTCATATCAGAGTAATTTAAAGTAGCATAAAGTATTTATGTGTCTAAATGTTCTTCTAAACATACTACTATTTGCTATCACCCTATTCATTTGTGCAATACACATAGTGATCTATTTCCTACTTACATGCTTTTTGTAGATTTTCTCTCTGAAAAACTTTTTAAAGCTAAGTATTTTTGAAATACTGTAGTTGAAAAGAAACTGAACTTGAGGCACAGCACAGACTTCTGTTACATGATCTGTTTTACACAAATCAACTAAAAGATCATTTAGCATTTAAATCTATAAACTATAAATCTATATTTAAATCTATAAACTGCCTCATGCCACAGTAAGTGAAGTGATTCAGTGCTGCCTTATCCTGTGAAATGAATCATTTTTGATAATTTTTTTGTATGTAGGCATAAGGTAAGTGAGAATATACAAACTAATAAAAGAATGGTATAACATCACAGTTTGTAGCAATGTCTGTGACTGTTTGTGCTTTTAATACAGTATGTGCAATCATCAGTATATTTTATAGAAAATATAGAGAAATCCCAAGAGAATACATCATACCAAGAACCCAAAGAACTACATGTACAACATTGTTATGTATTTGTCCTTTTGCATATAAATCTTTATGCACTGACAGTGCTGTGCATGGTTTGTGTGTGTATATTTACAGTATTTCTCAGCTATACCTTTTTTTGTGGCAAGAAGGTAACAGAAGATGCTCGAGACTGTCCGTGGTATTTTTTTTAGTACTAAAGCTTATGTTTCAGAGTTTTGTGTGTCTGTCTTCAGGTGCAAAAATTATCGAAGAATGAAGTTTTAATGGTAAACATAGGATCCTTATCTACTGGAGGGAGAGTCAGTGCAGTAAAGGCTGATTTGGGGAAGATTGTGCTAACTAACCCTGTATGCACAGAAGTGGGAGAAAAAATTGCCCTGAGTCGAAGAGTTGAGAAACACTGGCGGTAAGTTGGTGCTAAATTGGTAGAGTACCTGGTTGCTATATTGTTAACAAAAAAATACATGGATCTGGTTTTCTTCTGGAATAGGTAAGTGCATGTCTGTTTTAAAAATTCCTCTGGATTCTCCTAACATATTGACACCATTATCATGGAATGCTTCCTTTCATTGCTGGCCTCTTTTTTTTAAACAAACATTATGATTGGGTGGGTACATATTAGTTAACAGACAAGGAAATGCCTCAGGGTCCTGGTTTGTTGCCAAAACTGCCATGCTGTGAATTGAGCTCACAGCAGGCAATCTTGGCAGAGGGAGTTGAAAGTTCTAATAATGCTAAGCCAAAGCCTGTCTTTATACACACCTCAGTCCGTGATGCTGGACGTGATTTTCAGTGCAACCTGGAAGTAGCAGCAGGGGAATGGAGAAGGGATGTTCTAAGGTTCAGGCATTTTATGTACTATGAGCAGAGAAATAAATTCTCAACTGGATTGACCCATTCAAGTTACAAATATAAAATGTCTGACTACACAGAAGCATCTAGAGGCTGACAATTATGAACAGAATTGGTTATGATTCATTGTAATCATAGTGCCAGACTCTTTTTTTAGGTTATTACGATACTGTACCTGTTACATGTTCCATAAGCCTCCATGAATAAGAACATAAGGATATTTAGATTTGTTGGCTCTGCACAACCCTTGTAGTGTAAAAGAGCATAACTGTTTTTACAAGAAATCTCTATGAAAAGGAACTGAGCTTTAAATATCCATGGATGCATGTTTCTTTTTCAGATAACAAGAAAGCATAGACAGGAATTTAGTGCTTGCTGTCTCAGCAAGATGACAAATTAGGGAAGAGATTTTTCCCTGAAAAACAAGCCAAACCAAGGCAAAAGATAAAATGTCTTGAACAGGAGGGGAAAAAAAAAGGCAGGACCCAAATTAAATCAAGTAAAGCAAAAGGAAGAGAGAAACTATATTGGAAATTATGCCTCTTTTTTTTGAGCTATAGACTGATAGCCTGTGCAAATTTTAATATGTCTTTTATTGCTTCTGTAGGTTACTCCCCAGTTGAAAAACATGACCATATTTTGTCCCAAAGCCTACCTGTCTCTGGATTATGGGGTGGGCAAGTAGTGGCAGCCTGCTGTAAAGATAGTTATGAAAAGTTGACTCCTATGCTGTATCAAAAAGACAAAGAAACAATGTAAGGAAACTAGAAGTTGAGAAAAGGGAAATAAGGCAAACTGGGAAGAGCAGCATAATAAAATCCAGTTGGAGTAAAGATAATATACGGCTGGTACTGAGAAAAGGAACTTGCAGCCTGAGGCAGTGGAGTACTGAAAATACAGAAGAAAGTGAGAAAGCAAGAGGCAAAAAGGAGGTATAAAATAGACAGTATATATATATGTATAGAGGCATAGAAAGAGGTTAAACAGCAAATGGGATACACTAGTGGTTCCAAGGATGAGTTAACTTAAAGATTGACAAGTTATGACCTATGGATATGGTACAAAAAAGTGGGAAATGCTGAGTTAATATACTTCAGTTCCTTTGGTGGTGTCCTAAGACAGGCTCTACTGCTTAGCAAGTTAGAGATGCAATTGAGATGTGTATCTCCTTCCCAGAAACTGGAAAGGTGTTGAAGACAGTTGTATTAATAATATGAACTGCCTGCTGACTGTGGAAATGGACATATTCTGAATTTTTTTTTTACAAGCATATTTTTCTGAGGCAACAGTGGCCTATAAAAAAGGCCTTAATTTTACTGAGTATAAATAGTAGAACTTGCCTGAGAGTTGAGTTACCATCACAGGTTACATGTTGATTGAGAGTTACAGCTGTTTGTATTCTTACTGCTCATCTTGTCTGAATTTTCATTTTCATTTGTTTGAAAGTAATGCAGCACTTCAGGCATAGGGGAAAGAGATCAAGTTGTGAATAGATTTACAGTCCACCAGGACAGCACAAGTTATAACATTTTCAGATTTTCATCTTATTGTTCAAGGGTACATCCTTAGCTGGTTACAAATCTCTTCTGTCCCTCACCCTTTTCTATTCTGTGTTTCCACTAACCAGTCTTAGATCCTATAGGATGTTTTGGGTGGGAGACAAGTGGAGAAAATGCAAAATGTAAGAACTGAAGGCATAAGAACAACAGAAGGATGTTGACTTATCCAGGATATTTCTGCCTACTATTAAAAGTAATATAAACTGTTTTTCTGTTTGCAGTTTAATTGGTTGGGGTCAGATCAGAAGAGGAGTGACAATCAAGCCAACTGTTGATGATGACTGAAGAACAAAAGAGTGCTTCATTTTTAAAGATGAAGTGCCTATTTCTATTTTGAAGGGGGTGTATTTTCACAGTGGAATTGGAAGCTGTGCAAACAGTATTTTTGAGTTGTATGGCTGTCCTTGTACATTTTATTGAATTTTACCCTCTTACTAAAATACTAGTCACTATCACCATTAAAAGTGTAAAAGAATTGGCGTAGAAGTGGGTTTAATTATCCACATTTTAGTAAAAATTAATTGTACATGTCTCATGGCATGTCTAATTTATGTTGTGTTTCAGACATATCTGTTTAATATCAGTCAAACCAGCCCCAGTGTAACACACAAACCGTAAATCTGGTATTGAAATAAAATATTGCTTATTTTCATTAATTCATACAGTTTTTCTGAGTAACAAAAGACTGCAGTGATTGTTCAACCAGTACAAGAATTAAAAGCAAAAAACCAAATACTTCTTGGAGAACTAGTACCTTTTCTGCACAACATCTTGTTTTGCTTAGACAGCTGTTTACAGCAAAAAAATTTCTAGTTTTGTTTCTATGGTTCTGATTTTAGGAATCTCTACAGTATTACACTTTGTAATTAGGATGGCAATGTTGGCTGACTTGAAGTTGTCATTTCTGATATTACAACATGTTTTCTTAAACCCCCAAAGAAAAACTATAAGTAAACTGGATCTGAACTGGCAGTACTGGTTTTTTGCCTATTTTAGTATGGATTTATGAAAAGAATGTGATTAATTTGAAACATAATTGTCATCATGGAACTCTGTGTGGGTGACCTGGGAGCTCTTTATACAGTAGGAATAAACTACTTACTTCAAAATTATGTTGAGCAAATATGAAATATCTGGAACAGCCTGTAGAAGGGAATGATTTCGGGTTGAGGGTGGGGTAGTGGTGGTGGAATTCTGAATAGGATAAGGAAAAAAGGTGTAAAACCACTTTTGCTCAGCTAGCCTGAATCACACTCCTCAGGAGAAAACAATGTAATAAACTTACTGTAGGGTGCTAATACTTTAATCCATTTAGATTTCATTTCTTCATTTGTACTAATATATATAGTTCTAGCTATTTTATATACTAGACTGTTTAGCAAGTCATGCTACTTTCCATATTTTTATACAAAGTATGGTGTTTGTTTTCAAAGCTTGGTTTCAGTTGTATTCAATATCTTCAAGGGCTTTCTAAAGGTAAACACCATTTCACTCATCAAAGTGGACTTCAATGAAAAAGCTTGAGTTTTGTTCCTGATTTTGCACTGTATTTCGTGTTCCCTTATTCCGTCTACATTCCTGTACTCGGTTTCTCCATTTGTAAAGTATGTCTACCTCGCATGGTGCTGAGAGTAAATACATTAATTTTTGTATAGTCCTGCTCCATTTTAAAAGCAAGAGTCAGCTGTAGTTCTCTCTCACTCTCTTGGTACTTGACCAGTCTACAATCTTAAATGTGCCTGTTTCAGGAACTGCATGTTCCATGCTTTGGAAGTTAATTTCTGTAACTCTGAACTCTAGGAAATAGAGTTAATTTAAGCCTTACCTAGTGTGGGAGCCATGAGGGTGAGCACAAAAGAGAAAGCGAGCCACCACAGAATGCTTGGATGGCACCACCAGGGTGAAATCTAGCCCAGAAAGTTCTTTCTTGGTGCACTGCATCTGTGGGTCTAATGAAACACACATGCTGAAATGCTTCTGAGAAACTGGTTAAGCACCCATAGACATTTCTAGGCATTCCAATATTTTTGAGATTAGGCCTTAATCTCTTGATCTGCAATTTAAAGAATACAAGTGCCATAATCTTTCCAAAGCATTTAATGTACTCCTTCACTTGGGTAGTTAACACATGCAAAGTACTAGTATCATCCTGGTTCATCCTTCCAGCTAAACAGCCCCAGATCATTACTTAATTTAGGTCTACAAAGTGACTTGATACCTCTGTAGTTGATAACACATACCTACCTGATAAAGCTGATATCAGTAACACTAAGAAATGCTTTAGCAAAGCGTCTTGTTCCCTTTGTTTTTCTCATGGGGTGCATGGGGACTGGTGGGAACTAGAGAGAGAATAGCAGCAGGGAAGTGAATTCTGCTTCTGACCGAGTTGTGCATCAGCCTGCTTTCACAGGGGCACTTCCAAGCTGGGCAAGGCTCTTGGAGCAGCTGCAGCCCTCTCCCAAGGCAGTTTCTCATACTGTGGACTGTTCTCTGCTTCCTTCTTGTGGACCTAGAGCTGTTATTTGTGCATGCACACTGTGCCACACAGCGCTGCCCAAGAGTGGTGTGGTGCCTGTGGAACAGGGTCCGACCCAGTCTGTTCCTGATCCTTTCCAAGAGGAGGAGGGATGTTAGGGGCATGGATAGGTACAATCTGAGGTCTCAGCTGTGATGTATATAAACAGTGTGCTGCATATCCTGTCACACCAGGGTTAGGGGCTGGAAGCAGGTCACATGCGGAGTTCTTTTTTTGCCACCAAAATGTTACATTTTCTCTAACTGGAAAGCTTTGACTGCTGGCATGAGTAAAGAGTAATGGGATGAATGATGCGATTTTGGGACTTGAATGAACACATGAAGCACATGACTCTGCAGCATCGGAGAGCCAGGTATGAACAGTGTAAGTGTAAATATATTATGTGCTGGTGTGTCTGTACCACCCACTCTGCAGTCACTGAATTGTGATGCTGAGATGCAGCTGAATGACAAGCAAAAGCGATGCCATGTACAACTAAGGAAGCTGAAAATTATTTGAATTTTCCTGGCCAGGATGAAAACAGTAACAGATGAACAGTGAGCTCTCTCACTTTACCAATTATTTGTTTCAGAGTGATTTTATTTTTATTTTTTTGCCCTTCATAGGTCAGATTTAGCTGCCTGAAGGTAGGTGTGCAGTTGCACTTCAAATGGGCTGGGTAGCCAAGCTATCAGCAGCTGTCACACTTTTCCCTTTATGGAGCAGTAGCTGGACAGAGCAGGTACCCGGGGTGGCACCAGCACCTGCACATAGGTAACTACCTCTTCCCATGATCTGTCAGAATATGGTACCTCTTCACTATGGGGAGGAAAGAATATCACCTCGAAAAGTATTTCACAAAAGACTTCTGGTATGTAAGAAACCTACCAGACTAGTGCAAGTTAACAACTACTACCAGATTTGAGTTTATTCTTTGATTTTATCAACATTGGCTTTCAAAGCCCTGGTTTCATGAAAATGCGGGGAGTCACTATCTGAATTTCATACTGAAGCTTCCTCTAAGTACATACATACTTACATTACTTACACTTGCATATAAACAACACTACCTCACTAGAGAGATCAGTGAATGGTTGAGCAGAAACTAAACAGAGCAATTCTGTGATGAAGAAAAGAGGTAAGAGCTTCTACTGCATGATGCTTGTTGAGGTTCATTCTTTGAAGAAACAGCTTTAGAACACCAAGGAAGATACAATCTCAAAAGGATGTGTAGGCTTAGACTCAACAAAAATTGTTGCATTGTATACTTTCAAAAGAGAGGATTTGGGAAAAATTGTTTTGTAATCATAGCTATAAAGCCAAAAAGATACTGCTCCTTTAACCACCTTGGCTCTACCATGCATTATTTCAATTTTAAGAAGGCAGCATGATGAATACATCCTGCTGCTTTAACACAAACAAGCAGATATCTTGTGCAATGGTACAAAGTTAAAGTGCTGTGTCAGTAATTATTTCTGAGACTTCAGTGTGTATTTGGGAAACACCATTACCAGCCAAATCTCAGATTTTGTTCTGAAGGGATGAAGCATGAACTTTACATGAACATCTTTGCCGATTTTGTTCTAGTACATACAAAATTTAAAATCATTTTTAAGCTATGTTTTAATTGCATTTGTTTTATAGCACTTTCAAAAATGCCTCCTTCTAGCTCACTGCAAAAGAGAGTTCCTGCTGTTTTTCCATGCTGAGTCATGTTGATGAGCCTGCAGACTGCCTGCGGGAAAGGTTTAAGCTACTGCCCTGGCCTTGTTCCCAGGCTGGTTTCCCATCAGTGCTCCTGCCAGTGTAAAGTCCCAGCTACACTGCCCCTGCTGTTCTGGGTCAGTTCTTGCTGCCAGGCTGGGGCTAAACATTTATAAAGTTTCAAACACCAGCCCTTCCTTAACACCATCACCCCCGCCCAGCCACAGAGCACCGACAGCTGGTTCCCAGCCCCCGCAGCCTCCTGGCCCTGCGAAGGCCCTTGTGCATCCATGACATGTTCAGTTGCCTTTTACTGACATCCCAGACCCTGTGGACACCACTCTTCATTGATCAGTTCTTCCACTGCCACCATTCTTTTGGCACAGCTGGATTAATGGCTGATGTTCACTTCATGGCTAGGCTTCGCGAACGAAGATTTGGGAAGGCTCTATCCGCATTTGCTACAGGCACGCTGGTGGCTTATGAGGCCAATACGTGACAGACATATCCGATTACAAAAGGCACAGCAGAAAGATTCCTTAGATGGTGTATTCTGCAAGACACGGTTCTTTCTGCGTTGCCTTTTTTCCTCGAGGGTGATCCTGCGTGTGTTCTCAAAGGAGACAGCTGCGTTATAGATGGTGTGTCTCCAGGCCTCCCGATTGGAGGCCAGAGTAGACCAGTGATGAAGATCAATATGGCCAAGGCTGAGATGTTGTTTCAGGGAGTCCTTGTATCTTTTCTTCGGGGCTCCTCTCATGCGGCAGCCAGTGGCAAGTTCACCGTAAAGCAAGATCTTAGGGAGGCGGTGGTCCTTCATCCTGGAGACATGCCCTGCCCATCACAGCTGTGTTCTCATCAACATGGCCTCAATACTTGTGACAGCTGCTTGCTCTAGAACAGATGTGTTGGTCACATAGTCTGACCAGTGGATGTTTAGGATTGTGCGGAGGCAGCGTTGATGGAAGCGTTCTAAGAGACGCAGTGCTAAAATTACTAAAGTGCCCTGTCTTCGTGTTGCTGCTTTTGTTTGTGTAAAGCTACATCTGTACATGCTCATCTTATCTTCCATACATCTCCAGTCCATCCCACTGGCATAGTAAAAGTGCATGTTTCACACCTTTCCAGACTAAAACCAGGTAGAATAAACGTTTTTACAGAGATTTGGGTATATGGTGAATAACATATCAGCTGTGACAGTCAAAAACTGTATGTAAGTGATACAAGTATGTAAATAAGTCTTCCCCTTTCTTGCCTTGAAAGGATTAAAACCCAAACAAAACAAACAGGTCTCATTACATGGGCAGTATGCAATGAAGAATGAGTAAGCAAGAGAATTTTGTTTCCAATGAACAGACATCTTGTTGAAGGAATTACCTCAAATATTTAAATAAATACATATTCTTCAATAACTTTTATAAAACAACCATGCCCAAGAATGGATGAAAACTGCTGAAATATTTTAGCTGAAGTTAATATATATGATATTTACTTGTGTTGAGGAAAATTTCATTAAGAAATTGCAGGATATGCATTTATAAAACACCAGTTCAAGCAGTTGCTTTCTAAAGCCTAGTACACTTTTTTAGTATTTGAGAAAAAAAAAATTGATTCACTTAATTAAGTCTTGTGTTACACAATCCTAAGGATTCAAATGAATTGGGCCACCAGCTCTTGTTTAGAGCCTCTGTGCTGCCATTTGTAAAGAAACCCAACATACTAGACTGGATTCCTTATGTCATTTGGAAAGCCCCTTCCCCTGCCAAACATTACACCCTTCTAGGTTTAGTTATTTTGGTTTATTTAGTTTTCAATGAAGATCTGAAAAGTGTTTTCTCCTACAAATACGCCTTAAGGTTCTCTAACTCATTTTTCTTCCTGGTTTTGCTTAATCATCTATTTGATTATGTAATCCATTATGTATCTGAAAATATTTCATTTGCAACGTCGTCCTCACTACCACACAACAGAATTAAGCCACAACTTTTGCAAGTTTTCATTAAAGCAGCTTTTTTTACCTTGGGGACTAGCACTGGGCATACAGAAATAGCATAATTTTTTGTACTTTTCCTGGGCTACAGCCAAAATGCTGTTGATAACATAAAGTTTAACAACAAGTATTTTTTTTTCTTTAATTTGGGTCCCATTTATTGCTTTGGCAGTAATTGCATACAACATAATCCTTTATAAATCTAACATGGAGCCATACTTCTCACCAAAAAGAGGTATGGGGGTGTAATTAGTCCTTCCACTGCAATCACAAGTATTCACATTCTCCATATGGTTTGGCTTCTTGCCTCTTGCCTAGTTGTCTGTTAACACATATTAAACATGCTGAGCCAGCAAACACTGGCACAGCCCCGCAAACCACGTACCTGTGTCTTTAGGCACACAGTGTCCTGTTAACACTAGTGGGGCCATTATGCACGTAAAGGTGAGCTTGTGCTTTAAGTGTTTTGGAAACTGTGATCTTAAATTACTTCCATTTTCCTGAAAGCTTAATTCTTCCTTTACATTACTTGCTACTTCACGCTGTTGCTATTCCACCACAGTGTATGTTCACACTGGGAATTAAGTTTTGCAGTTAAAACTTGACATTTGTCTTTGAAAGCATTTTGAGCCTTATGGGAATGTGTCTGTTTTGACACATAATGTCACAGGAAAATGGACTCTGGGTACATACCAGTGCAACCTGGCAGCTCATGGACTACTGAAAAGCTGTTCCAGGTAGGAGCAGATCACCAGCTCCCATCCATTTGAGTACAGACTCCACACCACAAGTCAGGGGAGGGCAGGGAGAGATGAGGGCCTTCTTCAGAGAATCCTTCAGTTTTAGAAATTTAAATTTAATTTGCTTTGCTTCCTACTTTTGCTCCATTCTTAATTCAAGTCCCATGAGTCCAATCCTGTATCACATTTATTTGTACGTAAAGATTAGAAAAGAGGTTGGCTTATACGGTACCAGGGGAACTCAGCTTTCAGTTTAACATAGGAACTTTCACCTATGGGTTGGTTTCAAAGCATCCTTGTGGCTCACTCAGGACACAGTTAAGGTAGCTACACAAGAGTTTTGTTGGAAAGAGACCAAATAACAGAGCTTTGAACTGACAAATACAACCCTAAAAATCAGTGTTGTCCCCCAAATAAGGTTGGTTCCTCAGTGTAATGGGTTGTTTTTTAATGTCCTCCCAGAGAAACAGGGAGGGGCTGGCACAGTCCTATTTCAAAACACAATGCTTATATAGTCACCGAGGCAGATAACCCTCAGGGCCATTTGCAACTCCATTAGCCGAGAAAATAGAAATACCTTTTAGTGCTTTGAATCTTCTCTGCCCTTTGTGTTTCAAGGTCCATCGGTGCTGACTTCCAACAATGTTATCAGATTGAACATTTACTACTCCTTTTACCTTTATTACACTACCCATCAACAACTCTGGAGGCCCTATCTTTGATTCATGGACAAATGAGGCAACTGAAATGTGAACTTACAGAATTATAGAGTAAATCATGGACTTTTTTTTTCATGTCCTCCCTCATGAATGAGAGTTTAAACTAAGAGGATATTATTTGAAATTGTAGAATAAATAATTAACTTTCCTACTCAATTAAAAATTGCTTTAAGCTTGCACAGCACTTAATAAGGAAGCATTAGAAATAAAATTGCCTATGAAACTCTTCCTTTAACAACTAACTATTAAGAAGTCTACTGAGTACTTCTAAACCAAGATATTTCCAAGATTTTAATGCAGACAAATAACTTACCAGTTCTCCACAGGATGCAATGGACTACTGCCCAACACAAGGACCACCCTGCTGTTTAAATGTAAGATCTGTTTTAATCTTTTTTTATATATTTAGCTTTTCAATTAAAAAAAACCCAACTTTTTCTCTTTTCTCTTTTTTCTTCTTTTTCCCTTTTCTTTTCTTTTCTTTTCTTTTCTTTTCTTTTCTTTTCTTTTCTTTTCTTTTCTTTTCTTTTCTTTTCTTTTCTTTTCTTTTCTTTTTTTTTCTTTTCTACAAGGGGAAATAATCTGCATTTTGATCTGAGGCAGCTGAAAAAACTGTGTCTGGAATCTTCCAAAAAAATTCAGTTTGAGGCCAATACCCCTTAGGGAAAGTTTCAAACTTGTGAAAGCTGGCAAAGTTATACAAGCAGCTAAAAACCTGTATAATGCAAAATGTCAGGCAGCTTCAAAGTAAGTGACACTACCCTGCACATTGCTAGTATTTTTAATTAGAGAGGTTGTCCTAGAGCTGTAGAGATTTCATAATGGCCTTACAACATTTTCACTGATTTAAACCTATTAGGTCAGTTCAAACCTATCGCCTTTGTATAACTGAAAGAGAAAAGGCAAAGCCTGTGAATATCTGGACCCTCTTCTGATCTTTCTCTACAACTATCTTGTGTAGCACAGCACAGGTAGAGCAAACACAAGAGCTTTGCATTCCTCTTCTGGGTCCCAACAACCAGAAGGTTATTTACGTTGGACACAGTTCTCTAAGGTACATGATAATATCTGAATAAAAAGCAAGTCAGTCAGTTGTCAGCCTGGTATATGTGAACACGTTTTTAAAATACTCTTTTTTTTGTAAGTAGGGACCATTAGAAGATCTAAATCCAAATACATTTTTCAGACACAAGCAACAAATAAAGATTCTTAGATCATATTTCATTGTTTAGCCTTTCCCACTCCTTTGTTATTCAATATCCCAGCCTTTTCATGATGAAATTTCTCTAAATGAACACGTTGCCATACTTCTTTCACAGATTTTCCTCCGATACGTTATTTTCCAGCTTTACACAGATCCCAGTAATGTCTATGTTGAGACTTGAGAAAATTACGTTTTATAATGCCATGAAAACCTTCTCTGAAAGACCTTTGCTTTATTTAATATGCATTTTTAATGGCAATTTCTACAAAAGAATTCTGTGTACTAATACACGATTGTTCACATCAATCTTCATTCATTGCAACAAGTTTTCTTGTCAAAACAAAGTATTTCTTACAGCTTCATTTATCTTCCTTTGCACTCAGGCCTTTGGCTCCCAAGCATTTTGGCTGCTTGTATCCATGAGCAGTTCAGCAAGCATCACAACTTGGGTTATTTAAATTTGTCCTAGATTTGGAGATGAGGCGGTATGGCACTTTTGCCCCTAAGCTCCAGGGACTGAAGTTGGTGGCTTTGTGCTCATGTGTTAGTGTGGGCTGTAATGTGCCTATCTCAGCAGCCCAGCCGTTTGTTCTGACAGACATCAGGCCAGGTGCTACTCCCAAAACCCAGGCACTGTGGCAGCCTGGCCCTCTTTCCAGCCCAGGTCATGTTTCCAAGCCTTGTTTCTCAGAAACTGTAAGAAGCTTCTTGCCAACACCAAGCCAGTTCTCTCTCCAGGTCTCTCAGGGAGCATCCTGAAGACCAGCAGTGATTGGAAAAGTGCAGATGGATGGGTCAAAGCCCTTCCACAGCCTCTCAAGGGACAGTGATGGGCAGCAAACCAAGCTGCAGCAGTAGCTGGTGCTTGAGTTCTGTGATGAGGATACCGCCAGGTGGGAGCAGGTCCTGCAGCAAACTCAGGACTTCTAGTTGCAGAAGGGGATACAGCAGGTGACTGTCCTGGAGTCCTGTGCTGATTTTATCCTGACTTTACTGAGGCAGATAACTAACAGAGAAGGATGTAGAACAGGGAAGCCTCTGCTTGTGTGCAGCCTGCCACCAATAATGCCAAACAACCTGGTCTAGTGGAAGGTGTCCCTGCCCACGGCAGTGGGGTTGGAACTAGATGATTCTTAAGGACCCTTCCAACGCAAACTATTCTGTGATTCCATGAACCATGCCTTTGGAGAAGAATGCAAGGCTATAAAGCACTTGCCCCTTGGTGCCTCATACACCTAGTGAGACCTGAGCAGTTTTATAGGCTTGTGATCTCCTACCCACAAGGATTAATCATATACACCTCTCATCCCCTGTCCACTATGAATTCCAAAACATTGCTTCACACCTTGGAGCACCTCATGTACTTTTTGTCTGACTGCACCTGTCCTATGCTGTGATTTTGCTTAATTTCATGATGTTGGTTCCTTGGCCATAATATGATTTAATGCTTTATACTGTGGATAAAACATCCTGTTGATTCCAGATGACTTGTCATCATTTTTCCATAGGGAGTTTCAAGGGGTTCTGCTTCACCCACTGAGATTTTGTGCGTGGCCACATGCCTCTGTCACAGAGCAATAACCACCACTGTGTTGGGATGTTCCAGCAACTGGTTTTTTACCATGATTTTTGCCTCAAGTGAGAGGAGGTAAAGAACCTCCTTCTCAGACCCCTTTTAGGGGCTGGAAGCCAACAATTTCCTTCTGTGGGTCACAGCCCACTCTTCACTGGATGTTTACATGGAAACCCTTGAGACCATCTAGCCTGGGATATTTCTGGTGAAGGACCAAGTGGTTACTAAGAGATAATGAAGGACTAGTGATGGCAACTTGGAAGCAATACTCTTGTGGTGGCCATAGAAAGACCCCTTCCTAAACCAGTCAGCAACAACAAACAGGAATAGGCTGTCAATCTGCCAGTAAAAGGCTTGGCAATATTTGGAAATATCAATTCTGTAATATCTGAGAATGGAAAGAGGGGAGAAACAGGCACTGCTGGCTGAGAGCAAGCACTGCAGCATACACAGTAGAGGACTCTGCAGAATTCAGTGTCTCCACAGGTTTGTACAGATAATTACACTAGTTTAACTTACAAACACAAATTACTGTCTGGACAATTCTTGAGAAATTCTGAACAGCCCTACGGAGACTACAAATGAGACAAGAAAATCTATTACACAGTCTATTACACAGCAACTAGACCTGGGCATGTCTTGACAGAGCAAAAGAAATTATTTGAAACTATTCTTAAATAGAAAACATCAGAATTCTAAAAAAACAGGACTTCAAGAAATTATATTCTTCTAGATACCTCTACCTCCTTTCACTTCTAAAGGGCAGGGGAGAATTGCCACAGATGACCCAATATGAACCTCTCTGTGGTGATCACCTTTTACCATTTAGAAAGTCAAGTCTAAGTTTTTTAATAGAATCCATCCTGTTTAAACTCCAGCTATCAACTTCAGCTATGTCTTTCTCTAGACAAAAGTGAATTCCCATTACAAGTAAAGCACTATATGATTCATGTCTATTTTTTTGTTCTTGTTGGTATTAAGCAGCTAAAGATTTTTCAAGCCTTGGAATCCTTCTATACTTCTTCATGGCCTCTCCAGTTTTTGATCTCTTTAAAAAACAGAACCCAGCAGATAAAAAACTCACCTTATTTCTACTATCTACTCCACTGTGAGCACCCCCAACCAGCACTACCCCTGTTTGCTCCATGCGTATACTAGGCTCTTTTCAAGGTGTCTTGTCATTGCATCCCTTTATTCTTCTCTGAAGTCTCTGCTTTCCAGGATTCAGGAGTATCTTCTAGGTACATTACTTGCATTCATTAACCCTAGCCACATAATTCTGCATTTGGACACATTAAGACACAACTTATTTAAATTGTTCAATTTATGAAGTAATCCACTCTGTGTGATGGTTCTGCATTATTGTCTTTTCCTCGTGTACTCACTCCAACAACTTTGTCACAGCCACAAATAAAATCAGTGGCAACACTATTATGACTTCTAGACCACAATGGAACTGTCGGGCCATAACTGAGGTTCCAACTCTGCAAACAATCCAACTGTTTGGTTATTTCTGCAGTGTTAACTTATTTCTTTAGAACTGTTACTCCATCAACTTTTAAGCCATTTAACATGATATTGAAACTAAGGAAGACTTGGTGTGTGTAGTACGAAGCACGTTACCGAAGTCTGCTCCCTCTACACAATTGTGCTGAAACTTCTCACCTACTCAAGCAATGAAGTTTGGTGTGTTTCCCAAGATCATTTTTCCTTAACCCACATGTACTGGTTCTGGTTATATTACTACCCTTTTATTCCTTATCAAAGAAATCATGTTTTCTTTTCCATTATTTTGATTAGGACTGACTTTTAACATGATGGGCTGGCTTAGACAAATGGGACCTGGCCGATATCACCCTTTCTGAAATGGCTTAAGCCTTTTAGATTTACATTTATTGTTGTAAATGAACCAGCCACCTCCTCTGCTGACAAAGGCCAGCAGGAGTGCACTTTGAGGTGTGTATCACTCTACATTTTTCCCATAGCTTTACTTCTCACTAGGCATTTCCTACTGATTAGTGTCCAGAAACAGATTATGAGGTCTAACAGACCTTTGGTCTGACAGCTTTTCCTTTGTTACACTCATTTTTAAGACTCCAGGGTTATTTGGACCTGCAGATTAAACTATCAATAGAATGACTGCTTATCCCTCATACTTCCTTCACTTTGGGACATATTTTTACAAGGATTCCTTTTCAGTGTAACTGTCCCGAATACACCACGCATGAAAGTCAGCAGTTACTACAGTCATGAAGTAAACACTTTTACTACTGTTAGGTAATCCTTCTTACTCCTTCTTTTTTAGTCCAATGACTGTGGGTAAACATTGGTGCATGTGCAATACTATTAACAACTAAAAGAGAATGTTATGGAAGACATTAGATCCTTGGATAAGATGGCAGTATTTCCTTTTTATAGATGAGTTTCAAATAGAAGCTGGAAGACAGAAAAACTATTCGAGCATTCTCATGAGAATATATTAACAGGGGACTATTCTAGGAGAAATTAAAACAACCTCCCTTCACTTTCTTTCCTGCATAGGAAGAATACGAAAAGATCATTTCATCAGGCTCAGTATGTTTACTGGACAGTGGAGTAACCTTGACTCAACTCAAAATGACCCTTCATTGCCACCTGATGGGTTCATCAAAGGTTGAAGAGTGGCTACTAAAACAGGATCACGTAACTGGATGATAAAGTAACTATTTCATTGTAGATCAAGAAGCAAACACATCTCTACCCAAAGGCCTTTAAACCAGGCACCATAAAGCTGACAACCCTCAACTTAGCCTCTTATAACCTCAGGCTTAACAAAACAGGAGCTTCAGCTCAAGAAATCTGGGAGTGTTAGGCGGCACACTGGTGTTTGCTACAGATGTTGCCAATACCTCAAAAAGGATCTAAGACACAAGATAAACAGGAAGGAACTGTGACTGAAAATGGCTCTTTACCAATTTTTACAATTTCATCTCAAGTACATTATCAATGAGATGGATGGATTATCAGCCTCACTGACTTACAGCTGTACCAGTTTTTCATGACTTGACAGACACACCAACTCCTTTTACTATCGCCTAGATGGAACCTGATGGCAACATTGAAATAGCCAATGGGATAACTAAGTGTCCGAGTATGAAATTATGAGCAGATATCTCCAGAACTATGACTGCTAAGTTCAATTATAATTATACTTAAGAGGATACTCAGCAAAAGCCACCAACTTCATTTGCCTTTGTGAGGAAAGAGATACCTACTGCTGAGTGACACCAAAACAAACTGTAGGGAAAAGTATAAAGGAACAGTGGATCACAGGTAAAATCAGAGGTGGAACGCAACAGTTTTGTTCACAGGACTGTGAACAACCGAGCTATAAACTTACATACAAGCTGTATTCTGTCTCTCGTGTATCAAAACTGACACAATCCAACCACTAATCAAGGCCAGAAATCTTATTGGTTACAATATAGTTTTACCCTTTGCCTACTGAACTCTTCAAAAGGTGCAAGTTACAAAAACATTCCTGCAAGTTAACCTGTGTTGTTCCAAAGTTGTGCGAGCACACCTACTGTATCTGCAGTTTCCAAGTGCGTTCTGCCCTTGGACACCTCTGTGGGCTGTGGGAGCAGAAAGGGCTGTGAATATCAGCTGCAAACACAGCTTCCTTCCTGGCAGCTGCACCCATGGGAGTCACCCTGTTTCTGATCACACCAGGTTGTCTGTGGCCTATTGGAAACCAGAGTGGCTGGGGACAACATTTAGGTGATGGCTTCATCAGAACAAAATTACTCAAATGACTCCGATGACTCAAAATCTGCTGGTATCTGGCTCCTGAGTGGTAAAGAACAAGGAGGTTAAGGTGAAACATTATACATTTACAGGGTAAATGGCCAGCCAGTCGAGAAGTTGAGATTCAGGTATTGCAAAACATCCAGCCATTTGCCTTTTAATGGCATTACAGTTTTCTGGAGGTCTTTCCCTGCAACAACATGGCAACTAGATACGATGAATCTTTGAGGGCAATGTGCCCTGTATGCTGAATTTCCATTCCCTATGTGAATGAAAAATAGAATAAAAGGTCCTTGGAACCAAAGAGCTTACAGGACATCCTGCTGTTCATTATAATTTTCTATGCACTTTACATTTGTTGAAAAAACTGGCTTAAAAAGCATAGAATTATTCAAGTTGGAAGGCCCTTCTGCAGATTTTCTCATCCAACCCTCCTGCTCAGAGCAGGGTCAGCTACAGCAAGTTGCTCAAGGCTGTGTTTAGTTGGGTTTTGAGTATCTCCAAAGACAGAGCCTTCACAATCTCTCTTGGAAATCTGTTCCACTGTTTTGCATAAATTCACAGTCTTAAACATAAGGACAAAAAAATAAATTTCCCATTTTTTACTTTTCTGTATTATATTTGTCTTGTTGTTGCTAATGTATCCACCATCATCTTTCTCTGCTTGTTCCTTTAGCCTCTTCCATCCCCACGAGAATATTTACTTATGACTATTTTACATTAGTATCACATGTAAGGTCAAGCTTGGAAAATCTTTTTAAGGTAAATATTTTAAGACTCCCTCGTGCAACACAGGTCTGGGCTTGATTCTACAAAAAGTTTAACTCCAATCTTCATGGAGCTGAATAAAATAATTTTTGAAGTATTATGGTGTCTCGGTATTATGGTGCATTGGGTTTGCATGGCCAGGTTTTGGTAGTGGAGGGGTTACAGAGGTGGCTTCTGTAAGAAGCTGCCAGGAGCTTCCCCCACATCCAGCAGAGCCAATGCCAGGTGACTCCAGGATGAACCCCTTGCTGGCCAAGGTGAGCTCATCAGGAATGACAGTAACACCTCTGGGATAACATTTAGGAAGGAAAAAAATATTATTTCCTAGATGTAATTGCAGCCAGAGAAGAGGAGAGTGAGAACATGTGAACAACTCTGCAGACACCAAGGTCAGTGGAGAAGGAGGGGGAGGAGGTGCTCCAGATGCCAGAGCTGAGATTCCCCTGCAACCTGTGGAGAAGTTCATGGAGAACTGTCTCCCATGGCAGGGACACCATGCTAGAGCAAGGGAAGGACTCCTCTCCCTGAGCAGTGGCAGAAACAACCTGTGATGAACGGACTGTAACTCTCATTCCCTGTCTCCCTGGCCACTGGAGGGGGAAGAGGTAGAACTTGGGAAGGAGGGAGGGGTAGGGGGAAGGTGTTTTTAAGATTTACTTTACTTCTCATTATCCTGCTCTGATTTTGTTAGTAATAAATTCAATTAATATCCCCAATCTGAGTCTGTTTTGCCCTTAGGTATTTGGTGACTGATCTCTTCTGGTCCTCATCTCAACTCAAGAACCTTTGTTATACTTTCTCTCCCCTGTCCAGCTGAGAAGGGGAGTGACATCCAGCCACAGTTAACCCACCTGGGTAAAGCTTGCAGGGTGCATGTTTATCAAACACTACACTGAAATAAACTACAGGCATTGCCCAAATTACATTTTACGCCTGTGTGTTAAGATAGAGAAGTCTAGTGTGTAAAATGAAAGTGGAGTCAAAGCTGAAACGGAGGTTCATTGGCAACATAAACACCACACATTTGCTGTTCTCAGCCAGATAAGTCACATTTGCATCATTTGATAAGTGCAACAGCCAACTTCCTCCCAGTTTACTTAAATGTTAAGAACGCCCCTCGAGAAAGCCTCCTCGAGCCCTACACAAGAACACCAACCAATCTGAAGGTACCTCCTCATCTCCATGAGGTTACTCATGGCACGTGATTTCTAATGCCTCAAAAACTTTAGGATGCATCTTTCATGGATGAACAGCAACTCTTTCCTTAAAAAAAATTAAATTAATTTTGATTAACTTTCATGACAAGGATGAGAAAACACTTCTAGGAAGGGCCACATTATTTCCAATTTTCTATGGCCCACAAAATGCGACCCCCCCTGCCCCGGTACTGCTGTTATGTGAGTGCCAGCGCCGTCCCGCCATGCGTGGAGGGGCCCCGTTCTGCGTGGGGACTGGGGGTCCAGCACCGCGCCCCGCTGCTTCCCGCTGTCCTTCTTGTTCCCAGTAATTCCCGTCGGCGGCCGCGCCCCGCGACAGGGTGACCAGAGGCCGCGCAACCCGCGGCCCTCGGCCCGCGTCCGCCCCAGCGCAGAGCCCCCGCACCCTAAAAACCTGCACCCTAAAAGCCCGCACCCTAAGAACCCGCTCCCCGCCGCGTAGCCCCGAGTCCAACCCCGCGGCGGGGCCGCGGAGTCCCCGGAACGCACGGCGGGGCCGGGCCGGGCCGGGCCGCAGGCCTGGCGGAGCGCGGGGGGGACTGGCCCGGCATGGAGGGTCCGGGCGGGGCGGGGGTCCCGGGGCACCGCCGCGCTCCGGGGGGCGCACGCCGAGCCCCGGGCGGCGCAGCGCGGCCGAGCCGCGGCGGAGGCGGCGGCAGGAGGAGCCGCGGGACCGAGCGCCGCCGCGCCGCCCCCGCCCCGTCGCCCCGACCGCCGCCTCGCCCGCCCCGCACACAGGCCCCCGGCCCGCCCGGCCGCCCCGGCCCCCGCGGGCGGGCGGGCGGCCCGAGGCGGCGGCGGCGGCGCGCTCCCTTCCGCCTGCTCCTGGGCTCTCTCGGGCAGTGACGTGACGTGCTGACGGCGGGCCCGGCCCGGGGAGCTTGGCCGCTTCCACTCAGCTCCGAGCTCGGCCCCTCCCTCCCCTCCCGCCCGCCCGCCCGCCCCGCCGCAGCCGCCGCAGCCGCCGCCGCCGCCGCCGCGCTCGGCCCAGTCGCGCTGAGAGAGTCCGCGCCGAGCGAGCGCCGCCGCCCGCCACCCGCAAGGTAAGAGCCACGGGCCGGGCCCCGCCGCCCGCCCGGCCCAGGCCTCCCCCTGCCCGCGCAGGCCGCGGCGCAGGCCGCGAGGAGGCCGCAGCTAGGCCGCGCCAGGGCTCCGCTACAGGAGCGGGCCGCGGGCTCCGCGCCGGCGGGTCCCGCACTCCCGGCGCGGCCCGGGGCGGCAGGGGGAGCGGCGTGAAGAGCGCGGAGCGGAGGTGGGTGGCTGCGGGCCCGAGAGGGGGCGAGCGGGGCCGGTGAGGGGCCCCGGGCCCGGCCGGGGGGGGTTCGGAGGTGTCTGGAGGAGGAGACAAAATGGCGGCGCGCGGGGGGGGGTGGTTGTGGAGGGCGCCGGCGCCATCTTGAATTAATCGTTCGCACAGCCGGGGCCCCGCGCGGGCCGGGCCGGGCCGGGCCGGGCGGGGCGGGGGAGCCCCGGGGCTCCGGCAGGGACCGCCCGCAGCCTCCACACCCTCCCCGCCTCCCGCCTCCCGCTGCCACACTGCGAGGCGCAGCGGAGCGCGGCGCGTTGCGGCCCGCGGCGGGTCCCTGCGCCGGGGCTGCTGGCCGGGTCCCCTCCTTGCCCCGCCATCTCCTTCCTCTGCTCCCGGCCGGGAACTCGGGCAGCGCTGGCTCGGCGGCTCCGGGAGCTCGCCCGCAGCTTCCTTCGCTTCCCCTCCCGCCCCGCGAGGAGCCCCCCGTTCCCCTTGAGATCCCCCTTGGTGCTGGTTCAGAGATGCGCCTGGGATCGATTATTTCCCTAATTTAGGATTCATTAAGAATATGACGCACAACATCCCTACGAAACCTGGATAAAACCCATTCCTTTAGCCAGTATCTGCAAATGCCTCACCACTGAACTGCAACAAAGAGGGAAAAGATTTGAGTTAGTTGTCTTTTTTTTTTTTTTCAACGGAATTGCAGTGAAAACAGCACTTATCCTCCTGCCAAAACTGAGGCGGATGCATCAAGAAATAAACAGCCGAATGATCACACTGTCACATTTGTAACATGGTTTTTATTCTTCCATTTATGCACCTAATAATAACAACGGGGGTTATTTTCGAGACAGGAATTAGACACTGTAGGAGTGTAATTTTTTCGCCTTTGGTGTGTGCGCGACTGAGAGCGTGTGTGTGTGTGCCCTGCACTGCCCACCAGTGGGTCACCTGAGGAGAGCCGTGGCACTGCAGCAGCGGCGCGGGCTGAGCCCGGAGCTGCCCGGGAGCCCCGGGCGTCTCGGGGCTCTGACCCAATTGGGACATGCCAGGCGTGCCGCAGTTTTTAATGGGATGTAGCAAGGCACGACGGGAGCGTGGTTATGGCTGTACACTAAGTCATCCCAGCGTGGGTAGGGGCCAGCACTTGCACGTGGGGAATTCTGCTGTTTATGCCTTGATTTCTCTGGGAAGGGTCAAGGTTTTGCTGCGTGGATATCTGGTTTGTGGCCTTATTGCAAATTAGGACAAGGCAAAGAACTATCTTATGTATTTCTTTTTTATAAGGAGGGCTTTTTTGAAGTTTCCCCTTTTTCTCTTTTTCCTTTTTCCCCATTTTCCTTTTTTTATTTTTCTGTCAGAGAAGAGAAACTGACAGTTTCTGTGGAATATTAAAGCTCTTTCTTCTAAGGAACTCTATTTTTAAAGTTGCTCCCTCTTTAAAACCTGACAGCTCGTCTGTTTCTTTTTATCTTCAGTACCATGCTAGATTTGTTAAGTCAAGGATCTGTAGTGGGGCAAGACTAGTGCACTGTCTGCATTGCTTTTCTTGACTGATTGTTCTCATGATCATTTTTATTTCGGAAGGCTATTTTATTGCTAATATATTAATGCAATTTCTGCCATTAATATGTAATTTTCCATCTGCCCTTCCACTTGAAAATGTTGCCTTGACTTCCATAATGCCAAAATCAGCCAAGTCTCTGAGTAAACAGGTAAAAATCAGTTGATAAAAAAATAACTTTATGGACAGAATCAAGTGCATTTCCGAGTTGTATTAATTCTCGATCAGTGTGAAGCTGGCATGGACCCAAGCAAAGTAAAAGATGGAGAGGTATAAAACCTGATTCTGGATACCTTGGCTTTTTTTGCTGAAGTGGTAGAAGAGCATTTCCAGAGTTACTGAGATTCGAAGAAAGATACACATAGCTGAGAAGGACTAAGTGTAGGGACATGGCTGGGCACCTGCTTTGCTTTGAGAGTTTGGGTTCCCAAACTGAACTGAAAAATTGATTCTGTTGACTTCGATGCCAGAAACTGCTCCTGAGGTAGGTGTCAGATAGAATGTTTTGAAAGAACTGAGAGGAGTTTCCATCCTTCTTGAAATCTTTCAGGAGAATGAACTGCTGAAATTGCTTCTTAGCCTTAACCACAGAGCTTAGGGTGCTTGCCAAGGAATTTGAAGATGTTCATTGCTGTGGTGCTTGCAAGAAGCAGCCCTGGTATTTTTTGTGTCACAGAGGTGCAGTTGGTACTCCTTCCTTTGTGTGGATGCATCTTGTGCCCCTGTGCTCACCCTCTGGTCAGAAGGAGAGCAAGCAGGAAGAAACAGTATTTTATCATCTCCTGGTTAGAATGCTCCAACCCTGAAGTGATTTCAGGATTTTTTTTCTGTGTTTTTTTTTTACCTCAACCGTGGACAAATTATTTTATGCCTTTTGGACTACAGATTTTCATTTGGGCACCATTATTATTTTAGATAGTTTAGTTAATTCTTGTTTAAAGTGCCTGCATCCTCTTCTGGTTCTCTTCCTGCAGCAAATTTCTGTGGGTGTGGAGCCTGTGCCCTTATGGAGCACTTTTAAAGTCTTTATGGTCCAACACAGGGGTAAGAATTTGTGTACATTAATTTGTTGGCTGGGTCTGGGTGCAAAAGCACATTATGAGAAACCTTATTTAACGAGAGACTCATTGAGTGAAAGCATTGAAGTTTTTTCTTCTTCTTTGGAGAAAGCACCAAAGCAAACGTTTGTGGCCTTTTTAGGACTCAGACTTGAAAGTCCATGTGCCCAGGAGGCATCTTCAGTTTGTGTGGAGGCAGAGCCTTTGTTTTGAGCACGTTGTGCCCCTGTAGGTGAGAAGACCTGGCTGGTACTGAAGAGGTCCCAGAGTTACACAGTATGCAGGTGAAGGGTCTGCTGTGCTGTCACTGCTGGTGAAACTGCACCATCCTGAACACCACCAGGCAGCAGCAGGAGTAGCAGGGAAGAGATGGTGTCAGCGGGCACATTTGGGAAGCTGGGAAGTAGTGGTGGAAGCTTCCTTGTCTCCTGGGTGAAGAGGATAGACAGAAGGACAGTGAAGGAGTGCCTCTCTTACAGAGACAGTGAGGAATCTGGGGAGAGGATGGAATAGAGAAAGTACATGCATGAATCATGAGAAGCAGGAATTTGTGGTGGAGTGATGGTCAGGGTGGTGAAAGCAGGAAGCGGAGAAAACGAATGCCAGTTCTTCCAGTAGCCAGTGGTGAACTGACTCCTCAGGCTGGTTGGGTCACAGCTGATCAGAGGCTAAAATGTGTGATAATACAGTCCTAAAAAGCACAGACACAAAGGGTTTCTTGACTTTTTCCAGAGAGCCGGACAGAGGGTTCCATCTTCTTATGTATGTGTTGCCTGAGGAGAGAGGCAAGTTTATTTCAGCCAACCCTTAGTCCCCTCTGCCTCCTGCAAAAAAAAAAAATCTTCCAATTGCTGACACAATCTTGGCTACAAATTGATGAGTAGCAGAGGTTTGTGTGCATGATGGGAGTGTACTTTAGTTAGAAGCTGGCGGGATGAAATGAGCAGGTAATGAACATAATATAGTTGAAGGCCTATGAGAAATTGGAAAAGAAGCAACAAAAAAGAAGAAACTAAACAGTGAAGACAACACAGGAAATATGACAAGATGAATAGGAAGGACATTCGTAGTAGACTGGCTGGGTGTATACTGAATAGATGGAAGGAAACCATTGAGGGTATAAATCTTGCTTAAATGACTGTATGGAGCCTTGTTATTCTCTTCTTGGTTCTGTGGCATGGCAGAGGTTGATTGCCATCAGTCCAGCTATTTCTTGCATCTGAAGCTAAGAAGCATTTTCTTTTGCTCTTGATTCTGAAAAGAAGTATCCATGTAAGGAGTTGTTCCTGTTAATAGTGGGCGCTTCTGACAGAAATGCTTGACAGTCACAATTACTGGGAGGTGATATACGTCCAGCTGGATACTACAACAATTTGTTAGCATAGCTGTCTTTAAAATATAGAGACCTTCCAGCTGAGCATCACACAAATATGGGATCCCTTTTAGTCCACCTCTGCTTTTCCTCCAGCTCCATGTCTGGCTATATTTCTCCCTCAGTTTATGTAAGAGACAAGGCCTGTGTGACTGCACCAGAGTCTGGACAACACCCCAAGGGAGAGTTCCAGAGATGAAGAGTTGAGAAAATTTGAGTTAAGAAATGGGGAAGTTTAGAAAATACTTGCTGTAGATTATGGTTTTATGTTTGTGTTTTGAACTAGTTAATTTTTCCTTTGGATAGCAGTTTCCCTATAAAGACTTAATGAATGTAAATGTAGTTGATGTAATTTGGAAAAGTTATGATTCTTATGGAAACCTCGTGTAGAATCTTAATGTTTTCTCTGTCTTTTATGATAATATCACAAAAATGGCATGACTTTTGCCTGTCACTGTGAAAAATGTTTGGAGGAAGGAAAATCACATCTTCCAGTTGTCCAGAAACATGCAGGAACATTCTGTTGGCTCTTGCTGGTTCCACACTTAGAAAACTGGTTGGACTCAGTGCAAAGGAGTAGCACAAGTTTGTGTTAGATTGTATTTTACCTAACTAGGTTTGCCTGATCCTAATTATAATGCAGATAAATAAGCAGCAAAATTTAAATTGTAGTTTCACGTTTTAGTAAGTATTTCAACTTAGTGGTCTTGTTTGGTTCTTTTATTAAGAAGACTGAAATAAGTAATTATACATTGAAGAAACGTTGACATTTCATTCAAAAAGCTTGGTAGAACATGACATTTAGAAACTTTTGAGAATTGGTGATACTTTTGAATACAACTGCAAATACGTACTTAATCTTTGGGCAGGAATTTTGAAAATATTCACAGATCTGGGTTTGAAAACATATGATGTTATGCTCTGGAAGCCATTTACATTGATGATTTCAATTCCTGAAGTGACATTAGAGTGAATTCCTCCCGATTGCCCAAGTGTGAACATGGAGACATCAAAACCAATGTTCATTTCAGATTATTAGCTCTCTGTGTTTAGCTTACCTTACTGAGCCTTATTGATTTGCCAATGCTGTATTTCCCAGCATCCAACAAGGATTTGAGTGTGAACTTGTCTAGGCTTTGTCTTAATTTCTTTTTTCTTTATAAGATAAAAAGGAAATCATATTTTCACATTTTGTTATGAGCTGCTTCTGTGTTTGTGAAGCTGTGGGGTTTTGAGAAATGGACACAGAGTGTTGGATCTTACACTCCCCTTGTTCAGACCCTGGGTGTTTGGAGTAGTATTGCTGGAATCTCAAACAGAGGGACCCTGAGTGAAGTCTAGTTCATCTGAAAGTCATGAGGTGCTGTATGTTAACTTTCATGCACGCAGAATTTCAGCATTTCAGTGCACAGGGAGAGGCAACTTTCTTTGCGTAATGCAAGTTAAATAACCTTTTTTCTTTACCTTCTACAGACACTGACTGATGAGAGTTAAAGGCCATGGATGAAGATGGGCTTGAATTGCAGCCACATGAGCCAAATGCATTTTTTGATCCAACAGGTCTGTCAGGAGATAATATGTAGATAAGAGTGTTCGAATTAGATGCAATTGACTTGTTTAGTTTGTCTTTGCTTAAAAGTGCTGTGCTGCATCAATGCTTTTGTATAGTTGTTTTTATTACTTGGAGCAATCTGAATGAGCTACTGTTCTTTCAGTCAAGTAGTAGTTGTTTGGGTATTGGGGGAGAGTCTAAAAATTGCAGATCTTTTCCAGGAGAGAAAACCTTGTTCATCTTGGTTATGTTAGCATCTACTTTTTACTTGCCTTATCTCATGTGTCTGCCTATCTTATTTGCTCACATGCTATCATGCCTGTTTTACTAAATTGCAATATAGTGTAAAAGTTGAAATGAAACAGAAGTAATTTCAGTTATTAACCACCTCATTTGAGACAATTTTTCAACTTAACTGCTATTTTAATTATGTTTTTCAGGAGCTGATGCAGCACATATGGATGGAGATCAGATTGTTGTGGAAGTACAGGAAACAGTATTTGTTTCAGATGTAGTCGACTCAGATATAACCGTGCATAATTTTGTTCCCGATGATCCAGACTCTGTAGTAATCCAAGATGTCATTGAGGATGTTGTTATCGAGGATGTTCAGTGCCCAGATATCATGGAGGAGCCAGATGTATCTGAAACTGTCATTATTCCTGAACAAGTGCTGGACACAGACGTAGCCGAAGAGGTTTCTTTGGCTCATTGCACTGTCCCAGATGATGTTTTAGCTTCTGACATAACAGCAGAAACAATGTCTATACCAGAACATGTGCTGACAAGCGAGTCAATGCATGTCCCTGAAGTTGGACACGTTGAACATGTAGTTCACGATAATGTTGAAGAAGCAGATATTGTCACCGATACTCTGGGAACAGATGTTGTTTCTGAGGAAGTCTTGGTGGCAGATTGTGCATCAGAGGCAGTGATCGATGCCAATGGAATCCCTGTGGAACATCAAGATGAGAAGGGCAACTGTGATGATTACCTTATGATTTCCTGTAAGTGTTTGGATAAAGCCATCAAAATTCTCGTGATATGGGCCTGGGTAGTGCTTGAGGGCTTAAAACAACAAGTTCCCAAACCAGATTTTCTGTATTTTTAATTGAAAAGCAGATCTCACAAATGTACTCAGATAGGGGCATTTTTATAGGAACATATACCAGCTAAAAGTTCTGGTGAAGCTAGTGGAGAGAAATACTGGCAAATACATGTCTGATTATAAATTATCTCTCTAGCAATTTATAACACATGAACAAGAGTAAGGATTCCAGTAAAATAAATGCCATGTACTTAATAACTACTGGAAGAAAATTAAAGTGACAGTATTTGAAAATACCTGTATGTGCAGGTTGCTAAGATGATTGCCAAGACATTAAGTAAACAAAATATTTAATGGAAAAGAGAGTAAAAACCCTGATTTTTGGAAGTGCAAACAACAATTTGTTATCCTTGTCTTGTTTTTTTGCTAAGTCTCCGCTCCTTGCACCCCATTCATTGTTAGATACAGACAACAATATGGTTTTCTTTGCTGTTAGGATGTGTTTTCTTCTCTTGATTAAGCAAGGGACAGAATTATGCAGCTAACAAAAAGAGTAGCTACTGCTGCTCATAGCTCAAAAGCAACTATGAATATCTTAATCTCCCTTAGGAACAGTGGCACAATCCATTTGAATCGTATTTCAAAAGACTTAAATAGATGGTGGAGAAAAACAGGGCATATCATCAATCCTTTTTCTACTGAGGATATCCCTCTGTGTGAACTGGAGCTTACTCTGTAACTTATTACAGTGATTACTCAGTGCAGTACCTAGGAACATCAGGGTGTCACTGCTAACATTTACTTATTGTAGGAATAGAAGAGCCTTGTTAGGCTGGTTTGTTTAATTGCCATTTCAGGCACTTCAATTTTGTCTGGCATTAAATGACTCCATTGATGAGGTGTACTTCGTGCTCTGCTTCAGTTACCTTTTTTCTTTTGTTTTCCTTTTTTTCCCTTTTTTTCTCCTTTTTTTTCCTTCTTTACTTTTGGACATTTTTGAAATGTATAATAACTTGTTTTAATATTCTCTACTTATGGATTTTAATGTTGCTTCTCCTTACCTAGGATCACTGCATTTCTTAATTTATCATCCCTTGAGTTCCTTGAGTAACCTTGTGCAGCCATGTTTTGAGTTTATATGAGGTACAGTTAATTCTCTATTATCTTGGAAAACAATTAAATGGGATAGTGCAAAATATGGATAACATAAAATCTTGTAAAATTAAGCTGCAGGATTGTACTGAGGTGAAATAGGTCAGTGGTGCTGCTCTCTGAAATGGTACTGATCCAAACTGATAAATGCACTCTGCCAAGTGTGCTGCAGATATAACTTTCTGGTGCTGGACCCAAGTTAGATCAGATGGAAAGCAACTCAAATGCTTCTGCACCTGCAGCAGAGTTAGAAAAGAAACTGGGTAATCCACCCACGGATAATTGGGGCCTGATTCTGGTGGTGATTCTTACCTGTTCCTTATCCTGGACTGTAGCCCTTTAAGGTGCTGTTGCTCCTGTCTCTGCTCTCCTTTTCTGTGCAGGTTCCTCGTGCAGAGCGAGGCCTCATGGGAGCACTTGGTAAACCGTGTCTGTGTAAATGCAGGTGAGGGGGGTGGTGGATGTGTGTCCTGTTCATCACTGGCAGTGGCTGAACGAGGACAGCCTGTCGTGGTAGAGGCTGCATTGGATGATCCCAGCCTAGCTGGGAAGTCCTAGATGTGCCAGTCGACAACAGGTGGTGACTGGCAAGAAACACAGGAATGTAATTGTTCAGTTGTGCTGGGGTACCCTCAGTCATGTATTTCTGCAGTTTCGTGTTTTATTTATTATTAAATGTCTCTTGATAGTCTTGCAGTGTAGTTTGTTTAGATTCAGAACCTTGAATAAGCCAGCATTTAAGACAAGCGTTATGCTACAAAGCATACATCCTTTCTATTTGTGTTTAAAATTTAAAGTATGTTCTAACAGTTCATTTTAAAGGGAAGTTCCCTACTACCACCTACTGTGTTTAAAGCCTGCATAACAAGTTCTTCTAGTTGTGAAGGCAGAGTCTAGTTCTTTTCTATCAAGTAAAGGCTGTCTTGCCAAATAGTCTCTTTGTTGTATCGGAAACATTATTTGAATTTTTTTTTGCCTCGGTAGTGGATGTGTTCATTGATCTATTCCCTGCCTCAGTTCTTCAGCTGAGCTTAGTAGTAAGTGGTTTTTAAAAAGTAGTAACATAACAGCCTGGTTTTGGATTTTTTCATCCTAACCTGTAAATTTATGTTTGATTCTGGCAAAGCTCCCTGAACTGCAGGGGCAGATGTTGGAATGTAATCTTGTCTGCCATTACAGTAGCCAGATGTTGCTGCTTCCCAGATCTGGGAGCTAGACTGTGTTTGTCCGAATGCCTTTGCCTGTCTTCTTTTAGATAGGCACATGGAAAGCAGGGGATGACACACTGTTCTTTCTGTTGTAGGTTTCTCAGTCTGTATTCTTTAGTGGAAGCTGTTGGCAAAATCTTTTTGCTATCTTTTTCCTATCTTGTGGCTCTCTTTCAGCATTTCCATTTTTGTTCCTAGTGAACTGAGTCTACATATATTTCCTTAAGATAATTTGCTTAGCTTTATCCTGAAAATATCTGCTTTGAAATGACTGGGTATTTTTTTAATGTTGTGTTTCTGCTTCTTTCTTGGTTTCAAACTGGTTTGTCTTTTCAAGGATTACAGTCCCTGTGGGGTTTCATTCTGTGACTTTGCTTCAATAAGCTCACAATTTTAATATTTCTTTTCCCATTTAGATTTAATTTAGCTTTGGCATTGATATGCCTTTGCTTTTTTTAATTTCCAAGATAATGTTTCTTGGCACAGCTTTATATCATCAGTTACCTTTTGATGTACTTTTTTTTTTTTGGATACTTTGTCTTTGCCCTCAAGATTAATTTTTGTTCCATAGTAGATTTGGGGCACTTAGAGCAGAGCAGAATCAGATATTCATTCAGAAAAGAATGCAAACTGCTACTGGTTAGTAGCTTGAAAAAGATTCAAGGAGGTTTGATAAATCTTTTTTTTTTTTTTCCCTCCTACATGTTCCATAACAAGCCAGTTCATGACTTAGGTCAGGAAAGTATAAATTGTGCTGTGACTCACATTGGTACTAATTATTTGGTAGCTTGGAAAATTTTTTCTCCGTAAGTGAAACAGTAAGTGAGATAACTAGTGTTTGTCAAAACAAACACCCTTCATTTACTAACCAAGGAAAGTAGTTCCTTGCACCTGGCCATAAGATGGAAATTGAGATTTTTCTTTGTTTGATTTTATTCAGATTGGGAAAGACACATCCTCTGGCATTAACGTATTCCATAAGACAAAAAATTCTACCCTGATACGCTTGTATTGCAATAAAACTAGTGAGGCACAAAAGTTTGACAGGGGGAGCCTGGGGAGAGTGAAGAGTAGGGCAGCCTCACAGAGTTTAAGCTGTAGTTTTAAGAAGTTAAATACTTGCAAATGCAGGAACTATGTTAGGTCCATCCATCTATATCCTCACTTTTCTCTGAGTTAGACATGTGGCTTGTTTGCTGTATCTGAATCAACACTTTTCATTACAGGAGTCAGAACCCAGAGTGACTCACTGAGAGAGAATGATTGCATCTTTTCATAGGTCTGGGTGTAACCTACCTTTTTTTGTCCTAGTTGGATGTTTTAGATGAAAGCAGTGCATCTGATGAACAAAGCCATGAAGTTCATGCTTTCATGAGAGCCATCCAGTCAACTTTTAGTCAGGAAAACAAAATGCTTTTTATTTACTTTTTTAGCATAAATAAGCACCTCCCTCGTTTTCCCTGGAGGTTCTTAAAGATGCAGGAAATTACATTTTTGTCTCCCTGAGGTAGAACTTGCTTCCATGCTTCTGTCTGACCACTAGAATGGCACCAACAGTTGTTGCAGCTCAGGGTGCTCAGGAGGTCACCGTGAGAGGTGATGGAAGTAAGAATTGCCTTGGGCTGAGTGATGCCTCAGAGCTCAGTCTGATTTGCGTGCTGGGGAGAGCAGGACAAGTGTTAGATGCCAGTTTGGAGCTCAGAAGTTACTCCTCTGCTAGATTACTACCTTGGGGGGACAGATACACAGAATATACTGCTGCATATGTGTAATGGCAATGGATTAAAATCAAAATAGAGCAGATTCCTGTTTTCTGACAGATTAGGAAACCTGCTTTGCTGTTCAAGAAGTAATTGGACAGTAAAAATAACTTCTTCAGTGGACTAGGAATTGTCTACTGTCAAGTGAAGTAGAAGTAAAATGTTTCTATCGCAGATAACTGAAGAAAATCAGGGGAATACAGAGTGCTTTTAATGTATTTTAGAAACGAATAGTTAGTAATAGCCTTTTTCATTAAGAATGCTTAAATTGGGTTGTTTATTTTGTAAGTAGGGAAGTATCACATGATACACATTTTTTTAGCAGCCAAGAGAACCATTTGGGAACATAAATGCTAACAAAATAGATGATTCTTGTCTAATTGCTCCATTGATACATTTTTAAGATCTGTTAAACTGGTGTAGAGATACTTTGTCTTAGATTGATGGTAAGACTCGTTTCAGTGTGGTTTTCAGCAATTAGCAGTGTGTACTTGAAAAAGGTGGAAGGTTTCTTTGTAGTTAAGTGAATTTTATCTTTTACAATCCTTTTATTTTCCTCATTAATTCCATGTAGAGGAGAAATAGTAGAAAAGAATAGATGTAAACTATTATGGAATCCATTAAAAATAAAGGCAGTTGTATTTGCATTTTTTAGTTAGGAGTAAAACGCTGCAAGGGTACAAAGCCTGTATCTGCTGATCCATCAAATATTCAATATAAAAAAAACTAAAACCAACTTCTTGGGAAAGCCTACGTGTCATGGTTAAACAAAAGATGTACCATTTAAGCAAATGCAGCATCTTGGCCTGGCATCTGTGCTTCTGTTTAGGAAAACTGGCCTCAATGGGGTTTTAAATATGATTTTTATTATCAATGCATAGGAGCCTGTTCTTGTCCCAAAAATACCATTGGACATATTTTAGTAGAAGGGTAAAGATATAGGAGATCATTTTTCCATGGATGTTTTAGTTTATTGTATGATTTTTTAATTAAATGTAATATTTTCTAGGAGATAAATGCTGTCATCATGATAGAATACATACCAAACAAAGTATCTGTTGTTAATGTTGCCTATATCTTTTATTTCTTTGCTCTATTCCTTATTCTGTCTGTTGGTCTCTTTTTGTTGATTTCCTTGTAGTGTAAATGGTAACTAGACAGGCTTTAAATACGCCACATATTTCACGTTGTGTGACACTTTTCTCATTTCTTTGTGCTTTTAAAAACAGTTCTAGCTTTATCTTTATATGGAAGCAATGATTGCAACATTGGAGAAGCACATATTTATTTGTTTCTTGCAGCTCATAGTATGCAAAGAGCAGGCTGCTCTAATCGGTGAAGTCTGTGATGAATGTTGGCAAACTAACCATAGACTGCACTCTTGCAGTTCACATGAAATAATGTTGTGTCTAGTAATTTTTCTTTTTTTTTTTAACTCTGAAAATTAGTCTAAATCTACTTGTTTTCTGAAGTACCAGCTACTAGTGGGGTAAAAATCAGACATTTAAAGTTTTTAGTGTTCAGATAATATCTATTAAAATGGAGGCACAAAGTATGACAGCATTGCAGTAATGCTGGCTTGAACTTTTTTCTAGCATGTGACTTGTGATTAGTTTAGTAATGCCCAGTGGCTCTACTTGAAAGGAAGTCATCTCTTAGAAGCTTAACTAATACTTTTAAGTACTTTTGGCTTTTTTTTTTTTGGGGGGGTGAGGGATAATATCAAAGAGGAGCAGTGTGAGAGTATCTGCCATGCATGGTATTTGTGGGATCCCTTGATGGGCTCTGAATTTAAATGAAAAATTCAAACATCATCGGAATTCCAACTTCAAACATTGATCAGTCATGTATTTATGAGTATCATTTGCTCTGATTGTGAGACTGAGATATGTGCAGAATGCAGAAACGTGTTAAATAGAAATCAAATTTCATAAATGTTGCCAGAACATCAATGATTCAGTATAGCTAAATGCTTATGTAGCCGTAGGACAATATACCTTGGAAATTATACTTTCTGTAATAGATACCCATCCTCTTTCACCTCGTTTGTCTCTTCCTTTAATTTTTATCTCTTTTCCTACCTTTTTCTTTCCACTCTACTTTTCTTCCTATTACCTGTTTGCTCCTATACTGCAAATATTACTACTTTTCAAGCCATTCAGGGACTTCAGTTTTGTAAGTATTACCACCTGTCAAGAGGGGTAATTTTTTTCCACTTGTATGAGAAAAGTTGGCCTTGTTTCTCCTACACATCAATTTCCTTATAGTTTAATGGCTCTATTAAAAATATTTAAACCAGTTGTTACATTTTTAAAACACTGTTGAATATAGAGGGAATTCAGGGATAAACAAACCCTAAATTGTGTAACAATTTTTTTATCATGTTGTTTAAAAGATTAGTTTGAATCTTGGAGAACTTAAAGCATAAATGGAGCATATTTTTCAGATTTAGAATTCTTTTGTTGTGTGAAGGTTTTATTGATGGATACTTCCATATATATATGGAAGTAAAAAACTCTGGTGTGGTCAAAAGGAACCAGGCTGTTTCACGTGGTGCATGTAGGTTCATTCTCTCTCTGTTTGCTTCAGCCATAATTTTCCTTCCTTGTGACTATGTTCCAGCATCAGTTCATCTTGGTGCCAGACTTCCCTTTTGGCTTCAGCAGTGTAAAGTCAGTCTACACTGATTTGAAAGCCTTCCAAATACACGTGCCTGACACTGGAAACGACCAAGTTAAAGGAGAGCAACTACATAAATGTAGTGTAGGAACAAAAGCAAGTTTTCTTTTTGTCAGAGTTCCAGGGACATTTGGTATTTCTTGGATATGATGAACAAATCATGAAAATCTGTTAATAACTGAATATGTGTACTGTGGAGCTACAGTGTTAATGTGATACAAAGGAACATTTTAAGGTTTTTACTTTTTAAATGCTTTGGGCTTTCAGCTACAAGACGTTATGTTGTCCCATGACACAAAGTTATATTTTAAACACCTTAGTGCTTGAAGTATTCTGTACAATGCCCATTGATCGTCAGCTTGGCATTAGAGTATTTATTGTTTTCTTCTGCTGCTCTTTTGGTAAGGAGAGAGAAAGACTAATTTATGGTAGTGCTTTATAATTTAATGTTATTCATATTTTTTGTGAGCAACGATGGTGATTGAGAAATTGTACTTAAATACAGTTGTGTTTGATACATGAGACAACACATCCTAGTTTGTCTAATTTAAAGGCTAATTTATTAATTTCACATCAGGAAAGTAATAGTAATAACATTTTGAGCCTTTTTTTTTAAAGTATATATTAAAGTAAATTTAAGAGTTGTAGTTGTTGAGTAGTAAAGGCATGATTTATTTATGAGGATAGTTTAATGAGTACTAGTAAAATAAGCATACTTTATTAAATAATTGATATGTGCTAGGAATGGTAGTTAAAAATTCTACAGCATTTATCGGACAGTTCTTAGACTTCCTTTAGTATAAATTTCATGTCTTATTGTCATGAACTGAAGTTATGCATGACTCTGAGGAGCCCTGTCAGGAGTGACTTTTTGAACAATAAAGTCACAAATTAAAAAAGTATACAGTCACATTAAAAGTACTTTCATAATCTTGACACTTGAAAAAGTTATGGGGCTTCTCAAAATTGGGAGATTTTCTAAAGGTCTTGAGATGCTGGAGTTGGTTTTTGTGAAGGGATATTTAGTATTTTTTTTTTTGCAAACCCATTCTTGGTAATGTGAGATGGGTGGTGTGTGCGCACACTCGTGCCTGTGTACAGTGTGTCTCAAATCAGAGCCGTGTTCCTCGTAAAGCTGGCCTTTAGCCACATTTGTGTGGGAGGCCCAGGCAAGTTACAGCAGTTCAGGCTGGAGCGTGGTGTCGGTGCCCTCCTGAAAGCAGGAGAACAAAGTTTGAGAGTTACATGGGGCTGCAGCGGAAAGTCCAAGCCCCTTTCAGCACGGGCACCACGAACAGCTTCACCAGCACTGCAGCACCAGGGCACTGCTTTGGTGCTGCTCCATCCCTCAGCTGTTGAGTGCCTGAGAAAAGTTTTCTCATGAGGGTTTTCTTCCTGTAGTTTCCATTCAGGTTTCCTCTCCAGGCAACTGAAGAAGCATTAGTCACATGGCTTTGCTGGGAACCAGGTCTGACAGGCAGCAGTAGCACCACTTGCATTAGAGACAGGGTTGAGCAACAGATAATGCTTTTGAAAAGAAAAATTAATAGCATATTTGTTGTGAAGGAGAAAGCAATTAAAACTGAGAATAAGTGAAATTATTCCACAGAGTAAGTACTGATGTGCACTTTCTTCCTACCATTATCTTGCTGAAGATCACAGTTTCCTTATTAGCATTGTCTGGTGTGTTGCTCATGCTTCTAGTCACATCACTGCAGCATTCTTGCATTTCCTCCTTAACTAAAAGATAACAGCTTGAATTTATTTTTGTGTTTACTGACATTGTTTTCAAGGATATGAAAAAAAAATTTATGGGTAGGTTCTTTATCACAACTTTTTAATTTTAAACTGCTTCCAAATTTGAGTAATAAATTAATAAAATCTTTCATGTATGTCTGCATATGACTGGGTAATTGTAATAACTTGTTTTTGTAGTGGATGATGCTGGTAAGATAGAACATGAAGGTTCTGCTGAAATTACCATGGAAGCAGAGTCAGAAAGTGGCTCTTGTAAAGTGGATGGCATTTGTCCAGAAGTCATCAAGGTCTATATATTCAAAGCAGATCCTGGAGAAGACGATTTAGGTAAAACACACTTGTTTTAGAATACTCCAACCTGACATGTGAAATTTTGCATGATGAGACTGTGGTTTCTCTCAAGTCGTCTGTAAAGACCTGTAGGTCTGATATTAAAGAGTGAGAAAACTTTCAGTTTTTTGTGGTTTAGCATAGATTTTGAACAAACTGTAATTAAAATATTTTGCTCTGGTCTTCCTAATTAGGGGGCACAGTAGACATTGTGGAGAGTGAGCCAGAGAATGACCACGCAGTTGGATTACTCGATCAAAACAGCAGTATTCGTATTCCAAGGGAGAAAATGGTTTACATGACTGTAAATGATTCTCAGCACGAAGATGAAGACTTAAGTAAGTAGGTGGCTTTCCTTTGGGAGCAGGGATTTTCATTTTCAGCAGGGTAGCGTTTCTAATAATTTTTTCTTGACTTTTTTTCCTCTTAGATGTTGCAGAAATAGCTGATGAGGTTTATATGGAAGTCATTGTAGGAGAGGAGGATGCTGCAGCAGCCCATGAACAGCAAATTGATGACACCGAAATTAAAACTTTCATGCCCATAGCTTGGGCAGCAGCTTATGGTAGGTAATACTGAAGGAATTCTTCCTGGTGACACTGGCTGTAGCAAAGTGTCAGGGATTGGTTTTTCAGAGGGTAGTGTAGACTATTTGTGCTTTTGTGTTTGTTTTTAAAGTTCTAGTTGAAGAATGGTTTCTTGGCATAGTAATCGTTAAAAAGAGAGAAAGAGAGAGGCTATAAGGCAGGCTTCTTCTTGCTCCTGTTTTAACAGGCATTTAGCTTCACATTTTCATGATGTAAAAGGGGAAGTACATGAGCTGAAAAATTGCATCTCAAGTACATCTGTCCCTCATGGTTTTAAGACATAGCAAGAGCTGGCTTGGCAATACAACTGAATATTTTTATTGGGGGTGGGGGAGGAAGGCAAATGGAAATATATAAGATTAAGTGTAACAGTGAAAAGCAGCACTGACCTCTAAGCTTGATTTAAGTGCTTTCTAGAAGGATCAGATAAATATGTGATTGCACCAATGAAAATAATTGATGAACAAAAAGAACTTGGAGGGAGACATCTTAAAATTATAGCACAATTTTGAGAGTATTTACAGCATTCAGAACCATTTTTCTTGATTGTTGGTATCTGAGCACCAACTAGTGCACAAACCGATTTCCAAAACTTCAGTAAGCTTAAGACCAAAATTTAATCTTAAAAATGTTTCTGTATTGCCCTTTTCTCCTTCTAAACAAAACAAAAGAAATAGTGAAGTCAATGACAAAACATACATGTCTGTGTGATGTGGATTGGGGTGATGGTGCCAGGAGACATTTAAATGGCAGGGAAGTGCTGAGAATGCAGTGGGGGCTGGAATCTTGGACATATGTCAGGAAGGGCAAGATTTCATGGAGCAGCCTGTGCTAAAAGTTGTTTGGGGCGTGGATGGTAGTGCACCCAAAGCCTTATCTTAGGCCATAGGTGAGCACAACTTCAGTGGAGAGGAAATGTGACTGGGAATTAAAAAGGAAATTGAGTGAACTTGAAGCAATATCTGTAGCTGGAACATTCCGTTATTTTGGAGGAGGATGAGAAAGTTGAGCAGTGTATTAAGAATGGTGAAAGATGGACTTGAAAGGAACATTTAAGAATGTGGGAAACAGTTGCACGCTCGGTAGTAAGTAGTACCATGCAGGGTGAGAGATGGTGGGGATGGGGAGAAATGAAGCCTGAAGGCAGGAAAACGGCAGAGGTTTGTCATCTGCACTCCTTGGAACTCTTCACCGCTTATGGAGGGTTTAGAGCTGATAGCAATGGCATCTTAAAATGCTAAATTTATTATGTTGCTTTATTGTAGCAAAGCTTGGTCTCACTGTGCTTTATATTCCAGCAAGTTTTTGCAGTTTTATTCCAGTATTAGAAAGTGTTTGGGGCCTGTTCTCTGTTAAATCTAAAAGGGCTCTTCAGGCACCTATTGTAAACTGTACTTTCTACATGTAAGATGTGAAATGGATTTTTGCTTTCAGCATTCTTAAGGTGCCACATTTGCTGCTCAACACTTGAGCTGACATCTAGATCATAACCTTCAGACTCTGCACATGCCTGTGCCTGGCTCAGTCTTCTTACGTTAGTCATGAATATTAATTCTCTGCACTCTACAAAAGGAACAGCTATTGAGCATCTTGCAGTTTCTTCTATTTCGGTCTTCCTATCTTATTTGTGTGCTTTGCTTTCACAATGAACTGTTGCCTTTTATTGATTCAAGTAAATACTTAACGACAAAATTTATTATTAGAATTTACTTATGTCCTTAAATCACCAGTGTTAAACTGATGTCCAATGAATACCTTCTCAAATATATAGATGTATTTGCTTGTAATTTTCATGTTTGTTTTACATACAGTGGTACCATTTGTGTATTAAACACAAAGCTCTGTGAGGCAAAGATTGTTTCCTTCTTTCTGTTACACAACACTGAGCATGTTCTTTGTTCCCACTAGAAAGAATTTGTAAGTGCTAAAGCATCAGGTGTACAAATAGTAAGTAGTGTACTTTGTGTGCCACTTTATGGGCTGTTCAGAAGGATTCTTTGATTGCAGTTCCAGTTCAGAAACTTGGTGTGTGACAAACTTCAGTCAGGTGAATTCAGACCTCCAGAAGTGAACAGGAGCTCACACACAAATGTATTTCAGGACTGAGAAGAAAATCAGTAAATATTGTGACATGCTATTATTTACCAATGTTAAACATTTTGGGTATAATTAGCAACCAAAGACACGCAAAAAATGCTACATTTAAAGGAGAAGTCTCTGTGTAATGGAAAACTATTAACTTCTGTAAAATTGGGTTAACAAGGCCAGTATTTCCAGGCTCATAATAGCAAACATAATTCGTCAGTTACATACTGAGACACTTTGCAGCTCATGTTGTACAATAGTACGGTTTGATTAAATGTCCAGATAATAGTTTATCATTTCTGTTGTTGCCATTGTTGAGTTTGTGCTGGAATTATCTGTAGAGATGGTAAGTAACTTTTTAACTTACCTTGGTAGGTAATAATAACGATGGCATCGAAAGTCGGAATGGCACTGCAAGTGCTCTTTTGCACATAGATGAGTCATCTGGACTTGGGAGGTTGGCCAAGCAAAAACCAAAGAAAAAGAGGAGACCTGAGTCCAGGCAGTATCAGACAGGTGAGTACCTGGTGGCTGGCTGTACTCTAGGCACTTGCCCATAAACAGATGCACTTTGGTGATAGCATGTGCAATGTCACGTAAAACCAGTGATTTGGGCAATTACTTTGCTGACAACACTTTTACATTATAAGTGAGTACATATTTTATTTTTAAAAATTTTAATTACGTGGTTTGGATTATGATGGGCCTTTTAAAGGAAACCATCTCTGACACAGGAAAAAATCATTATCGTATCAAAAGGTTAAAAACCTGTACACTTAATTTGCCACACCAGTTTTAATGTTTAATGTAACATTTTTAAGGGAGACGTTAAAGAAATGGTGTATGGTAATAGTGCTTTTTAAAAACCCTTTTTATTGAAAATTTATAGAACAATGCATTTCATTCTATCAGCTCAGTAGGTAACAGGAAAGTCTGAACATTGTATATTAATGTTTGGTAGTGTCACTTCTATACCCTTTTCTGGTTTAATTATGAAGTAAATTGCCTTGATGTCCTTGCCTACATTTTTCTTTGCATCTGTGAGAACAGAAGTGCTCTTTGGCATTATTTGGTTTCTGCTGGTACTGTGTTATTATTGGAATTATTTATTAGGTTTGATAAAGTTGAAAAAAGCACACAACTATTTTTTTAGTAGCCTTGACTTAAATAATATTATACGTTTCTTTTCAAATTCTGACTTAACTGTAGGAGTTCTGTTTTGTTTAGCACTGAGTCAGTAAATTGGGTAAATTAAAGTTGGCTTTTTCTATTTTCAACTACTTAGTCAGCTCTCCTTATAAAACATTTTTGGAAAAGAGAGCTTTTTTGACATGCCTAGACAAATTCAGGGTAAACAAATCAGGCTGATGGATGAGTGCAAATAAGTTCCAAAGCTCTGAGGTATCTTTATGTGAAACATGTTCTCACTGAGTCCTGCTTGGTACCTCTTCAGTTTGTAACTGTGACAGATGGCACAAGAAGGAGGTGTTAGTTTGGGGACATGCGAACTGTAGTCAGCGGTAGGTGATTAAACTGCCAGATTAAACTTTTATCTACAGATTTGTGAGGAGTCAAAGAAGATCATGTGTTTTGCTTACTAGGTAATACTCAGTTTAACAGGTTGGCCACTGTTCTTTGCACCAGTGTTGGTTTCTGCATATATTTAATGTGTAAACTCAGAATTCTTGAAAATAGAATTAATTGAGTTGAAGAAGGGCAGGGTGATGCGTTGGTTGTCTCCATCAAAAAACAGTATTTCCTTTCTCTTAGTAATAAAAATGAATGAAAGTACTAATTCCTTCAGTTTCTTCTACCTAACCCAGTAACGAGCTTGTTTATTTGTATAGTGAAGCATTTGTGTCCAATCTCCTTCAGCAATTCATGGTATTGTTAACATTGCAGTCTGACACTTACTGAAGTGTAATGTTGTTGTATAATACTGATGAAGGGTTTTTTTGTTGTTTTTCAGCAATAATCATTGGCCCTGATGGTCATCCGTTGACAGTCTACCCCTGCATGATTTGTGGAAAGAAATTTAAATCTAGAGGTTTCTTGAAAAGGCACATGAAAAACCACCCGGAGCACCTTCTTACTAAGAAGAAATACAGATGCACAGACTGTGATTACACTACGAATAAAAAAATAAGTTTACATAACCACTTGGAGAGTCATAAGCTGACCAACAAAACAGAAAAGCTTATTGAATACGATGAGTGTGGGAAAACCTTCTCTCATGCAGGAACTTTATTCACTCACAAGATGGTGCACAGGGACAAAGGAGTTAATAAAATGCACAAGTGCAAATTCTGCGATTACGAGACAGCGGAGCAAGGGTTACTGAGTCACCACCTTTTAGCTGTCCACAGCAAGAACTTTCCTCACATTTGCGTGGAGTGTGGCAAAGGGTTTCGCCATCCGTCGGAGCTCAAGAAGCACATGCGGATCCACACTGGTGAGAAGCCCTACCAGTGCCAATACTGCGAGTACCGATCTGCCGACTCTTCCAACTTGAAAACCCACGTAAAGACTAAACACAGTAAGGAAACGCCACTCAAGTGCGATATTTGTTTCCAGACTTTTTCAGATACCAAAGAGCTACAGCAGCATACGCTTATGCATCCAGAAAGTAAAACACATCAGTGTTTGCATTGTGACCATAAGAGCTCAAACTCGAGTGATCTGAAACGACACATAATTTCAGTCCACACAAAAGACTATCCTCATAAGTGTGATATGTGTGATAAAGGCTTTCACAGGCCTTCGGAACTGAAAAAACACGTGGCGGCTCACAAGGGTAAAAAATTGCACCAATGCAGACATTGTGACTTTAAGATCGCAGATCCGTTCATTCTGAGTCGCCACATACTCTCAGTTCACACAAAGGATCTTCCTTTCAGGTGCAAGAGATGTAGAAAGGGCTTTAGGCAGCAAAATGAGCTGAAAAAACACATGAAAACACACAGTGGCAGGAAAGTTTATCAGTGTGAGTACTGTGAGTATAGCACTACAGACGCCTCAGGCTTCAAACGGCATGTTATTTCCATTCACACAAAAGACTACCCTCACCGGTGTGAGTATTGCAAGAAAGGTTTCCGAAGGCCTTCAGAGAAGAACCAGCACATTATGCGACATCATAAAGATGTTGGGCTGCCTTAAAGTCCTTTTCACAGACTTATGGCTGGAATTATAAAGGAAATTTGCCCTTCAGGCAGTTAGCTTATTTTAAAGCCAATCACCTGCGATCACACCCAAAAAAAAAAAAAAAAAAACCCACAACAAAAAAAAAAATACTGTGCATTTGATTTGTTGCTGTATAAAAATAGGATTATTGCTTCTAGTTGACTTTTATACCTTTTGTTCAATAGCGTGTTCTGAATTCTATTCAGTTTGTTTAATAAATGAAGAAAAGATGGCAACAATAAAGTTGCATTTAATAAAGTAAACCCTGTCTCTTACTGAATTCTTCAATCGTAATAGTTTATTTAGATATATTTATCTTACTGACCTCGTTGATACTCAGTGTCCATGTTAATGCAGTTTTGTCATGAATTTTAAAAATATGATATTTCAATAAAATTGTCAGAGGTGTGTAAAAAATGGGGAATTGTCATGTTGACAGTAAAGGCACTAGGGCCCACCTGATTGTCTTGTTTTAACTATACAGACTTTGTGGCAGGTTAACTATTTTCTATTTGAGGAGTTACAAATCTCACTTTGTTGCAGAAAAATATTTGTGTTTTAATTCTGGTTTCAGAGAGAAAAATATTTAAAAAGTGGTTTGGGGAGGTTATCTTTCTTGGGTGAATTTAAAAGTATGCTCAAATAGTACATTTATTGTTCTGTGCTTCTTCGAAAGGTTTTGTGTGTTACAAATGAGTTGGGTTTTTTTCGCTTTACTTCTGTCTTAATGTTGGAAACGTAAAATACTCGTGTTCCATTTGCAGAGTTAATACTAGATCACAACTGTCTGTATGTGCTGGTAAATGTACCTCAAACTTTATGCTTTTATGTGTGTTGGTATTTCTTTAAAAAACAGTTTGTGGTTCAAGTCACATTTTTATTGTGAGTTGTTTTAGAATAAAATTTAAGACCGAGAGGTGCCTCGATTTTGGAAAGCAGATATTTACAGTGAGAGCTTAAGAGGGAAATGGAGCAGAGCAGATGTGTTCATAAGGAGTAGAGATGTTGTAAGGTAGATATTCTGAATAAGAAAAGTAACTTACGACAGAAGCAGTTTTGTTACTAAATTGAATGTTTTTCCTGAGCCATTAGTAGCTGTGTTCAGCTGCTATTTATTAATTAGTACAGTATCCAGAATTAACCCAGTTCTTCTAATCTGTTTATAAACAGCTGGGAGAATATTACAATTATTATATGCAATTTTGGCACCTGAAGACTATTATGAAGTAGCGCCATGTCATTTGGTAATTGCTGCATAAATGTACCAAGCATGAAGTCATGTACCTTAACAACAACTGTGGAGCAAAAAAGCCAAACTGTTTAATTACATGCCAGATTTTAGGACCTGGCCCTGCTCCCCATGCTCAAATTCCCACCCCAGCCACTGTTTGATGATGAATTGCAGAATTTGGTCCCAGCTGCCTGCCAGATTAGGATAGATTTGTAACCAGCAATTCCCTAATGGAAAGGGTTCAGAGCCTGGCACATTGTTAATTCTTGTTTCTAGGCAGGTGAACTTCCAGTTCAAATCAAAATTTAGTGATGATCCCAAGTTCAGGGTGATAGAGGGACAAAAGTTTCCTTTCGGATGTGTGTCCTCTAAGCATTTTGTGTTTTGTTTTGTTATCGAGCCCTGCCCCTCCTGTCTCACTGTGATCTGAAATACTTGTCTGTAGTGTGCAGTTCAGGACAGTCGAATGCCATGTCACTATCTGTGTCGTATGATGTTTTTTTCTTTCAATGCCTGCTTGACAGTGTCCCCAGACTTGCCCATTGTGCTCTTGTATAATATCGCTACTAGTGGGCCGTGACCCTTTAGCGTGTAATACCTGGCCGTGCTGCACTGTGCCTTCCTTGAAATCCCCGCTGGAGCCAGTGGATTTCCTACATGGCCGTAGCTGTGCGTTGCCTACTGATGCCAAATCAGATGCAGTAAAACCCAGCAGAGATTTCCCATTTGCTTCTCGCAAAGTACCCGCCTGTGACTATTTTTTTCCCCTCTTATGTTCAAGCGTTTTCTAACTGGAGACCTGGAAAGTGTACAAAATCTGCATAAATTCCCATAGCATTGCTGAGGATTTTAGCCATTCTAACTTTATTTTTTTAAATAAGCTGAAAGACAAAGAACACAATTTTACGCATTTTCTTTCTCTTACGTAGCCTGGAATCATAAACACTTTTTTTTTTAAAGCACAATGTTGAAACTTTTTTTTTAAATAATTAAGGGTTTGGTCAAGTGGATTTTGTAAAATGTATTTGTCTGTATAAAGAGAAAATGAAATTATAGTTATTGTTAATGTACTAATGACATTAGTTACAGGCTAGTTTTAATTCCTAAATAATTTGCTTAGCAAATGCTATCAAATGGATGTTTCAGTTTAATGTTTAAAAAAGGTACAGATTTTTACAAGGACATAATATAAATTATTGTTCTGTAGAAAATACCCTGTTAAATATTGTATACGTCCTTCCCTCTGTACACTTTGTAAAAAAGACAAAAGAAAAAAACAAAATACATAGAACCATATAGGGATGTGTGACATTATTGTAATTGTGTACTTGATAATAACGTGAAAAAATAAAATTCAAAATATTTTCCTTTTAATGAACGTTTAGTCTATTTGATGCCAGTTCTGAGGTGGAGCCTTGTTCTGAGGGACACGGTCATTTGCAGCTCTACTGCACTTTAACTTTCTCTTCTGCTCCCTGGCCTTCAGCTCATTTTGTGTAGTACTGGGGTGTGGGTGGCTCAGTCCCTCCTGTGGTTGAAAGCCACCTTTACCTTGAAGTCTGCAACAGTGAAAGGGAGGGCAGGTCTACAAAATCCATTTTAATGCCTGTTTGTTTTTATATTAAAGCATTGATGTTTGTTAAACGTCTGATAATGCCTTCATGTTTTTCAGCAAGGTGGTTACTGCACTGTCCCAAAACACCCCACCAGACCTCGAGGCAAAAGAGGGGCTGTTGGAACTGAAAAAATAAAATGTGTTTCCTGGTGCCTCTTCTGATGTGAGTCCCAGCAGGAGCCCTGCTCCCTTTCCCTTCCTGCTGGGATGTGTGAATGTGATGCTGCTCCAGCAGGGACGATTCCTGGGCTGGGCCTCTCCCCACCTCACTGCCCTGTCCAGCTTCTGCACCCACTGCTCCCTGGCAGGGCTGGCACTGGCCAGCAGCAGGGATGGAGAGGGCTTATGGCTGCTTCTCCCACTGCTCTGTGAATGCTTCAGCCCAGTTAAATTAAACTAGGGACATGGGAACTGCTTTGGTAACAGTTCACTGGCACAGGCCATCCCACTTTACAGCACCAACCCTCTGTCCCCATGGACTTCGTGCTGTTGGGTGTCTCTGCCCTCTGTCTATACCTGCCTGAGAAGGTGGCGTGTCTGCTGGCCCAGATATCTCCAGGATATTTGGTCCAATTAGTTTACTCTCCCTGGATGCTTTTAGGAAAAGCTGACTCATTCCTCATCTTAGTTCATCGTGCAGCCGGACTGGCGTTGGGCAACTCCTCGCAGTAACAAGCTGTCACGCCGCGTAGCCAGCAATCTGCTCATGATTTGATTTGTTTCCTTATTTTCTCCATCTACCTAATGTTCCTCAACCACTCATTATGAAACTGTACGTTGAGTACCAGAGACGTTCAGGGCACTGGAGGATAAATACACCCAATTCCAGCTGCTGTGAGGAAGAGCCAGGAGCAGTTACCAGCTCTAGCTCATGCAGATGAGCAAATCCCACCTTCCTCTAGGGTGTCCCCCTCTTCCTCGGTTTCTTTAATTGTGGAAGCCTCGGTGCTTTGCTGCCAGGCTCTGCTGAAGGTTCCTCCACTTGCCCAGGCACCTGCAGCCCACACTGGTGATTTCCCAGGGGGGTGATTTCCCCCTCACTGGGAGACAGTAGCAAAGGCACCCAAAGCCTGGATGCCAACCTGAATGTTCTTTGACAGCCTTATTTGCAAGCCAAAAGGCTGTGTCACTAATTAGGAAAAGAAGCAGCTGGCTAACACCTCACTGCAGTTCCCTGGCTTGTTAAAGGTAGCAATTAAATAATATATCATTAATAGAAAATACAACCAGTACATTAACAATTATGACAAGTGGAAAACTGACCAAGGAGGAGCTGAGTGGAACCAGGAAGAAAGTCAGCAGAGTCAGGAGCAAGGAAGTAGTAGTCAATACACACAAAAGGCAGACACACCAAAAACCTTTCATTTGTTTTTTGAGAAGTTTGAAGAGTGGGTTGGTTGATTTGGTTTCCTTGAAATGCTGATGCAGAAAGGCAAGCACTGATAGTTTTTTTTCTTAAGTAGTACAAATATCAAATAAGGCTGGGAATGTTTTTTCCAGACCTGTGGAAATGGTATTAATTTCTATAGACAACAAGCACTTTAAAAACTACAAGCATGGGTGGTTCAGAAGCCATGGAGCACTCAGACTTTTGTAATATATACTGGAATCCCATGGAAACTCCACAAATCTGGAAAAACTGTTACCGTTCTATTAAAGACAAAACTTTGAGGGTCGTCTCAGCACAAGCCTGGGCAAAATCAGGATAAAGAATTGCTGCTATTAGGACCAAGGAAAGAACCTGAAGGGAACAGGAAAAGAGTTAAATGCAACAAACACAACTTATATTTACAACACCTTGGTAGTGCAGAGCCCTATGCTGAGCTGCCCCTGGTGTGGTAGCACAACCCCCCACAGCCGAGCCCCTCATACCACCACGCCTGCTCTGCTCGCCCCTGCTCTGCCTCTCACCTTGTTTTCTGCTGTGATTTAACCATTGTTTGAGGTTCACTTGAACCAGCCCCATCATGGAGCCAAGGGTGGGGTGTGAACAGCTTCAGACAAGTGATTCCTTTGTGGTTCCTTTGTGGTTCCAAGTGATTCCTTTGTGGTGTTGTCTCTCCTTGCCTCCCGACTGAGGGATGTCTGTCCCACCCACTGTCCTGAGAGGCCAATGCCCCCATGCTGGCCAGGGGCTGAGGAGCCCGAGTGAGTCTATTTTGAGGAGCCAAATGCTTGAAATCAGGTTTTGAATTGAAAAACTTACACTCCATAATCAAAAAAACAGGTCACCTGCCCAAAACCTGTCACCAGAGAACAAGCCCTGACAAGAACATTTCCAATGGGGATGTTCCTGCCTCAGGAAACAGAAAGCCACACAAAGTGCTCTTTTGAGATTTTCGAACCAAAGTCTATCAGCTTGGCTAGAAGCTCAAAGAACAACCTACAAGTACAGTGGCAGAGAGGGTCCCAAACTCCTGCCTCACTCTCTTTGGATTTCTTGATCTCAGGTCAGTTGCTCACATCCAGGCACCAAAAGCCACCTGTGATCATCTTGGGATTGCCAGGTGTTACACAAGCCCTGGGGGAAACCTGTGCCTGGTGGTGTGCCCAGAGTCCTTTGAAACAAGTATGGATGAAAAGACACACTGTGACATGCAAAAAAAGGGAGTAACACACACTTGAATTTTCTCTTGCACTGGCATGAGAAAAAATTTTTGTGAAGTTAGCTGTAAGAAAACTGGGGCATATTTTGTTTGACATAGCCCAGGGAAACAAGGAATGCCAGGATTATATCCATTTGAAAGGATGAATCATAACTAACAAGCACTCACAGGTACAGAGCTAGGATGTTACAGCCGATCAAATGACTGGCAGAAGCAGAGTCTTAGCAGAGAGTGCTAAGAATAAAGAAGCTCTTGAAACTGAGAAAATTAATATATGCTCTATATATTTACTCTATTTTTAAATGTAATTATGGTATCATTAAGACCATTTTGCTGATCTATCGTGGCCCTACTAAGGGAGTACTTTAGTTTCCTTACTTCTTTGGCTTTTAATGCAGTAGTTTTGCTAGGAAGCCTCTGACAAGGAGCAGTGTGAATTCTTTGTGGGCAGTAGGAGCAATGCTGACACTTGCCCAGACCCAATGAGCTCCTTTGCAGCAGTAACCTAAAGCTGTCACTCCACTGGACAGTTGACCGGTATCACAATAAGCCCAACGTTGATGCAGAAAAACCCCCCTATATTGCCATGCAACAGACTTCCTATAGTAAAACAAACACCTTGCAAAAAGAACCCAGCGAGCGAGGGTGGTGACACCATCTCATGGTCACTGCAGAGCAAGGGGAACCCTGTCCTCCTCTTGTCATAGCAGTCCCAGGGCTCAGGGCTGTCACCACAGATTCAGATGCTTCACATGTGCAGGCACAGAGCCTGGGAAGCATCAGAAGAAGCTGACTGCTGCAGAAAGACAAATAGCCTGCGCTGCAAGTGCCCTGTGCCAAGATTTCCAGGCAAGCCTAAAGAGAACCACAGAAGGAGGGCAGGATTGGCTCCTGCCTGTGGTGGGAGGGACAATGAAGCCATATCACTGAGGCCAGGCAACTCTTACCTTCAAATGCACATCGAAACCTTCCCCAAAACGTGGCTGTTAAGTGCCTGCTCTGGCAAGGCTGGCAAGCAGGATCCTGGTTTGGCCACCTTCCCAGAAGTCCCAACTTGTGCTGGGTCATAGGGCCTCCTGACAACTGAGTACAGGGATGGAAAGTAACACTCTCTCCTCCTCTGGCTCTGGCTGGAGGGAGGGATGGCTGCTGGGCTGGCAGGAGGGGCTGAGCAGCAACTCCTTTTCTTAGTTGGGAGCTTTTAAATGAGCTGGAGACAATGAAATGCAACCCAAGGACAAGCTTGGCCACTTTCAGGGAGTCAGTTACAGAAAGGACTGGATTAAAAGAGATTTCCTTTCTGCTGCAGGGAGACAAGGAGGCTGGGAAGGAGGCACTAACAGTCAAGCTCTAGCTGCATTGCATTTCCTGATGGAGAAGACCCATTCCCAGCAAAGAAAAATACCCTGTACTTGCAGGACCATCCCTGGCTTCTCAGGGAGAGGAAGGACTTGATTTACCATCTGTGTTCAAATAATTACAAGTGGGAGAAGTGATGTTCCCCAGAACATACACCCATCTGTGAAATACATCAGTGCTTGAAAGGCAGAAATATTTGGCAAGTGATGTCTGTTCAGTATGTTACAGCTCTTTCTTAAAAGAAAACTAAACTAACTTGATCCTGACTCTGAAACTTGACAGTGATTCCAGTTTACAGAGGAGCCTCTAAGAGTTGAGATCCAAGTGCCTAAAAATAACATTTTTCTCCCTTTCTATTGATTTATTTTTAATTTTTGGAAGAGCATACAATGAGCTGTGATGCAAATGCCAGGTAACATGCAATTAGTCCCGAAGGCTCTGCCTACATTAACCAGCAGGCTGGATTGCTGTAGAGAAAGAGGATCAATGCTGAGGGCACCATGTCCATCCTTTAGTCATCCTGATAGGTTTTGTAGAGTTTGGATGCCCAGGATCCTTCCTGGGGTGCAAGATCACCCCAGCGGTGCTGGGGACACCATCTCAACTACTGAGCCCCATGGTGAGCCCTGGGCCAGCATGCCCTGGCCGAGCATCTGCTTCCATGCAGCTGGAGTTTTGTTCCCCATCACAGGAGGGAATAAATAAATACTTGTATCCAAAGCCTCATCAGATGTGCCAGTGCTTAGTTCATTAGCAGTAAGAGGCTTGTGAGTCTTAAATCAGTGATCCTGTTAGTGGAACCAGTATTAGGAACCTGCAGGAGTCCTGTTCCCTCTTGGAGCTCCCCAGTTTAAGGGACAGAAACCACAGGGTTTCCTTTTGGTTTCTGATTGGCCTGGCCAAGACCTAGTTAAGCCCTGCTGACTGATCAAATGATGGCCAGTTCAGGAGTGCACAGCTTTTCCTCCTCCATCACTGAGAGGAGCTCCATCAGCACATGATGCTCCCCGGCTGCGAAAATGGGGTTTGAACACCAAGAGACACTTGGGGAGCTTTGGGGAGAGGTGCTGAGGGATGTCTCCAAATGAGAGGAGGCTGTGCAACTTTCCCAGCTGAGGTGTGCTCAGAAAGCTCGTGGTGCTCCTGACCTGCCAGGCTGCCACTGCTGAGAGCCTTTCTTTGGAGCCGTGACCAGCAAGAGGCAGAAGGGGCGAGAGGTGGGAGTTGCTCTGAAAATCCCTCTGCGTGCAAAGCCAGCCCCGCCTGCGGCAGCTCACCCAGACTCACCGTCCCCAGTCCCTCTGCGGTAGCACCGAGCTTTTCCATGGCAAAAGCCACCGGCCGGGCCCCGGTCGGCAGGTGGCGGTGCGGGATCGGTCCGGGGGCCGCCCGTCCTCCCCCGAGCCCCGCGGGCAGGGACCCCCCGAGCCCCGGGAGCTGCCCCGAACCCCGCGGCGGGCGGGGGTCGAGCCGCGAGGGTCGTCGTTAAACCCGCTTTCCCCCGTATCTTGGGGCACACTGCCAGCAAAGCTGTTTCCCGGGGGTGCCAGACCCGAGGGCATCTCGATGGGCGGGAGGGACCTTCCCGGAGAGGGAGCGTGAGCGGCGGCCCCTCCAGATATCAGCTGTCTTGGCCCCGGGAGGAGGTTAAACAGGAGGATTTGCCCTGGCAGCCAAAGGAGTGGGACCTGACCCCAAAAAAGATGTCCACCCTGTGGGCCAAGGCAGCGGGTGAGGAGACAAGGACACCATCCCATGGGAAAGCAAGCTCAAACCCGTGCCGCCGATTCCCTCGCGAGGGGTGTTGGTTAAGGCAAAGCAAAGCAGAGATTATGCATTTTTCCACCACACAGGTAAATTCGTTCATCGCAGCTACTGTTGTCACAAAGAATACCAGAGGAATTAATGATTCATCACTTAATTTCCTCTTCCCCTACTCTCTCCACTTTCTTTTCCTTTAATAAACTGGTCTGGAGCCAACTGCAGCATCAAGTTAGTAATGACTTTAAGCACCATTTATGCTGCTACTGCAGCAATTTAAATTGTCACTTTCTATTAAAAGGTCTAACTCCAAATGGTTTTAGCTGAAAGCACTGGCACTGACAGTGCAATTAAATAGCGGAAGTCCTTTCTCAGGATGTCAGTGCAAATACGTTTTAAATAAGGGGTCAGAAGCACCTAGCTAATTTAAACTACAGTATAGTTTTCTAGGGAAGAATAATACCTGGTACAGGGCTTTCTTTTCCCCCATGCTGTGTGACGGTTTCCATTGCGATTGTAAGACAATTGAAGGAGTGATGTGCCAGAGGAGTCCAGCAGCCTCTGAAAACCTCTTCACAATAAACATGGGCAGTGCTGCACAAGCAAAAGCCATCATTTCTCAGCAGATACACACGAAAAGATATTCACCACGTTCCTAAAGGACTCTGATTTACAGTCTTGCTTTCCCCCAGACAGTTTGTAAGAACAAATCACTTTACGGGCATCCATTTGATTCTTTGTCTTGAGCTACACTGCTCATCTTTCAGAAACATACTATGGATGGTGTACCTTCCATCTCACATTCCCTTTATCTATGGTTCTGAATTAATTTATAAACCATATTGTTCTGTGGAAAAAGACACTCCTATGTACAGGATTTTTACAGCTCACCTGTAAAAATCACATCCCATTCCTCAACTGGCTGCAAAAAAAAAAAGGCACTTTTTTTTTTTGCAATTTCTGAGCAGCAGCTGCAGTGCCCATGCCAGGTTGTCCAGACAACTCCTCCTTTCCCATCTGCTCTGCCTCAGGATCACCTCCTCTCTAGGTCTGGTCCTTTCCTTCTGCACTGGGTGCACACTGGTCCTCCTTTAGCTAACACCTCTGGGCTCCTGATCCTCAACTCTACCCCACACATTAAGCGTTTTATTTTTTTTTTTTCATCAAAAATCCTTTTGCTGCAAGAAGGAAACTGCTACTATTTTACATGTAAAAGATGTTTAACATCCTAACTGAATCACAAAGCATGAGTATTATAAGTCATAGCATCACAAAATATGTGTTTTCTCATCTTGTGTTGGTTTTCCTTATTCCTTCAGAAGAAGCAGCCTGAAAGCATGGCCTTTTACTAGACATCAGATGGAATAACACCACTGCAGTCTTCAGCATCTGTGCCTTAAACAAGAAGCTAAAAAATACCTGAACAGCTTTAATGGTTCATATTTTATTTCAACAGCTTCAAAGTTTCTCCAATACATGACAGTGCCCCTTATGTTATGACCACTATGGTTTTCCTGAAGCTTATGACATCTGCCGAGAACAGATAAGTCATTACTTTTAAGCTCCCCCTGTCCCATCCTCAGTTGCTACAGTTACTGCTCTGGAGGACACAGAGAGACATCTTGAGATAAGTATCCCTAGGACAGCTATGGTTATGATATTTATGTCTACGCAACTACATTTCTAGCCACAGAGCACTCCACATTGTAGCACTTCACTGCAAAGAAAAAAAATGCAGTGGCAGATTGATTTATGGCTGGCCCTTACAAAAATAATATGCAAGGGAATGGGATCAAAAGTCCATTTCTTTACAGAATCATGGATACTACTCGGCTTTGTTTAAGAAAGCAAGAACAAGAAGAAAAATGTACTGGTATTCTAAGGAATGAAAGAAAGGTACTGCATAGTTGTAGAAGTGAATCAGGGGTATGTGCCATTAGGACTTTTTACTTATTAATTTTGTCATCATAAAAAGTCACATATTTTTTAAAATGAAAACTTTCAATGAGAAGATGCCACTTTCCAGTATCAGTGGAGCTCATGCTTTGTGAAGTGCTTGAACCCTGCCTCTCTCTAATATTTGTCTTCTGGCTCCTTTTTCTGTCTTCATCCTTGTTGGACACTCCTGGAGCAACCTGGACACTCCTGGAGCAACCTGCTCTCCCTGACCCTGCCCTGAGCAGGGGAGCAAGAGCAGATGATCTCTGAGGGTGCTGTCCCTCCTCAGTCCACCTGTAATTCTGCTTAACAAGCATGACAGCATGGTGTTTTTTTAAGACAACATCCCCTGCTGTTTCTTGGGTGTCCTGCACATGGGTGATAGGGATGGGCAGAGAACTGGCACTGGCACACAAAAGCAATGAGTTGCTTGGGCACAGCTTTGATCTCCTGAGGTGGTTACTGATTTTGTTTCCTTAGGGAAACATCATCCCCACACAGTTTTATACAGGGCAATAACTTGCCAGTGGGATAGAAGCAGCTTCCACAAAGGCCCCCACTGGCAGTGGGAACTGCAGGCAAAAAAACAAATAAAGGCAAAGGAGAAACCCCTTCTTCCAGAACTGCAAGAATCAGGAGCACATGTATGCATTTGGGAACCATACTGAGTATGTAAAAATGCTGTGCTCTATGTCTATTTTTAAACACAAGAAGCATTATACCCGACTTTTAAAAAGGGAACAGGTTTGTCAAGTATTACAAAAATAGCCCATTAAAATCATTAAAAATACACTCTTGGTTTGAATAAATTTTCTTCAGTATTCTAGTTTATCGAAGTAAGCTGAAACAAGCCTCGTTCAGACAATTATGAGATTTAAAGATATATATATCCTTTACTGTATTCTGATAACTTTTATGGTGGTGTTTTGGTGGTTTTTTTTATTTTCAGGATATAGAACGCATTTTAAACATTTTTTTTCTGATAGAAATATCTTTAAAAATTGGACTTTTATCTTGAGCTAAAGCTGAGATTATTGCAGAAAATAAGACTTTAAGGACTTCACTTAAGAGTTGGACTCAATGATCCTTCTGGGTCCCTTCCGACTCAGAATATTTTAAGTGATTAAAATAATTTAATTCTTACATACTAAGTATTATGAAGCTTCTGTTCTTTCTAGAGAGATAACAACAGGGATTTTTGCAAGCATTTCACTGAATTAGCTTCGTTGTCATGAATGTTTTCAGTCATAGTAAATTCCAAGCAATTGTTGTCAAATGTTTATACAAATTACTTTCTGGACATGCAAATGTTTTCACTGCAGAAATTGGCCACTAAGTATTACCTGTCAGTCAGCCAAGATAATAATTTTCTATGGTGAGACTTCAGCACCTCCCCCCATCAAAATACACAGCTCAACATTCGGGTGGAACTTATTCAACTTCTTGCTTCCACTTACAAAGTCAGAATGAATTGCTGGGGAGTAAATATAGGAGTAAATATGGGAGAACCTGTAAAACTGTGAGACAGGAGAAAAAGAAACAAAGGGCATTAGAGAAATTATTCTCTGAAAATTATTATGCGGGAGTGACAGTACTGAAACAGGATAGATACCAAATTATTCAGCTGTCAACAAGGGCTGAAAGACGCTGGGGGAGCTGTGATTGTTGCTATATGAAGGTGCTAGTCAACTTGTCAGATGCTAGAAAATACGAAATTGGTGGCAAGAGGAGATAATAGAAGAGGCAAGTGGAGATAAATCAGAAGGATCTGAGACTAAGGGAGAGTTAACAGATGCTGTCATGGGAACTGCCAAGCAAGAGTAGAAAAGCTTGCTTGGGTCTCAGATAGACCGCACACCCTGTAACTTACACGTTAACATGAACAATTTGTCTTGTAAACCAAAAACATATTCTAAGAAAATAACAAAATGATGAGGAGAAGAGAAAAGGAGGCTATCAGGAATGGAGAAGTATTTGAAAATATTTAATGAATTTGTCAAGCCAAGAGAAAGATGTATGGAAAAGGTCTCTCTACGGCCGAGCTCATACTATGTTAAAATTGGTTTGCCTTTTGAGCTTAGTTGCAGTTAAAAAGCTGCCTAAGGTTACAATGTGTGAGCCATGTCACTGACACACTGCTGTCTCTGATGTTTCTTCACATCTGAAAGCTTTTCTGTTTTTTTCCCAGTTTGCTCAAGTCAGACTAATTAAATTATCTCTTCCTACAAATTTGCCTCACTAGCATGCAAAAGATCTGTTTTTCTTTCTCTTTCCTATTTTTTTTAACAATCTCGTTCTAAGGATCTTTGTCCCCTCAGGAACTCTGGAATGTATCTATTGCATGTCCTGAGATGATGAAATGTAAGAGAAATATGTAACAGTTGTTTTGAAAATAGTCCAAGAAATAAGAAGAAAGTGGCCAGTAGTGCAGTTCCCAGTGGCTCTAAACCATCTTCTTCCTTTCTGAAACAGATGCTGACGAAACTCACCTTGATACAGAATGTGCATTTACAGTGACAGATTTATCTGGGAGAACAGTGTCCTGAGGCAGGTGTGAAAAGAGGCTTTGCAGATACTAAACCAAAGTGGACATCCAGGATACGCTGCTGCAGCTACTCAGTCGTGCAGAAATGCCACAGAAATCAGCCTGCTGACTTCAGAGGAGCCTATAGAGTCGTGGCTGGTCTTCTACCAAATCTCAGCTGCTGGCTGTAGGTGAGAGTCCAAAGCAAGTCCTGCACAGTTGAGGTCACAGTCCTTACCAGAAACACCACATGGATTTCTCCTTCTCTTCAGCCCCAGACTTCCTATCCCTCTCAAGTTTGCCGTGAAAGTAGCTGTTCACATAATTATAAGCACTGGGTGCTGCATTGTGTGGGAGTGACATCCTCCTCCCAGGCTACATCCTGCCTGTGTCCAGCTCATGCCACCTTGCTGCCACTTTGCTGCCACCAGCAGCTGGACCAGGATGGGCTGCCAGGCTGTGTCTGGGGCAGATCAGTCCACCCTTACAGGAGCTGCACCAGTGAGATGTGCAAGGTGTACCCTACCCAAAGCTGAGTGGTCTCTGCATCTTTTTTGCACTTGTCTCCCACCAGGTCAATATGGACCTTCTAGAAATGCAGGCAAACCAAAAATCTGACATTTGATGCATGAATTTCTGTCTTAGCTTGAAAGACACAATTAGGGACTTTCTGAATTGTCTACTGGATGATACTGCTTTTGATTCCTTATGGAAAGATTGGCTCTGAGTTTCACCTAATGAAATGGGTATTGAGCCTTTGCCAAAGAAAACCCTCATGAGTTAAGCCAGGTATGGTGTCCTGGAAGTCTTGCACTGCAGTCTTCTGCAAACTGGAGTCCTAATTCACAATTACTCAGGAGCCTGGTGTGTGCCTATGTCCCATGTGTGTGTTTACTCCAGATGGACGAGGATGGCAAATCAGCACTTTCAAGTAAATGGGACGAATGTGCACCAGGAGTAGAAAAAAACTGCACTCAGATAAAATCGAGGTATGTACATAGTAGATGACAATACTCATTACACTTCAAATTGCTTTTAATCTCTGGCAAGTCTTTGCAAACTTGCTTAAAGCACAATCTCCCATATCAGTGGGTCACGAGAGTTAGGGCTCTAAGGAGTATGTCAGTGATGCTTAGACAGAGCTGAATTAGGAGAAGGTGGTATTTTTGTAGCACATTTGTTTGAAGCATCAGAAATGAAATCATGGCTATCAGATTCCATTCAAATGAGGGGGCAGAAGCACACAGAGAATGAAACTTCTAAGTACAAATATATGCTCACTACACGATGCTCTTTGTTTATTTTTTACAGCTGGTGTGAACTTATTCTTGCAATTATTTGGTGATGACTTTCATATTACTCCAGACTCCATTTTGCTCTTTGGACAGTCACAAATTTCTAGCTGTACCCCCTGACAGCTGCTAAGATGATGTGACAGCTGCTGATAGGATGTGAATATTTATAGTAGTTTGTGGCTCATTATGCTCAAGGAGTAAGCTGATCTGAACCAGTCTTTCGGCTAATACAAATGCCAGCTAATAGTAATGCAGTCCTTCTCTGCAAAGGAGGCCTTTAACCCTATACTTTGGAATAAATCGTAACAGTTCTGCACAGCAAAGCTAAACATTTGAATTTGGTGCGTACTTTTTAAAGAATTATTGAAAGATGATACAATTCCAAAACGTAAAAATATCAGAAGAATTCACTTGTCTATTTGTGGGGTGATCAAATAACACATTAATATTTCTTGTCCTTCTGCATCCATCTCTGGAGGGGCCCTTCTGCTGCTCTGCCCTGCAGGCCAGTGCAGTTCTACCATTGCAGATATGAAAAAGCTCAAACTCAGAAAGGTCGCTTGAGTTCTACAATAGGATGAGAGAAATTCCTGTCGAAACCGAAAAGACACCACAGCTATTGTGAATCTCCTTCACTGTATTCACAAGACTCCTATTTCTGTCCAAATGAAGTTAAAAAGAAAACAAAAGATTTTAAGAAAGCAGTACCATAAACCCCCAGAGAGATACAGGTTATTCATTATCGAGGCATTATCAGAACAATGTGAGTATTTAGCTGTTTTATACTGGAAAACACAAAAAATGGCCATCCGCTTGGGAAGGACCTTATCACTTTCTTCAATGCCTTGCTTCCCCCTGGCAGCCTGAGCTGCCCCTGCCAGTCTCTGTGAGCTGGGGGACACTCAGTGGAAACCCCTGGGGGCGACTGCACAAACATCCAGGGATGCACAAAAGAAAGCTATGGGGTCTTTTTAAAGTTAGTTTCTCAGGGTTTTTGTTTTTCTGTTCTGCGGAATCACAAACAATTTAGCAAGGTTTCTAAGTCCAGACTCTGGACAAGGGCTGTCCCTGGATTTGCAATTTTGTGTCTGGGGCACATTTCCCCAACACACACAAGTCAGAGGTACAAGCACCATTTGCACAAAGAAAGGGATATGTGCGAGAGACAGACACACAGTGTCTCACTCTTGATAACAATTTCACAGTTTTCTGGGTTATTGTGACCTGTGAATTATTTCATAACATCTCAGACCATGTAGCTGTTCCTGCCCAGTTTAGGTATTTTTCTGAAGCCTAATTTCCAGTTTTCATCTGCAGATAGTGTATCCTTGAGGCACAAACGTGTGCCTAATGTTTATTTGAAGGGGTTTGCATTTCCTTTCCAGCCAAACTCTGCTCCAGATGTTCTTGCTTCTCTAGCAAATCTGTTCACCTCTCCATTTGGGTATGTTTATGTGTGAACTACAGGACAAAAATCCACAATTGAGTCCCATTTGCAGGATATTTGTGCTCTTTTTTCACCTTCACAGCTTGCTACAAACTCAGACATTGCCTATGGCTTTTCAATGTTTTTAAAACATTAATTTCCCATGCATGTAGCAAGACCTATAGAAGTGAGGTAGTTTTCAAACAGCACCAAACTGAAAACATCTTTTTTCCTAACTGTGACTTTTATAATGTACTTTCTATTAATTACTCACAGGAAAAAAAGCTTAGGAGCTTCAGTATTCCATAAGCTGTGTTTATATAAAGGTAAAAGGCTGTAGCACTGGTTTTGTAGGTAGATAGTGCAGGATTTCACCTATGCCCAGGCTACTGGCACAGGCAGCCTCAGTGCCATGGGGACTAAAACCCACGCTGCTGGTGTTTTGCATTCATACATGTATGCTCTTTTCTCCTTGCTTCCTAGCAGGTGATCTTCTTGCTACACAGAACAACACACCTCTAGTTTTAGAGTGTGTTCTGTTTTGGGTTTTAAATTATATTATTATATTTTAATAACATTATTATATTACAGTTTTACTGTTATGTGTGCATGTTCTGGTTTGTTTTTGTTTGTTTGTTTGTTTTTTTTTCCCAGTAAAAGCAATACAGAAAGAGCAGAAAACACTTCTGTCATGTTATGACCTGTGGGAAGAAATGCATGATCTGTCACGCCCAGCACCTGACTGTTGTGAAAAAAGCAGGCTGAGTCATTAAGGGCAGTGTGCCTGAGATGCTTCCAGTCAGATTAACATCAGTAACTTCTGAAGAGACTCCTGCTCTCCCCTCAAGGAAACTGCTGTAAAACATGATCTCAAGCATCTTGGCTCTGCATACCCTCTTCCATAAAGTGCTCCTTAGGTTTTCTTACGGTCTGGTGTCCTGAATTAAGCTGAAAAGCAGAAATTTCCATAAACAAAAAAATAAGTCAATGAATTTGCATTCAATTTCCTCGTTTTGAAACATTGCATTTTGATTTCCATTACTTTTTTATTTTAATGATTTTCAGATTTTGCTTTGAGCAGCAGATGCAGAACAATTCCTGTAGGAAATGTCAACATAAACAAAAGTTAAAAAATAGTTTTCTGTCAATAAATATTTTTAAAATCACCCTTCTTATCAGAAGCCTCCCTTCAGATGAACTGGCATTTTTTACACAAAACCTCAAAATTCTTGACAGCCCTCCTCTAGAAGTTTGGGGTTATCAATCAGGACTGGAAAGGAAAAATCTACAGAAATTCACCCTAGGGACAGAACTTCTTAATCCTCATCTATTCCTTTTGATGCTCAAGATCTGTGAGATTTGTCTTTGCCCATCAGTGCCCTTGGACACATATGAGATGCTCTCAAAGTGGCATTTACTTGGTCCTTAAGGCATATTTGTCTTATTGCTCATCAACACTCCTTTGAGGAAAAACTTCTTCCATTGCTGAAAAGCTCTGCAATCAAATATGTGTACTTTATCAGAGCAATGGTAGGGGAAATGCACTCCCTGCCTCTATTCTCCCTCAGGATGCTGATTGTTGGCTGCCCCCCTTACCACAAATTTGGGGTCCTAATTTTATAAGGTTCTTTCAGCCCTTTGTTCTACTATGAAGTACTGTGGATTTCCTTTCTGTTGTTCTACTACCACATGCAATTGCTTGTAAGTTACTTAAAAAAAGGTAAGACAAGGCAAATAATTACTCCTATCTGGAGGAAAGTGTAACAATACACTGCAAAAACAATAGTTTGATTCTTCCTCTTTATATTTCTCCCCTACATTGACTGCCAGGAACTGATTTGCTACTTTGGAAGTAAGATAAAATCAAACTCGTTAGCTTCTGATTTAATGAAAGCCTTTCTCTTTTCTCTTTAATTACTTCTCTACTGATAATAGTCTTTGTCTAAGCTTTCCTCTTAAGAGCACAGATGTAAAGCTTCTGGCACACCTGATATTCTTTTTCATGTAGAAATTTGTCCACCTGAATAAGCACTAAAATTACAATTTACTTTTGTTATCTTAATTTATTTCATTGTAGTCACTGTATTTCTTTATTTTTACACTTGCTGCCAGGATCCAAATAACAAGCAAATCCCATTAATAATTTCTTTTACAGTGATATAGATGTTTCTTCTCTCACATTAATAAGCTAGCTTTCCTGAAATAGGTAGTTTATTACTGGCAGTAGGTGAAAAGTCAATGGATTTATAGTGGAAAAAGTCAAGTTGCATCTAAGTTCAACAGTATATTATGCTATATCTGAAAAACAGGAAATAATTTCATCATTAAACATGTACATGCCATTGAAAGCTGAATAATTTTAGTTGACTTTTCTTAGATGGTTGGGTACAAAACTTGTGAGAAATGTCCCCTATGTATGTAAGTACAGTCCCCTATCACATTGCAAAATGATTTATTTTTCCAATACTATTTTTTCTTGTTATCCTGAACTGTAGTGAACATAATTTCCCCCTCCCCTGGTAATAGCTCAAAAAGTTGATTTTCCTTCCCTGTAATTTCACTCAGTGCCTCTGAGTTTTACTCTAGTACTTCGTGCTTGACTGAAGTCTAGCTTCATTTTGGCAGAGCACACAGAGGGAATCCAGACTTCTTCTAAGGGAACTGGAGCTACCTCTCTTCCTGAAAGAGAATGAATTAAGTCTAGGTTTTGGCATAATTTTAAATCATCAGTTAGTATTATTTTCCCACTCATCTTTCATTTTTAATTTCCTTTCTGTGAATATTCCTTTACCTTACTTTTATTTTTTTTTTCCCCTGTCCATTACAGGGAAAAATGAATGAAAAACCAGTTGCTTTCATTTGTGCTGAAACATTAACAAAAGTTTAAAGACTTTTATACACATTTTTGCCGACACTTCTTATACGAGTAGAGATCGCATCTTCTTTCATAGAAGCATAGTTGCAAGCACTTTTGTAGTGCTCCCTGTGTCCACACTCTGCTAGCAGAGGTACTGTTGGACTCTACCTCCTTTTCCATGACAGTGATGTACAAACGCAGCACTTCAAATCAGGATAATTACCCCTGCACATTAATGAGTGTTAAACTCTTTCTGGGATGGTTCAGTTTACCATTCTGTTTGTATCAGTCTCCAGATTGTCTTAAGCAAATGCAGTGGGATGAGATTAAACAGTTCAAATCATATGTCTCCAACAAACTGGCTGATTTCTCCATGTGATTAGCGGTTTATGACCCGAACTGCCTGTCAGCAGATGTGTGAAGACAATCAGGTGGGTGTAGTAACCTTTCCTTCTGATACCTCTGGAGTATGTTGGTCTACAACTTGAATCCTTTACTTCCTCCAACTGGACTTGAATGCCTACCTTGTTTTTTAACTGGCATTACACTTAGCAAATGCAGCTGCTCCACATATGGGTTTCTCTCCCTGGAGTTCAAAGTTGCTGGAGCCCTTGCGGAATCAGCTGGAACTTTCTCCAATTAATGTGCATTTTCACTGACTAAAGGAATGTGTCTTGAAGTTTCTGCAGCCTGCCAGGAGGTAAGTTAACCTTGCCTCAGGACTGCAGTGTTAGGTTTGTGGTGGGACTCATGATCTTAAAAGTCTTTTCCAATTTAAATGATTCTGTGAAAGGGACTGCATTTCCCATCTACTTTTCCCATCTACACTGGTGATACTGATGTCTGTTAGACTTCCTACAACCAAAATACAATAGTCTATCCTATGTATCCTGTGCAATGGAGCTTTGAGTTTGCCCTGTGAGACAGCCTGCAGGATCTCCTGCTGTTCAGTTTCTGAGCCAGGGCTGACATCAGGATTTCTCTCTATAGGCTTGGCCCACCAACAGGAGACAGAGGGGCTGTGTCACTTCCTGAGGGCCAGTACTTCTCCTTCAGGAAGAAACCATGATGGCATCAACTCCTCTGCACTGCACACCGTGGGGCAGTGATCACAACAGGCATCCCATTCCACAGGGCTGAGAGGACAGAGGTATCCCTGCAGCGAGGCAGGTGAAAATGAAAGTCATCATAAAAATGGAAGAAAGATAAACATCCCCAGTGCTATATAAAGGATGAGCACACTAGTAGAAACAAAGGGGTGTGTTTCTTCAGAAGAAAGAAATTTGAGCTCTGCAGTGTCCAGAAGGGAGCTGAACCACATAGTACTAGAAAGCCCCTGGCCATCAGAGGCGGGGAACTGCATTCACAGGTGGTTTTTATTCTGAGGAACTGTGAAAATCTCTTGATGCATCCAAATGGGGAGGTGATCCATTTATAAATACTTTTCTACTGCGGAAGATTGAGGTTTTTTGGTGGAAAATATATTGAACTAAAAGGTTAAACAAAAAATTGGAATAATGAAGTTGGGAGCAAAACATAGTTAGGCTCCTGGAGATTTAAAGGATTCACTGTTGGTGTAGAGACCCAGAATTTGGCTTAGATGCCAGCATGGCATCCCCTACACTGCTGAAGAGTCTGGGCTAAGAAAGTATGCACAGAGCAGCAGACCTCCAGCTGTGGTAACTGAGGGATCATGGCACATTCTTCAGTTTGATTTATTAAATTTAAGCACTGTCAGGCAAATATTGTCGCCAAGACATAGCCTAGAACGTGAGGAAGAGGTGATGCTTCCCCCAGCTGTATGGCAGCTTTCAAGGAAGTGGATCCAGTGTTTGAGCCAAAGATGGCAAATGGTGTTTCTAACAAAAAAGAATCACAGCGGGTCTGTGGTTTTCTCTTTAGGCTCTATTCTGTGTAAAAGACTCCAGTAGAAGAAAAGAGTTGGACGGATCTCTACAACAGCAGGTGAGAATTAATCCTTAGCTCTAAACTTCAACCTGTAAATTTTCTATATGTTTGAGACAGGAAACTCTCTAATGCCATGTCTAGTGTATGCTGCAATATTTGTTCCAAACTGGTATTACTGAATGGCTTAAATATGACTGTCAAACCCATAACTGTTACTGTGTCGGTTCTTCAAGGAATTCTTAAGTCAAAGCAGACTCTGGGTTTCTTTGAAATACAGTAAAATAGCCATGAGTTTTATCACTCAGTGTCTGAATTTCTCTAACAAAAGCATTGCCAAACCTGCCTCATTCAAAAAAGGGATTCACAGGTCAGGGATTTTTATTTTTAGCTTTCAGGGAATGCAAGGACCTTGCAACCAAAACAGCAGCAGATGGAATCCTGTTGTGTCTGCTCAAGAAGAACCAAACGCCTTAGGCCATCTTTTCATCTCAGCAGTACTAACGAGCTTTTCGTTGCATTTTGGATTATGCGATCAATTGCAAATAGTTTGATTTTAAAAAATCAAGAAAATTGGGTAGAAAATGCATGCTGTATTAAGATTATTCCCTCCTCTACTAGCAACTGTTTCTTCAGGATGAGTAAACAGACTTTCAAATAGAAAATAAACTGGAATGGTGTTTCAAGAATTTTGCCTGTATCTTTCTGCAGCTGGGCAGCAGCAGATGTACTGGATGGAGGACGCTCTGGGCAGTCTGTGAAAACTGGGCCAATACCACGTTCTAACAGCCAGTTATTGCCACATGCCTCCTGGCACAACTGTAAAGCTCTCCTCTTCAGCTTTCAATGCAGTCAAAGATGTGGCGAAGGGAGGTCTCCATCTGTATTTTAGTTGTTTTGTGTCTTCCCTTCTTTATCCATGAATTCCTCACAGTCCTTTGTCTTTTGTCCCATACTGATTCCTCGGCTGTCATTTCTGAGGACATCCACTGTGCTCCCAAGATCTTTTTCCTGAGTGGCAATGGCTCTTCACTGTATAGATAGTTAGGGCTGTCCTCTTCCCCCTGTACACCACTTTGTGTTTACTATTACAGTCTTTGTCACTCGGTGATGTAACCACCCATCCTCTGCTGCTTCTTGCAGCCAGCTTTCCATCCAAACAGCCAGAACAACTCGGTGGGTCACCAAACTCCATCATTTTATTACTTATTCCCTTTTCCTGGAAACAGCCTGAAAAGCCTCAGGCTGCAAAAAGGATCCTTCCAGCAGGAGAAATGTGGGAGAGTGGAGAATCCCTCGGTGTATTCCTACCCTCACTGTGCTTTCCTTCAGCTTCTCACCTTGTTGCAGCCAAGATGATCGGGGAAGTCTTTGGTGAAGGGCTCCATGAAAAGTCCTTCAAACATTTGCCCCATTGACTGAACAGCTTTCCGCCAGCGCCCCGGGGCTGCGGCGAAGGCGGTCCCGGCTCGGGGGATCCAGCCCGCTCCCAGGCCGATTCCCGTCCCGCCTCGGCTGCCGGCACCCGGTTCCAGGTGCGCTGACACCCTCGGGCTGTGAGGATGGGGCCGGGGAGGGGTGGATGGATCCCGTAAGCACCTCCACCGAAGCCGGGCGAGGACGCTGGGAACAGCCGGGACGCGTCCCCTCGCAGGCGGAGCGAGAGCGGGGTGGGCGCGTTGCCCCGCTCCGGGCACTGCCCGCCCCGCCGGGCGCCAGGAGGCAGCGCGGGGCCGCTCCCTGCGCCGCCCGCCCCGGCCCGGGATAATCATTAACCAGCCCTGGGGACCCGGGCCGAGCATCGCCGCGCCCGCACTCTCCAGGGACCGGCACCGACCACGGGCACACACCGACCCCTCCGCCCGTCCCCAGCCCCCGGCACCGCCCACGGCCGCCATGGACGGCGAGGCGAACGGGACCCTCGACCCGTCCTGCGGCGCCAGCGAGCCGCCCTACTCCGAGGAGCTTCTCCGGAGTAAGTGCGGAGGCGTGAGGAGAAGGGGTGCCCGTCACCCGTGAGCGGCCCCTGCCCGGCCGTGCCCTCAGCACCCACCCGCGGCGGATGGCGGAGGCTGCGCCTGCCCTGCCCTGCCCGTGTCCCTGCCCGTGCCCCTGTCCCTGTCCCTCCCCCTGTCCCTGCCTCTGTCCCTGCCCCTGTCCCACTCCCTGTCCCTGTCCCCTGCCCCTGCCTGCCCCGCCGCCGTTCTTCCCCGGCGAGGAAATCCCCGGGCGGAGGGAGGCTGGCAGCCGCCCGTCCCGGTCGATCCTCCTCCTGTCAGGGGGCCGAGCTGTCTCTGGCTTCGGAGCAGGGCGAGGGGACAGCACGGCCCCCAGCCCGGAGCTGCGGGGGGAGTGCCAGAGAACAAGCTGGGCGCGCCGGGGCCGCCCGGTAGCCGCCGAACCGAGCGCTGAACCGGCCCGTAGAGCTGCTCTCTCGGGTGAGATCTGAGGTGTGGCGATGTCTATTGAGACGTGCACTGCTCCGCCTGCAGCCAAGCCTGAAAGTGCCAGGGGTTTTTGAAGCAGGTTTAGGTTAAAGAGCCTGGGGCAGAGGCTCTCCTTTGCCTTCAGATAGGCTGCGGCCACAGCAGGAGCTAATACCAGCGATGAGCATGAACTTCTAAATTAAGCATGACTCCACTGCAGTGCTTTCTTCTGTGTTTGGAAACACCACTCCTGAGAAAAAAATGCACCTCAACCATCAGCCGTGGGTAAAAGTTGATATCTGTACCCAGTGTCAATGGAGACATAAAACTTGTCATGTGTGGGTAAATGTTGATATGCATATGCAGCATTAAGGTGAAGACATCAAGTTTTATCTCACTCTAGATATATCAGGGGCTTTTCCTTACATTGATCATGTGCCCTACAAATTTCCACTGAACTATTAAGTTTACCTGCCTAAGGAAGTTACATGTAACATGCCTGTTGACATACAATGGAAGCAAAGGACTAATACATGAGTGAACATGTTTGCTTGTGGCCTGCCTGGAAAATTTCCCAGAATATGTATTTACTGTATTTATTTGTATTGTGTATTATGTAGTGTGTATTATGTATTCATTTGTATTCTGCTATATATTCATGTTCCTCTAAGGATATTTGTCCTGTAAATCCACCTTTCTGAAGGGGACTATTGTATAATGCTTTGAGAACATGAAGGCGTATTCTTCCCATATGCTCTCTGTAGATCCTGGAAAGATTTAGTCATGAACTTAAGTGTTTGAATTGTTCTATGGAGTCAGTGGTCTGCCTGTGTAACTAAGGCTGAGTGCAAGTCTTTGCAGGAACAGGGCAAAGAAGCCCCTCAGAGATGGTGTTGTTACATTAATGTTTAAAATGCTTATGAAATAAATTGGAACTGTCTGTTTTCTTTTCTCTCTCTGCAGGCCTCGACCTACCAGGGAGATTTCTCTTTGCAACCTTGACTCTGATGACATTAATTGCCATTCTGGTATTTATAGAGGAAGCAGTCTACATCTACAGGAAAATCCCCTCCTCCAAAAGATCAATCATAATTTGGATTAATGCTGCAGCTCCAGTAAGTTAGCGTGGGAATGAGATAAAACTGAATGTTGAAAATAGGGTTTCCCAAAAAATCCCCATGAACCTGCTTTATCTCTGCCCTTCTTACAGCCCTTCCCCTTTCTCTGTAGGTGATCTCTACTACTTCATGCATTGGCATGTGGATTCCTCGCTCAACAATGTTTACAGATTTCACAGCAGGAATGTGAGTACTCTGCTTGTTTCTAGATGTTACCCCAAACCCTGAATTTCTTCCCTTTAAACATCTGCTGCCCTTGGTAACACAGTCATTTTGTAAATTTAACAATTTAGTAATTTTTTGTTCGAGTTGAAATCTCTCAGCAGTTCTTTTCTGGGAGGTGGAGAATGCTGAAACAGTTCCCAGTGTCACAGTTCCCCAGTGTGGGAATGTTAGCATGAAGGATCTGTGACTCGCATGTAATTGATCCTTCGGATTGACAGTCACTTTGAAGCAGTACTCTGTCTTTCCTCTCTCTGCATGTCATGGGAAATGAGAGTCTGACCTATGATTTCTCTCCTGCACTTTTACTAATGATGAGCCGTGGAGGTTTGTTATTAATGATGGCAAGTGAACCTCCGATGAGTATATCAGTGTAAAAATGTTCCACAGTTGTCCTGATAAAAGCACTTTCTGTACAAGCATGACAGCTCTGGCAGGCACAGAGAAGGGAGGAATGTGGTCCCTGATTTCTGGATATGATGGCACAGCCCTGATGGGCAGAACCAGGTCGGGGTTGCTGTGGCCTTGAGCACTCCACATTTTGGGATGACTTTGGCGCACAGTGCAAGACAGTATCACAGACTTTCATGAGTTGTCTCACCCCATGTTACACTGCATTTACTAAAAGAGTAGAGCAAAAGAGGAGGGAAAACACTGTAGCAGGCAACACTATCAGCATGCAGCAGTAGTGCAGGTAGTAGTGCAGACTGCCAGAAACCTCCAAGTCCTGTGGCACTTCAAGTGTGTTTGAATTCCCCCTCCTCCCTTGCCCAATCTGCAGGCAGTGCAGCAGAAGAGGACCCCTTTTATTTGGCTGGATTTCCATGAATCAGTTCCTGGGAAGGGTTGAGAATGTGCAGATGGGGAAGGAGGGAGAGGTGGGGTTGAAGCAGCTGGTACTTGGATCAGCTTTGTCTGCAAAGGAACCACACCCTGACTGGGCCAGCATATTTAATGATAGATGTATATATGAACCTAGCCACGTTTGCTGATTGGAAGCTGTGTTTGAGGAGGAAGAGGACTTGTTCTAAAAAGTTTGGACCAGTCAGGAATAGATAACTTATGGAAAAATAAAGCCATAATGACTTGGGCCAGAAAATCATGTGCTTTAATACTGACTCTGCCACCAGCCACCAGAGTGGCTTTGGGAAATTCCACAGTTGCTCTGTGCCTCAGTTTATTCCTGTCTCAGTGAGGTTAGGGCTGTTCTGGCCCTCTAAGATGAAGGAAAGTGGAAGGTTTCTCACAGATAGTGCCAGAATTTTTGTTGATTGCAAAGCGTAAGCTGTAAAAATTAAAAACTTAGAAGGCAGCACTAGCCTGCGCAGGCATACGAGAGATACGCAGGCAAGTTCAAGCTGCAATTCTCTTCCTCTCCTAGATTTTTTGCCATAGTTATCCACAAGTTCCTGATGATGATGATCAAAGAGTGCGGAGGTCAAAAGCTGCTACTCAGGCGGTTTGAAAAGAGTCACTTCACGATCAGCACCGGCCCCTGCTGCTGCTGCTGCCTTTGCCTCCCTCGTGTGCCCATCACTAGGTGAGTTGCCCTTTAAGATTTCCCAGCTTGAAAACGGCTGCGGGAATTCAGCCAATTTGGCAAAGCCAGGCTTACAGCAAAGGGCCTCCCCCGCTTCCCGAAAGTCAGTTTCAAGCGTCTCTTTTAAACAGCATTGTCACTTTGGGGCTGTACACCACCACTAATTTATTTTGTTTCTATAAGGCAGGGGGTTGTGGGAGGAGGAATTTCTACTCTAGAAAGCCTAATAATTGAGATTTCAGTTTCTTTCTATTCCAGAAGGGAACAAATATCTTCAAATTGGGTATTTTTCACAAGCAGAATTGTCAGATGGAGACTGTCTTGATAGAAAATTTCTCTCACTTTGCTAAAATTTAAATTTCTTTCTGATTTTGACTTTAAAACTACTTCGGTTTAAAATAATTTTTACAACAAAAAGTAGGTGTAATTTCTGGAAAGTTTTGATCTCAATGAAATGGCATTATCTGGTGAGGCAAAAGCATATATTTTCTTCTAGTAAGTATTAAAGGATCTTTGAGAAGTGGAGTAAGGATAGGGAGCTGCACCTACAGGAGCCAATACAGACCTCTGTAACATAGACCTTGTCTGGTGGGGCTCCTCCTCTGGCTCGTGTCACTCTGTCATGTGCAGGCTGCTCCACAGCCTGGAAGCCTCATGTATTTCCCAGGGCTTTCCTACTGGCACAGAGCACAAGACTGTTTCTCTCATTATAAGCAAAATCTGAAGGACTGAATGTGCAAGACAGAGACTATTCTATGAGGGCATGGACTTTAGTGTCAGAGGGACCTTGGGGACTTTACAATCTGTTAAAGGAAAGCATCAAACAGAACACAGCATAGTGGTTTCTGACACAGTTTCAAAAATTCTTATTTTTTACTATAATAATTCTTCCTTAAACTTCCCCATGTGGTATTAGAATTTAAACTCTTGTTTCCATCATTTTGTTTTAACAGAATAACACTAAATATTTACATGGAGGGGGTACCAAGTAGTAAACCAACCAGTTTTTCTTCCTGTGTCTGTCACCCTCTGTATAGGTTGTGGTAACTGGGAGCCTGGGAGAGGATCCTGTACTATGCCCTGCCTGCTGTTGGTCAGTCCAAAGACAGCTTATGCAGGATGATATTAGCTAATATGGACTCATTTCAGGAACTAGATAATGCCTACTGCTGCTGGGAGGAATGACAGCTGTGTGTTTAAAAAAAAAGGCTTTTTGATCTGCAGAGGGCTTTTAGTCTTCTTCTCTGTAGTACTGGGAAATCCATCTGCTCTCTGCTTCTAACTTCCAGCCTTTTCCCATTACAGGGTGACTTCTTTTTTTCTTTTTCAAATATGAGCAAGCTATACCAGAGCAAAGTCAATCTCATGTCCTCCTGTAGGTATCTTATGGGGAAACAGGGAGCTACTCCAAGGGAGGGATTTGTTCTTTTAAAAAAACATAGGCTATCAAGCAGTCCTGGGAAAAATAACAAGGTACAGGTGAGGCAAGGTAACAAGTAGTGCAATGGAGAGAGATGTGGCAGAAGAAATCTGATGGTCAAAAAAGATAGACCCACATTGAATCATAGAATCAGCCAGACTGGAAAGGACCTCCAAGATCATCAAGTCCAACCCTTGATCCACTACCATTGTGGTTACCAGACCATGGCACTAAGTGCCACATCCAGTCTCATCTTAAAAACCTCCAGGGATGGAGAATCCACCACTTCCCTGGGCAGCCCATTCCAATGGCTGATTACCCTCTCTGTAAAGAATTGACAAGGGAAACAACTCATGGCATTGCAATGACTGCACTGTTTGTCATATTTATTATTCTTTAAAGCCCTTTGGGAATAATAAATCTTTTAAAAAGCACACACTAAGTGGCTGGCCCATTGCAGGTCTTTCCACATGTGTTTGTGCTGTTCATAATCCTGTGGTTATTAGCTATATTCATTGAGCAATTCCTATAATTTCTGGTTCATGGCTGTATTCTGTAACATATAAATGTTTTCTGCTGAGGCATCTCTCATGGCAGATTCAAGGGCCCAAGGAACTACAGTGAAGATAACATTGACAGTATAGGAAATAATACACAGGAACAGACTTAAAACATGAGCCATATGTAGCAGCTATAGCTTGTCCTGTGAAGACTAAAGGAGATTTCAGGTCAGTCAGCTTTCATCCCCTCTGTTAGAAAGTTCATTTGCCCCTTTCCTGCTGGACTTTAATGCTGCCTGGCCAGGTTACTGTGTATGGGCTGTGTTCTGGACCCAGTTTATACTGACAGAAGTGAGGAAATCCTGAGCTGTCCTGCAGTGCAGGACAGACCTTGTGCAGTTTGCCAAGTGAAAGACAGTTCCTTTCTTCTGTTAGACTGCAGCGGAGCAAAACCAGATGCTTATGTGGTACTATTCATGATGTATTGAAAAACTACCAGTCCTTTCACCTAGGTCTGTATGATTCCCTTTCTTGATCTACCACAGGACTAGAAAATGTCTCAACAGGAAGGCTGAATTGCCCAACTTCACCAGAGAACTGAAATAATAATACAACAAGGCAAGAGCGTTATTGTTCAGAAACCGGTTATGCTGCTACTGGCTCCCTGGTTAGCTTCAGGGCAGAGAAAGACATCACATTTTGCCCAGCATGTAGTTGCTGCAGAGCAGGAAAAGTACTATTTTTGTAGAGACTTTATTAAATAAACACTGGGAAATTCTTGGAAAGATATTCTAATCTTGAAGCTATTCCTTCCCAGATTTTAGCCACATGCTACAGGAGTGGAAAAGTTTTGCAGTTGATAGTATCCAAAAAATGTTATTAAGGTTGCTAATAAGATCTTGGTCTATCTAATTTTTTTTTTTAATTTTTGTTTTTTGGCCAGGCAAACCCTCTTTTGGCTGAAGGTGGGCACCTTTCAGTTTGCTGTCTTTCGACCTGTGCTCGTATTTTTATCAATAGTGCTTTGGAGTAATGACAATTACCTCCTTGACAATGTAAGTAAATATTTTAATCAGAGGTGGTCCACAAAATCCATAGGTTTTAGGGTTGATGTTACTGTCTTAGCCTACAACTGACCTGTGAAATCTGGGAGCACTTCCAAGTAAGTCTTTACTGTATTCTTTTTGACCTTGAAGCATATATTTTCTGCCTTCTAGACCCTCAATTTCCTGTCTTCTCTTGGAAAGAAACTGGGCATCAGGGTATGTTTGGCATCAGACATGCTCCAATACATTTCCCAGTTTGTATGGGTAGAATAGCAGGACTACAAGTTGTCCTGTGTACCTGATGTACCTGCCCTGTGTTTTTTAAAGGTACAGCCTTAAGAAAAAAGTGCATGTACTAGCACGTGTAAACAGGAAGCCTAATTCTATGCTTTTCTGCAAATCATGGTGATTTTTATATCTGTGCAAAGTAGAAAAGATAGTACTGTACTTCTGCTTTGTCCCATGTAACCTGCAAGATGATGGAGAAGTCTGTGACTGATAATAATTTTGCACCTCTTAGACAACTGAGATTAAAAGTAATTCTTTTTTGGTTGTTTCATGGTATAAAACAAATGACCCATTTGAGATGTCATGTTGAATATGTTCTCATGAGCTGCTGAGCGTTGTCAGCTGCTTCTGGGGTCAGATTGAGGGGTTGTGTCAACTGGTACCTTCCCAGGCTGAACAGATTTCCATGTTGATGCCTGTTGGGTGAGAGCATGAGCCAACACTCCAGTTGGTTCTGTGCAGTTTCCCCATGCGAAGCCCAGCAGCTGCTGCTGCCACCAGCTTTCATGGAGATAGGAACAAGCATTTGAACATCTGGATCGTCTAGTTCACAACTTCTTCCTGGAAACAGTAAAATGCAAAGTAAGGTTCTATAAGGTGCTCTTGTTTTATTTGCTTCTCAGTTATCTCCCAAAGAACCCGCGCTATGGATTAACATCTTCATGGGTGTCCTTACCCTTACTGCTCTGTGGGCAGTTGGAATCGTGTTTCGAAAAGTTAGGACTCTCCTTACCTGTAAGAACATTATCCCAAAGTTTGCCCTTTATCAGGTGAGAAGTTTAATATTTCTGGTAAGAATTTTTCTTAACTGCTGATGCAACACTGTCTCTCTAGTTCTTGGTCCCTCATTGAAAAGTTATAATATTTTCTCCCATTAAATACAGTGTGCAAGGGCGTATTTTTACCTGATTAAAGCTGCATTTATTTGAAGGACTCTCCTTGGCTGCTGTTCAGTTTTGTCTTGAGCCAATTTACCTCTTGTCTCTCAGAAGTGCTGGAGATGTGAAAGACACATAAAATCTGTCTATCTTTATACCAGATAAAGTATAAAATCACAGCAGCACCATCTGCGGGGCTTGAAGCTTTGTCGATGTGGTATCACAAAATGCAATGTTAAAATGTTAGTGTGTGTCTCTAAAAATCAGGAGAGGATATATTGCATTGTGTAGGTGGCTGTTGTTTGAAGCATTTCAGCATGCCACAATATTCTGTTTTAACAGTATTTTTCTTGGCCATTCTGCATTTCAGGGTTAGATAATAATGAAACTTATTAATGTCTGGAAATTGTTATATAGTAAGGAATAGAACCAGATACGTTAGATTGAACAAGCACAGGGACAAGGCCACGCTCTTCCTCATAACCTTGAAAAGAGTGCAGAAGAATCCTTGGTTATGCATATTTCTTGAGCAGGACATACAGAAAGGCTGGTGCACTAAGGTGTCTGTTAAGTAAATTATTAAGCACTTATAACAGATGGTCATACCTGCAAAGATGTGTTAGGGTGAATTCAGGCTTAGGATGGCAAACTCTGGTACTATGAGGGTTTATACTCAGGCAGCTACAGAGATACTTTGGTATCTCCACAGTGGCAAAGGCCTTTCTCAGAGAGTAGCAGGTAATATGATGCACAGGTGATGGTTGCTGGATTCAAGAGTCAAAGAGTCCTTCATACCTCCTGGAAAGAAGCCAGTCCCATATAACCTGGGGACTAGGATGTCTCCCTGCTGTGGCAAAAAGAGGAGACAGCAGAAAAAAACGTTCTTTGAGTCCTTGAGAATATAAGCTCATAGGTCAAATTAACAGGCAGTTTTTAAAACCTTGTTACCTGTTATTCAGAGCTCAGCATCATTTAAAATCCTAGCTGGGAGGTTTGTGCATATTGTACCTCCCAAATGAAGGGCTGAGAAGAAGCACTTTTCAAGTTGAGCTATAATTTAATACTCATCTTCAGAGCAATATCATCCTGACCTTAAGATGAATTCTGCAGAATGGCAGGCAGCCTGCTGGTAGATGAGAGGAGAGGGAGGGCAAGAAAGGAGGAATGAGGCAAAAGAGGTTCTGTTATGAAAGCAGAATCCTTTTCTGGTAGCTCAGGCATTTGTTTTCTCTTTCTGGTGCAGTTTATTGTTGTTCTGAACCACCTGCAGACCGTTATTATCCGCATGTTGGCCACACAAAGAATCATTCCCTGTGCTCCACCACTCTCCTCTACAGCAAGAGCATCATGTAAGTTTGAGAAGAATGTTTTTCATTTACTTATAAAGGTGCCAGTTCAGCGTTGCTAACTGCAATATCTGGTGTTTTCCCAAAGAACTAATTTCCTGGGATCATTAGCTTTTCGAGAATCTCAGTTTTTAGTTAAAAAAACAAGAATAAAAGTTTTATAGCTGCGACACTCATAGAGAAAAACTTGTTAATGAGAAGAGCTGGAATCAGAAGCGAGAGGAAAAGAAATCAAAATACATAATTGCTGTTAATTCTCTTATGTTTTGGATTCATAATTTATTGCATGCTTACTGATGGGCAATACTGGAATTCTGTAGCTGATGTTGTTGCTGAGCATGAGACACTGTTACAGGGACTGAATGGTAAAGTTTGTTCCATTTGCACAGGTGAAAATTAATGAATTAATGAGCTGGGTATTCATTTTGCATCTGATAGTAATCTCCCCCTTTTGGGGGCTTTTCTTTGCCTCTTTTTTTTTTTTTTTTTGGCAGATATAGCCCAGCAGCTTCTCATCATGGAAATGTTTCTGATTACTGTAATCTCAAGAGTCATATATCGGAGAAAATACCATGACCTGGAGCCCCTGGAGTGCACAGATGAAGAAGCTAGGGACAAGAAGCAGACTTCTAAGATTATCCTGAATGGTGCAGTTGTTGAAGATGGATTGCCAAAATTCTGCAATAAGCCCTCCTGTTCTGCAGTAGCTGGAAGCTCAGCTCAGGAATCTGTATATTCTTGCACCACAAATAGCCACTGTCCATGTCAGAACAACTTCTGACACAAATGTCTGTGAGCTGTAGAACTGCAAGGACCAGTAGTGGAAAGATAACCCTGTTCATTCTCCAGAGATGCAAACATGGTGTGAGTGTTTTCATACCATGTAATTTAGTAAGATTTTATACCATGTACTTTTATGCTGTTACTGAGCACTTGAGGGTGCCAAACTGTCAATGTGATTTTTTTTATTTTTATTTTTATTTTTTAGCTATTAGAATGGATATGATTTAGAGTTAATCCAGAGACATTCTTGTTCATCTTTTTTATCTTTTTAAAATCTAATTTTACCCTGCATTGCTGTCATATGTCCAAAGCAGCATTTTCTTATCCTTCCTCCATTACAATAGATCATTTCTCACTCCATGCCATGAGCTCACTATAGCTAATTCTGATCAGTAAATACGGTTGCATATGTTTGATCTGAAATCCCCAAACCTGTGTGGGCTCTCCATCTACAGAAATCATGATCTTTTTAGGGCAAGACTTTTTACATTCCTTGGCAATGCAGCTCCTAAGTTGGTAAACACACAATTACTGTTTGTAAATATGTTACTGACAGATGCTCTTCCTGATGATGAACCTGTCCTGGAAAAAGAAAATAGGAGTTAGAGTCTGGGATGTCTTCTGCCACTGGTCTGTAATGTTACATGGTGCTTTGGTTCTCTGCTTGGAAAGTGGGAGAGATATTTAAGATCTTTGTACTAACAGTGTCTGTGGGGATGAGAGCAATTGAAAGGAATGTTGGGGGTGCTGTTTGACAGCTGTCTGAATGTGAGCCAGCAGTGTGCCCAGGTGGCCAAGAAGTCCAATGGCATCCTGGCTTTTATCAGAAAAAGTATAGCCAGCAGGACCAGGGAAGTGACTGTCCCTCTGTACTCAGCACTGATGAGGCCACACCTCGAATCCTGTGTTCAGTTTTGGGCCCCTCACTACAAGAAGGACATTGAGGTGCAGGAGTGTGTCCAGAGAAGGGCAACGGAGCTGGTGAAGCGTCTGGAGCACAAGTCTGGTGAGGATCAGCTGAGAGAGCTGGGGGTGTTTAACTTGGAGAAAAGGAGGCTCAGGGGAGACCTTATTGCTCTCTACAACCACCTGAAAGGAGGTTGTAACAAAGTGGGGGTTGGTCTCTTCTCCCAAGTAACAAGGATGAGAGGAAATGGCCTCAAGTTTTTTCAGGGGAAGTTTAGATTGGGTATTAGGAAAAATTTATTCACCAAAATGATTGACAAGCACAGGAACAGGCTGCACAGGGAAGTGGAGTCACCATCCCAGGAGGTATTCAAAAGGTATATATGTGGCATTTGGGGACATGGTTTAGTGGTGGACTTGGCAATGCTGGGTTAACTGTTAGACTTGATGATCTTAAAGATCTTGATCAACCGAAATGATTTCATAATTCTGTGGAATCTCCTCCCAAAAACGCTCACTTCCCCAGCTTCTTCACCCCAAATCTGACCTGCCCAGGCATTCAGGAGGACTTAAAGTGTTACAGGATCTTTCCAATTTGCAACCATTTCTGTGTTTGGTATAAACCTTTTTTAACTTTTTGCAAATGATCCTGATGTTCTTGGATGAACCCAATTGCATTGGTTTAGCTCACTATAATTAATAAGAGGATACTGTGTTTACTATGCCTTTGGATATTCTGTTGGCTGGGACAGGAGGTGCAGCACCACATAGGAGCACTTGTTCATCCTCATGCAGTCTGATCCCTAGAGGGAAGTACCCAATCCATGCAGTAAGATTGCTGATTCCATAAGTAGGCTGGGCAAATGTTGTAAAATATTTTAATGACATCTTCTACATATATTGTATCAAATACAACTTATCATCAGACCAAAGCTAGGCAGATAGAAATATAGTATACTTTGGGTTCGAAGGGATCTTAGAAGGTGATCTAGGTCTAGGTGTCCCCTGCAGTGAGCAGGGACATCTTCAACTAGATCAGGTTGCTCAGAGCTCCATTCAACCTGACCTTGAGTGTTTCTAGGGATGGGGCATCTACCACCTCTCTGGACCATCTGTTCTGGTGTTTTACCACTCTCATTGTAAAAAATTTCTTACTTATATCCATCCTAAATCTACCCTCTTGTAGTTTAAAACCATTACCCCCTTGTCCTATTGCAACAGGACCTGCTAATCTTTCTCATAGTTCCCTTTAGGTACTGGAAGGCCACAATAAGATCTGCCCAAAGCCTTCTCTTCTCCAGGCTGAACAGTCCCATCTCCCTCAGCCTGTCTTCACAGGGTGAGGGGCTCCAGCCCTTTGATAATTTCTGTGACCCTCCTCTGGACCCACTCCAACAGATAATGGGGCTTTATTTTTAGCTTACATTGAATTAAAAAAATGGCTTTCTGTTTGGGGAGTGGTGGGAAATGAAATATTCTGAAAACAACTAGTGAGCCATCTGGCAGTAGAAAGTGGGGCTGAATTAAACAAAATGTTTTCTTCTTTCTGAGATCAGAAATAATATTTTCTTTAACAATTGAAGGATTCCATTGTAGTAGAAAACTTGCATTATTTTTGTTTGGAAGTGGTTAAGTAATTTTTATATTTAATCTCTTCTTCTAAGCGGGCAGTCTGGGAAATTAATACAGATTTTTGAACTGCATTAATATGAGAGAATCTGCACACTTTTCCCTTGAAATATGATTTATGTGAAAAATTTCACTCTGTATTAGAGTGTGTGCATTCAAATTAACTGAGATCAGCTAACATGTTCTAGACATGAGAAATCTTCTTAATGTATTTTAGCATTATGGCTATTGGAATATTCTAATGTTGCCTTATATCAGTGTAGTCTGGGGCGCAGTTACATACATAGGCTTGCAGAGCAATACTGAGTTTGATAGTGACATTGGGAATGGTTGGCTGTGAGTTCAATCAGCTTCAAAATTGGAAAATAAAATATTTTGACTTGGTGAAGCATCTTTGTGTTTTCTGTAGTGGTTCTGCAAGAGGCATTGCCTTGATGGGTGGGCTTTGTGGCAGGAAAGCAGATCCCTGTGCCATAGCATGGAGAGTGCATACAAAAACAGACGGAGTGTGTGGAGAAGCGGTGTCTGCTGCTCCAGAGAAGGCAGCTGCTGGGGCACAGCAGGAGTCTTCACTCATCACTGGTGGTCTGGTATCTGTTGTGTCTCTGGAGCGCCTGTTAAAGATATCTTGTTAACGCCAGTGTGGGCCTGATTTAGCCACAGGTATCACTAGCTGTTATGGTTTTGGATAGATATTTAATACTTGTTGTGACCTTCATCTGACATATTTCAGCAAAAAAGACTTCAAGCAGACTTCAGATTTGGCAGCAAATCTTTTTACTGTGTGCAGTCATGGACATCTCATTCCAAATATCACTTACTTACACAGAAGTCTCTCCAGAGCAAAATTAGACGCACATTTTCTTAAATACATGGCTAAGAGCTTTCCTGATTTACAGGTTATGTGAATGCAGCAGAATGTGTGAATGTGTGGGTCTTACTGCTACAAATTTCTTTTTCTTTTTTTCTTTTTTCTTTTTTTTTTTTTTTAATTAAGAATTTCTCGCCCTCCTCTGGCTCAGACCAGTAACTGTATCTTGCCTAATTAAGGTGGGTGTCTAGGTAGGTGCCTAGGAGCAAATAGCCAGGGGCAACATGTGGCCTCTATTGCAGTGCCTTCATTCAGGTGCTCTTCAAATGAAAACATTGTAAATCACCACCTCCAAGCTGGACCTTAGTCAGTCTGAGTATGGAAAAACAAAACAGAAAGCCAGAAGTGCCTCCACTCTCAGTTCTGATAATGATCCCTTTCAGGTCAGCGAAAAAAATTCGCTTTCAATTACGTGTTTGTGATTGAAGAATTTGAAAACAGTTACCAAGAGCTAGAAGATAAATTTCACAATTTGATACAGCTCATTTGATACAGCTGTTGTAAAGTAATGAGTGTTAAGGTGAGTGCATAACCTTTATGCCATGTTTGCTTGGGATTATCATGTGAGGAAGGGTAAAGGTAACTTTATCAGTGTCTTTTGTGATTAATAACATTAAACAGAAAGATAAGCATACACAGAGGTGTGTGACTGATGTTTAAGAGACTTCAGACATTTGGAAATAATTCATGAGAACATGGGAAAAGATGTCATGTTTTAAGTGCCCAGGTGCTAAAGATGCAGGCAGGAGGGTGAGCACTGAACATGAAGTCTCCTGGAGTGTCATGTAGGGGAATGTAGCGTGAACAACCCACACAGAGGTGAGAGAATGAACTCTAGCACCTTGTAACACTGCAGGAGGAGGCTGGCAAAGGGAAGCTGCTCAGGGCTCTTTTCCATCGGTCCTTCGAGCTGTTATTTTTAAGGCAACACTAACTGAATCCCCCCTGTTCCAGGAGACCATGGTGTGGGCTCCTGTTGGCTGCAGCAGGGGCAGTGCTGGAACCTTGAAGAGGTTTCCCCAGCAGACCTCTTTGCAGTGGCAAGCTTGTCGTGTCTTTGTGATTCTCACATGTCAGCAGCAAAGGCCTCATGACTTAATACCCAAAGGATGTGTTTGAGGTGCTGGCTATAGACCTTTCTATCCCTATATCCAATTGTCCTCTCTGCTCCTGCACCCTCACACTTGTCCCCGCCTCATTCTCCCTGCTCAAGAGAGAAAAGAATCACCTGAGTACTCCTCAGGGAGGAGGTTCAAAGGTGTAGGCTCATGCCTGCAGACCCAGGACAGGTAGAGCCTGCTTTCTAGTAGAGGCCAAGTTAAAAAAAAAAATCACAATAACAGTTGTGATCCCATGGTTCCCAGAGCTGGAGTAGGGGAGGAAGTTAAGTAACAGTATTAGAATATGCACAGTGGTAAATAGGGCAAGTTAGGGAATAGGTAGATTTAGTGTAAGCAACAGAGAGGCCCAGAAGAAGACTCATGGATGAAAGAGAAGACAGCAGCCATTTGCTCCACAGTTAATGCAAATGCTAGAATAGCTCTGTTTCAACAACTCCACCTATTCAATGCATTGCACTTGGCTTCATTACCCTGTTAAAAAAGTCTGACTGCTGCTTTGGCTGACAGCCATTCAGGTATTCCTGCAGGACAGCTCATGAATCTGCTTGCACCTCCCGATTTCCCAGGTAAAATGGATGACATAGAGCGTGGGGGAAGAGGGATAGATAATATACTGACTTTTGTACTGCTTTATATCCCTTTAAAAGTGTTAACTAAGTGATTCTAACAGTTGTCTGAATTAGCATGATCATCTTTGTTTTAGCAAAAGGCAGGGAAATCTAGAGAACTATGTCTATGCATTGGGCTGCTTGACAACATGAAGACAATCAAAGCAACACATTGGAAAAGCTCAGAATCTATTTTTGCAAAACATTCTTTTTCTTTTTTTCCCCCTATTTCTCAATTTCTCCATTTCTTTACATTCAAAAGAAGTTTGTTATACCTATATTGATGCCACTTACTAGCAAATAATCAGGCAGTTGTCATGCTGCTAAGGTAGCTTGAAATCTCGCAATATTTTTATTGTTCTTCAAACAAGGAAAACTCTGCTGCAGAAAGTGCATTGAAAAACAGGAAGAAGAATTTATTTAATAACTTTTACAGTTTTGTGGGAGAAATCAGACAGATTTTGGGAATGTTTTGGACAGTTTTGGTCAGTTCTAGGGAGAGAGCATCCCTTTCATTTGTGGATATCTGGTCTCTTGACAACTACAAATAGACCACATTCTTTAAGACCTGTCTGTCCAGCATCCATTCTGCAGGTAGGTCACAGCATATGTAGAAAACTAAAGGTAGGATAGAACTACTTTTGTTTCCTTTAATGCAATTTAGCAGCTGAAAAGTGTCAGTTTCCCCTTCAGAGACTCAGGCATCATATCACAGATGCCATCTGGGAACTAAGGAATGGTTTTGTTACCAGCTGAAATTGGTTCAGACCTCTTGGAGAACTGCTAAGCTGTGCAGAAGCACTGAGAGATCTTCTGCAGAGCAGAGCCATAAGGAGAAAGGTAAGATGCCTGGTAAAGGGCAGTGTTGACACAGGGATAATTAGCAGCTCAAGGGTTCTTAACAAGAAAAAACAATATGAAAAGCATGTGAAATCCTACAGAAACAAAACCAACTAGCCCAAGAATGGCAGTTGAGCAATGTCAACAATCAGCCCTTTCCAAGTGGCCACAAAAGCCAACTCGTCTCCTCTAGAATTGAAAGTAAACTCGGCCAGCCAGGGCTCCTCGGGTGCCTTATCAGGGGTGGTGAGTACTTTAACTTGTTAGCTCTGCCTACACGCTTTGTATGTTGACCAATAAATCAAAAGTTTAACCTTTTTAAGCTGTGAAATCCATTTTGCAGAGGCTTGGTAAGTAACGAAAGCTACCCAAAGGAACTGATCTAGAGCAGAAAGGCTAGAAAACAAGGGAGAACTATTCAGTATAGGTAGCACCTCCTCCTCTATCACCCTTTGAAAGTCATTGCCTTAAGAACCAAAGGAGGAACTAGAAGCTTTCCATTCCAAAGCATGGAAACAGCTTTAAATTTATATTAATCCTTTATTGCAAATTACTGAAAAAGGTGACTTTTGAGTTTCTGTGTCTCCTTGTAGCCTTTGCATACCCAGCCAGCAAAGGGTGTGAGCTAATTGTTAAATTCAGTTCAACAAGTTCCTCATTAGGGGGAAATTACCTGAGTTTGAAATCTGCTAATTTTCCAATCAGGGTGAGTGTTTGCACTTGTGATTTGGAAATAATTAACACATGGTATAACATCAAAACCTATGTAAAGGCTAATGGTAGAAGGACTAATTTCCTTGGCATGAAGGTGGCATGCTTGGTTTCCCCAGAGGTCTATTACTATCCTTTCAGTATTGGTATCTGCTATGTAGGGCCTTCTAGTATTTTTTAGATTGATTCTCTGCAGAGTTGTACTTTTTAATGTTAGTTTTGAAAAAATGAACCATTATCTTCCAGGACTATGAAGAATTTTTTTTTTTATTTTGAAATTGCTGCATTTCTTTCTTCTTCCTGTCAGTGTAGACTTTCCCAGAATTACTGGTTTCTATTATCCATAAAAGGAGGCCATAAATAGGTTAGGGCTTTAGCCTGAGTTCTGCAAGCTTTAAAATGTATGTTTTGATCCTTCAGAGCATTCCTAGGAATGTGAATGCCTGCAGTATTTAGAAAGAAAGGATGTGCAGGTAGAAAATTGATTAGGAAACCAGGTGTGTACATGGGAGAAACAAATGTAGTTGGAAAACACAACAGAATTTTCTACCTTAGTTTCAGCTATTGATATAATCCTGATCATCACCACCTCTATGTGTTATTGGATAACATTAACTGGTCTAAAGCAGATATTTTTTCTGGTAAATGATGCTACCCTCATAGCTTAGAGCATGGCACTAGTACAGCTCGGTGCATTAGTGCCCTGTCACCATGAAGCTTGTGAGGGAGAGGATCAGATTTAATCTCTGGGAGCCGACTCCACCCAAGGGTGTCATTAGTCCTGCCGCTGTGAGTGCACTGTGGCTATTGACAAGGAGGGTGTGACTTGACAGCTCCAGACAAGGAGAAGAGCCCGCTCCTCGTGAGCAGGCAGTCTGGGAGTGGTCCAGTTTCTGCCATGGGAGCAGTGACACAGACTGTAGTAAGTAAGCTCTGCTTGTCCACAAATGGCACTTGGGGCTTTTCTTTGCCTTTTGTCACGGCCTTGCCTTCAAACCCCTGAGACCTCCAGGCAGCACCTCCCACAAAAAAGCAAGGCAGCCAGGGGAGGGAAGCTTTAAATGGCATCTCATCTACCAAAGCTTTGTCAAGCAGCATCCTTCAGGCAGAAAGGCTGCCCCATGAAGCCCTAGGACAGTAACGTGGTTCTTCCTGGGCAGCTGTCTTCTCGCATGTCCACAGATACCTATGGCAACTGTTTGCACTGAGATAGGAATTGTGTTTCAGGAACATGTGATTCAGCACTTGGGAATTCTCTTACTGGATTAATATCTCTGACTTAGGTAACCTGTTTTGAATGCTTCCGGTACCATAATTATTTGGAGCTTTCTCCTCTCAGTGCATTTTTGGATGAACTTAAATAGAGCTTGCTCTTCTTCTTTCACAGAGGAAGCATTTGTGATTTGTGTCTAAGCCCATAAAGTAGCATTCATGCTGCCAGAAATGCTACACAGAGGTGGTAGAGATGTGCATTTTCATTGAAGCTGATGATGACTCCCTTTCTTGGTCAGTTTTGCTTTTTATAGCTCATTGCTTATGAACTACTGCTGCTTGTGAAATTCAGGGCTGTGAGTCTCATATCTCCTTTTCCATTGCTCTATTTCTGTTTACCTGCCTACTTTTGTTCATGACATCAGCTGCTGCAGCTTCTGTGCTTCAGAAGAAATTGTTCATGTTTGAACTGGTTGCTTTGGTTATAGACAGTGTCTCTTAAGCCAAATCCCAAAAGATGTGAGAGCATCTTCTTTTCCCTCTCCTGTACCCCTTGCTGCTCATATGCAATATGAAAATAAGAGCATGAGCAAGGGAGAGGGGCCAGCACATTAAAATTCATGATTTTGATTGGAGATGGTTGCTTATTTTTGAGAAACTGTTTATTTTCCCTATATACCTTATCTTTTACTTCCAAAAAAGGTCAAATTTCAAGCTCTGGTCAAGTAACCATTATTTCACAGAAATACGTTGGCCATTTCCCTCTGATTCTTACTGAGCAGCTATTGTGTTACAAAAGACACACCTGGCAACTCAGGGGTTATTTTTTTCTGCAGTGCCAGCTGCCTTGGGAGTTGCTGAAGAACCCACACTGCATAAGCAAGGAAGATCAAAGCTGTTGGGTCATCTGCCAGACCAAGTCCTGCCTGTTGCCTGTCTGTGGATAACTTTAAGTAGATAAAGCTCAACAAACAGTTTCTTTCTTCTTCTCTTATTCTTTAGGTTACGTGCTGCTTTCTACTGGGCAACCCCTTCTTTCATGCTTCTTCCTCCCTTTGAAATTCTCTTACTGAAGGCCCAAAAGTCACAGTCTCCTTCCCATAAATTGCCTGGAGAGAAGAGCCCCTACCACCAAAACAGGGCATGTCTGACAAAGTCTCCTTGTGCGATGCTACCTTGTTTGGCTGCCTGCTGAGGACCCAAGGCAGCTCTTAGCCCTCAGGTAAGTAGCTGTGAGGTCACAATTGTCTTTGCTGTCAGTATAATTTATGTGTCAGAAAACCAGCCAGCTTCTGGAAGCTAATAGTGGTCTCTGAAAAAAAAGTAATGAGTTAAACGTTAGTTGGTCTCTTACCTGCAAATTGTGGATGTCAAATGTAAATCACTTTGCTACCCAGTAGTACTGGAAAAAAATAATTTAAAAATTATTAATCTTGGTGATTCTCCCAGCATTCATCCCTCCTATTATTTCTGTCTTTTTAACCATTTGTACAAATTTAACTGAGTTACATGTAAAGCTGATATTAAAGTCATATGAAGTAATATATGTACACTAAGGTAAGCATGTCAAATAAAAGTTTTGTGGAGTTATGTCTGATCCAACACAAAAATTACTTGAATAGAATTTTTACACTGATATTTCCAAATCACCATCAAGGTTATCAACCCATTTTCTGCTTTTCATACAAACTGCCCTGTTTTTAAGTGTTGGCCCAGCAGACAAAATCCCTCAGAAGGGAACGGTCAGGTTCATGTTTTGTTCAAATTCTCCAACTCCTGAACAACCAATAGTCACATTACAAGGCAGCAAGCAGCAGCAGCCAGGTGGCATAAGAAACCATCTCTCAGGTAAGCCTTGCTTCTGCCCTATGGTGCCCTCAGCTACAGCTTCTTCAATAAAACTCCATTCACAAATCCCTTGCAAATTAAAATTTTCCTTGTAATGATTACAGTTGGATTTTGAACTGCTTTTGTAATGTTCAAGAAGACACAATGCTAGTTTTGTGCCACCATCCCATCAACATTTTTAGCCTGTCTCTCTCTGTAGGAAAATAATGCTGATAAATGGAGAGAGATTAAAAGGATTTTATTTGGATTTATCATTCTTAATTTTCTGGACTTAAACCCACCCTTTGAAAGGCTTCCTTTGAGGAAGTTATCTGAATCCTTTAGTAGTTTAATAGGATTTGTCTAATATTACTGACCTTATCCCATCCTCAAGCTGGATTTCCACCAACAGTCTAAAGAGATTTCCCTGACACTATTGCAAATCCTCTCTGTAAACTTTTGTAGCTGAGAGGAGACTTGCTACCGCTGCTTTCCCTCCACATGAGCAAGCAATCTCTGTTGAAACCCTCTCCTAAGGAGAAGTGAGACAAGAGTGACTGTTTGGTTTGTCATTAAAATCATGTCATTAATTACTTTCAAATTTTCACATCTTCTGACTGCATTCCTCAGCCACCTGAAGCTGGTGAAGAACCCCTGCAATTGTGTAACATTAAAAAAATTGCCATGAGAGATGATTAGTAAAATTTGGCCTACTATCTTCGCCCTGTCTGTCCTGTAGTCCTGGGAAGCTACAAGCTGACTTTTTAGCAATGTGCAACAGCTGTCCCCATCCCTGAGGCACTTGCAGGGTTTTTTCTCTTTTCCAGCTATCGGTAATGCTTGAAAATGGCAAGTATATGCAATGTGGTGTTTCCCCTGGCTCTTGTGTCTCCTCCTGTATTTCCTGTATTGCAGGTGGAAGAACACATAGGTCTGTATTCTACACTGTCCTGTCTTTCAAACAATATTTTTTTTTCGGATAATCAATACCCATCTTGCTTTTCTAGAGCACAAAAAAGGTCATATTATGGCAGATGTGAATTTTCTAGTTGTGAAAATAATTATCAGAAAAAAAAAGTATTTCTCATGGAAAATATGTTAAGCATTCCTTAACATAAAATATGTTAAGTAATGCTCTCAATGAGCAAAATGCCTTTTTTTTTCCTTATGTGTAAAATCTGCATTGTGTATGTCCCCAAGAAAAGCTTGTTTGGTCCACTATTTGGTGGTTCTATACATCAGTAGGAGCTAAATCAACTCGGTTATTTTTTTGCAGCTAACATATTTAGCTTTTTAACTTGCCTGTGCAGAAGGTACCAACAGAGCAAGGGAAGGGGAGCTACCAGAGAAGTGTCAGTGAAGGAGTGCCAGTCATCAAGGATTGCAGCTGGAATTCCCCAGCAGCCTCAGCGGTTTCAGCACAACATCAGTGGGATGGCACAAACACAAACTTCAACCTCTTTTGCTATGATGGGAAATACAGTTCATACCCATTTAATTTCTTTTTATTCTATGGTTTCTCCAGGGTCTTTAGGGCTATACCTTGAGAAGGAACTTCATCCTGCTCATGAAGACAAAATCACTGTATTTGAGATAATTCTCCACTCTGGTTAAAAAGGAACCAAAAAAAAGGAGTATGATAAAATAATTATGTGTCACACCTCCATACCCCTTCCCCCCCATATCCACATTTCTTCACAAATGAGGAATTGACTGTGGCACCCACAGGGTAAGGCAGTTATTTCACAGATTACAGATTATCACTGTTGAATGCTCAGTGACTCCACCTGAGAATAAGTCGACTCTAGAGGCTGAGCTCTCTTACCTTCTCCAGTAACCAGATTACCAGCAACCGCAGTAACATAGAGATGTTCTGAAGCAGAGAAACGCGAGGAATTCTTACACGAAGGCGCTGTTTGTGCCTTGCCCACGAGCAGTCCTCAGTCACTAGATGGCACACTTAAACAACTCACCGCGCTCCTGACCCTGCTCCACAGGTGCTGCGGAGGAGCGGAGAGCTTTTCCCACGGGCGACAGGGACTCCTTTGACGCACAGTCTCGTTCTGTGTCTACCGTATTTTTATTGCAGTTTCCTGCCTTCACTGGTATGCTTACAATTTATTATTAGCACGCAATGCTCGATTTCTTTGCCTTTGGTTATAGTTAATAAATTAATCTTGCTGTCTTTAACTTTGGAGAATGTCTCGTTTCAGTTGCTTTGAGGAACGTCTGCAAACAGTGATACGATCCTGGTGGCCACTCCATCAGCGGTCGCACAGCTGGAAGATTAGGGGATCTGTGATTTATTTGGGGAGAAATAATGCATGGTGCATCCCCTCCCGGGTATTGATCTGAAAGAACAATTTTTACAGAATATTTGCATCCCTTCCATCATTTTACCTATGATCCCAAAAATATTTAGTAGGGTTTAATGTTCTATCACCAATACCAGTAGCATAAGCATTAAGAATCAACACTTGTTTACCTTCTAACCATCCCTGTAGAGGCAAAATGTAAATCAAACCAGGTGATGGGCAGAAATTTCAGTTCTTGTTCAGATCCTATTGTATTAGTCCTGCCAGGTGGGACTCCATGTCCTTTACTGTACAGTACACCTGTGTGTTGCAATAATCACAAATTCAGTGAGATTACTTTATCACCTTTTGCTCTGACCTTCAACTCTGACAACACAGGACAGTTAATTGCACATGGAGATGTCTATATACACGTGCAGTTCTTGCACCCTGCCCTCCACGTGAAGACATAGTGCTGGGACCTGGGGCTGGTTCCCCAGCTTGTGTTGAAGTCCATTGCCTGCCAGGCCCAAAGCAGACAACTCTTCAGGGATGCATTTTTACAGCTTGTCAGTCTGGGTGTGTATACAGTAACACTTTAAATTGGATTAGTGTGTGTGAAGCAAATCTCCTAATCGTGTTTCTAATGATGCCTTGGGCTGCCCAGGGGGCTGATTTCTGAGCACTCCAGTGGGATGTCTACTGTGGGAAGCCTAGAGCTAGTCCAAAATGTGAACAATGGAGATGCCAAGTCCTCAAAGCAAACACCTGCACTGTACAGACAGCCCTATGGTGCAACTATACTGGCCAAATGTAGGTGGAAATACTGTTCCTGATGTTTAACGTGAAATTTTCCCCAGACTTCATGTAGGAGCAGTCCTTGAATTTGTCCATCAGGGATCTCTGTATACTGTATGTTGTTTCCTTTAAATTAAGCTTTTCAAGAATTTTGCCATTGATTAGTGAGAATTAATAGTGCCTACTATGGGATATTTTTCTCTCCTCCTTTCTCCTTGCCCTTGTATGAAGAACCAGTCATGACTGTCCCAGGGATTTGTTGTTCTGCAGTGTTGATGGATGTGGTACCAGACACAGGAAAAATTCTATTTTATACAGAGAAGTAACATACCCCCCTGCCCTATCCCACAGTCTATGATGCCTATGGGTTGAAGCATTTCAAAGGCACACTGCAATTTCCCATCTAGGAGAATTCAGTCACACAGGGTAGCTGTTTTCAATCTTGCTGTTTTTCACTTTATCATTCTGATTTGAAACAGGATGTATAAAATCCAAGCTCAATGTCCCCTCTAGTCAGAGCCTATTCCTTCCTTCTTCTGGTTAAAGAAGCACTGTCTGAATTTGATGTCCTAGCTTAGTCTCTCTTTAAATATGGTTAGGGAGAGCCTGCTGATACCACTTACTCCTGGAAAAAAATTCTTCACATTACAGCAACACCTTCTGTTAGACAGCAATATCATCTAGTGATTAATATTATCCTCTCCATTTTAGTTGGTGGTATCTGGCAACTTCATGCCTTGAAGTCTGACTGTGTAGGAAGAAGAAATGACTGGGACAGAGGGAGAGAGCCAGGACTAGTGCTCACACCTGCAATCTCTTCTCAATGGGTCATTGTTTGTTGGGCACCTTGTACTATGCCAAAAGACCACAAGGGTTAAAACCACACAGCAACAACCACAGTTGTTTGTATCAACTAACACACACATGAGGCAGGTACAACTAACAGGCTACTCAGCTAAGTATTACTCAAGCGTTAACTATGACATAAGTACTTAAATACAGGCTACTTCAGCTATTGCTGGGTGGGCAGGCAGGCAGCTGTTGGTCAAGAGGGGAGTTTTCACTTCCATGCCTCTTTGGAGAGGGCCACGATCGCTCATCTGGCCACCGTGCTGTCTGCTGAGTCTCTGCCTTCTTTCTGAGGGTGTTGCAACTTCTGCCCTTCCTCAGTGTTTTCCAACTAACCATTACTGCCTCTACAATTTCACTTCTGCCTCTGAACTTACTTTAACATGGTTTACATTCTTTCTTGCATCATCTGGACAACAACTTTCTAAGTAAAACTCAGCCATGGCATTACAGCTGTGCCACCACAAAAACAAGCCTTGGGTCACCAGCAGCTGAACATCTGGGCTGGTGTTTAGCATTTGAAAATTAGCTACACATTCCCACCAGAACAAAGGTAAAGGCATAATATTGCTCTTAGTTGTGACACCTAAACTGGTGTCATAGTGATAATTAACACTAGGGGGGTTAAATTATGATTAAGGCAGGTTAGACTACTGGCTCTGGATATTTTGGTACCATCATGAACTTCAGGCTAGACAGCTTGTCATAACACCAGCAACAGAGTCCTTGAACTAACAATTGATTATATCACAAATAATCTATCAGATAAACACACTAGTTTTGATTTCTGAAAAAAATCTTATAGTGATAGAAGATGTCCCACAGGCTCAGACAGATTGTCCTGGGGGTTGCATTAACACATTAAGAGGGACCGAGTCCACCAGAATGCTTTCAGCAAGACTTGGTTTTGAAATAGGCTGTAAAAGATCTGGGCAACAAATTTTGTGGTGGAGTCTTTTGAGAAGAACAAAGAGAATATTAGAATCCAGTTTTTGAAAGTTCAGATAGACAGGAAGACCAGGCATTTTGAACAGCAGAGCAGAAAAGCCTCCAGGTATCAGATAAATTAAAGAAGCACTTACCTACGAGAAGCTGCACATGCAGAGATTGAAGAATGTGATCTTGGTGGAGCAGGTGGAAAAAAAAGTCTTTGATTTGCTGGTTAATCAGAATGTAATGCAGAGAAATCAATATAAGGATAATCTCATTTGCTATTTATTTCTGGCTTGGATATATGCATTTCATCAGTCATCTACTCTGGAGAGGAATGGTATGAATTTCAACACTTCTGCTATTTTTGCCTGCAAAATATTCAAAACTGTTTCTGCAGAAGCTATGGGCAGCAGTGGGGGACATTTATTTAAAGAAACTTGGAACAATGGATCACTAGTGATTAAAATAAAAATGGAAATTACATTCTGGATGCAGGAGGCAAATGAGTATTGCGTTTACAATACTCTGGCATTTAGAATGTATGAACCATTGCCGAGTAGTTCCATTTTGGAAATTTTGAAATCTGGTCGTCTTTTGAAAAATGCAGATTCAAGCTTCTCATTTTATGCTAATGTGAAGAGGTGAAGGAGAATAGCAGTTTGTTGAAACAAGTGAATTAACATGTGAATGGGGAGTATTGGACTTCTCCCTCTTGAAACAGCGGCTTTCAAAGTCGAAACTAGGATTTAAATCTCACACTGTGATTTTTCTCTTTTCATATCCCCAGATCATGTTACTTGTAGTGCATTAATAGGCTTTGAGCCTGTACCCCATCGACTAGAGGTGCTGTCATTTTTACTAATAGCCATAATCTACAAATCTAAGAATCGACGAAACAAGCTGTTTTCCCTCCCCCTCGCTAATTCTTCTTTTAGATCTCACTTTCAGTTTTCAGGACTGACTGTTATAAAACCTAGGAGACCAGCCTGGACTCCCTCCTTCCTCATCAAGTCCTTTGGTTTTTAGAGGAGCACACTGTCAGCTTTGCCAGTGAGGTTTGCCTTCAGTGCTGATGTACTCCTTGCAAATAAAACAAACTTGCAGCAGTGTACTGCTGAGTAAGCTAGACTGCAGTGACACAGGAAAATTAGTGCCTATAGAAAAAAAGAGACTTGGGGAGGTAGTCTCAGGAATTTTTCCAGCACAAATGTGTCTAAAATCTCACAGCTCAAACAACCTCACCCCATACTGTAACGTGTCAAGCCACCTTCTGCAGAGACAATGATATTTTTTGCTCATGTGAAGTAAAAACGTGGGAATCTCTGCTGTGAATGCAATCCCCCAGTAAAAGCAAATTTTTGCTTTCCAAGCTCCTTTCCTCCCTCTCCCCACTTCCATTCCCCCGAATTGGCCATGGTAACCTGGCCTGCGTTTCAAATACCTGCTTGTATTTGTGCGATGGTGCGCGCGTTTGCTTTCCTTCATTGCATTTTATTTGCCTTTGATTAATGATTAAAGCAAAACAAAACCATTGTAGCTGTTTTTAAATGCCTCCTTTAACAAAGAATGGAGCTTGCAGTAAGTCTGCTCTTATGGCATGACACCAGAGCTGGACCGCTCTGGGCTGTTCTCAAGCCAAGTCCTGCAAATACGACTTGATAGGATGTTCCCTGCCCTACCCAGCCTGCTTTTATCTGCAATTACATTCCTATGATTTTTAAAACAACATTGTATTTGACAATAGCATGGAGATTTTTCAGTTTTCTCATATTTGTTTGGGGTAATCACTGTAGTCTTCTGATGAAGTAACACTAGTCTGAGCTCCGTAGCAAGTGGATGTTCCCACTGCAATATCAGAGAGCAGTGGCTAAAATCCACTTCTGTTACACTACCAGCTGGAAAAGTAGCAGGAGGTGCAGTTATATTATGCTGCTTTGAAGGCTATAAAGCTCTTCTTTCTCCTGGCAATGCCAGTGTTTGCCTTTCTGACTAAATGACTGACTCTTTGATGCAATAACTGCTTTGCTCCATAGTGGAAATGTAAGTTGCTCAGTAAGTGTTTACAGTCATAAGATTAGGAAGGTTGTTTGGTTTTGTTTGTTTTTAAAATGGATGTATACTTGTCTTGATTGCCCTACTGGGCATTAAAAGTTTTCAAATCAGTTCAGTGAAAATCCTGATTGGCACAGGACCGGTGTTAGTGCTGCCTTATAATGAGATGTAGTGTCTTCTAAAAGGATTTATCACAAGACACCTGCAATCTTCTCAAGGAAAAGCAATTTAGGCAGTGGCTGGTGGAAGAGACCACACCATTTTTCAGTTGAAGTCACCCAACTGTCCTTTGAAAGCAGTAACTGGTGTCACTTTCCTAAATGTGCTTTACAGTTTGCTGATTTCAATAAACTCCCACCTGATGTCTGCATTGGAGAGACAGAGAGTTACTGCTATAGTTACAGTAGATGAGATCCTATAACATGGCTGAACAAATCTCACGCTGAATGCAGTGGCTCTACTATCCCTCTGGTTCCTTTGCAGCTCTGGAGAGGATCTGTAACTTTTCTTCATTTTTTTGATGAGGAGTGGGGAAGTGCAGATTAACTCCCTAAGCTGGCACAGCCTGAGGTTGGATTTGTGCTCTCAGCAGGGCAAGGAGACACCTGGGAAATGGAGGAGTGGAGGTTGGATATCCTCTCACTGCAGTTGAAGTGCTAGTGGCAAGGTGTGAGCCTGATACAGCCACCAGCTGTACTTTTTGCTTGTTGGACCTGAGGTTCAAAATTAGGTGGCATTGCAAAGTCCAGCCATTGCAGACAGCACACCATGACAACTCAGAACTGGCTTATCTAGAGACAATAACTGCCGGCTGCTCTTTGATTCTTAATCCTGAGCGTTAGCAAGACAGCCGAGCGACTTTTGGCTGGGGCTAGGTTGCATATTCTTCCTCAGAGCTGTCTCAGCTTCCTACCTTCCTTCAAATTGTTTACTAAGAAATGTCTTCAGCTGTTTTTATATATCATGAATACCATTTTTTGGAGCAACTTTTGATTAGTTCAGTGTGGGAAGGCAAATACTGTGCTGTATTGAGCCAAACATTTTAAGTGCACTATTCTCCCACATACCCCAAGCACACAGGCTTATACAGGTGTGCCTGACATTTGTCTTTGTCTCTATGTGAACCATACATCAAATCATAAAGACTGAGTGGAATGTCTATATTTTAACAAAAGAAAAAAAGCCTCTGTGATATCAATACATATGGCTGGTGTACTGGGGTTGTGTGGCAAGGTTTTGGTTTTGGTAGTGGCAGGGGGGTAACAGGGGGGACTTCTATGAGAAGCTGCTGGAAGCTTCCCCCATGTCCAACAGAGCCAATGCCAGCTGGCTCCAGGACGGACCTGCCGCTGGCCAAGGTGAGCCCAGCAGTGATGGTGGTGGTGCTGCTGTGGTAACATATTAAAGAACAAGGGCAAAAAATGGAGTGGAAACAGCAGCAATTTGCGGCCGGAGGAAGGATTGAGAATATGTGAGAGAAACAGCACTGCAGACACCAAGGTCAGTGAAGGAAGGAGGTGCTCCAGTCACTGGTGCAGGGGTTCCTCTGCAAGACCACAGTGAAGACCATGGTGAGGTAACTGTGCCCCTGCAGCGCATGGAGCTCCATGATGGAGCAGATATCCACCCGCAGCCCCTGGAGGACCCCATGCCAGAGCAGGTGGATGCTCAAAGGGGACTGTGACCCCATTGGAAGCCAGTGCTGGAGCAGGCTCATGGCAGGACCTGTGGACCTGTGGAGAGAGGAGCCCACACTGGAGCAGATTTGTTGGCAGGACTTGTAACCCCATGGGGAATTCAGGCTGGAGCAGCCTGTTCTTGAAGGACTGCATCCCAAGGGCCCCATGGAAGGGACCCAAGCTAGAGCATTTTGTGAGGAACTGGAGTCCGTGGGAAAGACTCATGTTGGAGAAATTCATGGACAAGTGTCTCCTGTGGGAGAGACCCCAGGTTGGAGCATGGGAGGAGTGTGAGGAGGAAGGAGTGGCAGAAACAACATGGGACGAACTAACCACAGTCCCTATTCCCCATCCCCCTGCATGCTGGGGAGGAGGAAGTAGAGGATTTGGGAGTAAAGATGATATTGGGAAGAAGGGAGAGGTGGGAGAAAGAGGTTTTTAAGATTTGGTTTTATTTCTCATTACCCTACTCTGATTTGATTGGTAATAAATTCAGTTAATTAATAAATTCAGGTAATTTCCCCAAATCTGTTTTGACCATGTGTACAAGTTTCGAGCTGGCTTCCCGCCAAGTCCCCCGAAACTCGACAACAAGGACCCGCCTCCCAGAGAGGGAAAAGAAAAAAAAACCAAGCAGCCAAAGCTATAGCAAATATATATATATATATATATATATATATTACACATATGAGACAGATACACAAAAGGAGAATACCACACACCGGGGGGGGGGGGGGGGGGAAGGGAGAAGGACAAAAAGGGGCAAGGACCGAACAAGTCAAACAACCAGCCGAAGGCAAACTAGCAAAAATCTCACCACTTCCCTTCGAACAGGCAGGATGGCTAACACGGCCCAGTGCTCTCCCCTCACACATGGCAGATAACAGCAGTCACTGTAGGCCTCAGCTCCAGATAAGCCCGACCGAGACAGGGACCCACCGTTCTCGAACCTCGCCGGAGAGGAAGAGAGAGCGATTCCCTCCCACTGGCTTTATTTATACCTCAAGTTATGTAAAGGAATAGCATGGAATACTTCCGTGATCACTTTTCTAGTTCCTTCCTGGTTACAAGTTGGTCTCCAGGAAGGCCTAGAGTGAAACCACCACACCATGACAGTAACTGGTGAGGGGTGACCTCTCCCTGCCCTTATCCCGACCCATGAGCCCTTTGTTATATCTTTTCCTGCCCTGTCCAGCTGAGGATGGGAGTGATAGAGTGGCTTTGCTGAACACTTGGTGTTCAGCCAAGCTCAACCCACCTCTGGTCTCACCAGTGCTGAGTAGAGGAGAAGGATCACCTCCCTTGACCTGCTGGCAGTGCTGGCAATAACCATAACAACTGCAATATTTAATTTATTTTTGCAAATAAAGTTATTTAGAAGGATGATATGAAAATATTTTGCAGAAGAAAAACATTTTACATTTAGGTTTTCTGATAACTTTGTGAACTCAAATCTGTAAGATCAGAATTGCAACTATGATATTCATGAATTTGTGAGATCTGATTTGGAAGGGAGATGTAATCTGAATTAAAAAGGATAGGAAAGTATCTTACAAATGGTGTGCATTGCCAAAAGTTTTGACAGTCAGACTCTAATTCCCTCCTGACCATCACTGCAGCAGATCTAAAACATTTCACACACCCAGTAGTCACATAATCAGTTTGTGTCACAACATGCCTAAGAGAAGGAAAGGGGCTCAGTTGCACAGAAAGGCATTTATTTGGGAGGAAAATATTTAATATTCTTATGGCGTTAATTTCTCAGCTTTTACTGAATAGCAATGAAAACATTTTTCATGTAAAAATGCGAAGTACAATAAAATACAGTCTGATCTTAACAGGTGAAAAATCATACAATAGGTCTAAGTGTGACAAACAAGATGGTAAATACCATTCTGTTGTAACCAGTGAGTCAGGAGACAAACACAAAACACCTGAAAATGCAGCCTTACACCTACCTAGTATTGTTATCCTTCCCTCCACCGTGCCTGGCTCAGAAAGATTATTTTCATGCTAACAAAATTGGATTCCAGTTTCACTTAGATACACTAAAAAACAATAGTGCGGAGTGATGCCCCCATCCATCCTCCTCGGAGTCCTGTAAAAGTATCAAGCCATGAAAAAGTTCAGAGAGCAACTCCCTTGAGCATTGCTTTATCTCAGCACTGCTCATCTCCTGGCTGCCTGGACATTCTGTGTAGAGAAATCTGGCTCATATTTGACACTTTATCTTATCTGGAAACATGAGATTCAACAGTTGTGCTCCTCCAAGGGTAAAAGCTGTAGTCCTTTTGAGGTATGGGGTACAGATGTGTAGGCCTGATTATGATGTAGCTTCAGCCATAAGTACACCTAGTGGACCCTTTTTTCCTTTCCTCTCCCTTAGAAAAGTCATCTTGTATTTGATTTCTATTCATTATGTGTGTAACATCAAACTTCCAGAAGTCAGTACTGGTCAGGTGGTTAAGAGCTGGTGCGTGTCTGCTGAACACAACTGAAAATGGCTTCTAAAGGCAAGCATTCAGCAACCTTAATAATAAAAATTATCTGTGCTCTTCATTCGACTTTTCAGTGTGTCCATCACACACCACTCCCAGCTTCAGCTGAGAAGAAAGACATTAAATTACATTAATGTGGAAATGTTACTCCTTTGAGTGTGACAACCTCATGTTTAATGTTCAGCTGCTTAATGAAGAGTAAAGATGACTTTGGATCATCAGTAAGCCCATTCTTATCAGTGTCCACATCCACATCCATATCTAATCTTTCAAAGCTAATCCATCCTCCAACAAATGTGTAGGCCCGAGTGATGTTGCAATGTGGAGAAAGTCCACAAGCAAACACCAGAGCAAAAGTTTTCTTCCCACCCATGGAGCTCTCGTGCTATGTTTCCCACAGATCATCAGAATAATTTGCAAAACAAACTGCATATTATGTTTTGTAGGTAGAACAGTTGAAAAAGTATTTGTTTGTTTATCTTGCTGAATTACAGTATTTTCCAGTCATCATCTTTGAGGAGGCTCTGTACAGAGACCCAGGATATTTTGCCAGTGGTGCTCCTGGAGAAGCCACCAGCTGTTGGAAGCAGGTCTTCAAGCCTGAATTGAGCCCCACCACATTTACCAGGATCAGGTGCATGGATATGCCAAATTAAACATAATGCATTTACTTCTCTCTTGGACTGTGTATGTAAAGACAAATTAAAATGGATTCTTGTTTGGCATTGGCCTTGAGCCCCACTAAAGGCACAGATCTGAGCTACCACACTTGCACCCTGATGTGACTCCCCACTGTTAAGAGGAACCAAAAATCAGGGTCATGATGCAAGAATGTCTTTACAATACCTACCAGGAAAGCTGATCTCTAACCAAAAACTAGTGCTACTATAACCCTGACAAAGTTTTCCTGTTTTATAGAGGAGACACAATCTTTCCTTAATTGTTCTTTTCTTTCTCCTTGCAGAACTTCGTCTGCTAGAAGTTATGCTTAGGGCTAATTTGCTATGTCAGTGCACATAGACATAACCACTGTGTTTGCCTATTTTCTCATCTAGACCAGTCTGCAAGCTACAGTGTGCAAACTATTACAGAAAATCAAGCAAAATATGTATTGCTGTTTACTCTACAGGGAAGAGAAACTCCAGAATCTAGCAAAAAGCAGTATCAGCAAAAGACATATATTTGAAGGACAGGATGTCACAAAAATGCTAAATACAATGTTTAACTTGTGCTACGTAAACCAGTTAAGTTTCTCCACTGCGCACTTTCAAATCAGTACTAAATAAAAGGAATATGAAAATAGGGATAATAAAAGCTTACTGGGAATAAATGCAGTGAAGTCTTTTTAACAGAAAAATTGGAGAAACTACAAACATCCATTTAAACTTTCCGTGGGTTCAAATCAAGACTAAAAAACCCATCAATTCATGTGTAAATCTGTAGAGTGAAAAAGCCCAATGAACAGTAAGAAACACAGGTTAATAAAACATATCAGGTCAGACAAACCTGATACCCAAAACTACTGTAATTGCATGTGTGTTAAATAAAGGCATTCTAGTGCATGAAATGTTTATTGATTTCAGAAGAGCGCTTGATATGATACTGAATTATAAAACCCCTAGCATTTGGTGCACAAGATATAAGGAAATATCATAATGGGGTGAAAAGGAGACTGATCGATGCGGAGGAACAAAGTGATGTATGTATCACTGTTCTCTAAGGGCAGAACTGCTGTTGGAACAGAGGCTCTTCTCAGCCCATTTTCCACTGCCAAGATCTGGGAGAGGAGGTAATCAGAAAATGCACTTGTGCTTCCCTAATATGGTTTGGGGTTTTGTTTGTTTGTTTGTTTATTTGTTTGTTTGTTTGTTTGAGAGCAAAATTACAAAATGTATATTTGGACTCAGAATTTTTTTTTATTAATTTGTTTGTCTCTTGGCACACAGATACCTCTGGAAAGTGCAGCTCAGGAGCAGAAATTACTCTCTGAAAGATTTTTAACATTCAGAAAGCTCCACAGTGATACATGACAGCTCTTCTTCCCAGTTGTTTCCAGAGCTGGACTTTTATACTGTTTTATTTAAGGAATCCCATGAAATAGGTGGATTCTCAAAGAAGAATGTTTTGATGTTTCTATAAACACTATGTTGTTTCCTGGAATCTTTAGTTCTCACCTCATGGGTTGCAGTGAAACCAAAAAACTCCAATTTCAGGACAGTCCATACAGCAGAGCCATGGAGGCTGGGGCACGAAAGCTCTGGGAAACATGCTTCTCCAATCTCCCAACCTGCTAGATAGGGTGACAAGTACCAGCATAGATGGGAACAAATTCCTGTGAGATTATGGTGTTTTTCAGACAAAACTGACAGTTTCTTCTTGAAGATGTGAGTGCATGGAAAACAAATCTATGCAAAATGAACAAAAAGCGCATTTTTCTCCAGCTGAGAATTTTCAGAGCCAAGATGACTCAAACCTGCCCCCCTAAATGGCAGATTTCATTCCATTTATCTGAGGATACAAGAACTTCTTGTATTTCCTGCTGCATGGTAAATTTAATGTAGCGAGATCTCACTCCTCTTCAGCTTTTTCCTTATACAGCCCCTGCAGGCTTCAATTTCTGCAAACAAAAAGGTGGTGATATCCCCCAAAGATAAAGGTATGCCAGGCTGTGGTTACAGCAACTCAGTTTGAAATAAAGTTTTGAATTTTTCTCCTAGGAGACTCCCTAGCAAGGGAAGAAGACAAACAAACAAACAAACAAGCAACAAACAAACCAAAAAAGAGAGAGATAATTTCTATAAGGGACACTCCCCTCCTACTAATGCTGAACTAGTACTGTTCCCCTCCTCAAAGTAGGTTGTCAATCCCATTTTAAAGGATCTAGTACAAAACCCAAAGATGTATTTCCTATGTACCAGTGACTCTTCCTCATCTGGTGTTCTTTCAAGCTCTTTCTGGAAAAGAAGATTAAATGTAAATCCTTGGCATAAGTGTACTGACTGCTAATTAGATTCAGTTTTGCACATTAAATGTGAGTTAGGACTTGGCTGTGGGGTTTTTTTTGTATATTTTAATGGTAAAAAGAGCACCAAGACATTCTTATGGGAAGGGGTTGTTCTGCCGTGGTTCTGTGCCACTCAATCATAGCTCTACCTCACTGGTTCCAATGGTCCCCTTATGGCACAGGCAGAACAAAATACCACAGTAGTAAAGATACTCCTAAACTCCTTTTCCCTGCATTTCCTTTGTTGTCTCAGTGGCAAGGATTTTCTCTGCCTTAACAATTCCTAAAGAAAACCACATATTTGTTTTCTTTATAGATGAAATGTTGTTAGGCTATTAAAGAATAATGTAGTTCTGTCCATTAATAGTGGACACACGGTGTCATCGCCTGCATGGTGGCACCAGCTCTACTTACTCTTAAGCAAATATCCTGATGATAGCAAATTCCTGTAATTGAAGGAGTTGTGGAGTGTATACTCTAAAAAACCCTAACACATCTGAGCCAGCTAATTATAAACACTTTGGCAAGCCTTGGTATTTTTATTTAAAAGGAGAGTCAAGACTTTCTTTAACTTTCCAGCTCTTAGATAGGCTGAACATATTTTTTGATAGTCCCAGATGGTTCCTTCAGAAACACTAGTGAACTCTGCTGGTCAGCTAACTAGGATGAGGAACACTAAATGCAACGAGTATCATCTTTTGCTGGCAAAAAAATTGGGTAAAAAAACTTTAATTTCTTGGGTAATAGACAAGAATAGCTGAAAATGTAGACTATCATTGAAATAAAATGTAATACTACATGTGCATTACCAAATGCAATAACTATCAATCTTCTGACCATTATGGGTAACAGTCCTTCCAAACTTACTCATCTGAGTGCACAAATAGTAGAAACCAATAAATTATTAAAAATAAAACCAGATCCTTTCTGAAGTTTAGGAAAGCTTCAGTTAGAAACCTTATCCCTTCCTCATTCCATGTGTTCCCAATGTGGCTTTGTTCCACTACCTGTATCTATCTTTGAAAGAATATAATGGCAGGTGGGAAAATACAGTGGTGTTATTGAGAAAAATTAATACTATGAAGAGGAGGAGTTTGTATGAAACATTGCACTACCCTCTACTAGTTTTGCCTGTTCTGTGCTGATTTTTCTGTCATCTTGTAAAAGGCACTTCAGGACTATAATTTTCTGTGTGAATTTTCCCCAAATAACTGTTATTGGTTACTGTTATTGTTAGTCTTTGAATTGTATTATGCTCATTCTCAACAAGTGCTTCTGAACTTTAAGAAATAGGGGTTACATTAACTTCAATACAGGATTTTTTTTGTCATTGTTAAAAAAATTACTATGAATTCCACAATGTCAGTGTGTCTAGAAAACACTAATAACCGTGTTTTCTTGGTTTACAGTTTAGCATTCCTTTTCCCTTCCTCTGACATCCGTACAAAGAAGTTCATTATGCTGAATCCCCTGCAGCTAGTTTATAGACCTACCATGTATTCTGCGGTCAAATAAAACAAGCTTTGTTAAGGAGATTATGGCTCTGGTGTTTTAACGATCTGAAATTTTTGCTGTGAATAAATGTTAATTGGATGAAACAGTACACGCAAAAGCTTTGATCCCTGAAAACAGAAGTGCAGGTAAAATAAAGGTCTGGAAAGAACAAGATCTAAAAATGTAACCAAAACGCATCTTTTAAAATCTCCAGATCAAGTTCTGCTACAAATTTCTATAGGAGTGAATCTCTGATTGTAAATGTTAAGAAAACTCAAACTTAGGGAGAACTTTCTTTTCCAGTTAATTTTCTGGTTACTAGTCACAGAAGTGTTCCTTATTTATCCTTCTGGCTCCACTGAATTAACATGTAAAGACCAGTGCTGTACATGGAGCAGCAGAGGCTCCTCCATGTAGACTCTGTCATTAGGGTACACAGCCCCGCCCTCCCATCATAGCTAAGACACAGAACTAGGGGAGGCCAGTTTTTAAGTACTGGCACTGAATTCAGTGGTGGGAAACACCAAAGAGCTTTTGCTTTTGCAAATATGTTCTACACCTGATACCCTGTTTTAGGGAATCAGTCTACAGCAAAATCTGATATTACTGCTTTTCCTTCTCAGAGTTTCTGTGGTTTGTGAGTCAGAAGCGTTGGTTTTACACCAACTCCAATAGAGAAAACCAAGAAGAACAACAAAGGCAAGACTGGCTACTCAGATTTAATTATCTGTCTCCTTTGTCACAGTGATGACCCAACAAAAACTGATTCTGTGATGTGTCAGGGGCTCCCTGGGAGCAATCCAAGGGCAGTGGGGCGGATGGTGCTCTCTGGGCCAGGACACCACAGTCATCTTGTCATCTTGTCCTCAGTGCAGGGTTCTGGCTAGTGTCCATAACCCTAATTCCCTTAGAGGTGCTGAGGTTTCCAGTTGCCTGCATCCTCAACATTTTTTAACTGAACAGGGACTAAGATGTTCTGACTATTGAATGGCCATGTAAAAATGGGTCATCTTTGACTCCTTGGTTAATTCTACTTATTCCTGATTTGAATTTACCTGGAAAATATGAAAATAATACCCCTGATAAAAGGGAGATGCTAAGCACCCAAGAAATTCAGCAGTGTTAGCTGTGTTATCAATGTTAAAATTAACTTTTCCTAAGGGCCTGATATTTTCTTTGCTGCACACCAGTGGAGGCTTTTTATCATATAAACAAATATTAGGGAGGCTTTCAGAGAATGAGCTGCAAGAAGCTTTTCTGTACCCACATACATGCTGAAATACATAAAGAAGACAGGTATAAGGTATGAGAAATCCAAGTGGTCCAAAAAGCCCGCTCTTAGCAAAACTCAGCTTATAATTTAAGTCTGTTGATCCCAGAGACATTTTCTGTTACACACGGTTTATGCCACTAACTTCTCTTTATTTAGGCAGATTGTTTAAGAACTAGCTTTACATATATACTTGTTGCTGTCTTGCATTGGTAAAACCATAGATTTACCTAAGTGCATTTTATATTCTCTCAAGCAAGTCTTGTGGCCTTCTTACGCAGAAGGTCTTGCAGAACTGTTGGGTGAGTCTGGGATTTGAATTTGTCTTAAAAGAATGTGTATAAACAGTTTTCAGAGAATTCATTCTATTGGTTATGTCATCAGTTTCTCCAGTGTTGAGAGAAGCTGTTCACTTGATGACAGGAGCACACCTCTGTTTTCCAGTGACTTTGTGTGTGTCTTCATTATGGTGTTAGCCTGTATCATCACAGATAAAAACAATTCCAATTTTCACATGAGTTGGTTAATATAGGTTTAAGATATTCCCCAAAAAAGATGCTGTAATACTGTTTATATTGCAAAAAACATTTTGTGTTTAGAAAGACAACTCAATAGTTAACTGTTGTCTTGCTAGTTTTTGAGGTTGAAATCATACCAGGATTACTTAAAAATGTGAAAGATACATAAAATCAAGTGGCTTAAATTTTTACAATGCGGCATCCTTTGAAGTCCCTAATTTCATCTTAACCTGGGAAATGTTTTGTCTTTGACAAAAAAAGATATTATTTTCTACCAAATAATTCCACAACTAATTTCAGACTTATGCTATAAATAAATCATAATCAAATCCTGATGAATATATAAAAAAGTTTTAAAACACTTTTCCTCATCTGCCAAAGAAGCTTCAGAATGACAGGAGATGTTTCATTTTGTCAGCTTTGATTACATGCCTCTTCAAACCAGTCATTCCTATAACCCACAACTGAAGAGACTTTAAAATGTTTCCCAGTTATTTTGTACATTAGGTCAGGATTTCTCAGTCTTAAATTCTATAAGGACAATAACGACAGGAAGGATGGAGACTTTCAGTAACTGGTTTCTTTTGTGAGCCAGTTATTAAATTAGATTAATATTATCTTGTACCTGCTGAAGTTTACACTGAAATCACTGGAGAAAAAATAAGGACTTGGTGACCAGTTATTTGTCTTAAATATACTTAAACTACATAATAGCAAAAAACAGTGACTGCATTCTGTGGTACACTTTGGATGTCAAATACTTGGCTTCACTTTTGATTCTAGCCATCAAGATTAATTGTATTCAGATGCTTTCTCGGATAAAAATGGACTTTTCAGGAAATTTTAAGTATTATGAAGAGTTGAGACTTGACAGACATTGGACCTGAACTGTTCTTATAGGACAATGAGAGGATATAGTCTCAAGCCGCGCCAGCGAGGGTTAGGTTGGACATTAGGAGGAATTTCTTCACAGAAAGGGTGATTAGGCATTGGAACAGACTGCCCAGGTGTTGCAAAATGTGCCATATATATAAATAGAGAAAGGATGTTCTTTGATGTTTGATCTTTGTATACTTTCAAGTCTAATCAACAAGAAGGGAGATTTAATCCATGAAACAGATAGCAGCTAACAAGCTCTATGTGATGTCCAGGTGTCAGAAAAGCAAATTACTTCTTGGTAGAATTGCCTTGTTAAGGTTTAGGGCTTGACATGCTTCAATGATCTCAGACCTATGGGGATGTTAACAAAGCTTGGGGAGAAGGATGCCCACTGATAGCAAAGAATGCAGAATTTGTTGGTCACAAGGCCATCTGGCAGAACCCACAACATAAGGAAGAAACTAACAAAGCCAACTCAGCATTTGTGCTAAAATCAACTCCAAAAGGTAATTCTGGCAGGGGGAGATCACGACCAACAACTCACTGACCACCCATCCAAGAAACCCACTGAGCCAAAGGAAGAGAAAGACTGGGCATGTGGACTAATGAACACGAGAAGCAAGAGAATCGTTAACCCACAGAAGACAGAATGCTAATTAATAAGAGAACTTTGTAACTTATAGCAAATGAACAGCGATTCCTTTGTTTGGCAAACTGTATAAACAGTAAGAAGTTGGGATAGCTGGCATGGTTGACTTGTAGAATAGCACCCGGGCTTGCACAACTCTGAAATAAACAATCCACGATTCCCTTGAGTGTGTGTAATTGTCGGCTTGTTGCACACCGGGTAACGAATCCGATTTTTGCGGACTGCTCAGGGAGACGGTGGAGTCACCGTCCCTGGAGGTGTTTAAGGAACGACCGGACGTGGCACTCAGTGCCATACTAGTGTTTGGTCGTCGTGTTGGATTCGATGACCTCAGCAGTCTTTTCCAGCCTGACTGATTCCATTATTCCGCGATTTTATGGACCGGCTCAGACGCATCATCCCCTCCCACACGACGCCCGCTCCCCTCAGCCGCCCGCCCGGCCCCGCCCCTCCCTGCGCGCCGACGCGCGCATGCGCGGCGCGGCCGCGGCGCTCGCCCCTCCCGCCGGGCCGGGCCGGGCCGGAGCGCGACGGGCGGCGCCGGAGCGGCCGCGCCCCGGGCAGGAGCCGCTCCCCGGGCAGGAGCCGCCGCCGCCGCCGGGAGCGGAGCCGGGCGGGCCGCGCCGCGCCATGCGGCTGTGCGGGGCGCTGCTGAAGAGCCCCATCCCCAAGCAGATCGAGTACTACTCGCGCTTCTCCCCCTCGCCCCTCTCCATCAAGCAGTTCCTCGACTTCGGTGAGCGCCGGGGCCGCGGGGTTGAGGGGGAGGTGCGGGGGGTCACCGCGGCTCTGCCGGCGAGTAGGCCCCGGCTTCTCGGCGACAGCTCCTCGATCCCCGGCTCCTCGATCCCCGGCTCCTCGCCCCGCAGCGTGAGCGCGGCCGGGCCCGGCGGGGCGGCCCCGCAGGCCGGGGGGCCCCGCGCTGAGTCCGGGCCGTGCGCGGGGTCGGTGCAGAGCGAGCAGCCGCTGCGCGTCTCACCCAGGTGCCGGGAGAGGCAGGCGTGGTGCTCCTTCCCTGCGGTATTCCCGGGCACGGGTGCCGTGGGGATGGGGGGTCATACTAAGGGTTTCTGACCTGACGGTTTTGTGAGCTTACCCTCTCCTTCACTCGCTGGTCTTGAGCGTGGAAATTTTAATCTAGAGATCGACTTACTTAAACCTCGGGCGTGAACTCTGGCAGTACTTGTGTGGGAGACCTGTTTGTGCAAAAATCAGAAATGCTTCAGGAAACGTTGCTGATGAAAAAATAGCCTTTTTTTTTCAGAATAAATAATAATGACATTATTAGTATAACAATTATTTCAGAATAAATAGCATCTTTCTTCGTAGAAGCACTGGAACTAAACCCAGGAGTGGCTTGTGCTGCTGTTAGAAAACGTGCTTCCATCTAGATAGCAATAAACCTGTATCTGTTATCAGACGTTGTTTGGCTCCTGCTCTCTGACACAAGAGTTATTGAGATTTTATTATCATATAAATATTGCTGATAGAGTAAATGTAAACGCCAAGTGTAGCACCATGAAGTGTAACAGAGCGTTCTTTCGTTCCACGGTTACACTAAAGGTGCAAAAGGACAAAAATGAGCCGGTGGTGTTCAGCCAAAAAGTGATTAAAAGTGGAAACAATTAGTGAAAGAATGCTGTAAGTACAGAAAGCCAGTGCTGGGCTCGATACAACATCTCAGTGAAAGAGGTTTTTGTACCATTTAAAAAGAAAACAACAAAAACCCCACATCACACCATGGCTCCATTTAAAGGAGAACCTTGCTTTCTTTCTCTGGTCTCCACTCACCTGAATTTGTTCTCACTTCCCCACCCCTTCCTGTGCTGATGGGCTTCTCCAGCTCTGGCATTTGTGCTTCTTATACTGTGTCTTTCTGTACTGCTAAGAGCAATAGCCTAAAACTTATCTTTATTTTAGCCCTGACATTAAACAAATCGTGTCACCGTTGCCTATTTGAAAATTGGGTTTGTAAAGTGTTGCCAGGGAAGTACTGATGATTGTGAGGCTTTTCAGTTGTGACTAGAGAGGTATAAAGATTTCAGAATTTTCTTTAATGCCTTGGATGTTGTGACAAAACTTTGCTTTTTGCTAAGGATTTCTACAGGTCTCTGCTGCCCCTGCATTACTGTTTGCCTTTAGACTTCTCTTCTGTGGCAGCCTTTCAATAATGTTATGTTTGTTCTAACATTGTAGTGTCTGTATTACTTTGTGGTTTGAAAAATGTCTCGCAATTCTCAGGAAAAAAGTAGTTTTATGTTACAATTTTAAGCCTGGTTTATGTTAGTGGAAATGAACAGAGTGAGAATGGCATGTTACAGCCTGGCCAGCCTTATTTTTTGGACGTGCTCCAGTCTGTTGTCACTGGCGTGTCATTGGAATCGTGTGTGCAACCTACATATTTAAGTGTATTCATATTTTAAGACTGATGGGAAGGTATCTAGTCATTGACATTTAAAACCTCTGAAGGAAAAAAAAATGTCTATGGTTTAGTCTTGGAAGGTCACTAGGAGTTTCTAAAATTAGTAGTTTTGTGTTGTATCAACATTGCTAAACCTATCAGCTTGATCTTAATAAGCCTTATGGGCCACTTAACATCTCCACTTACTCCCTATTTAGTGCCTGTATTTACTTGGGAAAACTCAAGTAGGAAGTTTACAGCAGTTTAAGCAGATAGATTAAAAACAGTGTAGTTACTTAACTTATGTGATCCTAGGTGTTTATGGCTTTGGGTAGTTTCAAGTTGTGTTGGAGACTTCAGAGGCCTAGAGGAAAAATTGACATCAAAATGTAAGGTGATGGTGCAAGAGTTTTACCACTTGAGGCGTGGAAGGCCTGGAGAACATGCACTGTGTCAGGGAGCTATGTTACTTTAATCTGAATTAGCCAAAAAAGAATTTGCTGGTGGCACAGGACACAGGTATTCAAGAGAGCAAATACACCAAGCATAAGGAGCACGATACTCAAGGTGCAGTTCAGTTGTGTTTACCCCACCTGAATGTGTAATGGAAAGAAGACACTCTGTTTTGTGGTCAGCTTATAGAGGCTACCTAATGTCTCACTTAAAAAGAAATGGTATTTTTAGTTGAGCTACATGAATGTCTGTAACAAATGTGGATAGAGCCTTCCCAAATCTTCGTTCACGAAGCCCAGCCGTGACTGACATGAATGTAGTGCTTGTTTTACAAAAACGTGACTGAATTTTCAACAAATACTGAAGAAGAGTAAGCCCAAAGGAAATGTGTGAATAACCCTCTCATGGCAGTCTGATTTTGTCTGATGTACATTTCTTGTATGGGATTTGCACTCACTGTGATGTGGATTTATTTGAAGAAAGTTTTTTGACTTAAATTCTGATGCTAATGAAACTGCAATGTGTTCTTTATGTCTTTTTTTTATTATAGGTTATATTGGTTTGTACTAAGTTGTTGGTGTAAAAATTTATCTCTTTGTAAAAATCTGATGAGCAGGGGAGGAAAAACTTTATATTTCTTGTGAGCTGAAGAGTCTTCAAAGACAGTTGGTGGCAATGTATAGGGAGGTACAGCTTGGGCTTTTATTTATTAGTAAATAACCATGTGGGTTGTATGGAACACACCTGTCTGCATAGTGGGACTGTAGAGTCTCTTCCTTTCCAGTGATATAAATTAACTTTCTCAGAGAGCTTAATTCAGCTAATTAAACCTCTATAAAAGCCCGTTTGGCTGTTTGAGGTAACTGGCTAGTCCCAGAAACCCGTGAAACAAACCAGAAAGCAACAGTTAAACAGCGACTCTCACTTGGTTTTCGTGGCTGAGCCCTGTCTGTGTCACGTACTTTGTTGAGTTTGCAGCTGTCTTTGTAGCTGCCGCAACTGTGTCAGAGGTTACTGTGTCACGGGCTCGGGACCTCTGTGTCAGAAAGTCTGAGCGCTCAGATTATGCAGCTTTTTTCTGTTTTCGCTGTGTTTACATTTTCTGTTTGCACACTCCTGAATACTGTTCAGGCAATTTCTTTTGTTATGAAGTGTATTTCCCAAGATTGTTGTGAAATCTCGTTCCTTTGCAAAGGAATGACCTTCTGTAAGTGTGTTTCAATATAAACAAGTTTTGACCTTGTATAAAATTAGCATGTCACTCCAGGTTTATCCAGGCCTCTATATCTAGTCTGGCAAAACCACAAAACAACCAACTGGATTCAGCTATGTACTTCCAAACTGGGTAGTTCTTCTGGAAGTTATTTTGATAGATTTCCAAGTACAAGCATTTCTCAATGACCCAGACTGATATAATTACTCAAATATCCTTTCTGAAATGAACTTTTGAGTATAGATGTCATCTAACGTTCAGGTACATGGGTCTTTGTACATTTGGGGAGCTAGACTGTTTGAGAAAAGCAATGCCCATACTGGAGATCCATATTGATCAAGCATCTCAATTTAGATTTGCTTCAGTGTGGAGTGGGCCTTAGAGGGTGACGGGTTAATCCAAAATACACAATAATCTTAATCACCAACCACATGGATACCCAGTGGGTCATGTATGCCTGGGGAAAATATTAACCCATCAGACAGGTTTGTTTGAGAAAAGTAGAGTTTCTTTTCTGTGAGTGTCCTAGTATTTAAAAAAGGCACACGGAGCCCTGAGCTCACGGTGCCTGCACTGCAGCCTGTGTTGGTGAGGGCTGGGTGCGAGCCGGCCCCTTAGAGCTGCACCGGTGCCGAACCCTGCCCCGGCTGGCAGGCTGCACACAGCTGCTTGGCTGCCTCGGGTACCTCAGTGAAGTTACTGACAAATGTTTTGGGAAATGAATGGTTGTACTGCAAAGGTTACATATAATTAAGCACAAATAAAGACACGAGTGAACTATAAATTGTGCAATCCTTTGATCATGCATGAAAGAGTCATTTGAAGTTGTGCTTGTGCTGTGCTGTTGTGAACGTGTGCCAATATACTGTACTCAAGTAATTCTCTCATTGCTGCTGCTCAGCTGACCAAGTGCCTGAGACTTTTGTGAGTCTGAGATTTGTTTCATCAGAAACACCTACCATGTGCTTTTGGAGCTTGTTTACTACTAAATCTGTCTGGGCCATTTGTACTTAGTCTTTTTTTTTATGTTTCAAAACAAATATTTTGGATTAATTTTGTACTTATAGGGTTAAACTTTGCTTTTTGTTAGCTCTTTGAACATTTGATGTACTAGTGTTCATGTACCACATAGTTACTGATGAATTTGGATAAAAAAGTCACGCGTATGCTGAAAATAGAAGTGAATCATAGTGAACTCTTGTTGTGGAATGTGGCTTAGGAGATCCTGATTTTGTAGGTTATAGTCAAAATATTTGTGGCAACTGCTGCAATTTGTGGCAACTGTGGCATTGAAAAATACCATGAAGGTTGTAGTTTGGTAATTTTACTGTACTGTGAACAGCTGAGCATGCAGCAGATAATCAGTGACTGCGTGTGGTTTGGGAACTGTTGTGCCCTGGGGCGTATCTGGAGGAAAAGATGATCAGTGGATCCTCCCCATTTTTAAATACAATTTTTGGTATGAAATTGTTTAGTTTATGTAGTAAAAGGGTACCTGTTATAACTTAGCTGTCTCGAGGAAACCTGTAGGCCTCTTCCAAAACTAATATAGGGTAAACCATTTATTGGCATCACTGTGGATTGTTGACAGTTGACAGGTGATCAGGTTTCTGCAGGAGTGTTTATGCTTCCTGTTGCCGTGTTGGCAGAGCCAGCAGCACTGAGCTGAAATGTGCCATTGGAAGGGTAGCTGGCAGATACAGTTTGAACAACAAGATGTGGCAGTAGGAAAGTAGAGTTCAAAGCCAGCCTTCTGTCTCCAAATATAATTATTAATCTTCTTATGGAAGATGACTGGAAAATTTTTGTACACGAAAAGATATTGGAAAATTTTTATTGTGTGGTTTTTTTTTTTTTAACAGAACATTGCAATTGTCTTAGATACAGTTTATCCACCAAGGTTTAAGGCTAAAAGATACTGTTGAAGAATTACCTACCATTTATTGCTTGCAGCTGTGTTTTCTACTTCTGTTTGTGCACTGACCTTAAAACCTTACACTTGATTTAAATGCATCTTAAAAAAAAATTTTCTCTTAACACATATGTTAACCATTGGTATGGTAACCACTGAACTGGATCACAAAGAGGAATGCTAGTCAGACATTACTGTCTTCTATTTTCATCTGACTGGCTTCAGCTTCCATCTAGCAGTTTCATTACAGCTTTTGTTGGTAGATTGTGATCTTTTGATGCCTGGAATTTTTTCACTATTTTTTCACAATTTGTACATTGTGATGGAGTTTGATTTTTTTTTTTATATTGTAAAGCTAAATACATTAAATGAACTATTTCAAGCCTTGTGAAAATACTGCGGAATTATCTTTTGTGGCTTTTCCAGAATTTTCAGTGTTGTTCTTCAAATATGCCTGTTACAGCTTTAAATAGAATCCCTTTAGGAGTTTTGCCAAACATTGGAATAGAATCATTTTACTGCTGTTTAGCTTTTACCTTGAAAGGCTACTTGTTGGTCACAGTGGCTGCGGGATGTGCAAGCTGATTGTCTGGCTGCTTTTGTTCTTCAATTATTTTGGGGTTATCACTTTTCCATATTCGGTCCTTCATTCCCTAGATCTGGGCATGGATAAAGTTTTCATTTCATAACATTAAAAAGGGTTTTCTTTGAATGGGCTGTAGCACAGCAAGTAAGCTGGAAACCTTTTTGATGCAACTCTTGTTATTTATAACCTGTTCCTATTTACAACTGCCAGACGCTGGCAGGCAGTGATGTTCCAATACTATATATAATATTGAGGGTTTTATAAAGCCTAATATTGATTGTTTTGAAGGTCTGGAAGAGTCGTTGTGGTTAGATAACTTTGTTTAGCAGTCACTGTTAACTGTGGTATGATAGAGATATTTGTGTGGGGGAGTACTATGTAATATTAGAACGGGGTGCGTTTCATTTACTGAATTATCTGTATCAGTCACTTTTGCAGGCTGTTTATTCAATAAAGGAACACTTAATTTCTGTGAGTAGTTGAGACTTTGTATATTCTGAATTAAGTTTTTTAGTATAGTTATGGTACAAATTCCACAAATTGTTGTTGTAGATGATCAGACTGGATCACCAAGGTAATTTTTTTTTCCTCATAAAGGTTAAGCATGGAAAACTCTTCCTTCAGTAGGTGGTTTGGCCGGCCAGTCTTGCCTGTAAGCATAGGCTTGTAGTCTGCAAGTGAGCATCCTCCAGCTGGTGGAATTGCTTGTGCTTTGTTTCCCAAAACAGGAGAAAATTTCTCAGTCTGTGTTCTGTTTGTCTTTGGACTGACCAGAGGAGCTGGTGAAGTCCTCTGCCTTGAGGCACTGGGAAGGGGAGATGATGTTACCCTGGACACCCCACACATCTCTGCATGCTCGTGTTTGGGTTTTTTCCCTGAAGCTGATAAGGCATTGAAGCAGTTCGATGTCTTTGGTGCAAGGAGAACAAGAAGGTATGAAGCAGTAAACAATGCCAGTGGTTCTGTTTGCTTCTTTTTAGCAAGTAGCACAAGTAATCCAGAAATTGAGAGAAATTGGGAGCTTGGGAAACTTCTTTCTGGGGCGACAAAAAGATAGGATTTGTAGTTCTTGAAGATTTAAAAATGTTTGGGACACCTTTTTCTTCCAGCAACTGGTAGAAATTGTTGAAATGCCTCCTTTAGACTAATAAGAATGTGCTTGAAAATCTGAAACTTAATTAAATTTTGATAAAAGTGAACGTGAATTTGATAGCATTCCTTCCCTTCCAGAATGGACGAAATGACAGCTAGTGATTGTAAAGTAGCATAACTTCTACAAACTAAGAAAATAGGTAGATAAGGTCTCTCCTAAGACATAAGGAGTACAAGGTGATCTCAGTTTTGGAAGGAGCAATTCTGATGCAGATAAAAGATAAGAGAGCAGTAGAACAGTGTTAGGAATTCCAGAAATACAGTTGATTAAAAAAAAAATATGAAAGGTGAAAGCAAGGACATCTATCTCGGGTTGCAGTACAAATAACAGCTAAGGTGAAAGGTCATGGGATAAAAAAGCAGATAAAAAGATGTTGAGATAATTTATATTAATTGGGGAGAATGGTCAAGTGTAGCATTTACTTGGTTTAAGTAAGTACATAAAGACTGTTGAATTCATCTTTGCTTTGGTCTTCAGAAAAAGATGAATTGTATCCAGGAACATAAAGGAAATCACAATTCTCCCCTGACCCAAATTTTAGATAAGCTGAAATATATCTAGATCCTCTTGGCTTAGTGGGTTCCAGTAGAAGTAAGTCAGTTCTGTGTTTCGTGGGTAGCTTTTTTCTGCAAATGTGAGTGGCCTGGTGCAGTACAGCTGCTGCTTATGGGCTTCATGGAGATAAGGGATGGTGATGGCCCCAGGGTTCTGGAGTGGGAAAATACACTACTTGTCTTTCAGAGAAATGGAAGAGGAGGACAGTAGAGTTAAGTCAGGTTACCTGAAGTAGCTGAAAAAAATGATGGAGCTAATAATGAAGTTATACATAGATAAACACCAAGAGAAAAAGAGGTGGTAAAGAGACAATAAATTGTGTTGGGCTGGCCTAATTTCCAAGTTAATTTGATATTTGCTACGGCAGTAGCAATACGTGCTGCACCTGGCTTTTTATGAAGTTTTGGCACAGTCCCATGTGAAATTCTTAATGAAAAAAAACCCAAAACAACACACAAAACAGCAGAATAACTTCAAGGTAAGATTGCTATATAGTAGATATTAAGTGTTCTGGTTCTTGACCCTTCCAGTTGAGCACCCATCTAGGTGCTTGCTCTTCTCCTCCCATCCCCCATTGGCATGGGGAGAGAATGGAAAGGGGGAAAATGAGAAAACTCATGGCTTGAGAATAAGACAGTTTTAAAGTGAAGAAAAGAGGAAGAGGAACAAGTGATGCCAAAGCAGTCAGTCACCAGCCCCCACAAGCAGAGTGATGTCTCAGTGTGATGGCTCTCTGGGGAGAGAGAGAGAGAGAGAGACAGCACAGTGTTTTGTGTAGTGACTGTTCTATCTCCACTCCCCCCCAAAAATATATCCTTCATAGAATTAGACATAGATAGATTTAGCAATTGTTTCACCTATTTTCACAGTTACTATAGTAGAACAGCTTTTCTTGTTGCCAGTTGTCCTTTGTTTTTTGTAAAAGCCACCTTTTTCCTAAAATTGCTGAAGTATTTTACACGCTGCTACTTATCCTTTTAAAAATGTGTTCGGTTTTTTTGTGTTTTTCTGGAGTCAGTTAAATATAATTTTTCTTCTTGGATTGAAAGGATAGATTAGAGCACTGAACTGTGATTCTTAGATACAGTTCTCCTTTTTCTGATGCTTTGTATGTTATAAGTGGATATTTTAGTGGCCCTTTTTTCCTCTAATCCCTTCTATGTAAAGGCCTTTCTATGTAAAGTTAAAAAATTATATTTTGCTAAAAAGTAAGTTGCATTTTAACTGCTACTTATTTGTTTTAGTCCTTATTTATGTTTTTCTGAAAGATTTTTATAGACTGGATAAATACCTTCAAACTAGCAATGACGTAGAGGAATCCTCTAATCTCTTTTTGTTATGTAGTTTGTTAATCATCAAAAGCATTTGGTAACAAGATGTTTTACAGTCTAATACATTTCACCTCACTGAGGCTGAAGGGAAACTGGAGCATGTGGTATTGGTAGTATTTTTATGTAATTGGTTTTAGCTGGGTGAGTCTTTGCTCATAAACATTAATTTTATTTATGCTGTAGATTTGGAATAGCTTTTCCTTTGGCAGGTTGACAGGAACTAAAAGATAAAGCAGGGATTTGTATTTTTCTGGAACAGTTAGTGGGAATTATGGAAGTTTTTCATAAAGGTTAGGAAAGAAGTTGTCAAAGCTGTGAGTTAAAAAGAGTGTTAAAAATTTGGAATATCTAGTTATAACCTTCAATGTGAAAATAGATTTTTACCTCTTATGGGAGGGAAAGGTGATTATGAGTTCCAAGAAGCAAAACTCAGTCTTTTCTGGTCAGTTTATTGTAACAGAATCTGATCAGAGCAACAAAAGAGGAATAAAGTTTCTTTGGCTTGGTATTTTAAGTGTCATCTACATTTAAAAAAAGAGTTTTAAATTTTTTTTGAAGTTTTGAGTCTCAGCAGAACAAAACATGACATTTGTTTTGCCCTGGGTCTCCTGTTTGAAAGCCATGGAGCCCCTTTGCAGTGAAGGCCAGGGCTGACGTGCAGCTCCTTCTGGCTCGCAGACTGACTGTTCCCTGCTCTGGACTCAGGACTGTCTGTGGAAGAGGAGTTGATACAGTCTGAAGAGCTTTTTTTTTTTTTTTTTTCAGTTAGTTGGTTGTTTTAGAAGCTCCTTGTGCCTGGTTAGGGAGGGAGTCTTTGGGTTCCAGAGATAGCTCTAAGATCAAGAACCTGATCTGGGCCATCTCTGTCTGTCATTTGCTGTGAGGATTGCCTGCAATTCGGTGAGACAAAGCTTTGCTGCTAAAATGATTCATCTGTCTTTCAGCCTACTCCCAAATCACTCAAAGGAAAGACAGCCTAGGGCCTGTGTGTCTAAAAATAATACAGCCTGTGGGTAATCGGTTGAGTGCCTCTGCATTAAACTTTATAGATACTTTGATTACTGTGTTGTGTCTTGACAAATGCATCAAAATACTCAAAAATTTATTTTGTTAGATCTGAGTGATAAGCAGCTAAACACTAGTTTTAGATTAGGGAAGCTTATTTTAAAAGTTCATGCTTTCATTCGGATTGTTCTGTATAATAATATGTTGTGCTGGTTTCCAGCTTTGACCAGTGGTTATCTGATAATCTGTTCCTCTTGAGAGAGACAGACATATGTCTTCCCTCGAGTCCCTTCTATGACAGGAAGGCTGTGGCTTTAAGAGTTAAAATTAATGATTGGAGTTTGACTAAGACTTTGATAGATCTGCAGTGTATTGTGCATCTGTTAATTCCTTCTGTTTATCTGTTCCAGTTCAGCAGTAAGTTAAGCTGCTTTCTGGCACAGTCGGTTTCATTTAGAGGACAGGTTACTTGAAACAGTCTTACTGGAGTTCACAAGTTATATATCCGAACTTATTACATTATTATTATTGCATTCTTTATTATTAAATTAGTGTACAGCTAATATAATAATAAATGTAAGGTCTCAGTCCATGTTGAGCTGTCCAGCTGTGCTAAGGACAAGTTGCTGACATTTTGTTCTTAACCTGCATTTACATGAAAACATGAACCGACTTTCTCTTGATGTCACTGGTATTCTTTAATATGGGCAGAGTAATTAATAGACATAAGGTATAAACTGGCTCACTCTTACAGAGATCTTGGAGATAAGTATTTTTTTCTGTTACAAATTCAAGAGCGATTGTTCTTACTTTTAAACTTCTTAAGTTCAAAAGTCTAGACCTTGATTATGAGTGGGATTTGGTCTGCTCGTTTAGACAACAGAACATAGGCTAACGCATTTTCATGAGTGAATGGTATACTGAGATTTTCCTTTGGAGTAGAAAATAAGTGTTGAAGTTGCCCTGGCAGTCAAAGAGTGCTTGAATCTGTTGTTATTTGAATCACATAAATAGGAAATGGTTTCTTAAGCTCTACTATTTCAGTACTCCAGCTCTAGATTTATCCATATGCTGTTTCAAATGACTGTTGGAAAGTTTAACTGCGAAGCTAACTAGTATGTGAGCTTGCCAGTTTGGACTGTACTTAGCAATGAAACAACACAGAGTGGTAATGTGGAAATCAACGGTTGTACAGTGTTGACAGCTGGGTTCTCATCTCTGACCATAAATCATGTAGATTGAGAAGACTTGAGCACCTCGCAGTGTGCCTTTTCCATAGCCTGCAAAGGCCATACTAGTCATGGGAACTGGGCTGAAGAAGGGAAAGAAAATGTGGGAAAGTTTACTTGCAGACTTCAGTTCCTCTGGCTTTACCTGATTTTCTGGCAGCAGTTGTTTAACAGAACTTAATTGTTCAGATTTCATAAAAGTGATAAGTTTATTATAGTTCAGTAAAATCTAAAAAAAATTTTTGTCCTTAATTCTTCAAGTTTCATTTTTTTGAAACTTTGGAGTTTCTCCAGTTTCCTTACTGATATAGAATCAGTCTCTTTATATGCCGGTCATATGTGCAGAATGAAACCATGCCCTTAAAACAGGGCATTTGCATGAAAGAATTGCAAGGGTTTATGGAAGTAGCCTTAGAGAGCTGTGATGGAACTTTGGCTGAAGCTTAGTTCTGAGATGTCCAGAAACAGGCTTAGTACCTGAGGTTAGTGTGGGACAGATCCTTGAATTTGTCCATCTTCAGGCTCCCTGTGTCAGAACAGCTGTATGGGCTGTGGTTGCTGTTCTGTAGAACAACATGGTAGGTCCAGTTTTAAAATACACATTTCTTAGATGCAGCCTGTGGTAGAGAGGAAGGGTCAGCAGGCGTCAACATTTCCAGTGATGTGTGTGTGTTCTTTTTCCCTCTGCTTCATCTCTTCATTGGGTTTTACCAACCAACCAACCAAACCCTGTATGCTCTTTATGAGATTGATAATTTGAGTGGTTGGTGAGATAAATACCTACAGAGTATGCTAAAAATGCCATTGTTTCTGTTGGGCAATAGGAATACTTTTGGAGTTGGGATTGTTTTGCAAGATTTTGTTTTGTAGCCACATTTACTGGGACTGTGCGAGCATAGCTTGTTTGTCTTTTAATAAATAGGCCATGCTCCTGAAATGGTGTGTAATCATTGGAATTCAACAGTCTTTCTTAAGTTCTGTTTTCCTTGCTTCAGCAGCAAGTTATTTATTTTAGCCTTTGTTCAATCTGCTCTGATGCATAGATCGTGATGTGTATGCTTTTGAGGATTTCTGCATGTCACTGTTTTACTTGTTTTTGTTTTGTTTGCCTGTACAGGAGCTATAAAGTATCTCAGAAGCTCAAGAGAGTAGGTATGGTCCATCACTGCTGCCTTCCTGTCTGTCTTCCTTTTGCCCTATCTAAAAGCAGTAGTAGTAGTTTCACAGTGAAAGGCTTCTCATCTTGTTTTTATGGATTCTAAATGGAGTCTCTTGTCTCTGATGCACAATAGGTGGGACTTTGCTGCTTTTGAGTCTCGAAGTAATACAGTATCTAATGTCTCTGGCATTCCATACATGTTAATGGTGAGAACTAGACCTTGGAGTGCAGTGGAAAGACTAAAAAGAGCACTTAGTTTCTTCTTTTTCTGTCTCCTATGACAGATAAGTGTTAATATTCAGAAACTACTGATGCTTTTATGATGTGACCTTGGCAGCTCAGTAACTGCTGGGGATGTGACAGCCATATTAGGTTTTCGAAGTAGGTGACTTTGATCATCACTTGTGAAGGGCTGTTGCTGTATTCTGTTCTCAAATGGGTATTCATGACTGTGGGAATCTGGCAGCTGAACTGAGAGCTTTGGAACCAGAGTTCATGGTCTCATACTGAGTTTCTGCGCTCTTCTGCAGCAAAATGGAGGTTTGTGTACAGCCTTCCATATGGAACTAATCCTTTTGTAATCTCAGTCTTGGACAGCACAGTATTGCTCTGGCCATTTGTAGAATTTGCCATAATTGAATCAGGTCGGCTGTACGTGTGTGAATGGCCTCTACACTGTTTGTGTCTCTTGCTGCAGGACCCAGAACAAAAGTTTTCTCTGAGTTCAACTTTCCAAGAGTTGCTTAATTTGTTTTTCGTTTCTTAGCACTGTGGGGTAAAAGGTGAAAGAGAAAAACAGAGGAGATGAGTAAATGTTCAGAGAAGAGTTGAACCTCAGAGAGGAGAAAATAGAGCAGTAGGGAAAACTGTCTGAAAGTAGAACTGTTTTCTGAGTTCCTTTGGATGGAAGGTCCACCAGTGATAATATTGATATATAACCCCGAAACATTCCGCTTTTTATCTTTTCCCCTCTGATGGTATTACATTTAAAAGACCTAGTGCGTTCAAACTTGGTTTTGTGACCTACATTACCTTAAAGGTTCTGAGTTGTGTTTTATTCATATATTTTTCTTAATTTTTTTCCCCCCTCTGATACCTGTCTAATTGAATAATTGGCATGATTTATTTTTTGGTGGAAAGGTCTAACACTTTTCTATATCTAAGAAAATTGATTTAATATTTAATATTAAATATCACCTTGTGTATGAATTTTTTAATGACATTTGAACTTATTATTCTTATTGTAGTAAGTTTAACTACATTTTTCAGCTTAAACATGAGCAAGGGCAGTCAAATCATTCTTCAGATGTATCACGCTTCACTGCATAAGCAAATCTGTCATCATTTAGAGACATTCGCTCTCTCGTAGGTGGTGACTGTTCCAAATGTAGCAGTGTTTGTACAGGTACCATTCCCACTGTATTATAACAAACCCTGGCTTGTTTCTGTCCTGTGTAAGGCTGTTAGGTAGAAAGTTGTCCATAGAATATTCTTCACTGACCTTAGTTTGATGTAAAGTCCAGGAAATCACTGCTTAGATCCTTGTTTGACTAATATATCTTCTAATTTTCACTGAGTTTAAGGCTGTATCTGTTGTCAGTCCATTACATTGACTTGTTCTTAAACAAAAGAGTCTCAAGATTGGCCTCACAGTCTGGTGCTAGTTTTGACCTGACAATTTAGAAATCCCAAGAGTAGGTCATGAATGTGCTTTTCTATATGACTTTTGTATAGGGTGACTGATTAGCCCAGACGGGTAAGATTGTTCAGAAGGTTGAAGACAGTAGAAGGTTTATTAAACAGTCCTTTTTTTACAGTCTTTTTAGAGACCTACTGTGGTGACACTTGACATTTCTTTCAGTTTTTGCACTAGGTATGCGTGCAATAGTAATAATTTGAAGATTACTTTCTTCACAAATATCTTGCTTTCTATTGCCATTTTTCTGTCAAAGTAGCTATTATTGTATAACCTAATTTATGCCATCTATGCTGTGTTTTTGCTAACTCTGACTTTCTTCAGAGTTCCTACTTCTTGTTCACTTCTCTCCCTGTGCAAAATTGCACTGCCTTCTTTTTGCAGGTGATTGATAAGATATTAGGTGATCTTTCTTCCTCTTTGGGTCATGAGACAATTAGGGCCACTAAGAATGTTAGGCAGTGTTCAGTGTAATCTCCATTTTGGAGACTGAATCAACTGGCTTAATGTAATTTTAGTCAGATGTTTACCTTCACTAGTAAAAGAGTTGGCTAAAAATAAGAGCAGGTTGCTGTCTTTCACAATGTTTACCATCAAGGAGCTTCTGCAACTTATTCTGACTTGAATATTCTGCAGTTTGAGTCTAATAGTTGTTTAGCTCTTGTTGGACAAGGTTGCTGCTGCCTTCTCTGTAGGGAACAGTGAGGCTTTGAAGAGTGTTACTGTATCCTTGATCTATTTATTCTTAGGTCAATCCAATCAGAATGATTCATTCCTGTGTCCCAGACTGCTTTACTGTTGTTGTCTGGATTTCTGCTTGGTCCATCTACATTCTGGAAGATACTTGGAAATTGATGTAATATACCAGTAAAGTGGGATGTTTTGGATGTTTTTCTTTTATCCTCAGGTCAAATTCTGGATTTAAGTTGCACACGGCATAGATATGATCTGGGAGTTTTTTAATCAGCTTGGAAGTATAACCTCAGATTTTTACTCTTCTCATTGAATATAATCTAGCCTCTTGACCCTGAACTAAAACCTAATCTCTTAGAAAACATAGTTACTTTATAAGGTTATTTTCTACAGTGAAGAGTAGTATGGGACTGCTTTGCTCCCTGCAGTAGAGCAGATCTGTAACAAAGGGGTCGTATTCTTTGTCTTGCCCTAATGTGATGCTCTTCTTTGAAGGAAACTTGTTTTCAATGCCTGACTTAAGAATTTGGTCTGCAAAATTTTTCCACTTAAAGCCACAAAACTGAATTATTGTTCAATCAAAATCAAGCACTGCTGTTTTACAGACATTGGCAAACACGTGTTGATAGTGTGTGTAAAATTGTGAAACCTATATATCATGTGATGTCTTGCTTTCCTTTCTTCTTGGCTTTCTTGGTAAGAAGTGTTTCACTTTGAGTCTTCAGATATTTTCATTTTCAGTTTTTTGAAAGCATGCTTTTAAAGAGTTTGGAAAGCTAAATACAGCCCTTGATGCCTGGCGCAATGTAATTTGCACTAGAGTATAAGATGAATTTGATTTCATACCAAGGTGAGCAGGTCATTGTTTTATATATTGTATTATTGAGTAACTTCTTGAGGGCTGCAGCATAAATCAAGGAGAGATAATTCACAAATTTAACTTACACTTTAACCCCGAGAGAGTGACATCAAATTCGCTTGAATTGAAACTGATAGATTTAAACTGGCTTTAGCCTGTGGTGTTTAAGACAAAAGCCTGGTTCTGGCGATGTGTATTGACTCAGCTGGAGTCATAACAAAATCAAGAAAGAATGCTGTATATTTTGAAAAAGGTGGAACTAATAGATCAAAAATAAAGCCAACTTTTGAAAAAAAATTTGTCTGTCTGTAGGCTAAACCTACTGAAGTCTCATTGCAGCTTATTAGAATGTTATTTCTGGAAATATCTTTAAAACTTAGATGAACTTTATCATACATACAACTATCATATAATTTATCAGGCCTGTGTATGATAAATTCTATAAAGAAAAAACTTATAGACTTAGGAGGTTTCTTTACTTAGCAGGATGTCACTCATTTTCGTGGAAGTGGTTGTACAGTTGTTGCTGTGAGGAACAGCAGCTAAGGAGCAGCTGTTAGGACACAGTTTGCTTTTGCTTTGGAAGTTGGAGGATCTCTAATTACTGCCGATCCTGGTGAGTAGCCATTCTCTCTTCCCAGGCACTTGCTATCTGGCAGGCAGGTAGCTGACCTGTTAGTAGCTGAAGCAACCCTGTGGAGGCTCTCAGATAAACTGCCTGCAGCTGAGCAGATGATGCATTGACCACGTGCCCCAAACCAAAAAGATGAACTGAAGTTATGCTAAAGCAAACTTGCAAGTTAGGAAGGGTTTAACCAGAGCTTCCTTTCCTTTCCCTGCACTAAGCATGCAAAGGGACCCCAAAGGGCTCTGTACCTAAAATGTAGCAGTACAACAGGGCAAGGCAGCTCCTTAAAAAGAGGCAGTTTAAATCTGCTGGAGTGAGACAGGTTGAATAGAGATGTACCCTGGCTTGGGGAAGGAGAGGAAGTGGATCCCTTCTGCCAGTCCTGCTTTGCAGTAGCAGCTTTTGTTGTCTCCTTGCACAAACCTGGGGACTGTGTCTGTGAAGGGCCCCCACGGCCTTTCACAGACCCACACCAGCTGAGGGTCCTTTACTGTCTGGGCTTTCATTCCTTTTGCTTTTTATTGCCTAGAAAATAACAGAACTTGCTCTCAGTCACTGTTGGGAAGAAGCAGTTGTTGTCTTTGTTCCGAGGGGTTTTCCAGCTCAGAGGGTATAGGGTGAGCTAGTCAGTCTTTCCTGCCGTCCAGCCACAGTCTTGAAAGACCTACTGTATACTTATACAGTGACTTGTGGACAGACAAATGTCTGTCCTCTATTGTAGGTGAATTAGTATCTCACTTACTTGAAGGTCTGAACTCTGAAATCATTACTGTGCTTTACAGAAAACAACATAATGTCTTGTTTCCTTTGTCTAATTTTGACAGCATGTTCGTGTCTGTAATTGGAGATGTGAGAAAGAGAGTAAGTAAAATAAGTCCAGATGTTTGCTGGAAGAACTATAATAGAATTGCTGACACTAACAGAATTTAATGATCCACTGATTGAAGATACCTAAATGAGCAAGAAAAAAATGAAACCGTAATCCTTCCTGCATATTCCTCAAGCTTGTGTTAGGGTTTGGGAACTAATCTGTCAATGCACGTTACCTATGATAAGAAAGTGAAAACTGTGATTATAATGGCACTGTCTTAAAAAGTATCACTTTGATTGTGCTGGTTGCATTGTACTTGAGTCTTTCAAATTGCGAATCTCAGTGATTATGTGCCTGGCAGCGCTTTTAACACTTTCTGGTTTGCTTGAACATAATTTATGGCTCTTCCATTCACTCACAAATTGTGCAGGCAGTTGAACTGGTTATCATCACAAAAGGCATTTGCTGTCTTTTTAGATGAAAGCAGAATACTGACTGTTCATTACAAGTAAAACATGGATTTTTATTTATTTTATTTATTTTATTTTTATTTACTTGGACTCTTTGGAAATTAGTTATGATGGAGACTTCCCCCACTTGTGAAATGCTGCAAAATACAAAAAACTGTCAAGTCAGGTCTGGTCCCCCATGTGAACTACTGGGGCAAGTGTCTTAACATCTCTTGCTTTTAAATATTTGTAGTTAAAATTTTATACGTATCTTTAGTAACTAATGTAGCTTAAGATTGCTCTTAGTCATGTCTTTTGGTTTGTTTAGGGTGGCTTCAGAGAATTATCACTATTTTAACTAGGTCTCCAAGGAAGTATTGTTACTTTGCTGGATCCATTTATTTACTTTCTGACTGGTTTGGATTTTTATACATATATATATATATATTATTTTCAAAATACTGTGCTGGATAAAAATCTGTTTTAAAAGTGAGAGTCAAAGATAATCTCAGCTGCTGCTTTTCCGAATGGGAATGTGGTGATGAGTACTGCACATTCCTTTCAGGTTGCTGGTGAGAATTTTGTAGGCTAGACCTAGGAGGGCTATGACCTTTGCTGCTCCCTCCAGGTGCTGCTCAAATGTTTAAGTACTTGGTAAGTTTGAAGAACTTGTGACAGATGTGAAATGTCATTGAACTGTTGTCATGCTGCTTTGTCTTTTGTTTTCACTCCTTACCCGCAGTTATGTGTGCAGCATTCACTTTTTAAAAGCTCACTTTAGTGTAAAAGTTGTACTGATAAAAGTTAATATTTTGGGGTCTTATTTCCAGCTAATATCAAATATTTGATATTTGATGAATTTTATCTCTAGGATGAAAGACTTTTGTTTATAGGCGAAAAGATGAGATGATGTGAATTGAGGAAAAATGTCAGACAAAAATGGTTACCCTCTAGGAAGGTAAAAGTTTAATACGTGTCTTGGGAGTGAGAGGGAAGTGAAGGTGGGCACTGAAATTGTTTTAAAACTGTATTTCGTTTCACAAGTTTTTTTTAAATCTTCTAGCCCTGGGAAGTCTAAACTTTGATCTGCTGCAATGGGCATCTGTTTTTCCTTCCTTCTAACAGGTCGTGACAATGCATGTGAGAAGACGTCATACATGTTTCTGCGGAAAGAACTCCCTGTGCGACTGGCAAACACCATGAGAGAAGTCAATTTGTTGCCTGATAACTTACTTAACAGGCCTTCAGTTGGGCTAGTACAGAGTTGGTAAGTTTAGGAAAAGTGCATTGAAAAATGATTGTAAAACTAACGTTGTGTATTGCTCTGCTTGCAACAAGATTGAATTGTTCTGAATCAGTTTTCTGCCTTGAATTGTTGATAGTGTATGTGTCTTGTCAAATGAAGTTTCATTTTCTTCTGTCTAATGTTAAGTAAATACTCTAATATGGATCTTAGGTAAGAGTTTGTAAGTTAGTCTTGTAAGTCAATAAAAGTATAGTCTTGTCTCCTAAGTAATCAGAATGAATCAATAACTTGAAGAGCAAGGTTTTTAAACATTCCTTACTGTATTGCAGTCGTGACTTGAAATAGCTCCTTCTTTCTCCTTATTCTTCCTTTGTCAAAAATGCTGAGAGAAAATTTAAACCTCCTGTTCTTCTCATTTCTAAATCTTTAAAAACATAACCTGGTACTCAGTGGAAGTTATGGAATGGGTCAGAAATCTGATGTCATCCAGTCAACAACATTCTCTGTTGTAGTAACTAGTGTAGATCCAAAGTGATTCAAAGTCCTGTCATCTTTTCCACAGTAATTAATTTCTAGCCTACTTACATGTTCAATGAGGATTGGAGACTCCTGCCTTGTATGTACTAAGCTCTAAAAAACTGTTGTTCATGGGGCATTTATTGTCTCTCTGTCTAAAAATACTCGATCCAAAATATCTTTGCAGTATACAACAGACTTCCCTTTGTGAATAGCAGCTTATTCTACTATAGCAGCAGCTAATGTAGCTTGTGTTAAATTCAGTCATAGCCCTTGAGCCAAGAGCTTCCATGCTGGCTGTACATTGACTACTGGGTTGAGTTTCTTATTTATCAGGCTTCAGACTTAGAAGATATAAATTAGGATATGTGGTATTGTGTTTGTCTGTGAAAGGTAATACTATCTGTTTGGATGACCACTTTGGAAATAGAGATTAAGTGCTTCAAATAAGTGTAAATGCTCTGGAGCCACACAATAATAATCACTTTGTGGTTAAGTGGCAGCTTGCAAGGTTTGAAGCCTTTTATCATCTTCCTGATGTCTTTGGCAGTTGTTATGCCAAATAGGAAAGGATGGATAATATGTAGGCCTTCTGGGTTTTTCTAATCTGGATGACTTGTGAACCTGTCTTTAGTGAAATGTTGACAGATCGGTGAATGAAGAAGAGGAACTAATTTTTCTGTAGTGACTCTACTGCATAATTCTTCTAGTCCAAGTATCTGTGCTGTGGCATAAGCTTCTGCCCTGCTAATGCAGACCAAACATTTGGATCACTTCTGGCAAAGGAACTGAATGGGTTTTTGGAGTGGATGCCCCCTTCAGAATTTTTGTTTAAGAGATCTGAGGACTCATGCGTTGACTTCTATGGCCACAATACATAGTACTGATTAAAAAAGGAAAAAAAAAAAGGGAGGAAAAACCCAGTATCAAGTGTTCTATGATAATGTGATTTGCACTATCACAGCTGTAGACCAATAGTTAATTTAATGGGCTAAAATATCCGACCCAGAGATGAAAGTTTGAAATAAAAATGTTTTCCGTAATGATCTTCTAATTTGGATCCACAGTTAACTAACAGTTTTTGTGGAAAGGAGTATCGTCACTGAGATGAGGAAGAATATTTTTGTGATCTGATGTCAGAATTATCAAAAATAGTTGTAGCATCTTTTTTCCTAATGTGGACTTTAAAGATCATAGTTCTTATTTTTCTGTTCAGAGGTTTTTAATTGCTTTATTAAACATTTACCTGTAGTTTGTAAGTCCAGGTGATGAACCTTGGTCAAAATTTCCTTTAAGTTTTATTTTGGTCTTTATAGAAGCTAAAGAGTTTTACAAACTTCAGTGTGAGTGACCTTGAGTATTATGCAGCTATGCTGATGGCAGGTTTTGAAATGTATTTATAGATTCTTAACCTAAAGCTTAGACATACTGAGAGAGAGATTCCTGAATTTTATGCAGCAGAGTAAGTAAATATAAATTTAGCTGTTCAACTGTTTTGTGAACTTTTAAAATTAAAAAACCTTGTCTTGATGCACTTCAAAAACACTGCAGGAAAGTTGGGTTTTTTTCAGGTCAGATTTTATGATCCTTTGGTTTTGCTATGCCATAGGTTGAGGAAGCTTGGCAGTTTATTAATATGCAAACAAAAATATGATGTACATTTGCCACAAGTGAGCAAGGACATTTAATGCATTCACTTTAACATGTTTATTTGCTAATTTTCAGTAATTTATGTAGTCACAAGCATATTTATGATTTTTTTTCTGCTACCACTTCACACCAGAAATCTTTTTTATGTGCTTTTGGTGAGACTCCAAATAAGCTGGAGCTTTAAAATTTGAGTTCCCAGTCTATTCCTTAATGCCATCATGCCAGAAAATAATGCAAGAAAATCCTAATCTTTAAGGTGGGTTTTATTGGACTTTTAAATTAAATAGGCTCTGTAAATAGATGGAACTTAGTTTCGGTGGAATCAGAAAGCAAGTTAACCCTGCCTACAGTACAGCATGGATCCTTTCCCATCAATCCTCCTCCATCCAGGCATCAAACGTTCTGGATTGCGTGAATTTCCTTGGCCCTTATGGTTCCCTTGGGAAGCAACCTCATTTTGTCAGTTCTGAGAATATGCTCCCTGCTTCAGGCAAACCCTGTTCCCTCGGTTCTCTAATCCATCCATCTCCATGGCCATGCTGGAGGCACTTTGCTTCCTGTGCCGTGCTCCTTGACTCACTTCCCTGCCTGACAGAATTTACAACTGATTGCCTGATTGCTCCCAGGAAAGGTGCACTGTTCAGTTTTTTTCTCCTTCCTTTCTGGGTTCCTCAGCCTGGTGTGTGCAGCACTGAGGAGAGGCAAGTCCGCTGTCCTTCCTCTGTGCTGGTCAGTTATGTTTTCAGGAATGGAGCTGGCATTACCCAGAGAGTGAACCATGAACAAACCAAAAATAATAGGTTTGTGTTTCAGTCTGTGCAAAGGTAAAAACATGAGCTCTGTCCCAGTTTGAGTTTATAACTTTGTTTATGTGTATCTTTTGTGTGGATAGCAAGGGAAGGAATAAATTGAATCCAGACAAAAACACAGTTAATATGTCCTGGCTGTGAACTGTGATGATTCCAAATAGCAGGCAGATCAGCAATCAGCACCTTGTCAGTTCTTCAAAATTAATGAGCAACTTCCTAGTTCCAAAGAAGTGGGCCTTTTTTAGGTACTCTAGCTAAAGTGCACTGCAGGTAGGACATTGAACACTTGGCACAATTGTGTAATAAAGGATATGGTCACTAATGTGATGTGACGAGGGGAAATAGTTACAATAAAACCTTAGAATGGATAAGGTCAGAGCTTGTAGAATATCTAAAGTAAATGTGAGGTTTGCACAATATGTTACTCAGTCATATGTAAAATTCCCATTTTATTTAACCCTGGCCAAATTTCTCTGTTTTTCTTTAGCACTTTTCCTTAGAAGATGCTATACATTTCTATTTATCTCTTGGGAAAGAGCCATTAGAGAAATAAGTACAGTTTGGGGATTAATAATTGTTTCTTTCTCTGTTTTCTACATTGAGACTATATTAACAAGATTGTGTTACCATGGAGATTTGTTTTATCTTTTTAGTGCTTTGGTATTAGAGTGATTCTACAGGAATATCTTAGTGAAATACACATCGAGGAAAAAGGCAAAAGTATCTTGCATGAATTAAAAAAGAAAAGAAAATCCAAAGTTAACATTATGGGCATTTACAGTGCTTTCATGTATGAAGTGTGCCATTCTAAAATTACTGCAATTGGCAGACTAACAAGAATTCAATCTACCTGGCAGTAATTAAGAAAAGAACAAGGCTAAAGGGTGCTTGAAACCAAAGAGCTTGCCCGATGAATTGCAGTGAATTGTGATAAAAAATTAAACACTAGAAAGACAATAGATTTGAAGGGCATTGGCTTTGATTTTTTTCTTTTGATGACTCACTAAAGACAGCAAAATATAACTGACATTCCCTTTTTTTCATATGTGCTGGGATTTTTTTTTTGTAGATGTGTGTCTTGTATAGTTGTATTGATTTACTAATGATACAGCAAGTCATGCATTATTCCAGTACTTTTCTCCTTTTTTCTTTCTGGCTGGTAATTGTATGTGAATTATGGTTAAACATCACCAGGTCTTGATTTTCATTGCTTGATAAATGAAGGTGTTAACTATAGGATTTATTCCTATCTGCACCCACAGTTCAAATCAAAAGTAAATGCAAGGAAATAGATGGATTTTGTGAAAGGGGAATTACCTTTTCCACACACTGTTACAGGAATTAACTGTGTTGCTGACTGCTCACTTTTTGGCAAAGTGTAATGGTGATGGTGGTTAAGACAATGCTGTGAATTACTTAATCCTAACCAGTCATGAATTTCCTTTTAAACATATTTTTGCTTCATTTCTTTAATTTTGAGGTGTTTGGGAGGGAGTGTGTGAGGGGGCTGAATTTGGTGTACAAACTGGAGATCACACCTGTATAAAAGAAGAAGATGTACAGCATTTGCAGCTCCAAGTTTCTATTGAGAGACTTGAGATAATGCACAGGGTATTACAATATCCCAGTTTGGGTGACATATAGTGGTAGGCATTGGGCAGCGGGTTGGATTTGTTTGACATAAGGTTACCTTTTCCTAGCTTTGTTTAGTCAAGGGCTTGGAAGAAATTTGAGTAACTCTTCTCTGAGCTAGTCCCTCTGGCTGGCTGGATGCAGTGCTTTTTCTAGTGAACTTCTAAGGTTGTATTCTTTTACTTTAAAATCAGAAAGAGACATCTAAATGTTGTTGATAACCCTAAAGGAAAAGCATTGCTTGTTTTCATAGTTTCTCCATCACCACAGAGATTAAAGAGTAGTTACTTCAGCACATTTATAAATTTTCTTAGAACATTTAGTTAGTGTAATTTTCTTTTGTTTCAGAATTCCTCACTGGTGCTATGTTGAGCCTGCAGCGTAATGACCTCAGAAGGTGTTTGGCTGCTGGTTGCACTGAAGCCTGGTGACCATGTTTGGCAGCTTTTTTGTGCTTGAGACCTGCTTTAGTCTTTTTCTGACTGAAACTGTTTTCTGCACAATTACGTCCTGCATTAGATGAGAGAAACACTTGGCTTGCCCCTGCCCGACATCCTAGTAATGCTGATCCTTCAGCACAGGAATAATGATGGCTAATAATTATTCCAGGGGCTGCAGTCTTAGGACCAAAGTCTCAGTAAGCTAACAGAGAGTATGAATCTCAATGCAACTTGTAGCAGTAATGGTAGGCAACCAATCCAACCTACACAGCACAAAAATCGGGTGTGAGCTACCTTGAGTACCAGCAGCATTCATTGCTGTTTTATCCATGGTGTCAGCACAGGGCTGCTGATCTTGGAGATTTCTGGTAGGAGGTCTGTAGTAACCTGCTGTGTTGCTTCTCAAGTGTGTTGGTGTCCTTCAGAAACAGGACTTTGATAATATTATCAAAGTTCGGGGTTGAAGAACATTTACCTCTTTGGAGTGAGGATGATCATAATTTGTCCATTGTTGTGGGTCGAGCAGCTGAGTTCAGAGTGTGTGATGGTGGTTGTAAACTGGTGCCATCTCTTAGCAGCATAAAGGAACACATTATAAAATAAGCAGTACTAGAGGTATCACCTAGTTGCTTAACTTGTAAGTGGCAAACATTTGGGGGATTTCTGTAATCATTTGTGATGACTGAAGAAGTGCACAAACGCACTGAGGGACAGGAATTGGTGTTGCTCTGCTGACTGTGTTGAAAACGTCAGTCACCCTACGGAATGTCACTCTCCCTGAGGAATGTCAAAGTGACCTGTGGTTGCAACTTGAAATGGGAGTGGAGTAAGCAGCAGGTGGTTCTGGAGAGAGTCACGTAAACAACAATGCTGACTCTACTGTAGCTTGAAGATGTAGGGTGAAGTTCAATAGCCTCATTAAGTTGGTCTTAACATAGAACTGCTACCAAAAGAGCTTATGCATAGGCCATTCTGTTGAGCTGCGCTGATCTACTGAGTTGCTACTACTGAAAGGGGAAAGGCTTGGTCAATGCTTTGCTTGGTCACTTGTTTTGCTTTTTCCCTCTGTAGGCTCTTGTGCTGTACCTTTAGCTGTTTAGACCTTGCAGTGAGTTGTTTTCATGTGCGACAGAAGTGTGTGTGGTTTTTTTTATGTCTGTTTCAGCAGTGGAGGGAGTTACAGCTGTTGACCGGCACAAATGATTAGTGTTGATATTGTAGTGTAAGTGGCAGTGCTTAACCAGGAGCAAAGGGAGGGCAAAAGGAGTGGAATGACAGCTCCTTCTGGTGACTTTAAACCCTACCTTTTGTGTGTGTGATTGATACCTTGTGTGAGTTACTTCAAGAAACAAGTCCCAGTTCTGTAGTCTTTAAAGCTATATCTGTACTGCTAAATGAACATACTCCGGGGGGAATACCTGGTCCTGAGGCCCAGTGATGTGAGGTGGCAGCATCTGTACTGCTGTTGGGCTGGTGTCCTGCAGAGCAGGCTGGTCTTGTTCACACTGAGTGGTTCTTTACCTTAAATCTTACTTGGGTCCTCTGTGGTATTTCTGTGGCTTTAAGCCTCACTTAATCTCCTGTGAGCTGACTGACTGAACTGGAGGGAGCTGTGTTGTGTAAGGTGTTTTTGTGAAAGTGAGGGTTGTGTCACATGGCCTGCGATACAGTGTGAGGAGATGTGGGAGCGTGTGGATGGGCGTGCTCTCCTGGAGAACTGTGGTAGGACCAGCTTGGTGCACTCCTGTTAGTGTGGCTTTTGGGGAGTGCTCCCTTGAGTTTTATTTTGGAAGGAAAAGTGGATTGCTGTCATGGGAGTGTGGGAAGAAACTTAACATCTGTAAAGAGTGCATGAGTGAAAAATCAAGACCCAGGGGCAAACTAAGCATCTGAAATTACAGACCTACCAGTGGAGAGGTTTTGCTCCTGTTAACTTCAGCTGGATTTATATAGCAGTTTTCCTGAATTGCGGACTGTAAGGTCATAAGTAATATTTTTTAACTCAATATAATATATTGTAGTTGCTTTCTTTCCCTTTGTTGCAGCATCCCACTTAATTTTAGCCTTTGCAGAGAAATGTGTATTATGCTTCTGTTGTTTTAGGTGACACTAGTCTTAAAATTAAAGAAATTCCAAAAGTATTTTAGGTTTAAGTATTTTAACTTTCTCATTTTTGCTGATTTCAGGTACATGCAGAGTTTCCTTGAGCTTTTAGAGTATGAAAATAAAAGTCCTGAGGATCCTCATGTCCTGGATGAGTGAGTAATCTGTTTTCTTATGACAGTCGATTTAAAATAATCTGTCTCAAATAGCAAGTGGTTTTGTACTGTAGGATAACAGTTACCTTATTTGTAAGGTAGACTTTGTATGGCAAAAGCCAAAATTGTAATCTGGAGTAGAATGTAGGAATCTAAGTGCTTTTGAACAGTATGTTTTGTATTTATGCAGTCTGGTAGTTTAAAAAATGGCAAAAATGCTTCCTCCAAGGCTGTATTGAGAAGACAACAGGGATGTCAGACTATACTTGTGTATCAAATACTTACGACTAAAATGTCATTTTAGTATACATTAAGCTTACTACTCTGTTATGTATAATGTAAATTGGCACATTAATAGTTTTATTTTTTTCAGTTTGAAAGTGTTCAACGTGTCATTGTTTTTATCTAAAAGCTTTTTTAATGGACTTCAATTAGTGATGTTCACCTATCTCATTGAATAACATTACTGGGGAAGAAAGGAAAGCTTAGCTAATTCTCTTTATCAACAAAATTATATTAAAATTGCTATTATAATGTTTCCTTGATATGTCTAAGCATAAACCAGAAAAGAACCCACATGTGAGTTCCTTCAGCAGGTGCAACATGTGCATCAGAGGCTTGAAAACAAAACAACCAAAACACACACACAGATGCCCAACACTGTGGTTACCCTGTACCATGGGGTGGCCAGCTTTGTTTCAGGATATTACTTCTTGCAGGTTTTTTGTTCCATTAATTGGCTTTCTTAGGGTAGCTTGTCTTTTAAACTTGTATTTCTTTTTTAAGCTCTGAAATTTTGCCTGATCAAGCAGTGCTTTATAGAGAGTGTTTCATAAAACACTCTCTTGCTCTGTTTGTGCAAGATGTGGCCTGTGCTGTGCAAAAGTGGTGTTTTGCCTTTAGTTAGCTTCAGATATGTTGACTGCCATGTTACCTTAGGCTAAAAGGGCTTTAGTAGATAGTGCATTTCAGATGTTATGCTCTTTTGGTTGTGGGCCTGTTATCTGAGATCTTTACCCTTTATTTTTTTCGTGTCAAGCAATACATTCAGGAGCTGCTCAAGCACATGAGTACCAAGCTACCTACATGGCAGAACTGCAGAAGGAACCATAAGGATTATAGACTGACTGATGAATTGTAGTGCTGGTGAACAAGGGAAAGTAACTATTTTCTCAGTGGGAGTCCAAAGCTGGAATCCTGTTTTCAGTTCTGGGTATTACCTATGAAGAATTAAAAACACTCCTGGACAGTATTGATATGAAAGGAGCAAGAAATAGAGACTTGGGTAGTTCCACCTCTGAATAGTGTTGAAGCCGTTTGTTTAGGCTGGCAGACAAAAGAGATTGAAGTGGAGACACTGGAAGTTTGTGTGCCAAAAAAAAAGTCACTGTAATAAAGGATCATTGGTTGCTCTAACTGAAGAGCTGGAGAACTGAAAAATGGCTTATTTTTGTTAAAGTGAGATTAGGCACAGGGCAAAAAGTAAAAACTGTAATATTAATGGGAACAGACTGAAGACTGTAGAGCATCCCATTTTAAAAACTTTGATGAATAGATTGGATAGCTTTCAGTCGTGCTTAATCTGTAGTAGATAAATAGATGAACTTTTTGACTGCCTCTAGCTGTGACATTTTGTGATTCTGTATTTATAGCCTGTTGGCTGATGATACAAGAATTTCTGTTTGTGACTGGTTTATCAGCAAGCTTTCCTTTGGGTGGGATTAAGGTACCAAAATTTAGGTGTCTGTTGCCCTTTGAGGTGGCATAAGCTGTCCTAGGCATGTAAGTGAGCCTGGCAAGTGTTAAGCCTATCATGTCCTGGATGTGCAGGTTGAGGCAAAGTAGTTATGTTGCTTCTGGAACCATGTTAGGTGTCCTGCAGTTAGGTAACTGAATTTCAGCTTTTTTTGGACTTCAGCAGTTCAACACATCTATTGCTTATCAAGGTTAATGAGTAGTTCTTGTGGAGATCTATTTTTAGAGTCTGTTCACAATTATCACATGAATTATCTGATTCTGCCATATGGATATGGCATTCTTGATACTGTTTCATGGCAACTGGAAATATTGTTTGCAATGCTCTATATTAGCATGAAAGAACAAATATTTCATAATGAACCAAATATTTACACATTCAGTATAAATGCTTCTTAAAAGCTTTGAAATCTTGCAATTCTCTGTAATTAAGCACATAGAATGAGGATGCTAGGAATTTATTGCTACCTATTGGGGTGAAGTCCATCTAGGGACTTTGACAGTAAGAGTTGTCTTTCATACTGAATTTGGCCTGTGAAAGAAATGAAAAATGCATTATCTGATTAAAAAGCAGATTTATTCTTTTTGACAGTATTGGATAGGTTAGCTAAGATTAGAAAGTTAGATTTTACATTCCTGCTCTTGATATGTCATCTCTTCCAAACTTTCTAAAGGCTATACCATTTAACTGGATATTGAGCTGTAGTTAGCAATTTTGAAATATTCTTTGCAAACTGTGTCTTTCAGAAATACTCTTAACTATTGTCCGTGTTTATCTTGTAATAATCCACAGATAAATATAACAGATTTCTCAAGTCCTGTGTCAGTATTTCATGTTGCTGCTATCTAACCCTGTCCTACTTTTGTGTTATAGTCAGAAGAGTATCAGTATGGTCAGAAAGTATCAGGAACACTAGCAGTTAATGGGCTTCTTTTCAGTGGGGAAAGAACACATCCCTGAGTTCATTTAGTTTACAGAAAAGTTTGCTATTATTTTGTAATGGCATGTATCATTTAATATAAAATTTGAGCCATTATCTGGGACTTTGTGGTAGTGTGTTTAGGGATGCATACATAGAAATAGTTCAACCAGAATGGTTCGCTCAAAGAAAAACCTGGAAGTTTATAAGGTATGCCCAGTCCTTTGAAACAAAGCCCTTCTTGTCTGGGCAGTATCTGCAGCGTATCTCTGAGTACTTTGCATGTAGTAGCCTATAAAGAGGGGCTGGAGCAGGCTTCTTCTCCTGGTTCCTCTCAGCTGTGCTGTTCCTGCACGGAGCACTCTGTAGGAGAGCACATTTTACATATTAATATTATGTATTGTTATGTTATGTATGTAATGTATGTAATGGTACATTATAGCTCATATTACAGAAAACCCAGCCTTGCATCCTTTGGTCATTCAGTGCCCATCCTTGTTCGAGTCCTGTGTGCTATCGAGTGACTTTGGCATTTCATGATGGACCCCATCTCTTCTTCCTTCAGCTTTATTAGTGTCACAAGATGTGAGTCTTGCCTGGGTAGAAGTACTTCTGTTCCTGTACCACCCCAGCAGCTTTTGTTTAGAGCTGAAGGTGGTGTCAAGCACTCAAAGCGTGAAGACTAGCAGAGCAGCTGATTTTGGAAATTAGAGAGTGCCTTGGTGGTCTTTTTGTCAGCTGAGGTGGACTTCAGTTTCTGTTATAGCTGATCAGGGTAACAGTAGCACAGGAGAGAAGGGGAGCTAAAATGATCTTTCTAAGAGGTTGGATGTCCACAGTGTTGGCAGTAGTTCCTCAATTAATGCTTTCTAAAATGGTGCAATGCCTTTATCAGTTGAACATAAAACTGTCCCCCGATTTTTGTGTTACATCTCTGTTTGTCTGCGGAGTCTGCTCTGGTATTCTCAGAATTTGGGCTCTCTTTCTGAGGAAGCCATTTTATCTCTTAGTATTACAGTATATTATAGATGTTATCGGTGTAGTGGCACAGCTGTCTGGGGAGCCATGCAGTGAAGTGAACTGGGAAATTGATTGAGTGGAAAAATAGCCCTTTTAGCCCTGTGGGCCCTAAACTGTTCCAGTGTGTGGCCATCAGAGACAGACAGGAGTGCCCACGTAGTGGAGGGGGTGAGCAGGCACAGGAGTAAGCACAGAGACTAAACTAAAGTTGATGTTTTTCAGAGTGGCCCAGTTTAGCTCTGCTCTTAGTGAATGACTTGGAGGGCAGATGCACGTTCAAGAATGTTACCTTTTTATGAGTGTTGGACAAAACACTTTGAAGGGATTTTTTGTCCTGGCATTTCTATGATGAAGAGGTTCAGAGGTGTTTCAGTTTCTGTTACATTCTATTGGTCAGCAGAGTTTATGGAGACTTACTGCAACATCGCCACATTACTGTCACTGTCAGCATTATGGGCATATGCCAAATGGTAGCTTACTTTTGCATTTCTGATAGCACAAATATCTTTTCTCAAGCTGTAGAGGGGTCAGGTGGAAGTTTTCCACAGTTCTATCAGTGTGATAGCAGGAGTGCAGAGATAAGGTGTCCACTCTTGGTGAAGGGTGTAAGCTGGCAGAAGTGTCGGAAATTTCCCAGGTTGTCAATATGCATCTGTATAAACACAGAGGTGGAGGTTGCTTTACAAAAATCGAAGAGCTGGTAAAACATGCAGTTCACCCGTGTTTTCAAAGAGCACTTACTCCAGCTTTTACACCCCTTAGTTTCTTTGCTGCTTTTCTATTTGTGACCCTGTCATGGGAGGGTGTGTGGGGGAGTGTCCCAGGGCTGAGAGCCGCTGAGTCAATAAGCTGCCAGTAAGTCTAGATATAACACAACAGAGAGGAAACTTAGTAAACAAATAACTTGCCTTTCTACAGCCCTGCAGTTAAAATAGGGATTCTGTAAGCAATTTGAACTAAGTAAATATTGGAGTATATTGATTTAGAAGGTGCCGTTTTGTTACTTTTAAGTAAATGCTGCTTCAGTTAGTTTTGTGCTTCGGAGTAGATAGACTGCCTACTACAGAAGTCTTTCAGAGTGTGAACTTTTACCTCTCTTTCTGGTAATACTCAGCTACCAGCTAGCACTGCTTTAAAAAAGAGCATCCAATCAAAAAAAAAAAAAAATTGCATGTCTGTTCCATTTAAAAGGGTTTTTACTCAGCACTTTCTTGTTTTTCATCTGTCAGATAATACTATCGATAAGAGACATAGCAAAAATTCCCCTTGTCTTTATATTGATTTTCTTATGCTTCTTGTCTTGCATTGTGATGATAGATCAAAATAGAATAATATATATAGTCATTAGGAAGTTAAAAACTTGTGTTGTGACGTTCATTAATTGTCTTTGCAGAAGTCTCTAGACTTCATTTATTTAATAGCTGTGGTAATGCCATAAATATTTTTCTGTTAATACAGAAGCCACTGAAGCTCACTTGACTAAAATAGCTTCATATTAATAATTTCTTATTTGTCAAACCTACTGCATTATTTATTAACTTGGTTTTTGAAAATAAAATACAGAGAATTGCGAAAAAAAAAAAAAGTAATGGGTAAATAAATTTTTTGGAACTAATCTAGAGTATTCCCAGCTAATCCCATGAGCATTTTAAAAATTCCTTGATATGGTTTCCCACAATTTGAATACAGTAAAATCTTTGTGTCTTTCAGGGGTGTGGTGGTTAGAGGGATTGTAAGGAATGAGTGCTAAGATTAAGGAGGCGTGTTTTGTTTTCTGCCCTGCCACTTTGAAATGTGCTTGTGTGCTTCTTGTGTTTGGTCCTTTAAAGCATCTGCTTGATGGAAACACAGGAGTGAACTAAGTTATCTTTGAAGATGGAACAGGAGGTTTGCCATGTCACTGCAATAATGAGGCATTCTTTATTAATTTTTATGCTGACTAAGCTTCAGCTATGATTTTGCTGGTCTGTAGCAGATAAACCTCCCAGCCCTTTGTCATGCTCTGTGCATTCAGGCACTTTGGTAGTGGGATATCAGTGAACAATTTGCCCCCGTGGCATCATGAATATATTGTGGATAGTGGAGGTATTTAAAAACAAGTAGCAGAGCAAACAGTAGAGAGTGGTGTCTCTTCTTTCAGACCTGACTGTAAGTGTTGCTTTCAGCTCTGCTCTTGGCTACTGTCTTGTTGCTTGGAAACAGAAAAGCAGCACGGGTACAGCCAGGCACCAGTCTCTAACATCAGCTTTCAGTGGTAACAGATCACACAGAATCAAGACTTAATAAACATAAAAAGCATGAAAAGCAATAAAATATCTTAAGCTGCCCAGTCGGCAAGATTGTTAAGTAAGAGAACAGTCATTCTATATCCTGATAGTATTTAGATTGGGGAATTAGGCAGTTAAAGCTTCTCCTTTTGTATGCAACAGAATAATGTTGAAAAACTACTGAACTGTTTGTTGACACATAGGTGAAAACTGGTGGTTACACTAAGGAGAATGGAAAAAAACCCTATTAAAAATGAAGCTATATTCCTTTCCAGCTCAGCTGGCAGTGTAGAGTGAGAGAAATAATTTTCGAAGAGTATGACTTGTTAAGAATGGTATGGTGTACTGTCAAGTGGTTGCCTTGGCTAAGTGGTGCTGAAAAGGAAGAAAGTGTCTGGTTCAAATGTGGTGACTAGTGGTTAGTCTTTTTTTACTTTGGTGGCTTTGTTCTTTCCCTTGCTCATTTCCAGGGGGGTTGGACTAGATGACCTTTCAATGATTTCTATTGTTCTTTCCTTAGCTGGTGTATATTCTACTGCTGATACATTTCTTTTCAGTGGTCATTATAAATCTACCAAGGATGTTTTGCTGCTGATGGTTTTTGAAAAAGGAGCACTGGAATTGCAGATACAGGCATAGCTGAATGAGCCTCCTAGCTGTGCTTTCTTTGGAAAGCTGCATTTCACCTTGTGGACTTTTTTAAACAGCCTCATATAATCACTGCAGTGTTAATGTTAATTTAATATTAGAGAATGTAGGAGAGTTAAGTAGTGCTGATTTTCCATGTGTTGGCTTTAGAAAGCTATTAATAATGGGTATTTCAAGTATATATGAGTCTGCATGTGAGGAAAAAAAAGGATGAGCACTTTGAAGATCAGAGGTGTTTAGCTGCCCGGGCAGGAGAAACAACAAAAATCCTCCAAGCTGTTTCAAAGTAAGTGCTTGTTAAAAGCAATGGAAGTGTTATCCTGAAAGTTGCCGAGCTACCAGAGAAGAGAAGAGCCTGTCAGAGCTCGGTTGTATTCACGCTGCCATCCAGCGGTGTGAGAGGAAACTGAGCAGGAGTCACACAGTTACCTGTCCTGAGATTCCAACTTAGCAAAAGATTTGCCAGGTGAAGGAAGTGCATTCCAAGTTCACTCTACGGTTGAGGTGTTAGGAATTAAAAACGAATTTCTCTTAGGAATTGTGAAGGGCAGTCGGGTTGTTTTTATTAAGTTTCCTTTCCAATCTCTCAGCTCCTGTTAAAAGTTGCAGGGAATGACAGTTACCATAGTGAACATGATTGCAGTAAAAGAAAATATTTTGTTGTCCATGAATGGTGAAGAAAGATTTAATTTAAAGGAATGTTTGTGGGAGGAGTAACTTAATTTGAGATGCTTCACAGGTGCTGTGAGAAGTTGCCCAAATACTCCTGTTTAAATAGACTTGTTTAGGTACTGCTGTATTTTTGTCTTCTCTCTCTGATAATTTTTTGGTTGACTGGGAGGCATAGTAAGTAGGTAAAATGCTTGTGTTGTGGTTGAGTTTCAGAAAAAAAAGATTGAGTTTAATTAACAATCTGTTTCTAATTTTCTTTCCTCTAGCTTTTTAGATGTTTTAATTAAAGTCAGGAACAGACACAATGATGTGGTTCCAACCATGGCGCAAGGGGTGATTGAATACAAGGAAAAATATGGCTTTGATCCATTTGTTAGCAGTAACATCCAGTATTTTCTAGATAGATTCTACACCAACCGCATCTCTTTCCGCATGCTTATTAACCAACACAGTAAGTAATGACTCTTCTCTTCTTTGAAAACTTATTAGTTATTGCTTATGAACCTGAAGCTATAGCTTTGTTTTGCTTTTGTTTCCTTACTCATGACTAATTCTTAATATTCTGTACAAATTTTGGTAGAGTATATACTGGCAACTGGTAGATTTGGTATTTTGCAGTGATGAGAAATGAACCCAAAAACACCAGTGTATTTTCTTTTAGAATTGTCAGTCTTTGTCAGCATGGCTGTCACTTTTTAGTCTTGTTGGCAGAGATGGCTTGTGTAGTGATACGTGAACTACTTTGAGATAGCAGTAGAGTAGCTGTATCTTTCTGCTAACAAATCTTTCAACATAGTTTGTAGAGCTGATAGTTATTTCCTAGTGAAATGCAAAGATGCCATAAATGTTGAATAGGTTATGCAATATATGTATTTTTATTGTTGTTTTTTTATCAAGTTATCTAGACTTTTCTTGCCTTCTAAAGGGGTTGAGTATTTCTAACTTTAGCTTTTAAATTATATCCCTTGTCTTCCCTTCCTATTTCCTATTTATGAATAAGTGCTGGAATTAGTCATCCTTTGTCATTAGGTTCTGTTTCATTTGTTGTTACTAATAAACTTACTTTTTTATATTCGTATTACAGAGTGAAAGGAATTACTTGCACAGCTCTTACTAACCAGTATGTGCAACCATGCAGAAAGTGATCTGTATAAAGTTAAGGACAGTCTTGTGATCTCTTTTAGTGTGTCTTGTGCCTTTTAGCTCTAGAGCTTCATTCTCTGCTCAGTATTCTGCTTTTATGAACTCTTAGCAATTGTTGTACGCTACAGATAATGTGACCACTGGAGTATTTAGTATAAGGAGTTTTACTACAAGTTGTGTGTGTTTCCAGTAACCTTTTATGTGACTAACAAATGCCTTGCTGTGTGTGTACAGATAATTTGAATGTGGTGAAGTATACAAACTGAGATAAATGTGCAGCTTTTTCTTTACTTGTACCTGAGCAGACAAATGATAGACATAAAACCAAGTTAAAAGGCTGTCGTAGAAGAGTTCCAGCAATAGAGTAAAACCATTGTCCTAATAGAATTCTTGAGCTGAGCGCTAGCATAATTTGCACTAATTCTAAAATATTAAACTTGCTTCATTGAACTGAACTAGGTTTTCCTATGGACCCTCTTACTTAATTGGTTGAAGCCTAAAACTGCTTGTAGATGCTTAAAGTTCAGTTAGCCTTGTATAATGTCTCTGTGTTAGCAATGTTAGTAATCTGTCCAGGATGGCAAATATTAATCTTGAAGTACTGAAAGAAAAGACAGTTAGAAAGCAGAATGCAAAACAAGTTTTTATGTAGTTTGCATTTCTGTTCCCTGTGTTACTGGCAAGCTGTTCCTTAGAGTGTGTTCTGCCGGGTGCAGTGGCCGGTGTATGAGCTCACCATGACCAGGACAGGAACAGCTTTCAGATCTAGTCTCTTGCTCACCTCATACTGCACCTGCTTCATATCAGAGCTCACTAACTTGCTGAAATAGCAATTTCACTCTTGAAATAAAGTGTAAAACCTTCCTACTTCTTTGAGAGTTAAGCTCTCAGTGAAGGGTCTGGTGAGGGCCAGACCCTTGTGCAAAGAGGGAGTGGGATCATGTTGCTGAGAGCCGGGGAAAAAGTTGTGTGAGTGAGGGAGACCTCTGTGCCAGCTGTGAAATTGCAGTTTTAGGTGAGTGTAAAAGGCTTTTAATGATGTCTTAGTTCCTCAGTCCTTTCTATTGTAATATTTTCATTTTTGTGAGTGCTTCTCTTCTGACATAATGGTATGAATGAAGCATTTTACATTTTAATTTTATCTAATATTTGATAGTCTGCTTTGAAATGTAGGTTTTCACCTTGACTCACCCATATTGCTAATTCTGTTCTAGCTAGTCTTAGCTATAAAAACTAATTAAAAAAAAGGGGGCGGGGAAAAGGAAGAATTGGGCAAGTATTTGTCTAACAAGGATTCTGGCAATTTGCTACAGTATCTTACAAAATGATGCACTATCCAGTAAGTCTCAGATACCATCAGATTTAAACTTTTGGGGCTGCCTCAAGTTTAATAGACAATTTATTGCCATTTCTTTTTTCTTTTAGCACTACTTTTTGGTGGAGATATTAATCCTGCTCATCCCAAACATATTGGAAGTATTGATCCTAATTGTGATGTGGCAGAGGTGGTTAAAGGTAAGATGAAGTTAACATTTTTGTTGACTGAACCCCACCCCCCAACTTAGAATATTCAGAAATATGTTATTGAGGTACAAGAGACTGAAGGTGATTTAAATTCATTTAATAAAATAAAAAAAGAAGAAATGGAAGTTCTGAAGTTGCCATTGGCTTATTGAGACTTTCTGATGTCTTCGTTATTGAGAATAGAGGAACTTCTGTTAAGAGAACTAAGAGAACAATTTGATTTTTAATAGTTTTAATCTGTCCTTTCAAATATCAGACGAAGTGTGTAAGTGTTTTGTTAAACTTTAGATGTTTTCCTGAAATACTCACAAGCAGGTTCTCATGTAGTGCTTTTATATCTGATGCTGGTACTGCAGAAAACTGGGAGTAATTTCCAATTTGTTTAGTTAGGTCTTCCAGTAAATTGTCCTTGGGTGTACAGATATTCCAGTGAAACTCCCCATTACTCTGTGCATTGGATCATACCACAGCCTGTTCTCTCTTGCACAGAAGGCATGGATGTGATGGTTGTACCTGAGTGATCTGGCACAGTCACACTGGAAATCCTGTTTGCTTAATGTTGTGAATGTTCATATGCTTTCAGGATGTTAATAAGTAGGCATGAGGCATTGCTGGCTGCTTCAAGAACTTGTTCATGGAAGCTTCATGCTCTGGGTGTATCTATTTACAAATACAGGTTTTGCTGTAGGGAAGAATTCCACGCTCTGTCCTTGGCTGCTGGTTGTGTAGCTGCAAAGGGGGGAAGAATATATTTCTCCCCTTCACTTTCTCTCCAGCTCTTGGTGAAGAGGGAACCCTTTCTTATGCCAGACTTTGGCGTGCATGATAACTCACTCTGTAATCCTTTTTATAGCTCTTATAGCTTTTTCTACCTCTTTTGGGCTCCTAAGGTGGCCTTTTTCAGCAGCCTTCTTTCCTTTTGATTGACCTTACTACACTTCAGCCTCAACATTGTATATGTTAGTCATGTTGATTGTTTAGATTTTCCTTCTAATAGCAATAATTGTATCAATTTTGATCATCAGATTCATAGTTACTGCCTTGGACAGAGGAGTGCACAGTGTCAGAAAAAACGATGTCCAATTTTCAAGCAAGTAGCTAAAATAGATCTTAGACAACAGTAACAAAACCAGAGGTCCCTCTGAAGGGCTGCACAGCCCTCTGGGGTATCGGCCACTCCTCCCAGCTTTGTGTCATCAGCAACTTGCTGAGGAGGCATCTGCCCCTTCATCCAAGTTGCTGATGGATAAAGTTAAACAATATTGGGCCCAGTATTACAGAATCAGAGAATCGTCAAGGTTGGAAGAGACATTTAAGATCATCCAGTCCAGCCATCAGCCCAGCACCACTGTACCCTGTAAATTACTAAACCATCACCCAGCACCAGACCCACATGTCTCTTAAACACCGCCCTGGGCAACCTATTGCAATATCTGACCGCTCTAACAGTGACAATTCTTTTTGTAGCACCTAACTTGAATCTGCCCTGTCTCAGCTTAAGGTCATTGCCTTTTGTCCTCTCACTGCAGGCCTTGGGGGACAGTAGTGGCAAAAGATGACAAACTTTCTTGCTATATTTCAGCAGTCTGATTTGGATTATGGGAAGGTATCTTCTAGGAAGTTCTTTTTGGTTCAGTAAGAAACAAGGAAGAATCTTAAAAATTCCAGCTTTGCCCCCAGATGACCTTGAGAACTAAGTATTGTAATCAGTATTGTGTTTGGAAAAACTGAATTTATGGTTGCAATGTCATCGGTTTTTTATTTGAGATGGAAAGAACAAGCATTAAATTGTGATCAGGAAATAACAAATAAGTAGATATTATGGTCAGCCTAAGATTATACCCTTCTGGTTTTCAAACCCTGAACAAAGATGAAAAATAGCTTGTCTCCAGTACTGTGTTTTTGTTTGTAGAGCTTTAAATGGATTTTGCCCTTCTTGACTAATGGGCTACAAACTCACAGACAAAAAGGGATTAGATTGGATACCAGCTTCGTGCTTGTAAACTAGTTCCCAAAATGAGTGTTCTGCTTGTAGTCTTTCACAGAGAAGACAAACACTGCTGGTCATCTCTAGGAGATTTTGATAAATCAGTGTTTGTTCTGTTATTTTGTAGATGCTTATGAAACAGCTAAGATGTTATGTGAGCAGTACTACACGGTGGCACCTGATCTGGAAGTTGAAGAATTCAATGGTAATTATGAAACTAATTTAAGGGAACTCCTTGCTATTATCTGTCATTTCTAGTTTTGTTAATTAACTGTAAGTTAGAATTTGAACTCTGCAGTCCTACATGCAGCTACTTTTCTTCTAATTTGTCTGTGTGGGCACCTGGATTATAGTTTATCATCATGGTGTACTTCTTTATGCTGAATTCACTATCACATTAAAGAAAATAAAATGGTCAAAAATTCTCATAACTGTAAAGGAAACCTGCCTTCCTTCTAACTGATATTCTAATGGAGCTGAATCTTATTTCATTCTGAAGTATGCTTATAAACTGATGAATTCCACTGGCATTCTCTGCCCCAGTGGTGAGCTCTTTCGTGTAAGATGGTAAAATTATAAATTTTTTAAGTCGTCTGTGCTTTAAATCCTATCATAAACTCCTCACATGAAAATATGCTTCAAGTTGATTGTAAAGATGAAAATTGGATGATACGAAACTTGATGAGACAGGCCTAGTCAGTTTATTGACTGCTTTTTGTTCATAATTTCTATTGACAAAAGGTAGCTCATTGTTTTAAGTAAAAAAAAAAAATTAATTTTCTTGAGTGATCCTCTCCCAGATTTTGGACAGCTGCCAAACATAAGACTAAGATGTTTCCAAACTTCAGCAGAAGAATTGCGTGTTATTTTGTAGCAATGCTACAAAATACTATTGGGGAAAAAATAAATAATTTCACATTTTTATTTCTTTTTTTTTTTTTTTAGCTAAAGCTCCAAACAAGCCTATTCAAGTAGTCTATGTACCTTCTCATTTGTTTCATATGTTATTTGAATTATTCAAGGTAGGTTGTGCTTGTTAATATTTGGAAGGGTTTTACGAACTTATTACCATTGAAATTGAGATTCCTTTCAGTTACAGCTCTTAAATGTTATTTCAGTTTTCCTTTCTTAACCTTAGTCTTAAGTTTCAAACACTCTTCACTTGTTAAAAAGCCAGACTTATAACCCTCTCTTATACCCTGGTGTAGTGAAAAAAAAAATCTGTTTTCCCATTTCTCCTTTTGTGCCTTTGCAGCTGATTAACTTAAAACACTCACGATAGTCTGTTTTTGCAGTGATGAAATATTCATAACCTTGCAATTTTCATGAGCTTGCTTCTATATTGCATATTTGAGGACTGATTAGGATTAGTGTCCTTATTGTGAAAACAGCCCATGTGTCTTTGAATAGTGTAAATTATGTGCTCTGCGTTGGTTTTGTTTATGTTTTGTGAATAATTGGAACAACAGCGAAAATGGAACTTCTGAGAGCTGTTCCATGGTTTGAAAGAAGATAGGAGGTCTCTAGGTGGTGCAGTTGAGCACTAGAAGCTGAGGGGAAAACAGGCATTTGGTCAGAGAGAAACCTTTTCTAAATATTGGTTTTTTGGGGGTTGACATTTGTCAAGTATGTTCATTTAAATATTCCCCTATTTTGTCATTTGTAACATTAGTTCTAGGGCAGAAGAGAGTTTGTACACTACATGTAAGTATGTTTTGGTACAAGTCATGAAACAGGATGAAACCACTAAGTTAAAGCTGTAAGGAGTCTTTCAGGGACTGGCAGTGGGAACTCTGTTAAAATATATGATGAAGTATCCTTTGGATATAATTACTTGATTTCACACAGAAAAAAAAGTCTTGTTTTCTGTTCTTTGACTATATCAAATAGATAAAAGTTATGTAGAGTAAGTTGTTATGTAAAAATTTAACTGGACAATTCACTGACTTGACAGCACTTCTTGAATTTGTGTTAAATACAGCCTTTTCTGTCTTGTATGCAATTGTAGGACAAATTATCTGGATTCAACAGAATAAATGCAAGTTTTAAGTTGTCACAAAAAGTATATATGCTGAAGTTAGAATCAAAGAGACTGTTTTTTCTCTTATCTTCAGAATTCAATGAGAGCTACAGTTGAATGGCATGAAGGTAAGAAAGAAGCCTATCCATCGATCAAAACCTTAGTCACTTTGGGGAAAGAAGATCTATCTATTAAGGTAAACGTCTAAAAATAATATGCAACCTAGAAACCTTCCATGTTTAGAGTAGTATGACTTGTAATTTGAAAAGGTAGATTAGTTACTGTACCACTTGCTTTTTATTCGTTAGAATAGAATATTTTCAGTGGGGAAGGACCTACAAGGAACATCTGGTCCAACAGCCTGACCACTTCAGGGCTGACCAAAAGTTAAAGCACATTGTTAAGGGCATTGTCCAAACGCCTCTTGGTCACTGACAGGCTCGGGGCATTGACCACCTGTCCAGGAAGCCTGTTCCAGGGTTTGACCACTCTCTCGGTAAAGTAATGCTTCTTAGTGTCCAGTCTAAACCTCCCCTGATGATGCAACTTTGAACTGTTCCCACATGTCCCATCACTGGAGTCCAGGGAGATGAGATCAGCACCTCCCCCTCCACTTCATCTCCTCAGGAATCTGTAGAGAACAACGAGGTCACCCTCAGCCTCCTCAAACCAAACAGCCCTAAAGTCCCTAGATGCTCCTCTAATGTTTCTAAAGTAATTTAGATAATGCTGCTTGAGGTTTTGTATTTTTTTTTTCCAGAACATAATGTTTAAAACTCTTAAATTTTCATTCCTTAGATAAGTGACAAAGGTGGAGGTGTTCCTCTAAGAAAAATCGACAGATTGTTTAACTACATGTACTCAACAGCACCCAGGCCTAGTTTGGAGCCCTCGAGAGCTGTGCCTTTGGTAAGCAATTGCAGTATGTGTTTAAATGTCCCTTTGCACTACTCTGGCTTTACATTTCCCTTCACTGCAATCCACTGGATCAGGTTTTCCATCGAAGAACTTGTTTATCATTAACAAGGCTATGCAGGTAAAATAGGAGAAAATGGATTCTGTTACCGCTTAGTCTGTGGAATAGAAAATTACTTTTCTTTGTCTTGATATTGGATTCTTGGAAACAAGCATGTCTGCATAAACACAGTATTTTCTCGAGTTAATGGGAAGGATCTTTAGTGCTTTATTACTGAGGAGGTGGATAACCTAATGAGCTCCTCTTTGTTGTGTAAATTACTGTTTATCTAAGTTACCTTAACCTATTGAAAAGGTGAGCACACTGTCAGAATTAGCACTTGAGAGACACCTCCTGGCAATGCACAAGCTTATATTGAAGCTAGAAAATCATTTTTATGTAAGTTATGGACTGTAAAAACACATTTTAAAACAATATTTCCAAACCTGCACGTGATACGAACACTTCACGTATATTCCTGTTCAGTTGGAAATACCTCGTGTGATACTCCCTTCTGAGATGTATCAGGGCCAGATTTCACACACAAAAAAATCTCCCCATAGTTTCTTCTAGGCAAGGAATTATTTCAGTGTTGAATGTGTAGATTCTTTCAGCAAGTATGATTTTTTTAAATTGTTATTAAAATAAAATTCTATTTCTAAATTGCTTTATTAAATTACATAATGGCTCATTGTAATAAAAATTATAGAGCTACTGTTCAATTTGACTGACTTTCAGTAAGTGGATTAATACAGATACTGTATTCTTGCCTCTTCTTGTCTTTGTCCTCTGTTGCCTCTGGTGCAATCCTTTATCTTTAAGCACATTGAGAAGTTGATTCTTGGAGGAATTTCCTTTCCCTGCTTAGGAGCATTCTTATCTAGCATGTTCTTAAGTGTTCTTCTTCTTTTTCCTGCTGATACTTCTGTACTTGAAGTGCCTTCAAGCAGATAATAAACTGTGGCACAGAGTGTAGAACTATAGAATCATTAAGGTTGGAAGAGACCTCCCAAGATCCAGTCCAACCTTGGACCAAACACCACCATGTGAATTAAACCATAGCAATCAGTGCCATGTCCAGTTGTTTTCTGAACACTTCCAGGGATGGTGACTCCACCACTTCCATGGGCAGCCTGTTCCAATGCTTGACAACCCTTTCCATGAAGAAATTCTTCCTGATATCCAGCCTGAATCTCCCTGGCACAACTTGAGGCTGTTTCTTCTTGTTCTGTCCCTGTGACTATTTTGGATATAGAATAATTAACAATAAACTGAGGGTAAAAACAGTTCAGAGGGACTTAAAGGTCATAAATTTCCTTTTAAATTATGAGCAGAAAGTCTTTGTGGTACTGTCTTGGTCCACAGTTTGTACCATTGTGGTACATAAATATATTGCATTGTTTTCACCAGCATTTGCCACCGTCATAGGTGTGAAACCCAGTTCTATATCTGCATTGACTTGGCACTAATCCTTCACAGCTCCTGCCTCTACAACACATCTCAGTAATATGTTTCAGACTTTGGCTTTTTCATAGATAATCTTCTTGAATGTGATGAGTGATAGGGAACAGGCCTTAATTCAAATATAAGCTTTTTTCTTTGTCACAAATGATAGAATCTCTCTTGATGCATAATCTGCCTTTGTTCTGTCTCACTTCTGATCAGCAATTTACTGTATCAGCCTACAAGGATTTCCTGAAACTTGTTCTCACGATAAACTTATACCTTGATTACCAGTTGTATTCGCTATTAAATTGTCTCTTCCTTTGTCGCTCTGATTGTAAAATGTGTTCATTTTAGGATTGACACTATTCTTTCTTTCTTTCTTTTTTTTTTTCAATGCATCTTTTAGCAATGCATTCCTGTGTTTATTTCCTCGTCTCCAAAACTGCTTACTTTGAATCTGTGGCATTTATACTTGGTATTCTTCTACTGTATCCCATTTTCAGGGCTTGTGTCCCTTTTGCCCCATGAGTCTGACCAGTGCCTGTACATGAATGTTGAGAAGAGGTGTTAAGCTCTGTTATTTACGTGTGTGCAGAAAGAAAAAGGTCACAAACTGTGAGTCTGTGGCATATCTTTCCACTAAGAGGAACAAGGGCTTAGCAGTGAAGTTTGACACCTTATGTATTATGGCCCAGATCCAGTTATAGAAACAACTATACTATACTTTGTATGTCTGTATAGAAATAAAAATCCTTCAGCAGTAGGTTCCATATAAATCCTCTTTGAAGTCCATACAGAAGGAGTTTTTTTAGAGCTTAGTGCCAAAGACCAAACCACTAAAGAATTACAGTGCTCCAAAAGGTAGGTAGGTCTGTGCTTGTGTCATTCTTTACTTAGATTATATTCTAAACTGCAGTGCAGTGTAAAGAGACATATTTTTCTGTTCTAACACTCCTTCCCTTGTTATAGGATACCCTGTCTAGTTATGAAACATTCATGGACTTGGGCAGTGGAAGAGAGGTATCTTTCTGTTGATTGGGGAAAATTCTCTCTCACTGTCCTTGCAAATGTTGTTTAAAAACTGCTGAGAAACCTTGTTACCATGGCAGCATTCGGATCCTAGCAGCTGTTACCTTCCTGTGTCCTGCTCGACACATACTGTACCTGTTAGAAACACATGGTCATGCTTAATGATAGTAGGTTTTCTATGAGAATTTACAGGTTATCTCTTTGTTTATAGTGGCAGAAACATGGCCTCAGTTAGTTTAATTTAAACCTGTCAATGCTAGTAACACAGAAATGTAATAATCTCCTATTTGTATAATGCATACTGTAATATTTAAAGATAAATTTGCTCTAAGAAGATTTTCTTTCTCAAGGCAGATGTGCCATCAGGGACTATTCTGTCCTCTAGGTCAAGCACAGACATATGTAGTAATCACTTCTTGTTAATTGTCTTTTGCAAAACAGATCTTTTTCAAGGATTTAAAAAGGGACTCATCTGGGATCTCTTGTCTTCATATTTCTTCTAAGTTATGCGGTTTGGAAAATACCCTAAAGGCAGTGTACAGAAGAGACTGACAGGAAATTTTTGAAAGAGGGCTCTGTGAAATGATGATTATGTGGGCTAATAGAGAGTGTAAAAGAACAGGAGACAAACAGAACTTGGGCATGGGTTTTAAGGAGGAGTAATTCTGGAGTGAGGAACATATAATGTGTTTTCAGTGTTGTTTGATACTGCCTTTTATTTGAGCGGGTCCTGGGGTATGTATTGTTCACCATTTGCCTTTTGGTTGCTGTGCTTTATAATTTCTGTAATGCATTTATTGTCCAGTCTCCAGAAAAGATGAAAGTCATCTCTTGGACTTTTTTTTTTAGTTCTTTCTTAGACAGTCGAGTAACTTTAATTTTTTAGAGGTTAAGAAAGAAATACATCTAGTTTCGAGACCAGGTGTTTGAAAGTGATGCATATGTTTCTAATGGCAGTCTTTGAGAAATTTAAAACATAATGTTGTTTGAAAAAGTGCAGCTAAGCAACTGTTCTGACTCTGGAAATGGACACTAATAACTATGACAAGCAGTGTTTGTTCTGACTCTGGAAATGGACACTAATAACTATGACAAGCAGTGTGAAAGGGGTACCTTTGGCATTTCTGTTTGTAGTTTTGCTCAGAACTGAGTGAGCAACTCTAAAGCAATTTAATACTAAATTTAGACTTCTGTAAAATCAAGGCAAAGAGGCCAAAAGACATTGTAGAGAGAGTAGATTACAACAAGAGAATTTGTGATGGATACTGTAGTAAAAGTTGTTTAATGTTCACCTTTCCCTCAAGGGATTTCCTATAAAGTGATAACACATATTAGCTGGGCATGCTTGCAAGTCCTTCTTAGGCTTCTCTTTTTATAGCATTTTGGGACTTTACTTTTAAGATCCAGTGCATTATCCTCATTGATCTGTCAGGTTGCTTTTGTAGAAATATTATAGTGGAATGAATTTATTGGTTTTCTGAAAACTTCAGGTGTCTAATTCTTCTTGTAGTCCACCATTATGAAGAAGTTGTATTACTCTATTGTCTTGTATATCCTTCTTTTCAAACTGTGTATCTGGAATATTTCTTTTATTGCTGTGGATAGTCCTGAAAAAATCGGGGGGGGTGGGTCCGGGTAAATAACCAACCACAGTGATTCTGGGCACATACCCAGTCATCTGAAGGAGTTGATGTGTAGAGTAAGATCTTACTCCCTGGCTGCAGTGAGACAGGCTTGGGGCATTTTTTATAACTTTTCTGACAAGAGAGATTTAGAAAAGGTGCCAAGTGTGGACCATGTTGCAACTTTGGTTATGAGTATTTGTTTTGTAAATTTAAAAATCTAAAATTTGTACCTGTCAGCTCTGTGATGCTTTGAAAATATTATGGGTTGTACTGGGTCTCATCCTCAGTAGATCATTCAATGCTGTGGAGTCCTCATCTTCTGTTCAACAGTGAGGGTTGTTTCCCTTGTGTTGCTCTGTGCAGTCCTCTGCAGGACTCTTCTGATCTTTGTGGCATCAGCAATCACTTAGTGTGACCTGGTGAAGTGAACAGAGTCGTCTCTGGCTTTCTTGTGTAGTCTCCTAACTGTGGAGAATTATTTTAGAATAATAATCCCTGAAAAAGCATTCTGTCAAAAATCTGATTTTTACCAAAGAAGGAATAGAATATTATAGCAATGGTGATCATAGCGAGGAAGCTATGGGGCATATCAGTTTGTTTTGATGGTTGGAGACAGCATAGATGGTGTTCTGTGATGGAGAAAATGCAAAATGGACAAGGGAATTCTAACAAAGGACTTGGATATTTTTCCTTTTTCTGCACTTAAAGTAATGGATAGGGAAAAAGGAGATTCCTCAAAAGGCTGAATATTGACTTATACTGTAGGCTGAGTAATAAAGTAAAGCTTGAAAAATAATTTGATACAATCTAATATTGAGTTATCCTCTGTTTTATAAATTAATACACTGATCTGTTGCATTTTTTTTAACTTATCATGTTTTTGTCTTGTTTTCTTGCTTTTGTAGGCTGGGTTTGGCTATGGATTGCCAATTTCTCGTCTGTATGCGAGGTACTTTCAAGGTGACCTTAAACTCTACTCAATGGAAGGCGTTGGCTCAGATGCTGTAATTTATTTGAAGGTATGAATTTGACCCTTTTATAAACTACTAATGCAGATTGTTTATATTTATAGCAGACTCTTTTCACTCCTCGGCTGGTTTTCAAATTTGTTTGTGCTGTCTTTGACAGTTTTGTCTAAATCAGTTACAGAGAATCCTAAACCCCAAGGTTATATATATTTACCTGGCACTAATACCAACTAGTTTGCTTTTGATTTTTTTTTTCCCCAATCCCCTGTGTCAGATTGCATTTTGTTAATCCATCAGAAGTGGTGAATTTTCTGAGAACTGTGCAATGAGAGATAATTTTGGTTAATGCTTTTTGATTCTAAGTTTTGGCCACAATAGAACTGAGAAGACTGTTGACCAACGCCTAAATAGTACATAGGTTTTCTTCTGTGCAGTTCTTCGTGCAATAGCCTGTATTGTTCCTGTTGTCATTTTTTGGGAGAGACCAGGCTACTCAGGAGCTAATGGTTGAAACTGAGTCCTTGAATGTCATCAGGGAATTAGAGGAATATAGCATATATCTTATGTGAGGTTGTTGATAGCATTGACACTGTGCCTTGCTGTGTGTAGCAAGTGAGTCGTGGAGTCCTGTGTTAACTTCTGCTTCTAATGGGTTTAATCTTCTGCATGTGTGTGTGGAGGAAAAAGGTGTGGCCTTTCTCAGAGGAAAAAGGACTGAACTGGATCAGCCCTCACAGGTCACTGTGCTGACAGAGCCCCAGTTCGCTGGGGAAGTGAAATGTTTCAGCAGAGTCTGCTCCCTGTCACTGACAGATCTCCCTAAAATGGTTTTGACCAAAAATCTTTTTCTTGCTCTCTCTGTAGACCACTTCCTGGAAGAAGGGAAATATTTTTAAATGGTATTATTGTCTTTTAACTTCGACTAGTACTTTGACTATGACTAGAGCTATTAGTCAGCTATTTTCAAAATAGTGTTGTGACATGTAACACTGGGATAATTGTGACACTTGTTCGATACAGAAGTTGTAGCTGTAGAACTCCCCAGAGTATCACCTTGCTCTCGTGTCTCTAATGATATCTCACCATTGCTTTTGTTTTTCCATAGGCCCTTTCAAGTGAATCATTTGAAAGACTTCCCGTTTTTAATAAGTCAGCATGGCGACACTACAAGACCACACCTGAAGCAGATGACTGGAGCAATCCTAGCAGTGAACCAAGGGATGCTTCTAAATATAAAGCTAATCGATAATTTGCCACCTTTTGTCTCTGTTGGAGATGGCCTCTGCATTCAGTATAAAGTCTCTGCTTTGTTCCAAAATCCTTCAAACCACAGTAGCTAATTACTTCCAAACAAAGACCTAATCAGGGCACTGAAAAATACCAAGAACAAAGTGATGATTGGGACTTAAAGGAAGGTACTGAGCACGTTTGGTATGTGAATCCTGTCTCCTTCACCAGAATATGCTTGGTTGCTTCAGTCATGCATTGACAAAAGGGATTGCACTGTGATTGCTCTTAGGAATACAGTGTCGTAACAAAAAGATACTATTTGAAGTGGCCAGTTCTTATTCCAATATAAGGACTGGCAAGATGTGCAGAATCCCTTAAAAAGGTGAATAGTATCTTGCACAGCAATATGGTATAAGAGAAGATTTCTAATGTAGTTAAACCTATGCTTTGAAAATCCACTGTTTGCGGCGTTTTCTATTGCACAGTGTCACCTGTAAGAGAGAATCCCTTTGAGCTCTTCAGATCTTGTGTCTAAAGAGCTTATAAATGCATAGTTCTAAAAAGGGTTGTGCAGCTTTAAACTGATGCTTTCCCCAAATTCCCAAATCCATTTGTCAAGTGCATACAAAAGTTATGTTGCTGTAAGACATTAGGATTTTCACTTCTTGGTATGCACCTTAATGATTTTCTTGACACACAAACACAGAAATTAATTTCTATACATTTTTCCTTGTTTTTAGGAGAGCTCCTAATCAGTTAAATCATCTCTCTCTACAAGAAATTCTGACAATACAGGGGCAGGGGTTAATTCATTTTCCTATTTGCCTGTTATTTTAGGGGAACTGGGGAGGGGAGAGAAATTCTAAAAGGCCAGACAGCCAGTCATACAAACAAATTTGCCTTAAGAATGTTGGTTGTTTGAAACCTGATTAGTTTAAAACCTGTAAATAGTTTGCAAAGTTATTTATACGTTCAGTGTCTGACTGCAGTCTGGTAATCTGAATTTGTAGTGTATATAAAGATGTTGTACACCAGCTTTTGGAAAGTGTCATTGATCTAAATACGTGAAACTGGAAATACCATAGAAATGGGAGGGACAAAGTGTGACCGGTACCTGATTTAAGGAAAAAAAATCAAAGAGGAAAAAATTTCAAGTATTTTCCCCTTAATTTATTATAAGGGTTATTGCTGACTATTAGGAAACTGTTCTTCACAAAGTCTTTGCCAAATGCTGTTTCTGATACTATGGCCTTTCAAAAACACCTGTGAATTTTAGAAGTTCTGCTGATACTCTAGCCATGGCAATAAAGTAGGTGAGGTCTAAGCAGCTCTGATGCACACTCCATTTCTCTTAGGTGTTTCGATATTTTTTTGAAAGATATTAGAGATTTTAGCATGGAAAAATGAAACTTGTTTACTAAAATTGTGGAGGAACTGTCCCTTTTGTCCTCCCAATATTTATTTTTATAAAGAACTGATTTATCAGGTAAACAGGGAAATGCTGAGAAATTCCTTGGTATTTAAAAAAAAAAAAAAAGAAAAAAAACTTAGTTTCACTTAACGACAGTACTTTGCACTTCACTGCAGGATTATAAAGTGCTTTGAGCAATAAACTCCATAGAGCCCCATTTCTGAAGAGCTGGAAGTCCTTGCCTTGCAAACCCCAAGTCTCACCTGTTGCAGTCAGTTCCAGAATTTGTGTGTGGGCAGTTGGTGATTCCCAGGGCTCGAGGTCCCGTGGCTGTCCCGGCACTGTGTGGATTGGGCACATGGGAGCATCTGGTCCTTGTCTGTCTGGGCTGCTGCCATCCATGTGGAGCTGGGGGGGTCCAGGGCAGCTGCTGAGAGCTCTGTGCCTGCTCAGCTGGGCAGTGCTGCCCTCGGAGCCTCCTCTCCCTGCAGGCAGAGGAGGAAACGTGCTGATGGAGCCGTCCTGTTCCCAGACCAGACTCGTTTGACCCTGGCCTGGGAATCTCGACAGGGCACAGTGAGTGTGTGACACGTGTGGCCTCCAGAGCAATAATTTCCCAGGGCTGCAGGCGCTGCTGCAGAGAAGGCAAATTGGTATTCAAGTGATACAGCTCCACTGCTGGGGTGAAATCAGGGTAATAGTTTGACTGAAACACAAGTTGGAAGTCACACCTACTAAAATTTAGTCACTTAACTTCTGCCCTCAGTTGTAACTTCTTACTGGTTTTTAAATTATTTCAAGTTGTGTATGTTTTCTAGTAACCACAGAGGAGAGCTTGCTTAAAGACAGAAATTGGTGATGGAACTAATACTTTTCCACTTGTGCACGTTCAGTTTTTCCTGGAACATTGCCTAAGACATTCCAATGAATAAGATAGTTCGTGCAAGAAACTTGAGTTGCAGCTTTTGTTAGAAATTGTATTTTGAAGTAGTAAATCTGACCTGGACCTTTATGGCTGTTTCCTTATACATGAAGAGGAGAGGGAACAGAAAGAAAAGGAAGGATGCAGGCATATTGAACTTGTTTTTGTGGAGTGAATGTAAACCATGGAAGCCATGGAGTGCAAACCATGGAAACTCTGAATGAAAGCTGAAGATACCTGGAGGATGTTGTGGTATATTAGTGATGTCACTTCTTGATCCACAAAAATAACTGGCTGGCTGTCAGGACTGAGGTGCTCTAGTATTTGAAAACTGAAGTCCCCTGAAATGGCACCCATTGCCAAGAACCCTGAGCACATACAAACACCTCAAATTAGGAAGGGAAAGCACAAGGAATGTGTTTTCTTTCCATTTCCCAAGGTCTGTCTGTGGGCATTATGGTGAACATGAACGAGAAACAACTTTTCTCCTCTCCAACCTTGTCTAGGCAGCCTGTGCTTTAGTGGAGATCCCAGGTGTGCCAAAAATTGTTCTTCACTCATTGTCCTCATGCCGTGCTCCTACATAGGGGTTTGAAAACTGTCTTAGGAAATGGCAGTAGCAGACCTTTGATTAGGAGGGTTTTTCAGTGGCTATGCCTGAAAAATGAGTATGTGTGTGGGTTTAATACAGCTGGTTTAACTACAGATACTGATCTTTTTTCAGTTACTTCTACCTTTGATTGGAATCTCTTATGTTTTAATATCTTGAGGCTGTTAATTCTGAACTTTCCGGTGACATAAAAGTATATTTCCTTTTTATGAATTTCAGAGGTATGAGCTGCTGATGTTATTGCAACCTGCTTGTCTTGAGTCACAGGACACAGAAGTAGAAAAAAATGTTTTCAATGAAAATGCTCCTTATCTGTTGTGTTTAGTGATTAACAGAAACAAACTGAACAAGAGATGTTTGCTCCTCATTTATTTCTGAGAATTTACAAACAACTTCTGTATGTCACAGTGTAAAAAACAGTTTAACTTTTTTGTCCATTGTGCATTTTTCTGTTGTATGTATCTTGAATGTAATTTTATTAATCCCCTGCCTAGTTTAATATTAATAGATATGGAAGTCTCTCCAAATTATGTATGTATTTGTGATCCCTGCTTTTCTAGGCTTTGTTTTGAGGCAACAAGGGGGCTATCAGAGTCAGCACTTGATGAGAAATATTCAGAAGATACTGAAATGCTTCTTTTACAACTGAAGTGCACAATCTTTGCCTGTTTACTTGACTGTGATGACCTAGGACAGCACAGAGGAAGTCTTTGTCCTGCTGTAGTTTGTGCTACCTCTTGGGCAGCATTTAGATCAGGTCCATTGGCATGTACTTAAAGAGTATGGATATTAATTGTAGTGTTCTTGGAAAACTCAGGCTACTTTGGCTATATAAAGCTACACTAGCTGCTGCAACTGGGTAGCATTCTTTTCTTTGTCCTCAGTGGCATTTGCTTTGAAACAGCTGTTCACTTTATCCAGTAAGTGAGCAAGAGTAATCTTACAGTGTAGTGCAATCTCCTGTTCACCTTCCCGAAATGTAATATTTAGGGTGAAATCCTGATCTCATTGATATGGAAGATGTTTCTTCCCCCTCACCTTTAATAGGCACTTCTAAACCCTTATGCGTGAGGTGCTGCAAAAGTGGTCTCGATTCATGAAAATAATTTTGTAGAAAACAGCCTAAATGTTTATTGTTAGTATTTATCTTGAGGATAACCATGTCTGATTGTGCAGTGTTCCCTTTCCTCGCGTGTTTCCTCAGTTGCCAAGTGGATGCCATAGTTTCTAGTAGCTCTTCTTTGCTTCTTCCTGACATACTTACCTGTCTATGAATTAACATATATAAACGTGTTTTTGCAGAGGTCAAGAGAGTATGATGGCACATGACAGAACTGTGTAATACTGAGTTCAGAGGTGAGTTTGTTCACAAATAAGGAACGTAGCTATAAATTGTGTAGTGACTTCAGGACTGAATCTTGCAAATACTTGCACAAGTAAACCATGTATGAGAGGAATCCTGTTTAAATGAATCTGTTCTCAGGATCAGGACTCAGGCTGTTGGCATTAATTTAAACAATGAAGATTTCTGTAACTGAAGTGGCTTTCTAATTAAAAATAAAGGAGAAAATTTAAAGTTCACGTGCTTTAATTGCAGTATTATGTTGCCTTAAAAGTCCTAAATAATTGGCATAAGAGAACTTGTTTGCTTCTTAAATCTGGAGGGGTTTTCTTGTAGTATCAGTAGAATTGATGAGTTTGTGATAATTCTGACGTTGCCTAACTAATTGCTTTATTAAAATTTTTCCTTTGAATTGAATACTGCCAGGAGGTGCCAGACACAGTCCTTTGAAATTCATGCCCTCACCCCATCAGGCAGAGGCAGTGGTATTCCCAAACTCTCCATGCTCTTGGCAGCAGGGACTGTGCCTGTGCAAGGGACCTGCTGGGCTGGCTCACTCTTGCCACCACTGATAAGCTGTTCAAGTGCTAAACCTGCACTGAGGTTTTGATGAGCTTCTGAGGTGGGTGGAAATCAAGTCAGTTTGTTCCCAAGGTCAGTTACGGGAAGAGTTTGTTCTGGTGAACTGGCCTGTGGTGCAGCTGCATCCGGGAGGGAAAGTGGTTTCATGGTGCCTTTCCTCTGCGGTGGCATCACTTACATCAACTAAACCTGTAATGGAGGAGTGAGATGGTAACTTCTCATTAGATTACTTGGAGATGTTTTAAATTTATTTTTTGGATCTCCTGTAACTTGTTGGAATTGTTTCTAGTCCAATGCCCGTGTATTTGACTTGTGTATACTCTTATTTTCCTTTTTTCTTTCCATGGTTGACAAAAATACATAAAAACTACTTGATGAAACTTTTAAGTTTCATACAACATGGAGCTTAGTTTGGGATTTGGCAGCCCAAGGTCAACTTCTCACATGCCTACAGAGGGGCACCTCAGAGAGCTGTGCTGGGGAGCTCAGAGTAATTTTAGCATATGAAGCATATGAGCACCTTTCGGGTTAGGGTTCTTTTTTTCTGCTCTATAAATCTCCCTGAAGCTAAAGCTTCTTGGATTATTGCTGACAGCTGAAATATCTGTTATAAACTTAAAACCCAAGGCTTCTACCTTGAAATTTCTTCAGCTTTCCATACAGCTTTATATGCATTCATAAGTTATTCAAGAAAATGAAAAAAAAAAACCAAAACCACAAAGTTTCTTACCAAGCAATTACAGAGCAGGAAAATGCCTGGGGACCCAGCTTGCTTGGCTCATTAGCTTTTTTTATTAAGTGATAAATGAGGCTCCAGATGGCCAGAATTTTGCTAGAACTGAAATAATTTTCTTTCAGATGAAGAATTTATTTTAAAACTTCAAATGAGAAGAAATCCATGTGTTGTACTTTCTCACTGCTCACCATTTGCCTGACTGGGTATTCACAGGAGCTCAGTGGTTAATTAAGTAGCTCACAATTGCAAAATCTGTCAGCATGTACCACATAATATTTGACAGTAGCTGTCTGTAGAAAATAAAGCAACTAGTTGCAGCAGCAGCAGTATAATGAAGATTTATGGCTTTAGGACACAGGCTTATGTAGGAGAACAATTTGTAACAAGGGATCATGTTTTTGTTATACAATTCATGCCTTTTTCAGACTGCTGTAGACTCAGTACTTCAATTTGTTACTTTCAGTGGGAAGACAATCTTGCAGTAGACAGTTTTAAATTAAGTCAGATATAAAACATGTCAGGCATGCTTGATAGGAAAAATTAAACTCTTTATTAATGTCAGATCAGTTTATATTCATCATCTAACTTGGAGGCTGTTTTTACTTTAAGCTTTTGTACCATCTCCACTAGGAGTAAATTGGAGTATAGTAAATAATGTCTGCCGTGTGTTGTCTAACAGCATCGGTCATTTAGAAATCTTGTCACAGCAATCTGAAAGTCCTTCTCCATCCTTGTGACCTGGATAATTTTTTTATGGCTTTGGTCCAAGCTATGTGTCTCCTAGTCCAAAGGCAGCAGGCACGTTCCTTTGCTTCTACTAGTGTGCAGCTGGAGCCATGATTTGAATGTCATAAGACCTTTTTGATCTGCAAAAATGTGGATTCCTGTCTTGAAATTAATGTCTGGGTACCTGTAAATACGCTCATTCAAAAGACCATTTTCAGACAAAAACTTCAGTTCTGCCAATCTTCAGGGTCACGTGTTGACTGTGTTTTGGTACGGGGAAGCTTTCCAGGGACAGCTTCATTAACATGTTCTTGCCATTGTGGAAGCTGATGCCAGTTTGCATGTTGTGCCATGGGAGCTGTCCTGGCAAACTTGGGGTTGTTGGTGCGTGTGACTTCCCCTGCACTTCAGTGAGCACCTCCCTCGCCTGTTTGCTTTGCTCTTTATCCTTCTGTTAATAAATCCCTTTGTAGACACTGGAACACTTGATACAGAGTCCTTGAGGCTGTGGGGGACCCACACTTGAGGCATGGTCAGGTTTGCCTTCAGGTAGAGGAAAGTGGCTTTGTGTGTGTGCCAGGTGTGAGTCACAGCCACGGGGTAGTTGCTGTGTCTCTCAGCGTTGGTTGGCTAAAGGTTAGTGTTCCCAAGCACTGTGCTCTAGATGCTCTGGAACAGGGCAACAACATTCCCCCAGGGAAGCACTGTTCTTTCCTTCGGGATTTCCAGATGTGGTGTCAGTATTGGTGAGTGGGTGTCTGGCCCACACAATGCAGTACTTGTGAACTGCTGCGTTACGTGCTGCTGAAAGTGGCCGGGTCCTGTGCCTTGTAATGTACAAGGTTACCACTGTACAATGTATTTCACAAATAGCCCTTTGTCATGGATGAGGAGGTTGCAGTTATGCTTTGTATAATATTTTAAATACATTTTGTCATGCTATTACTCTGTGCACTCAACAATGGAGAATGCTGGCTTGTTAAACACCGTGTTTTACAGCAGGTGAACTGGGGTTTCTAGGTTTGTAGTGGCATGTGGAAGTATTTTATCAGGGTGCTTGATACACAACTGTCAGTGCTCAAATATATAATTAATCTCTAACTTTTGGGTTCTTGATAAACAGTTGAACAGTTGGGTAAAGTGTGCAAGATGATCACCTTGGGCACTTTTCTGTGGGTGTGATTTCATTCAGGTAATGGCTGGAGTCAGTTCTGCTGATGGCATGGTCGTACTACCACTCTTTGCATAATGGCTGTGTTTTAATTACCTTCTGTGTAGTTTAGTTCTCAGTTCTTAATGACAAATTGACTTGAATTCACAAAAACTCGAAGTTGAAAGGTGTCAGAATAGAGATGCTTGACCTCAGGACAATGTTTTTTCTCTCCTTTCTTTAAAAGATACCGACTCTGAGCTTGCTGGTGTTTTCAGATGGTTCTCCATGTTCTCTGTGTGGCTGTGACACAAGTATGTGCTGTGGGGTGGTTTGAAGTAAAGGTCGTCTTGAGGAGGAAAAAGGAAATCAAAACAAGCCACCCAAGATTTGTGATGTTTGGATTATGTTTAATTTGGAACCAGCTATTTTTGGGGAGAATCTTGTTAGTTCTTATACAGGATATATGCCTTATGCATTTTTCTGTTTGCATGTGAACAATGTGAATATTTAAAAGGTTGGGTTTGGTTTTTTCTGGAATAAATGCACTGATTTGTGAGAGGCCTTTTAGGTAACCAAGGGGGATGAGGAGAACAAATGAGAATTTTCCCTAAGTGATAGTTCTCCATTTTCTTTTGGCATTTGACTTTTAATCACATATTGTAGCAGTGCAAGTTCAGGACACTTAAAAATGAAGCTAAATAACTTTTAAACAGATGATACAAAATATCTTAAGTATGGCTAAGTAGCAAAGTAACTGTGTTCCTACTAGTTAATGCATCAATTTTGAAATGAAAAAGCTGTAGTATGGCATGTAGTACATCAAAATAACACACTCCTGTTGATATTCAGAGCTGGTCACTTGTAAAGAACAGGTTATAATTAATCTACTCTTCCTAACTGGATGACAACTTTGAAGCTCACAGGCCCTTTATTTTATGGAAAACCAGTGTGGGTTTGTAGGGAAATGTGATTAGAGAATCATGAGAATGGGGGAAAAAAGTACCAAAAAGTGATGAAGAGGGCATAATTTATTTTATCAAATTTGTTTGTAGAATTTGAAATGTGTGTGAGACTTGATGTGCTCAGGCACAGGAATAACTGCTTTGAGTTAAAAGACCATTTTCTTCTTGATTAGTCCAGTTAAGGATTTAAAACATTAATTTATTGCTACATTTTTTAACTGAAATCTGTGCTTTGTAACTGTGAAACCTGTGCCTTGCAACTGTATTTTTGCTTTTGTTTACTGCAGTCATTTAAAAACCAAAAAAAGCACCAAAACCTCTTCAGATTACTGGATCCCAACTTCCCTGTGCCAGAGGTTTTGCTTTCACTCTTTCTGCAAACAGGAGAAGCCAATCACAGGGGTTTGGGGGTTTCTGCATTGTTTGATCCCATAGGATATGGGTTTGGGGTGTCCCCCTTTCAGATCCATGTCTGGGATCCTTTCAAAAGCATAATTTTCTCCTTAAATTTTTTTTTGCTTGTTTGTCTTCACAGTGTATTTTGCTGTTCTCCAGTATAGAAAGCAGACATTTGTGTGAAAGGCAGAACTGCCTCACCTGGCTTCAGAGCTTGCAGTTCTCCCTTCCTCATTGAAGCAGACATTGATGCTGTTGTAGAGAATATCTAAAAAGGGACGGAGATAACAAGTGTGAAAGAACTGGCCATGAATAACTGCTGGGGTAGGGAAATTCAAGCCTCTTATTTGTGGAACTGCTTGTAACATTGTCATAGGAAGAGCCTCAGTTGTTGCTGGAGTCTCGGTCCCACACTTCCCGGATTAGCACAGTGAAAGTGCATATCCGAAGGATTTCAGTTATTTTTATTTCAGTCTGTATCTGTCTCCTCTCCCCCAGGTGGAGCTGTGAGGCAGTGGCCTTGATTTCCATTCCAATTAGAAATTCTAATGCTGTCCTTCCTTTCACCTACCAGGAAAGGGCCTTCTCTTTAGAAAGAAAAGGGCAGAAAATAACTGTGTGTTTGTGCTTCTGGACACATGTATTTTGAGAGGAAAAAAATTCTCTTCAAAATCAGATCAGTTCTTAAGATAGTCTGCTGCCTGAAAGGGTCTCCTCCCAAGAGGCAAAACCCTAGGTTCATTTTCTGACCCATCTACAGCCCTGTTTTATGAGGAGGTCAGAGGTGTTCTGCACCAGACTCAAGTGAAACTGCTGCTTAATTAAGTGCTATCACACAGAATTCTCTTCCTGTGATGTTTGTTACCCTTTTACAAGCAAATTTGATGTAGTATCAAACCTTTCCTTCCTGCTCATAGGCCTGGTTCCCAAGGGGGTTTGCCATGAACCAAACAAGGATCTCCTCTGGACTAGGCTGAACACTGTGAGCTCACTCACAGGGATGCTTCTTACGTATCTCCCAAGTGATACCCAGGCACTGCTCCAAACAGCCACAAATCCATCTTAAGTGATAAAACTTCTATTACCTGGCAGCATCTTGGTGTGGGCTCTGTGCCTTTAAATAGTTGCTCTGCTGTGCTCAATGACTTGGAAAATTGCTTATTCTGTAATTAAAAAGATCTCAGATGGGAAGTCCTGAGCCTCCATCCGCTGGTTCAACTTCTCCATGCCTGATGCAGGACTGTTCAATAAATAATCTTTACAGCTGCTGCAGTACTAACTTCTTACAGAAAGGAGGACAAAAGGGAAAGAACAAAGCAAGAATATTCAGGTATCAGACTGGATCAGATGGAGAAAGACTCAAGTCTGAAGGCCAGTGTCAGGATTTGTCCCTGTGGCTCACATTTGCTGCTGCAGTTTTCCATAAATCTGTTACAGCCACACATCATCTTGGCACCCACAAGAGCATCTCAGTTGTTGCTCAGCAGCAGAACCAGTATGGCTGCAAAAGCACCATCTCTTTCTTCCACTTAGAAGTAAGAATTAAAATAGTGGCTCCTGAATCCACTGTGCTGGGGCAGAGGGTAAGGGAGGTCTCAGACTTGTTGGTGTCTAAGGCTGCACCTCTCCAGCTGGGACAGCATTTCCCCACCTTTACCTTGCAGCCAGAAAAACGTGGGTGAGGCAAGGAGAGGTGATCCTGTCCATGAGGAGAGCAGCAAGTCAAGCAGCAGCATTTTGGGCAGGTTGGCAAAGCTGTTCTAGTGGCATTTGTGGGGTAGCAAGGATGGGGTAACAGACACTGTGCCATCAGTGGGGTTTGTGCTGGGGGCTGTGTTCATGTGTCCAAAGGTGCTGTAAAATAACAGGGTGAGGCAGCTGTGTTTGTCATACACTGTTTATTTTTCATGTGGAGCTTGGCTGATAAATAGGACTGAATTAAAGCAACACTTGTGAAAAATAAAACCCAACCATGACTCAGAAGTGCAAAACTGCCCTCCGTGTGTCCAGAGACGATGAGGTTCTGGTTTGCTGGAGACAGCACATGAATCTACCTGCAGGGCAAAGGCTTTAGCTTATTGATATCCAAAATGCAAATGGACACCTGGTACAGTATATGGCTTTGTTGCTGGGTACCCACCTGTGACCCTGAGAAACAGCATCTGATAAGAACAGGTCACTGGTGAGTTTTTCTCCAGTTCCCATCCACAAATTGTGGTGCTGTCTCCACTCAAACCACTGAGCAAGGGCTGCTGAACATTAAGTGCTGTGAAACTAAAATGAACAAAAACCAAATGCTAAAAGCCAAGAACAACAAATCCCTGCCCACCTCCATTGCATTTGGACATGGCTCGTCACATCAACAGCACCAGTAGAGAGCAGACAGTTCCCATGGTGGAGGAGTGGTTTGTGATGGGAAGACTTAAGACTTGCAAAGGATCAGAAAAACAAGTGCATCCCAGGTATGAAATTACAGTAACAGGTTGCCTAAGGCTGAGAAAGGTCTTAATTGCATCGTCCCATTGGGCGCACAGCTGGCAGCAGCTGAAGTAGCTGTGGCTCTCCCTTTGCACTTTCCACCCTATTTCCTGCTCATCTCTTTTTGCAGCTCTGTGAAGAAGGAAATACCTTTATTCCAGATGATGAAGTGTGGCACAAGATGCTGTGTACTTGTACTTGTGGTCATCTGAGAAGAGTCTGGCAAAATGTTGCCAAACTAAAATCAGTTACCTCGTAGTGGGGGAGGGATGAAAGCTGTAGGAAACGAGCAGAGTGCAGGGCTAATTTCGTGCCAGGTACCAGGGTCTGTAATTTACCTGCCCAGAAAAGTGTCTGGAAGGGATGGAGTGAAAGAAATCTTAGCTACCAACCTGGTCACACTCAGTGAGGTAAGGACAGCAGCCTGGGGGGGGCACTGCTGCCAGCAAGTACAACCACCCCATGTGCTCGGGCATCCTCTTCCCTCAGTTGTTTTCCAAGAGCCACTTGAAGCCCTCCTCTCCCAGTGTTTCCTGTGCTGTCTGTGCAGGGAACCAGCAAGTGCTGACTGGTGCTGCCCACAGCGGCCGCCGTGTCCTGGTGGGTTTGCAGTTCCTGGCGGGTTTGCAGTTCCAGGCAGCCGTGGCACAGAGTGATTTTGCTGCTGTGACTCACTGCCCGAGGCTGTGCCCAGCAGGCTGCCCATAGGACAGGTGGGCGGTGGAAGCCTTGTCCTGCTGGCCAGACACCAAAGCTGATGCTGGGCTGGAGAGCCTCAAACGTGCCCATGTGCTGAGGCAGCTGTGCCAGGTGAGCCTGGGAGCCAAATGGCATCACTGGTGCCCAGCCCACCACAGCACTGTGGGCTGGGGGCATTCCTGTGGCTGCCCATGGGACTCAGAAATCCTGCCAGTCTCTGCAGCCACCATAGCAGGTGCCAGCTGAGGGGCTGAACGTCAGGCAGATCTGGCTTTGCCCAGCTGGAAGGACATCAGGGAAAGCTTCACCCATGTGCTGTCCCTGTGTTTCTGCTCGGGGCTGGATGGGTGTCATGGATGAAGCGAGAAAATCCTCGTGCCTAATCCCATTTAAAAGGCTTCATTTTTTCCAACCTTTTCTCCATGTTAAGGTAGAGGAATGGCCTTGGGATCCTCTGCAAGGGCAGTGTGTCAGTGAACATACCTTGGTGAGAGTTTGATGAGAAGTTTGTTGAACTGGCTGAGTACCATGTGCCAACAGCAGCATCTTTTGCTTGTCGTTTGCTGATACATAGCTGGGAGCAGCAGGGTTTCCTAGGAGGCCACATCCCAAGGCCTTGGGATCCCATGTGGGTTTTTTAGAATTCACCTGTCAAAACCACAACCATCTTCAAACTATCTATTTCCCACACCACCACATTCCAGATAGGGCTGTCTTTTCATTTACTTTCTTTCCTTCGAAGTGCAAAGCCAGGGGGCAAACCAGAAGTGATCAGGCAGCTGTTCAGGCACTAAGAATGTGGAGAGCAATCTGATAAAGCAAAAAGCCTGACACTTTACACACACCCCATACAGAGGCTCAGTCAACAAGCAGCACTGAATATATTAAATGGATTTCCATCAACTTGCCTGGAGAGCTCTCCATTTCAGTGGTATGGTTTGGGCTCTGGGGCGGATGTTATTTGAGAAGAAAAAAAAGTAAAACTTTATTCCCTGTTTCTCAATGTATTTGCTGCAGCAAAGCCATTCTTTCATGTGCCAGAAGAGCTCAAGGTCAGCAGGGTCTGGTACAACTGCATCTTCTCCATCCATAGGCTGCAGCCCACACGTGCCTGTGTGCTGGGCCAGGATCAGGAGCTAGCAGGGCTCCTCTGCCAGCCCCCCTCGGTGCAGAGCTCCCGCCGGCCTGGCCTGGAGCAGCGGCTGTAAAGCAGCACAACAGGAACAGGACCTGGCACACAGGTGTGTTTTTGTCATTCCGTGGTGCTGTGTCTGGCAGGCGCTGCTGGCTGGGCCTCCAGCACCGCCAGGGAGTGGGGATGGGAGAAGCTCTTCCTGAGATCTCCCTTGCTGTGCTCCAGTTAGTTTTCAGCATCTCCCAGAGCACGATCCCTGCTGTCAGAGATACCCCTGGTGTTCCTCACGCTTCTCCCCATCCAGTGGCTGAGTCCATAGCTTGTTCTTCTGTCTCATGGTTAAAAAAATATATCTTTATTTTTCATCCTCATCTCCCTCGCTCATGCTGCTGAGGGAGGCAGAGGCAGCTTTTGGAGAAGAGGGAGGGGAGGCCTTATTGATGACCCAAGGTGGAGATGGAGAGCGGGATGGAGAGCGGCCTCGTGTGGGACTGCTGTTTGGGCTCTGCCGGGGAGAAAAAGCCTGGAGCATTCGGCCACTTCGTTCCTGGAACATCTGCTTCTGCAAAAGCAAAGTGAAAAGATGCTCTTTGAGTATTGCACGGGGGGAAGAGATGGCTGTGAGCAGGCAGGGGCTGCACTGTGCCTCTCACCTGGGAGAGAGCAGGGAGCCAAAGCCCTGGAGCACAGCTGGTTTGCCTCTTCTCCTGTGCTCATAATAACCTGGCTTTTATGTGCAAGTTTTCACCTCAGCTGAGACACCCCCAGTGTGAGAACACTGTGTGTATTGTCCCAAGCCAGCTCGGGGGACTCCCTTTGTCTTTTTTGTATGCGTTGATCACACTCTTAAAAAGTCAGTTTTCTGCCTTAACACCCAACATTCCTAGTTCCCGCGACCTTTTTTGCTCCTAGCATGCTGATACAGACCACCCTTCTCCTGAGCTTCCTGGCTCTTCCAGACTTTATTCCTCTTTCCCTTCTTGAGACAGCCTTGTGCCTGCCAAATACTGGCAGCTGCTTCCCTAGATACCTGGAGCAGGCACCACTCAAAACCCATAAACCGGGGGTGGGAATGTCAGAATTTGGGTGTCTGTGTGAAAAGAGAAACACGTGCAGGCTCTATGTTCTGCTTGGAGCTTTATTGTCATTTTTGCTTTGCAAAGCTGAGTGGAGGCCTGCCAGAGCTGGTAGGGTGGAAGAGACCACCTCTGCAGTCAAGCAATCTGCTACACTAAGGCAAGTACCTCTACTTACTACAGCAGCTACAGGGCCTTGCATCAGCCTGGGCTGGGCTACAGAAGATGTGGCATGTGCTGTGCAGCTGCTGCAGGAGTCAGGTGAAAAATGCCAAATCTCAGTGCCTTGCTGCTCCTCCTGGGGATGGGGAGCAAGAAGTCTCAATCTTGGCTGGAGCACTGGCAGTCAGGTCACAGGTGATGCTCGGCTGGAAAGGAAAGATCCAGCCCGGACAAAGTTAAGTTGCCATTCAGGTCTGAGAGGAAAATACTTGTGCAGAAGGTATGCTGGATTTGCCTGTTTGGGCAGCTGCAGACTTGATCTTAGCTAAGTTTTCATCTTGTTCCTCTCCTCCCCTTCTCCCCGCAGTGACTCTGCTGTGTGCCGACCTTACTACCAGCCAAGGAGCCTGTAGCTGCCCATTTTGTTCTTCCTTCCCCTCTTTGAAACTTCCCTGCCAGCAGAGAGGCCAATGCTGATTTTCCCCTCAGGTTCCTGGTGTTTGCTAATCCCAACTGTTAAAAATCGAGCACAAATACTGAACTTAACTGTTCCCCTGTGAGCTCCCTCTCCCAATTAACATCTTTAGCACATTGGCCTTTATTGACTTAGTTTTAGAGCCTGGATGTTGCTGCAGTGCGGAATGGCAGAACAGTTCCTGCCTGGAGCCACACTTACCAACACCCCACGGTGTGTAACCTACCCCTGCACAACTGCTAGGTCCAAAATAGCCAAGACTTCCTAAAATCTCAACAGTTAGCAGATGGTGGTTGCTCCTGATAAATGGTGCCAGGAATGGGGGAGGATTTCTGTGGCTGAGAGGTGTGAGGATGTCACCAGGGCTGGCAAAGCCCCAAAGCCTGTTTGCAATTCAGTGGTAGGGGTGCAAAACTTCTCTTTAGATCACAGAAATCTGCAGTTCTGTTGGCTTGACTTAATCTGTTTCACCCTCTCAGTGAAAATGACTCCCAACAAACAAACAAAAAAAATGTTTGATGTGAAGTATCTTTACCCTGGCCAACCAAAACACTTTGACTTGCTCCTGCCACTTCAGAAAGCTCAGAGGTATAGTGGTGCTTCATAGTGGTGTGGTACCAGTGCTGGGGGAGATCCGAGTATCCCAGCTTGGCTGGTATCCCATGTGGCAGGGGGTATGTGGCTGTACCTTGGGTCATCTGGGCCAGAGATGGAAAGGGGAATCCCACCTTCCTACTAGGGCCCTCGGCCAGGCTGTAAGGACACCTGCTTCCCAGTCCCTGCTTCAGCAAAGGGTTTGTGGCTTGAACAAGCTGGTGTATTCACACCTTCAGCAGGGTAACTGCCTGGCCACTCTGAATTGCCTCCTACACTAGTGCTGGATCCACCAGGTTTCTGGCTAAAACCACAACTGCTGCAGGAGGAGGAGGTGGTGTAATTCACTTGCCTCCAGGATGCATCTTTCCTTCCAGCTGTGCCCTAGCAGGGTCAAGTAAGTCATACCCTTTGCAGGCAAGGTGCTCCTTGGGCTGTTGGGTGCTGAAGAAGCAGAACAAGTGTTAATGGCTTCCCGAATGCTGGAGGGTTAGACAAGGCTGGATGTGCTCTGGACCTTTACCAGAGGTGGGAAAATAATTTCAAAGTCTTAATTCAAGCAAGTTCAGGTACAGCCAATCAGTTCAGGGTTTCTTTTTGGCAAACTTGCTTCTGCGAAAAAATATTTTGCCCATTTCTGAATCTCATTGTCTATATGTTGATAATCCTTTTCTTTACAAAGCAAGTGTCAGCTAAGTGTTACTTCTGCTTTTGAGCTGCTGATTATTGCGAGGCCATGTTTGGGTCCAGGCTGCAGACACATGGTGTGGCCTAGACACTGTCCCTGGGTTCATGTTGCAACCTGTAAGTCTCATCTGAGCCCCTGCTGATGTCTGAGGTGCTGCAGCCATTTCAAGTGCAACCATCCTCAACTGCCTCTGTGCACTGCAGCCGACCCCTTGAAGGGACATCTCATCTGGAGGGACACTTCTGAGGGAGACTGGCACAGAACCCTGCCCTGTGAGCTTTGCTTTCTCTCTGCTGACCTCAGTTGTAGGTGCCCGTTTGTGCCCGTCCGGGAGGAGGTGGAATGGACCCTGCTGCTTTCCACTTCCACGGAGTGGTGTCTCTGCCATTGGGCCCTCTGTGCCAGGCTGTGTGGTGGTCCCTTCTCACACCACACTTAAGTTTCATGCCACATTATCATCACTTCTGACTCCTCTGTGACTCTCTTGCAGAAAATGTACATACAGGGGATTGCACAGGTGGGCAAAATTGCCACTGAATTATAGACATCTTGACATTTGAAAACTGACATTTTGACCTTTTTCACAAATGGGCATTTTTTTGTGGGTTACGTGGCCCTTACTTTTAGGAAATTGATGCTAGCATAAAGCATATTATAATAATTATTTGTGAAATAATAATAGCATATTAATGGCATGCAAATTACTGATCTAGGGATCCAGCATGCCCGTAATGATTCCTGTACTTTTAATGTCAACATTAAAAGCAACATCTAACTAACAGTGATAAGGCAAATTAACGTTAATAACAGTTTTGACACTAATAGTAAGTTATCATTATTTTAAAAGTCTTTCCCGTTGCCAAGGCTAAAACTGATTTAAAAAAAGCCACACCACCTCTCAGCTTGCTGTCACTGATGCTTTTCCTGCAACACTGTGAGAAGATTTCACTCCTCTTGTTCTTAACAAAGGTCTCTATGATTGCACCAGATGTCCTACTCTGTGGTCAAACACTAACTCAGGAGATATCTTAAAAGACCTTTGCAGATCAGCTTTTAGCTAATTGGATTTAGTAAAATGTTTTATCAGCAAAGGTTTTCTAAAATGCCATTAGCGTGCAGTGTTGAGTGGGTAGAGCCAGGGAATGGATTCAAGGATTTTAAATTCTTTCCTCTCTGCACAGCCAAACTCATCTCACCTCCTGTGGATTTTACATGCTCTGTTAGCATTAGTTTTATTTATTCAGCACCTATGGCCACAGGACCATCCCACATGGGGAACACACATCAAGCTCTATGGACAATAACTTACAGGGGAAGCTTCAAGTGGATGTGGACGATGCTGGTAAACCAGGGCATTTCATCAGAAGAGTTCCCTTCTTGCCCTCCCCAGGGAACGTGGCACTGTGAATGAACAAACTGCTACATAAGCTACCTATTTATGTGGCTGAGGTCTGTGTTCTTCACTGACCACCTGCCTTTGCATGGGACAGAAGTAACTGTAAGATTATAAAGATACAGTCTCTGTTCAGTTTTAGGGTTTTCTCAACTGAGTGGCAATCAACACAGCAAGTCATGGCAGTGCAAAGATAAGAACCCCAGTAACAGGCAGGTACTGTATGCTTTGGTGGCACTGAGCTGTGACACAGCAGTGAGGTGGGCTACTTAATTCACAAGTCGTCTGTGATGCTTTCTAAGGGTTTGTTTACAAACAAAAACTCTGCTGAGATCCTTTCAACAGAAAACAAACTCTTTTTCACTCAGAGTTTGCAACCAGAGCAGCGCATCTGAGATGGTGCCTGCACTGGAGAGTCTGGCTGGGCCTGGGCTTTCACCCAAACAGCTGTCCAGACAGCTCATTGGAAAGGGACTGACTCTCAGCAGGAAGGTCTAAGAAGGTTTAAACAACTGATAAATTCTACATTCAAACTGAGCTTTGTTACCAGTTGCAATGTTGCAAAGGGAAGTCCTACAAGAAAACAAAGCTTCTTGAGGTTTGGCAAGCTATCAGACTGAAAAATGGGGCCCAGAAATCTTTTGGGGCTCTGAAGTGTCACCAACTCACCACTCAGTGTGTGACTTTGGTTGGAGCAGGTGAAAGATGCTGTTGCACGCTCTGAATTGCCTTTCCAAGGCACTTGGGGATTTTTAGGAAACAGGCTTTGTGAAGCCAGCATGTACCAAGGAGAGCTTTGCAAGTGCTTTAGTTCCACCTGAACCTTCCCTGCTGGCAGTTAGATAAGCCTGGACACTTGACATGTAAAATCATTTCTTAGAACTTTCTATTAGTAGTGTTTGAAGTTACAAAATTGTCATCTTCTACTGCTGGGTACTGAGCATGAAGAGAACTACTGGAAATCTTTTCAATGGTCCTGTTTCCCTCACTACCACCAGTGTGTATCTCTGACGTTGGTGTGGTTGCATTTAATGCTAACAGGGCCAAAAGACTGCATTAGCCTGTTTGCTCATGTGTTGCTGTTATGTAGCTCTACTGAATGCAGTATCCTGTTCAGCACCACACCTTCACAAAACACAGATATTATCCCAAAGAAGCAATAGCCAGAAGCAGCAAATCCTTCTGCTGCAGTATTGGTATACATTAATGGCTTCAGCAACCAGGTCTGGCATTAGCCTACTAATGGATTTCGAAACAAAGACTGCAAGCAAACGTATCTGCTCTTGATCTGTGCTACAGAGGAGAAATAAAAACCACTCAGACTTCCTGGGATGGCAGAATACCTACCCAAGCTCCGTCAGGTCCAAACAGCTCTAAAAAGTTGCCAATAAATTCCCTGGACTTTTCTTCCCATTTCTGAATGAGGTCATGGCTCTTCTCTTCCACCTTGTAAACAAATTCTTTTGACTTTTCCTCTACATTCTTGACTTTTTCTTTCATTTTGTCCACGTGGTTTTGAAAGCGGTATTTCTTCTCCTGTTAGAAGTGTGGTAAGAGTTTAATAAAAACTTTGGAAATAATTAGCCACTGACAGTTGAGAAGAAGACAAAAAATTGCATTAATGTATCACAATACATATGGCCTTGGTTAACTATTCCCATTAACCATTCCCCCTATGTTATTATATATGCCCCCCTATATTATTATAAATGCAAATTTAACATCCGTGAAACAAAGTGCACAAGGTACATATTGAAAAGACTTCTTTTGTGACTACTGTGTTTAATCTACTACATGAATATTCCTGTATTTCCAAACTGAACACACTTTGAAAATTCTAGGAATCTTGTGAAGGATACATGTCAGAAACTAACAGCTCAAGCTTAGCGGTGGGCAAAAGGCAAATCTCCCTGGGGTTCCTAGCAAACACTGCTGACTTGCCAGCCTGGATGTTAACTTGGACCAAAATGTCTCTTTGGTTGGATTTGTGCAAGCACAAGGAAAACTCTTCACCTCCACACCTGGCTAATAACAGAAGCTTCTGGCTGTAACACAGATGTGTGCAGGCCAGTGGATTGTGGCCAGCAAACTCCATAGAGGAGAGAGTCACACAGAAAAAGAGAGGGACAGTGAAACAAATATTTATACCCTGTGATGTGTGATTTATCTGCCAGACTACAAAATAAGAAACAGGTAAACAAAACTCTCATGAAATGACACAATTCAGTCTTTCACAAGGGGGTTTTCCCAGCTCCAGGGAAGGAGGTGGGAAGTCCTGCTGTGAGCCAGCTCAGATACAAGGGAGATTTCAGTTATGTGGGTTATCTTGAGGCCTGAAATTAAAACTTGAAACATAAAATGAAGGACAGTGAACTCTCGTTTCTCATTGGAGGGTAAGGGACAGGTCTGTATGTCGAAGATGAATAATGTGAGCCATCCTTTCAAATGTCACTCTTCCCCTACCTATTGTGGCTTCTGAGCTATTCAGCATCGTTTATGTACCAGCTTCCTAACATGCTTCCTTGTCTTTTGAAAACTATTTTTGCTTTCCCTAGTAATCTCACTGCTCGGTGGCTGGTTTTGTTAGGGTTTTTTTGGTTTGGGTTGGGTTTTTTTATCCTATTGCATTGTAGAGAAAGTTTGGATTTCAAAATCCTTGCTCTCTGTTCTGCCTTCTTGGAATAAAAAAAGAAATCTGGTGTTGGGTGTGTGGCTGAGCAGCCTGTGGTGGGGAGGTGGGCTCCCTCCTTGTGTGTCATTGTCACCTACAGCTCTAGGAGGAAGGAGGAGCAGCAGCTTTGTTAAAAGCGTGAAAGTGTAAGATGGAAATGAAGCTGCTAATTAATAGGAGCAATTAAAACTACCCTCAACTTAACAGTTTCTTTTAAATTCTTTTAAACTGAGTTCTTTCCAGCTATTTTAAAAGCAGCAGGAGGAAGATATCCTTTGTTAACCCTTCCTGTACATTCAGGGTCCTAGGAGAGAGTTTTTCAGAGGGAAATGCAGGTCAGTACTTACACTTATAAAGCTGACATTCAGCTCTTTGGCGGTGTATCCTCGTTGGAGGTTGCGCCGGGCGTACACGTCGTAGTCCCGGACAATCCTTGTGATGATGTCTGATGTGGAGATACCTTCGGTTCTCTGTGTTGGTACAAACATTCCTGAGCAAAGTGGGAAAAGAAAGCCTGCTCAGAAAGCACAGCAGGACCAGGCACTGGGGCAGGTAGATGAGGAGGAACACAAAAATGCCTGACCAAAGCTAAGAGGCTTCAATTCTGCCATATTCCTAGTTCTTTCCTGTTGTTCCTCTGTAAGCTTGGGGAAGGCAAGGTTGCTATACCATTCTTTTTCCTCAGGTCTTCAGAAAGACTGAAGTTTGCCCTCTGCACAGTGTTGGCTGTGATGTGGAAGTTATTACACCAGTAGGGACTCCTGAGTCAGGAAAGCCAAACTTCAAAGCTGTGGCAATTCACTGAGCAGTTCTTTTCATGAGCATAGCACTTATTTAATGTTATATACAGGAGCAGGGTGGTTTGCTGCTCTCCTGCGTATTTCCACTCTCCCCTCTTGTGCTGCACTATCTGACAGTCTTTGTTCTGCTGAGTAAAACAGACCAGCCTCTGGCCTTGACCAAAGCCAGGAAGCCCCTTCAGATAAAAGGTGCATTATAATCACTGGAAAACACCCTGGAGTTGCCAGGGGTCTGTAAGAGGGCAGGGAAGTGTAATGGTAGTGTGAACAAATGGGGTTATACCATGGGTACTGTTTCATGACCACCCAGCCATATCAATAGCTGCATAACCACCCTCCCTGCCCTGACGAATCAGTCCCTAAGAGAATGGGCCATTTATCAATACTGCTTGTATTTCCTCAACATGGTTAACTATTGCTTTTTAATTGCTCCTCACCGAGACAGGATCACCTGAACTGTTAATGCAAGTCACAAATGCAATAACAGCAGAGTGCTGGCACACCTTGGCTTAGTAGTTATTTACGGCTACAAAAAATTACTACTATCACTTATATGTAATTGCAACATCAAGCTGCTGATGAGAGAGACAGAGCTGTGAGAGAAGACTGGAAATGGTTTTGAAAAAAGAAAAGTAATGCTTTGTCTTAAACACTGCTAAAGCTACTGGCAAATTAATCCACACATGTTCACTTCAAGTAGGCAGGCATTGCTAGCTAATTTTACAGGGTTGGGAAAAGCCTCAGAGAAGGAATCAAGAAGCTTAGCAGCCTCTTGTGACTAAATGCTATGTGATATTTTTTCTTTCTGATCTCTAATTAATACTCTGCTAAAAAATAGATTACTTTAATCATGAGCAGAGATGTTTCTCTGATCGTGCTTTTCAGGCTTGCAGCAGTCACTCAGGAAACTATTTTTAGAAGCAGTGAAACCCATTTTGAGCCAGAAACCTTTATAGATAGGAGCTACAAGAATACATGAACAAAATCCAAACCTTACCTTTGTTAATCCAAAAGTGGAATTCTATGCAAACATTACCTTTAGTCACTGACTTGGCTTTCATATGCTTCATGTGTTGGACTGATTCATATTTTCCAAACTAATTGTTCACAGATGTGCAGAGGTTTAGTCATTGCAGAGTTACCCAGCTCACTGTTGCCTATATGCTCTCCCACCTACTGAAGGGCGTGGGGAAATAGGAGCTCATGAGAATCTACACAAGGAACTCCACAGTTCCCATCCACTTTTGCACTCTCCGAGAACCTCATGTGGGAAAATGGGAGTGCTGGAACTAAGGAAAATGCACAAATGCATCCACAGCACTGGTCTATTTAAAACAAAACCCCTAAGAGAAAGGGGAAATTCATTATTGTAATAATGCTGTTCTGGAGCATTAGGACTATTACAGCACTAGATCTCAAAACTCTTCACAAATAAGGTAACGCTATTGCCAGTTTATATGTAACAAAATCCATCCACACAAGACTCAAGATGCTTCTCTGGCATCTTGCCATGACAGACAAACAACAGACCCCAAGTCCCTGAAGCTGCAAGTTCATACTCTATTCTGCAAAGTCTGAATTTCTTATCAGGACATGTGCACTGCACCCATGCCCAGTGACAGCAGAGAAGGGTGTGCCAGGTTTGGGCACTCTCACGCTCAGTCAGATGCAGTGACACCAAGGGCTCCTGTCATGTTGTCCTGTGTACTCAGCACCTTACAGAAGAAAAGCAAAATAGCTGCCTGTCCAGCACATGTGCTGGATGTCCCTTGGTCACCCGTCCTTACCAGAGATGCCTTTTTTGCACTGACTAGTGAAGTAAACTGGCATTGGCTCTGAAACTATAGAACAGTAGTTCCCAAAGGAGGGTTGTGAGTCTGACACCACAGGGAAGTTCACAAGTGGAAAAAGAGCGGGAACTGCTGCTATAAAAAGCTTATTCCTTCAGCTCAGGTCAATACCTCGTCTGCCACTGTCATTGTATAGCTTGGGAAGGTGACTTTGCACAACAAATTACCACCAGGCAGATTGCTCTGGAATTTTTTTAAGTTTCCAATATCATCATCATGGCTGGGCTTCGCGAACGAAGATCTGGGAAGGCTCTATCCACATTTGCTACAGGCACGCTGGTGGCTTATGAGGCCAATACGTGACAGACATGTCCGATTGCAAAAGGCACAGCAGAAAGACTCCTTAGATGGTGTATTCTGCAAGACACGGTTCTTTCTGCGTTGCCTTTTTTCCTCGAGGGTGATCCTGCGTGTGTTCTCAAAGGAGACAGCTGCGTTATAGATGGTGTGGTTTCCAATATACATGTTTATGTAAACCAGATAGAGGTTGAATTCACCAGGGTTCAAAGCAGCATCTCCAGGCAGCAGGAGAAGAAAGTCATGATTTGTTCCTCCTCCCCCACTGTTCACTGTGTTAGGATACATACTGCTGGCAAACAGCGGCTTAATGTTATCTCCTCAGATTTAATTCAGCTTCCTTGAACTGCAGAGATACAAACTCCTAATGACTTCAGCATATTCATGTTCAGTGTAATATGGTAGTCAACCAAACTGCTAAATATGCATGGCAAATGAATTACTCTGGTACAGATTTAAACCCTCTGCCAGTGTAATGAAAAGAACCCTCAGTGCAAATCAGAAGTGGATCCTAATGACTCCTGAAGGGTGCCTGTGCTTGCCCATATTTAGGACTGGGATGTGTCAAGGAGTCATCAGTTTGCAGTTATCAACAAATGACTGAAGTTGGCTGGGCTGCTGTGGGAACTAAACTCATTTTCCTCCATTCAAAACTCTTAGTCAAGCACCATAAAATTGTTTTAAAAACCCAGATGGGACTCTTTCATGCCAGATCTGAATGGTTTCCTTGGGGTTATGGCAGGAATTCAGTCAAGGACATCCTTTGTGGTTTTACAAAGTGCATCTTTCTGCTTAAGTCAGGAGTACCTACCGTTAGGGTGTAAGAGAATGTGATATTATCTCTATTGCTTCTCTCCCAGCAGTTGTGGTTAAAAGGCTGTAAAAGTTGCCCTTACCTGCCTCCTTTATGTGTTTGTATACATCATCCGAGCCAGCGGAAGAGTACGGGATGTCATCGTGGGCTACGAAGTCAATCTGCCAGCAAACAGAAGAAGAATCACATCCCACCATCACTGAATTTGGTTCACTGAATTGGGAGGTTGTTGTGGAGGATCATCTCATTCCTTGACTTCAGCTAACTTGCTTTTGACATTCTCATCCTAAAGCCACCACCTAGAATACTGCACTAGGTTTAGGCCTGCAACTGCTGTGTTGTATGATCAATTATGAAAGAACAGAAAGCTTGTCTCCAGAGGCACTGCCATTACCACATCACTGACTGGCTCAGTGTGATGTGCTGTAGAAAACCTAAAATTCATGTGCCTGCTTTTATTGCTACTGGAAAAGCTAAGGCAAGTGGCGAAGCCTTGGCCTTCAAAACCATGGGGGCAGGATTAATGATTCTGGCTCCTGAGCATATATACATGTATACTTAATACTGTCATACTCTCACTTTGACACTGAGTGATGTGGACACTAAAACGCACCCTAGTTAATTATGCTTTTGTTAAGATTCATTTATGTTGCAAGGCAATCAATAGCATGTAAAACACTCTATCCTGCCTTTTAGAGGACACAGGGTATTTTTACATATTGCACTCTTGCCATTAATAAGAAACATGCCTTTAATTCAGGACTTCAGTCACTACATGACAAACTTTCCTGGTTCATGATCTCCTTTTCTGAAAGTCCATTTGTGAATAACTCTTCAGTGTTACTTTGCCCTTAAAAATCCCAATACAAACATCATCACAGTACACTGAGAAAAAAAAGTCAAGACAAATATTTTCTGACAGAGATGGAGGCAAGCAATGGTATGTATTTAATTTCAGTGACTGGAATTAACTGAATTAAACTACTAGAATTTCACATGTTTACTCTTAACTGTCAGTCTATGAAGGGGAAGGAGAAATAAAGGGAGAAATGTACCTTATGTTTTTCAAGGAACTCGGGTGTCAGTGTCCAGGGTGCATCTCTGATGACCTCATCCACGTAACGACAGTGTCTGAGGGCTTCATATCGCTCCGTTTCATTCATCACAGTGAAGCCTTTGAATTTATGAGTTAAATCATCACTGCAAACTAAAATATGGAAATATCAGCAAAATGGGTCCACACTCAGCAAAATTAGCATGACCAGCAGTTGATTATTCCTATATAATTCCATTAAGCACTTAATTATTAGCTTAGCAATTTTTGGTGTGCTCCAGGGCATCTAAGAGTTCTGCTCAGTGTTGGCAGGTACAGTCACATACTTCTGAAAGATCCTTCTCTTTCTGGAGCTGCAGCCAGAGGCCAAAGGAGATACTGTAGGACATCTCAGGTGGTACCATATACACATTAAGGTGAATCAATCCCATGGTAAGTGGGGATTTCATGGGCTGTGAAATTTCAGGAATGATAGCCAATGCTTTAAAACCAATGAAAAAGTGCAGTGTGGGCAATCACAGAGTTCTCATTAACTCCCTGTATCACAAAATGGCTGAGGCGGGAAGGCACCACTGGACATCACCTAATCCAAACCCCCTCCTTCCAGCAGAGCCAACTACAGCAGGTTACTCAGGCCATGTCCAGTAGTATCTGAAGATGGAGACCTCTCAGCCTCTCTGGGCCTCCTCTTCCCACTTTTCATTCTCACGTAAACAATGCTCTAAATGACAAATTTGCCAACAAAGCTCAAAATCACAGTGCAACAGTTTCTCTACTAAATAAACACAGATGGAAAACAAGTTATGGCAAATTTTATAGGAATTTGTCTCCAAGTTTAGCTTTGAGTTCAGCAGGTTTCACAGAAAGAAAAGTAAAGCTTGTGCCATGCTTACATGGGAAATCGCAGAAGGATGCCCCAAGGAAAGGACTGGGAGAAGCCATATGCTCTAGTGAAATGAGCAGAGTTAAAGGTCCAAAAATCCTGCATCTTTAACTCTGGATGTACCAATACTTTTGTCACATTGCTTTTATAATGAGAGGAAGTAACACTCACGTTACCAGAGGACTGTAAAAGTTAGGTTTTATCTTTCTACCCACATAATATGGTGTGAAACACAGTGACCTCCACAACCGTAAGTCTGTCCAATATTACAGCTACAACAGTCATTTGACACCCCTCATGGAATAATGTGATACCCATTTATAGCTGGGTTGCCAGTGGTTGTCCTTCACCACAGGTCAAACCTGTGCCTTTAGATCTCACTTGTAATGAGAGTCTGTAAATGTACTTGACAAATGACAAATGCAACATTATTAGTGCTGCAGGGAAGTGTGAGAGCAGCCCTACAGCTGCTGCTTCTTTCTAATTTGAAAACATCAACCTATGAGGCAAAGCACTGGCAAAGATGCAGCCTTTTTGAGATCTAAAATGGATGTTCTTGCTGTGATGGTCATTAAGGGCCTTTAAAGTAGGAAAAATGTAGGAAGGCTCAGGTAGCCCTGGAGCCTGTGCAAAATTCAAAGCCAGCTAACAACATACGTATGAATTTCAGCTACTGAAATGCCACTCTATCCTATTATGTCATTTCTGATGCCTGCTGACAAGAAATTTAACAGAGATCAAAGCATTCTCAGTAGAAAGATCCCTTCTGAGACTGTATTTGTATTTATTTACAGCCTTTATGCCATCTTTAAGCTACCCTCTCCTGGAAGAAAAGGTCTACTAAAATTATTGGAAAATAGTAATTTTTTTCTTGAATTCTGTAGAAAGGTTTGATTTTATTTTTGATCACTGTTCATGTACAGTGCAGACACAGCATCTTCGTACTTCCTTTTGATTCTGTCATCCTGCTCTAATGACTGATTTCGGGAGGTATAAACATCTATTTATAAAAAAGTGATCTTAGGTCCAAATAATTATCTTCAGAACAAGAAATAGAAGGGGTTGGTTGTGGTGCCCACAAAGACACAGGACACCGGTGCTCTTGCAGCACAAATTGCATGTGGGTGTGGGAAGGCACCCCTTTTTTAAACATGCTAACACAGAGAGGTGCTGATGAGTGCTGGCTGCTTTGTCCTTCACTCCAAAAATAAGGGCAAAGTGAAGCTATTCCATGAATTTCAAAGGAGCCAGGCTTTTGCCCCAATGCTCCTTCCCTTATCTGGGACACTCCCCAATCCTTTCAAAGCAACAACGAATGTTCATAACTTGTATTTTTATTAAACCTGACAGTCTTGCACCTCCACTTCCTTCTTCTGCAAGTTGTTTGGCTCAGCAAGAAAACAAGAGAGTTCTTAATGTTTTGTTCATAACAAAGGGATGTCTCCTTTACCTCCCAGGAAGCTCCATGGGAATTGCCACAAATCATAAAATTGAGTAAAACCAAAAAGTATGTTTATAAGGCAATCTTGTTTTGCTCTGTGTTGGGTCATTCCCCTCCTCCCTTTCAACTCATTTGGGAAAAATATGCAAAATAATGCATCTTACAGTGCCTGAAGGTTTAATTCATGTTTGCTCTAAGCACTGGAGCAGCTGAATGAAGGTTGCTGTGAAATGTTTCTACAAGGCATCTCAATCCAAAAGGTGCAGGGAAACTGGAATCAAACCACACATTTTATGAGGCCTCATGAGAGTGGGGCCTGCACAGCCAACTGGGCAGGAAAGAGCCACTCTCCAGCAACTCTTCGAGCACAAGCCAACTGCTGAACAGCTGTTAAAGCTGGCTTTAACAGTGAGAAAACAAGATATTCATAGGAAAAAAAAAAGTTAAGAAAGTAACCTGCCCAGGGACACTTGTGAGCTGAAAACTACATTCAACTCATGACCTATGTTTGGGTCTTCAATGACAATGGGCCAGACTCAGCTTCTCTGATGAAGTTGAAGGCTAAGTCTGGACCTGCCAGGCAGGGGTCATGGGCTGTGCCTGGCTGGCGAAGGGACTAAGGAGCCAGAAATAAATGAGCAGTTGTTCTCATTCACTCATCTCCAAATTTGAACAATTTTGAGCAAATAACTGAAAAAGGTAAATTATTCATATAGAGCTATTTTAAGCTCAGAGTCATGCAGGCACCTGCTTTAACTAGAATGGGAATTGTGCCTGTGCTGCTGAGGGCAGAATTTGACTTTTACTTTAATTGATGCAATTGTAAGATGTAATTCAAGGCAAATCACCTATAGAAAGCCCTCAGAGGGAAAGCAGCATTCAAGTCAGAGCGTATAAACGGCTGGGGGTGCGTGCTCAGCAATAACTCCCTGATACTGAAGCACAGAAGCAAAAATCCAGTGCAATAAATAACTCTAATCTTACCTCCTACTAATAAGTAGCTATTTGGGAATAGAGTTTTGGCTTGCATAAGAGCTCTAGCATGGCCAGCGTGGAAGAGGTCAAAAATCCCATCTGCATATACTCTGACAGGTCTGTCAACTGTGGAGAGAGAAAAACAACAGTGATTTTTTCAGACCCCAAACGAGTTGCACTTAATTCTACTAGATAGGTTTTTGTTCCCAGATCAGATGATTGTGGATATTTACCCCAGCTCTGATGTTCAAAAGCAACATGGGTGAACTCGCAGTGTTTCATACTGCACATTACTCGTTCTTTGCACTCTCTGCTGTTTTCTCTCAGACTAAGCCTATTTATTATCATCCATCATCCCCTATTCTAATTTAGCAAAAATGTCATCTTTCTGCCTCATTTGGAGTTCCACCATATGTCTTGTTCTTTTCTATCTGCTTTTCTAATCAGTTTTGCCTTATGGATTTTTCCCCATCATCTCCCTTTTCGTCCCCTCTTCCCTGTGGCTTGCTTTTTTCCACAGCTTACTGCTGTAAAAATGTATTGCTTACCTCTTCTACGTAAACCTTTCACTTCCCTTTTTTCCCCTGTATGCGAAATCATCCCGCTTCCTCAGCCCAATCACACATGTCCAGATAAAGAAATTGGCATGGTTTCTTGCAAAGGGCAAAGGACCTTTAGGGCCTCTGAAGGTCTGATGTAATCAACAGGAACATCAGTGAAAGAAGAGTTTTCCAGCATACAGAGGCAGTATGAGAAGAGAATCAAGAAGGTAGCCACTACATAATACAATTTTCAGGCTGGCTGGAGTGGGCTAGCAAGACTTCTTTCCAACAAACATGCATTCACAAAAACATCAAACTCTAACTTGAAATGTTTTGTCTAACAGGAGATAACAGTCCTGTAGTTGTTGGTTTCTTCTCCATTACCTGCTAGCACCAGATATCAGGCTGGCCCTTTTGCTTTTGAGTGGAAGGCACAAGTGAGCATTAATTATGTTGTAAGGAAGAACCTGTGCTTTGGGAGTGCCCAGAGTCCTGCGGAAGCAGCTCTCTCCACATACCTGGAGTTCCCAGGCGGGCTTGTGCAATGGTTAGTTTCTCATGGGGAGCTTGGCACTGACAGCTTGTTTCATCAGCAAAAGGAGCAGGTGCCGTCAGGGTCTGGAAGGAGGAAAACAACATAAAGAAAGTAGATGTATTATTTCCACCAAGCAGTTACAAAAGAACTGTGGCAGGATGCTGCAACCAGGCTTAGTGCTGGTTTGGTCTCTGGGGATTTTTGCTTTTTGGTTATCCCTGAGCACACACAGTTCACACAAGGTAAAATGATGAGGAAAATAAAGCTTTCCAAATACACCGTGCAACTTAATTCTTTGTCTCTGTTAGAGAAGCTCACGCATTTTTGAGGTGGGTGAAGGTACACAATTTTTCTGTTTGCAGAACAAGTCAGGTTTGATGGCCTGAGCAGCTTAACCCTTGACTTGGTCTCAATGACTCCATAAGCCCAGGATGAAAAATGTATTCTGTTACCTGTAAAAAATAGCTGGATAAACTAATTAGGATTTAGTAAGCTGCAAATGAGCCACCTCTTAACAAGCACCCATTCCTTGCACTGGCATCAGTACAGATAACTGGGAGTACAGGTTGTTTTGTTGAGGTTTTAATAAGAACGTCGTATAATTTTGAGGAGCCATTCAAAATAAAGGCAAGAATGCAACCTTAAGTCCCACTTAACTAGAGCTGACTGAGCTGCAACTCCTTTCTGGTCTGACACATACTGTAATAGCACTAAAATACTCTAACTGTCAGCAGAGCACCACAAGGGTACTCACTCTGAAGAGCTTATAACCTAAAGATACATGAGACAGAGTGAGGATGTGTGAAGACTGATGTGGCATTATCTGTCAGGAAACTTGGTTACAGAAATTGTATTTTCTGCCCATGCCTACGTAAGAAGTTATCAACCATCAGACCCTCAGATATTTATTATCTACCATATGGTCTGATATGAAAAAAACCACACTTCTACAGCTTTTGGCTTGAAATCCTTACAAAATCATAGCAGAGTTTTGGTTTGATTTGTTTTTGTGAGATGAAGTGGTGGTTGAGACACGCTGAAGGAAATCTATCACTTACTTTGCCTCCACCATGATTTAAGTGGGACCTCATGGCCGTGCAGCTGTGACCTGGCTGCGTTTTCGCAGTGACCACTTGTGTGATGTACAGTTGTCACAGCAGTTTGAGCACCAATGGTTGATCATCCCAGAATCTCTTTTTGACTTTACACTTTTTTTTCAGATTTTTGATACTGAATGCTCAATCATTGAGCATTTAGCATTCTTTAGCATCCCTGAGACACTTGAAGACGTCATGCCTAATTGCTGCTGATCTCAGGGCTCATTGGTTTGTTGCATGGAAAGCCCAGAGGACAGTAGTAAAACAGCAACAAAGACTTAAAGATTCACATCCAGTTCTTTCTGCTGATTTACTATTCATTTTGTTTACTGAAAGCACTGCAATTTTATGTAGGTTTCTTATTTTTCCTTTCCATTTTTCTTTAGGTTTTTTTTTCCCCATTATCTCAAATGTTATAGGAAATCACCATCGTTAGCATCTTAGTGATGAAAATCACAACATCTCTGCACAGATGAGGTTAAAAATGGAGAAACTATGACCAATCCAAGTTTCTGTCTGGGTTTTGTGGATGGGAACTATTCATCAGGCCACCCACGCTGCACAGGGTAGAACATTACACGTAATCATACAGTGCCAGCTCCTTCCTTTATTTTCTAAATACTGTCTTTTTGCTTCTGGCTTTGCTATCACTGGGTGCTAATCTGTCTTTTTATCTCCAAGCAAGGTCAAGTTACATGGCAGCCCATAAAGCCTGGTTCCTGCTGGGATAAAGAGGAAGGCAGAAATGTTAAAACAATAATGGCTATGGTCTGAGGCCTGTAACTGGTAATCAGCTCCTAGCTTGGCAGAGGTTGTTTCCTTGGAGGTTATTTGAAGAAAATAGGCCTGGTTTGCAGGAAGATATCTCTTTTTCCCCACAGGCAAACACCGTGGTGCTTTTCATCCACGTAACCACCTTTGCAAGACCGAGATTTTTCTTTCAGTCTTTGCTCAATGGAGAACAACCTCTATTAGCTTCCCATCAGTCCAGCTTTTGTAAATGCTCATTATTAAAGCCCATTTTACAGATCAGGGCTTAGAACCAGACCTGTCAATATTCCCATTACTCTGTGACCTCTCAGTTACTGGATATGAAAATAAATCAAATGCAATAGATTTAAATCTGCAATATCCTATCAAAGCCATATGGAGAAATGCATAAATGCCATGTGCTAACAGATCAAAAGAATTATAGCAATAGCTTCCCAATGAGTATTCAATACTATTTTGTTTTATCTGGCCTAGAAAAATTATTGCTAAGCTTAACAAAAACATCTTATGAGTAAAATGAGACCACCTGGTTTGTATATAAGATCATAAGATAAAATATTTCAAGAAATTTTTAAAAACCAGATATAATTTATCAAGCCTCTTTTAGTTTGTATATAATTACTTGTATTTTTTCCAGTCTCTTGTCAGTAATAACTAGAATTGTAAGAAGAGAGCAAGTAATTTATAGAGCAGCTTTTTCAGTTTGGTTAATCCATTACAGTACTTTTAGAAGTTTGCTATAGTTTTGACAATAATCAGATGGTTAGACAAAGATTTTGTGCAAATGTACTTCTCTTTCTCTGTCATATTTTCCCTTCATCTCTGTGTTATTTATATTCTAGACATTTACATTTTGCAATTAGTCAAGCAAGTGAAATTAACCTTGTATTTTGGACCAAGGTAAGTTTCTGAGATCTGCATCCTCCTGTAGCAGGGTGGTCTACAGTCTAAGTGTGAATTCACTGATGAATTATCTCATTTTGGTTTTCAGCACCTGCCTCCTTCTTGTATTATTTGCTATTCTTGTAATGGAAGCTTCAATAAGTTCATCTGCAGTTCTCTTCCTCACTTTTCTCCCCTGAGTCACATTTTCCAGGCTGAACAGCTTTACCACATTTACTTGTTCCTTCTACCGAAGCCAGTCCACAACTTTAACTTTGTTGCCCTTCTCCATTAACTGGAAGGTTGTTTATACATTGTTCAAAACGATAACTTTTCCAATTTCTAGAGCTTTAATAGATAGGAATAGAGAATTATTTTATATGATGCTCACACTTGTGGTTATCTTTGATGACATAAGCACCACACACCTGGTGTCAGCAGGGAGACCTTACTTTCATTTAAGCAGTCCAAATGTGTTGTACTTTTAGTTAAATGGGAAAGGTTTTCGGTTGATTTTTTCATACCATCATGTAGTTTGGAGCATGGGGGACCTCTCTTCAAACAAGATATCCTTCTAGGTTTTGTTTTAACCTAGTGGGGAGGGGGTGGCTAGGTGATATTTTCTGCTATTGTTTTTTTGCTTGGTTTTGAGGTTTTTCCATTTTTTAGTAAAACTATTATTTTTCCTTCTTCATTCAGACTCCTCACAATTTCTACTTTGTCAATATTTGAGGGGAGAGAAAAAAAAGAAAGAAAAGGAGGATTTATCTCATTAGAGGTCTCACCTCCTGAACATATTATTATTAAACCAAGACAAAATGCCACAACATTACTGCATTATTAACATGTGAGATAAAGCTTATTACATGTCACAGATGGAGAAGTCCTTGTAATATTAGGACTCATTAGTGATATTTACTTCAGATGATAATAAACTCTTGCAACATGAGTCGTGTTTCCTGAAAACAAAGACACTGCATTCAGTACTAACTAAATTCACTTCCCAAAAACAAAAGTATGCAAAACCATCCTACTCAGTAACCCTTGTCTATCAGAAGCTGTTCATTCTATGAGAAGTTTAAATAGTGTCTTGCTTTCTATGAAATTTGCAAAAGAACTGAATGATGTTCAATAAACTTCAGGACACGAAAAGATGGAAGGCAGGTAACCAGGGGCTTCCCAGCAAGCACCTCACAGCTCCATGTGCACCCAGCAATGTCTTTGTAAGCAACGGCTCTATTTAATGGGACAGTAGCCCAAAGGGGAGAGCACAGTGTTGTAGGCAGCCCTGAGCTGGTTCTGGAGTGGGATACTTCATGAAGAAACCCTCCATGACAGCCAGAAGCAGCTTAATTTCAAGTGTATCTTGATGCTGACTTTTTATTATTACTCTTCATAGTCTCTTAGGCTACTGTAGCCATTTAACTTAGCTCCAAGCCATTGGATAAACATTCATGCTTATGTTTCCAATGGATTAAAAGGAAAGTTGTCAGTGATTAGCAGGAGTCCTACCACTGAAATAACAGGCCAAAACCACAAGCACTTCCACATCCTCTCTTTTGTTTACAGCCTGTTGTGTTTTTGTTTGCTTGTCCTCTGTATGTTTGGTTGTTGGGCTGGGTTTTTACACAGCAGCAAGGAAGACAGAAACATTTTTTTTTTAAACAGGCAAATGTAGACGCACCCATGCCATAGTAACTCTGCCTGCAGTGTGACTGCAGGAAACACAACTAATGAAGGAGCTACTCTATTTTTTTATTCACAGAGCTACACCACATCCCTCACCCCATGACACAGACAAAAATGCTGTCGTCTTGGCAAAGAGAACACTTGCATTGTCATCTAAGATTTTGCCATCAACAAAGGTCTACGGAATTTCAGATCTTGAACCAGTAGAGTTACACAGGCAACACTTGGTAGAGCAGGCAGAGCCTGTACTTATGAAAGAATTAAGCTGGCAGGGAAATTCTGTGGGAAGTCTAATGCTGTAATCGCCTTTTGTCTCAGAGGCAGTATTTAAAACAGATAAGTGATTTCACTGGAACAAATCACTTGGATAAGATCTACTCATATGAGGAACGATTATTCTGGGAAGCTGCTCCTGATGTTGGGAAACAATAATTACAGAGCAGGAAACACTGACATCAGTTTTAAGGAACATTTAAGACAAAAACCTAACAAATATATTGAAAAATAACTAAAAATATGTGCCAAGTTTATGAGGTGTGAACGCTCTTTTCAAGGGGAAAGACCATGTTAAGGAGTACCAAGGTCTTCTCCTATAGGTTTAGGAAGTGAACACTGTCAAAAATTAAAACCATGTTGTCTCATATATTATCTTCAGAAACCTTGACTCAAACAGGTAAATTTATGAGCAATTAAGCTGCTATTGAATATTACTGGTGGTTGCCTCCAGGTAAACTTTTCACAAACAGTTCTAATGTTAACACATGTATGAAGGAAAGTCTCCCTTCTCCGTTCTCCCACAGTTCTGCTGACTCAGGGCAACTAAAACCAGGGCCAACTAACCTAATAAGAACAATAACTTCAAAATAAGCATTCTGTTTGCAAACATTCCAAATTATCTCATTATCAGTTGCTTTTTCTGGGCTTTATCTTCTATCAAATACACTTTGCTCATCATTAGTATTAGGTCAGTAATGATTGAATGCAAGATGCAATTACAAATTGAAGATATTGCAGAAGAAAAGCAGCTTCCACTGCCTTTTCAAGAAGCACCATGATGTATATATGTAGAGATTCATAGATTATGAAAGTAGAACAACTATTATATAATCTAGTCTAATATTTGCAAAAGGCCAAACAATTTCGTGATAAGATTCCTGCATGACAGCCATGACTTCTGACTGAACTGGAACACATTATTTAGAAAACAAAATCCATCCTAGAGGTAGGACAGGCCCCAAGTTAAGCAGAGTTCAAGCAAAAGAATTGCCAGTGGAGTACTTCAATCTCCATGAGCACCAGCCGGAAGCAAAATGTGACCCTCGGCAACTTATCCACCTGCGCCCGCTCCCCTGGCACAGCTGGAAGGAGCACTGGGTGCCAGTGACCCAGGTAGGACTCACTGAAAGGGCAAACTGCAACTAAAGCACTGTGCAGCCTGTGAGCCTGCATGCTCCCTGTCCTGATGGCTAGAGGCTTAGCCAAGCTGTCCAGTGTCCCAGCACTGAGGAGGGATATGCAGCATTTCAGGCTGAAGAAGCTCCTTCAACAGGGCACTGGTTGCCAGCCAACAGCCTGCAGACACCGTTGCAGAGAACCCACCTGGCCGTGGTGCACTGGCAGTTCAAACATGAATGGCCTTTGCTGACCCGTGAGTAACGCTGAGGGTTGGCCATGGTCACCAGATCAAAAATGTGTAACCACTGCTCTAATGCCACTCTGTGTTTTATTGATCAATCCAGTAACTGAAGACAATGTCAGCTCCTATATTTTTAATGTCTGTTACGTATTTCTTTTTTACTTGTACATTATTGCATAGAATCATAGAATCATCAAGGTTGAAAGAGACCTTTAAGATCATTCAGTCCAACCACCAACCCAGTACTACCACTGTAACCCCTAAATCACTGAACCATATCACCCTGCACCAGATCCAGACGTTTCTTGAACACCTCCAGGAGTCGTGACTCCACCACCTCCCTGAGCAACCTATTCCAATGCCTGACCATCCTAACAGTGAAATTTTTTTTTTATTACCTAATCTGAATTTCCCCTGTCTCAGTTGAAGGCCATTTCCTCTAGTACTCTCACTGCAGGCATGGCAGAAAGGACTGGCTCCCACTTCACTACAACCTCCTTTCAGGGAGTTGTAGAGAACAATGAGGTCCCTCCTGAGCCTCCGCTTTTCCAGACTAAGCAAACCCAGCTCCCTCAGCTGTTCCTCACAGGACATGTTTTCTAGACCCTTCACGACCTTTGTTGCCTTTCTGTGGACGTGCTCCAGCACCTCAATGTCTTTCTTGTAGTGATGGGCCCAGAACTAAACACGGTACTTGTGTGGCCTCACCAGTGCCAAGTACAGGGGGATGATCACTGCCCTGGTCCTGCTGGCCACACTACTGGCACAGGCCAGGATGCCATTTGCCTTCTTGGCCGTCTGGGCACAACTGCTGGCTCATGTTTAGCCAGCTGTCAACCAGCATCCCCAAGTCCCTTTCAGCTGAACAGCTCTTGAACCACTCCTCCCCAGGCCTGTGGGGCTGCTGTGACCCAAGTGCAGGACCCAGCATTTTGCCTTGTTGAACCTCCTGCAGTTGTCCTCAGCCCATCGATCGAGTCTCTCTCTGCAGAGCCTTCCTACCCTCAAGCAGATCAACACTCCCAACACAATTTCGCATCGTCTGCAAATGTACTGAGGATACACACCTGATGTACAGCTAAAAGGATCCAACTCCAGCTTTAACACAGGACAGGGTTAATCTGCTGAAAGCAGATGAGTAATATAGCTAAACTATTGGGTGAATTTGGCCCAGTATTCAAACTCTACTTGTGCTTCTATACAAAGATACTTTAAACCTATCAATTATTTCATGTCAGATATAGGACAGTATTTGTATAAACAGTTACTCAAAAAACAAAGCTATGTTGAAGCAAAAAAAACCCCATTTTTCCTTCTGCACAGGAGACATGTACTCTGCAGTTCCCTATCTAGTACACAGAAACACCCTGAGAAGATCTCTTTTCCCACAGAGAGTGCACTGGGCTTCCACTCGCTTTTAAAGATACGATACAAACCTTCCTAGTAATGACAACATCACAGTTAAAGAAATTGGTAATATTCTCCTAGTAAAAACTGTTTCTTTAATAGCATTTCATAAATGTATTTGCAAGCAAGGAATGCAATACATAGAATGTAATGTTTTTTCCCTGGGTTTATGTGTCATTTGTGACTCCTGAAAAAATATCTGTAATTCTGTATATCTGACAAATATGTATTGCAACATGTCTATGCAGAGACTACAGCATTCCAGAACATATACCAACTGCATGTCCTCTGATGTAATGAAGGGAAATCTGAGCAGATTTTTCATGTCTATGGGCAATTTATTTTTTTTAAGTGCAGCAAAAATTGCTACATGTCCCCAAGCACAAACCCCATCTGGCATATTTTTATGGGTTTGTGCTTTTATGCAGGAGCCAACATTTATGAAAATGAGCATTTACCCAGCGCAAAACCCAAACTTGTAAAGGACCAAAAAAATATTTCGTGAAATAAAGTCATTTTGGGTTCCTTAAATGTAAGGTTATTTATATATTTATTTATGCTTAATTCCACATTGAAGTAAACAGATGGCAGACCCCCTAAGTCATAACATCACGTGAGAGAGAAACAGATGCATGGACGCTTTTTAACCACAATAACACCCCCCTAACATTAATCATTGGTTCCTATGATTAAAATTGCATATACCTTTCAGCGATATAGGAAAGATGACTATGAAGAGCTATGAAAGCTCATGGAAATAAAATACTGAAATGATTCTAGAGATTGCATCAGACCCTCTTAAAACACTGTTTGCAAATATGAAGTAAGGCATCCAGGAATGAAAATACAGGAATCCAAGGCACGCACACTTTTCTTGCAATTATTTCAGATTTTGTGTTTAAGAGTTCATTGCTTAACAGTAGCAACAAGGAAATTGCCTAAAGGAGTCTAGTGACTCCTTAAATCATTACACAGCTCCAGTGAGTGAAAACACTACAATGTTCTCTACCATTCAAGAAAATAAAAAACTGTTTTCCAAATGTACTTGAATAATTTGAAAAAAAATAATTAATGTACTGTCATATCTTCTAAAAAAAAAAAAATCAAGAAAATAAACAAAATGGCTAAAGCAGCTGACACCCAAAATGATGTGAGAGCCGTCACCTTCAGTTGTACCTGAGACTCATTCTCCAAAGTATTGTAGATTCAGTGGCCCCAAGATATTTGATACCTAATTCCTATTGAACTGTAAAAGTTTGCAGCCTCTGAATCTCATGACACTGCACGAGTAAATCTCAGCTTGGGAGCAGGCATTGGGATTGGCAGGGTGAACCTCAAATGGCCCTGACACTTGCAGTGCCTTGGCAGAACATGTCTTATCTGCCATATGGGATAGGCTCTATGTCTCCAGGTAGTCTGTCCTTGCAATGATGATGAAAAAACCCCTCCATCAAACTAGTTGGGTACTTCCACACAGGGTCCCAATGCCATTTCCCACAGGAAATGAGATCTGGCCACAGCTCCAGCTGCCTGGAACAGGCATCCAAGGGTAGCATGGATGTCACATAACCCTGATCTCAGGAACGGTCCAGTATTTCGGGGATTGCGCTGCCTAGGACAGAGCAGACATGGCAGAAAGCACCTACTTGCTTCTTTATATCATCTTAAAGATAGATTCAATTTACTTTACATTCAGGAAAACCGCTGCTTAATTGCTGCCTGGCCTTCTACCCACCAATGTCCCCACAAGCACAAGCCAAAACGACTACCTACCTGTCTACTCACTCTCCTCCCCCGTAGTTCACCCCAGCTAATTCAGGTGGTTTTCTGCTTATCTGGTTTCTTAAAGTAGGTACTGTCATGGAAATAAATGTTTCATTGCCCTGCATTCCCTTAACTGACCTAACCCTGAGAATTTCAGCCAGTTTTCAGAATAAGACACTGGTTCTCAGATGCTTCCACTGAAGCCAGTGTTGTATGAGAGATATGATTCACAAGAAGCTCTCAATGTGTTCAAGGGAAAGATGAGACCAAGCAGTAGGTTTTGGAGTTTGATTTCAAGTAAGTTTCAATGTGTATTCAGTTTTGCTTTATCTGCAACACTGTCCTTCCAAATTGCCATTGTTTCCTATTAGGGAAGATACCTGGAACTGTCTTCCAGAACAAAGTGGGTTGAAATGTCTGTTTCTTTAAAACAAGGACTGGCAATTCTCGAGGTACACACCAATCCTGCAAGGAGCTGCCACACGTGGGACTAAAGTCAAACTCTTGATTCCAGGGGACATAAATAAATTATATAAAAAAAAGTAGATCACTTTACAAGGTTTTGTATTTTCTCTTTGGTATTTCCTCCTAAGGTATCTCTTAGTTAAACTAAGAGCTTGCCTTACTTGGGGACCTTTTTAGTACTGATGCACACAGGCAAACCCTACGGCCAGGATTCCCAGGCTGAGGTCCACAGCCCTGCAGTGCTCTGCAGCTTACTGAAGCTTATCCAGGGGCAGCTGCCATAGCTTGAATGTGTGGCACGATATGACCAGTGGTCATGTTTATCCCATTTAAAACAGTGACCAAACCATGGGTATCCCAGGCTTAAAAATATGAATGGGACAGCAGCAGATGAGAAAGTGGCCTAACCCAGGAGTTTGGTCCAGATGAGAAAGGGATAAATGCAAAACAACACAAACCAGCACTGGAGAGACACTATTTGTGAGGGTTTTTTTTCTTGACTACAAAACTGTTAAAATCACCAGTATGGATAAAACCCACGAGCTTCATTAGTTTGTTTCTCTGTTGTGCATTGAGACAAAGGTCCGTGTGCCACTCAGAGAGACAATTTCCTGGCATTAAGATACATGAAAGTTGATAACATAAAGCAGGCAAAAATTAAGTCAGACATGGACCAGGGGAATTGACTGAAACACAAATGCTCATTAATGCTCCAGCTGGTTAAGAAAACCCAAAAAGAGAGTCTTGGGAAAAAATTAATGGCAATTTATATCACAACAGTACTAGGCACTGGAAAACATCAGGTTTCAACACACATTGAAACTTATCTGAGAACTGCCTTCAGTGTCCCGTTTTCCCCCTCTTTGATGGATACCCCTTTGAAGGGGTTTTCTTTAGTCCTAATGTAACTTCCTGCCAAGCTAGCAGACTCCATACCCTAAAATCAGAGGATCTAATGGCAAATATTCTTAAAAATATTCAGTTTTAAGGCTTTAAATAAATAATTCCTGGTTTAATGAAAAGGATGGCAACTGTTTCAGAATAGAACTAACCTCCTTTCCACCTTCTAAAATTTTATGTGATTCTGAGGCTACATTTCTCAAGAAAATTTGCTTCTTAAAACTTAGCCTATATTAAAAACCTCAGACATGTAAGAACCAACAAACAGCATTAAAAAGTAATCTGAAAGTATCACAGACTTTACTTGCCACCAGTTATATATTTTGGGATACCAAAGCCATCCTGAGGTACCATCATGAGGTCCAAGATAATAACACAATACTAAAATGTTAACTGAGACACTCTCTTTTCTTTACATTGATGAAGCAGGTGATGAGGTTACTGGCCCACCACTGTATATGGTGCCTTCAAAGAATGGGATCAGACACAGTACTGAAGATCTTAAAAAAAGATCTGTCAGGAACTCGATATCCACATTATTAGATCACCTGTCAAGGGGTGATCACTTTAACTCTTCAGGACACCAGCCCTGAATTCTTCTCCCTTACAACATGACTTGACTACACTTGCTTGCCTCACTCCCTATGCCCTAATGAGGTCAGTGTACTGCACTTATACTTCACCAGACAACTTTTTTTCAGCCTGAAGATAACACAGATCAGATGACTGGCAAGATACCACTTCATATAGACATACTTCCCACAAATTTTTACTCAAAATGTTTCCACTGTCCATTATTGGTACTCAGGAAGATCTAAAACATCATAATGAATTCCTGTTTTATTAATGTACTCTAGCTGTCACCTTAATTTCCACAGAAATTATACTGGAATGCACGATACTGTAAATACTGGCATCATGTTGTCAGTTCTTTCTTTAAAATCTTTTAAAATGTCAGACTACACAGAGTAATATATTCAAACAGGTTGTTATATCTGAGCTTTTGACAGAGAAATCTTAGACAGCCTGTATGAACACACTGCAGTAACTACACCTGAGCTAACTTTCCCTATTAAAACAGCTCCAAAAGCCTTCTATGAACAAATTAGCAGACTTCTTTAAAGCTGAATCTAATTATAACATGAACAAGAAGAAAACATTAATTTAGGTCAGCTCCAATGGCTGTTGCTATTTCTTGTCATATCAGAACAATGTCTCAACTATAGTGTTGAATTTAATTACTGAAGTTTGATGTCTAAATAGGTTTTAATTAGGACTGTGACTGAAATCTGGTGTTAAATGATCTCATTTCCAGTACTAAACTGTTACATACATCATGCATTTTCACACCTTGACACTGCCTCTGCAATTCTGTATGTGCATTTATGTATCGTTATTATTAACTTTCTACCACGCTGGGGAAAGGAGCGAGCTTTCCTGATGGGCATAATAAAAGGTTTAACTAAGAAGCAAAGAAATATTCCAATTATTTTAAAAGAGCACACACAAAAAAGGACAGCTCTTAGAACCTGAACTCTTGGCGTAAGCAGCCTTGTAAAGTTGCCTGCACGGTCTGAGGGAGCCTTTAACCGAAGAGCATCACAGGAGTTTATTTAAAGTCTCACTCTCCCGGCCCTCCCTCTTCCTCCCGTCACCCCAAAACCGCGGCTCTCCAAGACTCTCTTTCTCACACATCCGGAATCGAACGGGAAACTCCTCACTGGGCTCTGAAGTTCAGAAAAGTGGGATTTGGCATTCACGGGCGAACCGGACGAGAGCCGGGGGCTGGGCGGTGCCGGGGGACCCGGGGAATGCCATTCCCGGCGGGATGCGCCCAGGAGAGGCCGGGACCAGCCATCGCTCCCCGCCGCCGGCTCCTCGGAGCGCGGGCCGCTCCTCGGCATTCATCCCTGAAGACAGGCAGCTTTTGAGACCGTACCACGGCTTTAGCACCACACGGCTCCCGCCCCTCCCGCCACCGCACACATGCGGCACCGCGCCGGTACCCGGGCGCGCCCCGACCCGCCGGGAGCGCGGGGGATCCAGGCTTTTAACGGGCGGACGAGAATCCCGCCCGGCTGTCACCGCACAGCCCGAGCCCCTGCCGGGCACAGCCCACCCGGGCCGCCCCCGCGTCCTTCCCCCGCCGCGCCGCACAAAACGACCCGCCGGGCTCGGCCCCGCAGCGCTCGGGGCGGCTCGGGCGGGCGGGCCGCGGATGTGGCCCACTCACCAGGCGCGGCTGCGGGCAGGTGTGCTCCAGCTCCTCCATGGCCTCGGAGGGGGATCCCGGGGCGCCGGCTCCTGACTCAGCACCGGCCGCGCGCACTGGCATGGCCGCCGCCCGGGCCCGCCCGGCGCGGGGGGTCTCCCCGGGAGCCGCCCGGGGGCTCGGCCGCGCGCGTCGCCACGGCAACCGCCCGACCCCGCCCCCGTCCGCGAGCTGCGGGGGGCGGTGCCGGTTTATTTGCATGCGGCCTCCTGATTGGCTGCTGCGCCGCCGCGCCACCGCGCGCGGCCCACGGCGGCCCCGCGGGCGGGACCCGCCCCCAGAGCCCCGAGAGCCCCCAGAGCCCCGAGAGCCTCCAGAGCCTCCAGAGCCGGGGCGGGGCCTGGGGGAAGGGGCTTCCCAGAGAACATGGGACGGGGTTGCGTCCGGGTAGTGCCTGAATATCGCCAGTGAGGGAGACTCCACACCCTCTCTGGGCAATCTGTTCCAGTGCACAGTCACCTGCATAGCAAAGAAGTTCTTCCTCATCTTCAGGTGGAACTTCCTGTGCATCAGTTTCTGCCCGTTCCTCTTGTCCTATTGCTCGGCACCACCGAGAAGAGCCTGACTCCATCCTCTTGGCACCCTCCCTTCAGTTACTTATACACGTTGATGAAGTCCCCTTCAGTCGTCTCTTCTCGAGGCTGAACAGGCCCAGCTCCCTCAGCCTTTCCTCGCAAGAGAGATGCTCCAGTCCCTTTTTCATCTTTGTCACTCTGCGCTGGACCCGCTCCAGGAGCTCCATGTTCTCTTGTTCTGAGGAGCTCGGAACTGGACACAACACTCCAGACACGCCTCAGTGGGGCTGAGTAGAGGGGCAGGATCACTTCCCTCGACCTGCTGACAGTGGTCTTCCTAACGCATCCCAGGATTCCCTTGGCCTTCGAGGCCACGAGGACACGCAGATGGCTCAGCCCCCGAGTCATGTCCTGCCCTCCCGAGTGCCAGCAGCACTGAAACCGTGCGGGCTGAAGTGAGATTACCAGCCTTCTTACTCTTAAACAGCATGAGAATACAACGAAGATAATATAAAGCCAAAACCTTTTAGATCGGAGTCTCCATTGGCTATTGTTAACCTTGATAGATTCAATAAAGGGGATTCCAGAAGTACTGAGCTGCAGTGGGCACTCTGAGTTTTGTTTTTAAAAATCAGACTTCATCAAGGGACACGAGCATCTAAGTTACAAGAGAATTGTGCCTCAGGGTCTTTCCCTAGGACTTGAGAGCTTAATTTCAAATGTCTTTGGCAAATCTTCAAAGGAGACCAAGTGCAATACAAAAAGAAATGTATAAACTATGTGAAAGGGAAATGGGTAGGTAGGTGAATAAGAGAAGATAAGAAAGTAAGTAGAAAGAAAAGAGAACGAGAAAAGAAAGAATGAGACAGCAGTCCAGAAAAAAGGAAAGTACATATCAAAAGAGGTGACTGAGCAAGGAAAACAGGGAGCCAACTAAGTGAATCTCATAGCTGAATCTTTTCCCTATAACTAAGTTCCTTTACCAGTAATTTTGCAAGGAACATTCACACATTATGGAAAGAATACTCAAGGGAAATGATTAAACCATGATTAATGCAGCACTTGGCCTGAAATTTGTAGCTCATTTTCTTAGGAAAAGTATTTGCAGGAGTGTTATGCTGTTAGAAAAATATTTGGACAGCACAGATGAGCAGTGTTAGGACTGGAGCAGCCAGATGTAGCAGGCAGACCCTTTATAGACCCAGCCACATATGCCAGCTCTTCAGAGACTGGTGCTGGTGTGCTGAAGGAGTAGTACCAGGTATGGATGTATCCAGGGTCAGGGTCCAGCCCTCTCCGACCAGGCAGGTGCATGGGAATAGAGATGAAAGGGAAATGGATTCTCTCGCAGCTGGATGATTGCCAATAAACTGGAAATGTAAATCCCTTGCCTTCTATTTCTTTTGAGTACAAAAGGGCGAATTTCATCTTTGCTTTCATGCTGAGAGTTTGCTATTGACTCCAGCTGCATTTTGATTCATCTTTTATAGAGAAAAGTTTTCCCATATACATGTAACATTATAGAATGATGTCTCTCTTGCAGTAGTGTTATCACCTGTCTAAGTTGGGCCAGAATTTCAGAGTGGACATGGAATGCTTTTCATGCTGCTTATTTCATTTCCACCTCTGGGAAATACTTTATAGATTTGTTCTTCTGTTTGAAGAGCATGATAGAGAAATGTTGTGTACATCATTAAGAGAGAGAGAGAAAGCTGAACTAATGGTAGGGGGAAGGTGGTAGGGTCTGTCATGTCTGTCCAGATGGAATATGTCTGATGATCTTAGCCATTGTATTGGGTATCTTGAATAAGTTATCCTAACCTGCACCTTCTATTAGCTGTTGGGGCAAAAAGAGCTTTCAAAAGGCTGGAATGTGTCTTCTTTACTCTCTAAAATAAATAAATACAAATTAGGTTTGATTGGAAAGACTGGGCAGATGGTCTTCTGTGAATCTTTACAAGTCAGCCAGCTTTTAAAAGAACAGTGGAGCAAGAGTCACGGGTGGGAAGGTTCATGCATCTAATTTCTTTTCTGCAACCAGTATTCCGTGCCAGGCTGAACATGGTCTCCTGGCACCCTCCTGCCATTTATTCACAAGTAACAGGACGCATAGTCACTGCCTTTAATGACTGAGCTCTTGGCAACAGCTGCTTGGGTTGAAGAGACATTTGATGCATAAAAGTCCTGTCCCAGGGTGTATAAATTAACATTACATGCAAACAAAACAAGAAACTATGATCCCAATCCTCCTAACACTCATTTCAAGGTTTGAATTGAATAGACAGCAAACAGGGAAAAATCTCAGCTGTTAGGAAGGTTTCATCTGATACATGGTGGGTTTTTTCTATGCAGAATTTCAGTTCTCAAACTGAAACAATTAATTCTCAAATCATGAAAAATATATTAAAAAAATATGTCTAGGTATTCCATTTAAATCCTCTCCTTTCTCAAAATGAAAGTATGATCCCTCTCTGAGCTTCATGGGCAGCTGAACATCATAGAGACAAATACTCTGTGTAGAATCTTCTTTATCTTCAAGCCCTTTTTTTTCTCTTTTTATTTATTTCATATTTTTAAAATCTTTTAGTAGAGCACTGATCAGTGCCCACAGCTGTAATTAATCAAATTTAAGTTCCTTGTAGAGACCAACACCTATAAAACCTCTCTCACACTTTTTCCATACTACACATGTTAAACTGACTCTAGCAGACTAGCTCTGAATGTGAACTGTGTCCACTTCACCCCTATATTGCATAGATTAAGATAAGCAAGAAGCTTACTTCATCAAATTTACTATATCCATGTTCATAGCTGAACATGGTATAATAAGTGTACTCTAATTGCATGCTTATCTTAAGGCAAAAGCTCTAGAAGTAGCAACCTATACTTGGAAATGGTGAATAAACTCATGAAAGACCTCAAACTGCTTGAGCAGGGAAATAATATGCATTTCACAACTACCTAACAAGGAGTGCTCTCTGCTCCTTCTGATGGCAAAGCAGCAATACAGCCTGAGATCTGCAGCAGAGGGCAAAGACCTATTGAAGCCACTTGCTAACAAGGTATTTTGCCTTAGTTGCTCACAGATGTTCAATGATCTTACTACTTCATTAAAGTCTGTAAATACTGAACAGTCTAAATCTGTAAAAACTGTCCAAGCTAAGGACTTTGCTTTTTTAAAGCCAAGATACTCTGTCCTTTGTGAAATCAGGGACTGGAACGCATTGCAGCCCTTGGAGAATATCATCAAGTGTCTGAAGTGCCTCAGTGGATCTCAAGCACCAGTTAGCACAGCAGAAGTTGTATTTAAAATGGTCTTCACCTGAGAGAGGCTGCAAAAGTCTTCTGACCTGTAACTGAGTCATAATGAAGAGAAACAAACCCTCACGTAATATCTGTTCAAAAGTCATCAGGAACTATGGAAAACCAGAGACTGGTATGGTTTAAATAGTGTTTAACTTCAAAACCAAACATTTGCAGAAAACATAATAGAATAAATTATTGAATATTTAACAGATGAACTGAATTTTGCTTCAATGTATATATTTTGGATCCTGAAGGTTTTAACTGCAAGATTTTATTATAAGGTCAACTGCAAGACTATAAGGTGAAGGAATGGTTTATGTCTGAAGCAGATTACTTAAAATACTATGTTTCTATGTATGTATCTATGTATGCATGAATCTGTGTATGTATGTATCCATGTGTCTATCAATCTATGTCATGCTAATTCTAGACATGCTAGAATTAATAGTCAAAAAGAGCAGATAAAGATACCTTATTGCTGAGATGATCAACTAATTAAATCACATATTTTTAGACTGAGATTAAAACCCCCCAATGGTAGATATTTTTTTTCCCACTTGCGTAGATGGGGAAAGAAGAGAGAGAATGAAAGATATGAATTAAAATACACCCAATAGGTTTTCACGACCTCCAGCATCAGTTGCTTTGCTGCTTCCAGGTAGTGCTGTCTAATTTTTAAGTTGCAGCTCATCAATCAAGTGGAATTGATACTGCTAACAAACTATCAGCTTTTTGTCGTAATAAATAAAAAAATTTACTATTTATGAAAGAGTCCTATAAAATTATATACAGATTCAATCCAGGAAATTTTTTTATATGCAATGACAGTCTGTAAATTATGAAAAGTAAAAACATGGGATTGGCACAACACGATCTCATATCTGGTTCTTTCCATAATTCCACAGTGCTGATGTGATGTTTAATAAAATCCATCATCTCAAGATATCTGTATAGAATCAAATTAGTCAGTTTTTAGGTAAGAGAGAACTAAAAATGTCATGTTAATTCTGGTACGGTTTATATGTCAATCATCTGAAATCCACAAATTCTTGAAAATAGTGGCTTTTGGTGATGCCATTCATCTGTGCTTTACAGCACTGTTTTGAGTAAGTGTGGTTATGCACTTTGGGGTAGGTTCTTTGTGTTCTTGCTCTTTCATGAACTGCTTTTATAAGCACTTTTGAAGAAAATGGTGAGAAATTATGTTTGGTTTTGACCAAGAGGGTATCTGTCTTTATTTTATTCTTCCAGAGTAGAGAGATGGTCGCTTAGTTTGGGAAACGTTAAGTTTTATTAGTTTCTTATTAGATTGTCCTTGCTAATTTTAACAATCAAGCTTTTCATTATTGGGTAATTGTTGTTATGGAAAGATGAGGGATATCTGGCAATGGGACTTTCCTGATGGATGCTCAGAGGTTGGGAAGCCCTTGGATTAGCTAACCTCTGTTGGTTATTCCCTTCCCAGAACCCAAACTATCTAATCAATCCATTCTTAACACTGTTCACTCTTATCAGAAAGTTCTTCTGAATGTCTGACCTGAACCTCCATTACTGCAAACTACTGCCCTTGCTTGCTTTTTCTGCTGGACACAGAGAACAGATGTAGTCTCCTCTGCTTTTTGTATGACTAGTGTGGTTAAAATTTTGAAAGAACAGTTTGAGGATTTGGAGTAGAGAGCTGACATTCAGCAGGCAGGTTGGTATTTTTGTCACATCTCTCATGACTTTTCCAGACTAAACTGCCCCAGCTGCAATTTCTCATAGGTCATATGCTACAGATCTTCTCATTATCCTTCCTGTTCTATTTTGGGTTCTCTGTAAATTTCTTGCAGAGTGGTTCCAACACAGGACTACATCTGCAACCTTACTGCTGTCAGGAAATATAATGCTGAATATTACAGATCTCTCTAGTGTATATATCTCAGTATAAACTTTGTCTAAATGACTCATGTTCTCTGCCCTCCTTCCTATTGTCACAGATGAAACACAATTTAAGAAAAATCTCTTCCCCATTTACATTTAAACTATGTTGTTATCCTTCCTATCTCTTTTTCCATTTCTGGCTTTCCAGATACATGCTCCAATCCCCTTAAATCCACACAAAGCTAAGACTGCCTTTCTTGCACATATATGTATTGCATTCACTTCTATCCATTTTCAATCTATCTGGTGCCTTCCCTTTCCGCCAGCTCAATTTCAAATTTTTGGACTCATCATCAGTATTCTGTCACACTATCTTTTCCAGTATTACAAGTCTCCAATATTTTTTTCTCTTCACACTTCTTGTCAACCTTTATCTTTCCATTTGTCAATTTTTCATGCAAGTGCCTTCGCATCTCTTTCCTCATATTATTACAAATGCAAACCTGCCAAGTAAAACATAAAAAGATCATACTGTAAACCACATTCGAGTGATTGCTGGGGCTTCCCGTTTAATATTTTAGGTACCAGAAACTTAATAACTGGAGGATTTTATTATCTGGGTAAAGACACACACTTTATTTAAAATAAAACACCTACTTATGCACTGTAAAATGATTACCTGCTAGCTAGTTTAGCTTTTACCAGTTCCTAAGAGTGTTTGACCCTAAGATCTTACCTCTGTTGCATAAACTTTGCCACCTTTGAATCCTTTGATCTGACATGTTTTGAAGAAAAGCATCTTCTACCCACTGAGCGGTTATAGAATACTGCATAATGCAGCTGTTTCTGGAAAATATGTTAATAATTCCCTGCAGGTATTCTGGGACTTTTTATTTGAAATATGCAAGAACTGTCATGATTGAGATATTTAATATTTGTTTGGAGGTTTGGTACTCCCAATGGCGATGTGCTGTTTTCTGTATTCATGAAAATTGGGCAAATTTGGTTATGGATACAAGTTACTTCATATGTGTCAGGACCCTGGGGGCACTAAAAGACCTTGAAGGCCCTGAGAAGCCTCATCTGGGGGCTCCACCCCACCCCCTCTGCCCATGGGCTCAGGGGCTCTATTTAAGCTTCACCACCACTCGCACCTTCTCCCTGAAGAACCTGTCCCTGGATCTGGACCTAAGGATGCTATCCTCCTTTTTGCCAAAGGGATGTGAAATGGTGAACGCTGAGAGTATTCACCCACGGAAGCACATTTGATCTTCAGCCAGGTCTTGAAATGTAACAGCCTCTCTGCAATAATGTTCTGCTTATACGTTAATTGTTCATTTTTGTGCAATTGTAAAGAGAGAGCGCTGAAAGTAGTTAAAACAGAGACTTCCATGCTGTGGCAATAACTGTATGATCTTGAATACCATTGGCATCAGACTTAATTCTTAGACATTATAATTATGTGAGGGCTCATTTTCTGTGAGTTTGCTCTCACTTGTCTTCTCTATTTAATGTACATTATAATATTTAGTACTTTTCTTCCAGGCTTGAATAGGAATATTGTATTAGGCAAGCAGGTGATGAGATTCTGCTCTCTGTTCCAGTTAGTGTAATTCCACCAATTCTGGTCAAGTTACTAGGATTTGCTGTAATTTAACTGCAATCAGAATTGAATTGTGTTTGTTTAAGAAAGAAAAAAAGTATCTCTGGATGTTCATTTCATAGACCTTCTTTTCTGTCATAATGGAAGCTGTTAGTGTGTATTCTAGTTTCTATTTCATGTTTGTATTTCAGAGCCTTAACATCCCAATAACGACTTTATTCTCTTCATCCTGGTGTTAGCAGGTAATTCAGGTAGGAAATTAAAAAGAGCTGTGCAGTGAACAAGCCTGGTAAGCAAAGAATCTATCCTCTTAACATAAATGTCTGCATCATCTTTATTGATAAACAAATGGAGAAGCATCTATTTCTTCATACTTCTATCAGTTAACTACATGTTTTGAAAACAAAAATCTCTTGTTAAATGATAACTTGAGATTTAAAAAAAATTTTTAATTTATGAAATCTGTGCTCCTCTAGGAGTTTAGTCCTCCAAACAGTTAAGTAATTCACGTTGAAATGCCACATGAATAGCACAGTTTATTAAGCAGTTGCTGAAGTGGTCAGAGCTGCATCATATTAGATGTAAAAACCTTTAGTTAATTTAGTGATAACGTGCATTAATTCAGACTAATATAAGGATTAAAAGTAAGATAATGGAATACTCTGGGTTTGTAGGAAACATACACGTAGAACATACACACTCATATCCTGAGTAGTATGCACACACATACACAGTTCTCCACAAAGACAATCTGTACTTAACAACAATATGATAATGTTCAGGCATTTTGAGGTAGACATAGTACAGGTGAATTTGCTACCTCGCTATAATCCGTGATTTACTGGCACTGTTTTTATAGCACTACTCTTAGTTTAATCAGATTTTTTACATCATCCAAAAAACCCCAAAACAAACAAACCCAACCAGAAGCTTAATGTGTAATGTCTGAACCTGAAAGTTTTAACTCTTTGTCCTCTTGCCTTTGCAGCATATCAAGCATGCCCTAGACATAAAAAGGAAGACAAAACTTCTCCTCAATACAGCAATTATTTTGTCCATTTAACTTAGTTTTCATACCATAGTCCATTTGTGCTTTGCCATGTTAATATATACTACTTTTTATATTACCTTGGAATTCTTGCAATGAGGATACAGTATTTTCTGTTAATAACCAAAATGAAAAATACATATTTGTCACCTTGTGTTGAAATCTGGGAGTTTCCCGAGCTTCCTCTTCTGTGCCGTGTTTTTGGCTGCCTACCATCTTCATTACTGTGCTTCTCTTGCACTTTTCTCTGCAGCTATCACACCTGCCTTGAGAGAACCTTGGTGGCTCTGAACTGCACAGCAGAATTCCTGCTTCTTGCACTTAAAAAGAGAATTGAGCAAAGGTCATGCCAAGTTGTTCTTGTATGAGTGTCCCAAGGGAGGTTAAAGATCAGCTCAAAGTAATCTGCTGAGATAAAGACGTTTAGCAGAGGAAGTCCCAAATCTTGCTGGGTTGTTTTTCTTCCTCAAAAGTAAGCCCATCCCTTCCTCCCTCCCCCCCTCTTTTTTCCCCCCTGCAGGATTTAAATATGCTTGTTATGCTTTGCTGTGGGAAACAGATGCGTTCTTGTTATGGCCAGGGATGAATGTCAGGATTGAACTCGCATCCATGAAAAAGTCTTTTGTTTGATCTGCGCTGTCCCACAGTGGAGCTATGGCAACAACTTCAGCTGGGGAAATTAACTGTATCACTGTGTACCCGCTCAAATCACGGCATCACCTGAATGACAAACATGCCACTGTTCACATGACAGCTGACAAAGAGCAGTATTTAATTTTAATCAAAAGGAATAAAATCCAATCAATTAAAAAATCCAAAGCATGTGAAAGCTAGGTATGTGTGAAGTGCAGTAGCACTCTATTTTTATTCAAACTGAAGAATTTAATGATATTGCTATTTTATAAATGTTTCTCTATTGTAGCTTAAAAAATTTAGTAACTTGTGAATTTGAATCTCACATCATGCTTGGTGATGCGATCTTGTTTTGTGCACGTGTTTAAAAAAAGAATTAAACCAGAGAGTGGCACACTGCACCGAATGAGAGGCTGTCTGTAGGTGTTATGGTTTAACCTGGCAGGTAATCAACCACCACACAGCCACCCATCCCCCAAGTGTGATGTGGGAGAGAATTGGGGGAAAAAAACGTAAAATATGAGGGTTGAGATAAAGACAGTTTAATAGGACAGAAAAAGAAGGGAAAACAAGAATAACATTAATTAGAATATACAAAACAAGTGATGCACAGCACAATTGCTCACCACCTGTTGACTGATGCCCAGCCAGTTCCTGAGTAGTGGCCTCTGGACAGCTTTCCCCCTAATTTATATACTGGGCATGATGCCATATGGTATGGAATATCCTCTTGGCTAGCTGAAGTCAGCTGTCCTGGCTGTGTCCCCTCCCAGCTTCTTGTGCCCCCCAGCCTCCTCTCCGGTGGGTTGGGGTGAGAAGCTGAAAAGTCCTTGACTTAGCGTAAACACCGCTCAGCAACAACCAAAACATCAGTGTGTTATCAGCATTATTCTCATCCTAAATCCAAAACACAGCCCTGTACCAGTTACTAGGAAGAAAATTAACTCTATCCAAGCGGAAACCAGGATGGCAGATCAGACAGGCATTCTTCCTGTAGCTGTCAGTGTGTGGGTTTGCTACAGTTAAGTTGGCCTAATAACCAGCTAGTGAGAGAGGGGGTCTCATTCTGTCTGGAATGGGCATTGTGGCTGTCAGTGTATCCATCCTCTTTGGCATCAGGGAGCTGCCACAGTTCGTGGGGTGGTTTTTCTGCTTCCACGTAAGACTAAGTCCCACAGTGGGATAGTGTTGTACTAGGAACTGGGTATGTAAAGAGGATTGGTAGGTTTTTTACTTCTCTCTTACCAATGCAAAGAAGTCCCTGCGGAGAAGGAAAATAATTTTCAGTTTCAGAACCACATAAATCTTCTCTTCTAGAGAGTAGAAAACAATCAGTATATTCAGGCCAAATAATACTAGTTCACACTTCTGCAACAGCATATCAGCTGTAAGGACAGAGTCCTGTGGTGCCACCTGCCTTTTTAAGAAGCTGGAGTCAGGGCCTGCAGATTTTCATGAGCAATAAATGCTTCTCCACAACATTCTGCAAATGGAGATGGCAGGATTTTTGGGTAATGGCTGGCCAACAGTGATGGTTTTGGACAAAAGATTGAGGTTAATCTGTGGTGAAACAGCACAAACCTCACCAGTTTCCCTGGGTTTGTACATGCACAGGCAGACTGATCTATGCCCTTTTAGAGGAGAGGAATCGTAAAGCTTCAGTTGTCTTAACTGAGGACTTAAAAAACTTTTCCATCTATACTTGAAACTGAAATTTTCCTTCTCTGGACACAGTTCTTGCTCCTCAGCTGAAGGTTGATGTGTAATACTCTTGACAAATGCAAGTGAAGGTATCTCTGCAGCACATGAACAGAACATACTCCACCTCCCCACCCTGACAAAGTCAGGGGTATGCAAGGGCAAAACTCTAATGGATTTTTTTCTCAGGGCCCTCCACAGACTTGGCCTCTCAAGAAATCCAGTCTGGAACTATTTTTTTTTTCATGTCTAGCAAAGAAGATAAAAAAAAAAAAGGACAAGGGATTTGGGAAATAGGAGGCATCCATTATAATGTAACTATATATAGTTATATGTAACTACATATTCATGTATATAAAACTATATATAATATATAAAGTTCACATATATATATATTTCACATATGTGATATATTTTATATACATATATAACCCCCCATATTTTGTGACTAAACTGACCAACAACCTGTCTCTGAGCAGACTAAGGAGTAATTTACTGAAGTTCCTGAAACTTGCGACAGAGTATAATGTCTACTTTAAATATGTAAAAAGGAAACCACGGTTCTTATGGATCCTCGTCTGTCATGATCACTGTTGGAGCTTCAGTGGTTACCTGTCCATGGAAATCGTGTGGGAAATGCCCGTTTCTCCCAACGGGAATTGATCTACCGCTGACGATGTTGTGGGCGCTCCTTGACCCTCACGCTGCAGTCTGGCTCCAGCTTTTAGGCAACTGGCATCAACCACCGCCTCCTCCCAGCTCAGGTGCTGCATTTATACATGGTTTTATACATCATATTTATACATCACTATTTATGACACGGCATTTGAACATGGCTTTGCCCCAGCTGCGGCACCGAACCAAGTACGGGCTATGGGCCCCTGCAGCATGTGGAGCCCTGCTCAGATCCCTCAGACGCAACTCGCGGGATGGGATCAGCTATGCCCTCACCGCCCTCCCGGGCCCTTGGGACCAACGAGCGCCCGCAAAGCCGCGGCTCCAGCGGCGGGCCCGGCCCCGCGCACCGCCCGGCCCAGGCCTCGGCCGCGGCTCAGCGGCGCAGGCCTCGCCCAGGAAGCGGCTCCGCCTGGCCTGGAGCTCCCCTCCCGCTCCGGTCACCGGGCGTGGCCGAGGCGCCCGAACCGAACCCCCTCCCACGGCCGCGCGCGCCCTCCCCTTCCCTCCCTTCTCTTCCCGCGCCCCGGGGCGGCCCCGCCGGCCCCGCCCCCGCCGCCGCTGATTGGCTGCGGCCCCGGCGGCGGCGCGCGGGGCTCCCGTCTCGCGCCACTTTCGGGAGCCTTTGGCGCGAGCGCCATGGCCGAGAGCGGCGCCGAGGGCCGGGACGGTGAGACCCGGGGGCGGCCCGGGCCCCTCTCCCTCCTTGCCCTCCCTCTCCGCGGCGGCCGCTGCCGCGGCGTTTCGGTGTCAGGCGGGGGGCGGCGGGCGCAGCGGTGCTGGCGGCGGGGAGGGCGGGCGGGCGCGCGCGCGCCCGGCGCGGGAATGCGCGTGCGCGGCGGGCGGTCGCGGTGGTGGCGGTGGCGGCGGTGGCGGCGGTGGCGGCGGTGGCACCGCTCCGGGAGGGTCCCGCGTCCCCCCGCCATGGGGAGGGCTCGGCGGGGCCGTACCTGCCCTGCCCGAACGGGGGGACCCTCTCCCGGCAGGCGCGGGGAGGAGCGGGGGGGGGGGTGTTACACCCGGTGCGGGGGACACGGGCCGCACGGCCCCGCACCGCCCCCCGGCCCCGCTGCCCCGCGCCGGCGGAGCATCCCCGTAGGATGAGGGGGCTGTCCCGGGATCGCCACCGGGGGCCGCGCTGGCGATTCCCGGCGGGGGCACCGGCGGGCGCCGGTGGTGCAAACACATTCGTCTCGGAGGAGCGCGCTGTCTGACAGCAAACGCAAAGATTTAGTAGAAAATAAACGCACCCGGACTGTGACATCTTCGCAGTTCTCTCACATGGGGTACCACACAGTGTAAATGCCCCTCTTTTAGCTCAGCCTGTAGCAATACAAACCTGTACTTGTCTCAGCCACACTGCCTGGGTGCAGCTCTGCTCACAGTTCGATCTCCTGCTGCCACCGGGAGGGGACTGTCCTGCTCCTCTGGACACCTGGCCAGCCTTGGTCACCACGGGGTGTTTAGCTCCTCACACAAACCCCGCGGTCTCGTCCCTGGGCTGTTTGTTTGCTGCTATAATTTGGATTGGGACCACTCGTTCTCTGTGGTCAGATAAATGGTTCCCCCCCATCAAGACAGGGAGAAAAAAGGGAGAAGTGGAGAGCGCCCTGCTGTGGGGAGCGTTTTTAAGGGAAGGAAGTATAGGAGGAAATGGGGTGTCAGTCCTATGCTGTCAAGAAATTACTAGTTCGTCTCAATCTGGCTGCACTATTAAACGTTGTGAAACCACCTAAAAAACCATTACTGCCTTGTAGCAGTGTAGGCCTTCTCTTAAGTCTGTCTATTGCTGAGTTGTCATGGAGACATGCAAAATAAAAGGAGCTGGAAGTTCCCAAGAAAGGAATGGGGGGATCCTTTTCAGATAATGGTTGATGAGGTTTGAGAGGTTCTTTGAAAACGCGTGGTAGCTTTGTGCTGAATATGAGTGGACCTGAAGTCTTTTTTGATCTCCTTGCTTGTCAGGCCATGCCTTCAGTATAATTCCAGAGCTGGCTTATTAAGAGCCATCCATGACTGTGTGCTTTTAGACTAGTAGGTCTTTATCTTGATTTTAAGTGAAACTGTAGTCATCTGTTAATGCATCACTGAATACTAAGTACTAAAGATAACGGCAGCTCATTACTAGACTTAATTCTCTTCTTTTTAATTAATTGCAGCTATGCATGAGTCTGGAAGTTTTGCAGCATCACGTTCTAGACGTGAGAGGAAGAATAGAAGAGGCCAGCAAGAAGCACTTGAACGTCTGAAAAAAGCCAAAGCTGGTGAAAAATTAAAATATGAGGTGAAAATTCCTCATCTTTTCTTCCTCATGAAAAGTAAATGTGAGCTGAGAGGCTTAACCATCGTTTATAGATATGGAAAAGTTACAGGAAACAAAATAAGCCTTTCAGATCAGCTTTTGTGTTTTCAGAGGTGTATGTTTTTCAGAATGTAGCTGTAGTTGTTTTGCTGCTTTCTGGTATAATTTATTTGTTTATTTCTGTTTTCAAAACTAAACCAGTTTTATTGACTGCAAGTCAAATGTGTTGCCACTGCTTGAGAACTATGCTGTAAGGAAGGACCAATTTTTAAAATTTAATTGCGTGATTAATGTTATGATAGGAAGTACTTTTTTTAACTTCAAATTATTTTAAACTTTAAATTAATTTCAGAGCTTTACATGGCTGAAATCCATTAATATTGTATGGTGTATTTCCAGAAAGAGACCAAAATTTAAGTATTTAACTGGTAGAACTGAAATCTGGCAGTGTAACATTGCTGCTGTCTAATTGTGATGCTGACAGGAAACGTGACTTCCGCATTGAGGTGGATACATGTAAAGAAACCTGAAGTCCGTGGCTCATTAACATGCAAATTTTCTCTGAGGCACAGAAAAGCATCTTCAGTATCATGCTTGGGTACATCAAATAACCTTCCTTTTCACTGAGCTCAGCTTGGTGTTTAAGAGTAGAGCCGAGGTCCTTGCTTGGATTTTTATTATTTTTAAGTTTTGTTTTGAAAATATGAAATGAGCAATAAAGGAAGTCAGTTTCAAATGAAATCTCTGCCAGTGTTTCAGTAGATTTTGAGTTTCAGTATGGTGTGATAATTTTAAAAATTGATAATTTGTCTTTTATCACTGCCAAAAAAGAAACTTAATAACTGTGCTTACTAGTTGTGAACAGTGTAGCACTGTAGGAAACGGTGCATTTCTTGGGAACCTTTGTGTTCTGATGATCTGTGTTAATAATTAATGGTATGAAAACTGTTAATCCTCAGTATACCTTAACTGTAGGTTGAGGAGTTCACAGGTGTTTATGATGAAATAGATGAGGATGAATACTCCAAGATGGTCAGAGACCGTCAGGATGATGACTGGATTGTTGATGATGGTAAGTTAAGATTCATTTAGGGAGTTATTTTGGTTATGGTGTTATAACTCAATGTACATGATTTGAAGTAAGTTATAGTTAGTACATTCTTAAAAATTTTTTTAGGGGACAAGAAAAAAGAAGTCTTATTGGAATTAATCTTTGCATTGTTCTCATTGTAGTGTATTAGGATGGTAATGAAAATATTTTTCAACAAAGACCTGTTCTTGAAATTTTATTTTCAGTTATCAGTATTATAATTTTACCAAAAAAATACTGTAATTGATAATTTCTAATTAAACACATAACAGTATATTTAGTCTAGTAGAAGATACTGCTGGGAGTGCTGTGGTTTTTAACACTTTAGCATTTGTAACTTTTGCTCTATATTAGAGGGGCAAAAGTGTTTAAGTATGTGAAAAATTATTTAGGAGTATCAGAAGACAGAATTTAAACTGTAAGTTTTCATCTCTTTGTTTTTCTGTAGATGGGATAGGTTACGTAGAAGATGGAAGGGAAATCTTTGATGAAGATCTGGATGATGATGCTCTCAGTTCCAATAAGAAAGGTAAGTTGAACGTGAACTGTGGAATGTCTTCCAGGGACTTTTAAGCAATACCTAAAATGGGCAACTTCTTGGCATCAGCATGTGGTGAATGTGGCCAAATGACATGTTACTTGAAGCTCTGTCATTGTCTGGCTGTGGATTTTGTTCAGACCCCGTGATGCAGAAGATGAAGGTTCACAAATTGAGGTCAAATCATTGTTAACTACTTCAGCACTACTGGGGCAATTCTGCTTACAGTCTTCTATGGAATATCTATTCACTTCTAGAACAAATGCATCTAGGAGTGGGCTTGGTTTTCGAAGCCAATGCCTAAGAGATGTGTGGTCTCTCTTGGCCACTAAACACCTGCATGCTTTAAAGAATCTGGGATCACACGATTTTCCCAAGTTTTACGAGGCTGGTGGAAAACTGAGAAACTGAGTCTGATGTTGAGAATCCAAGCCTAGTGCCAAACACATGGACATTCTTATTTTTTCCTGGAGATGCTTTCATGTAAAGTATCTTGGTCCTTTTCCTGGAGTATGCACTTGAGTATGCAAAGAGTATCTCTGATGTGACTAGGAAGATAGGGTGCTGATAGGGTTTTGTGATTTTTTTTGTGTGTGCATGACAGCTCTTAAAAAGCTGAAGATGATCAGGCTTCATTTCAGCCAGCAGTGTAAAGGTGGAAGAAGTGGACTACTTTGGCTATCTATTCCTGCTAATAACTGGACCCTTAAACATTAGCTTTTCTGATGTAAAATTCACAATTTATTTTTTTTTTCTGTAGGTAAAGGTGGCAGAACATCTTCGGTTGATAAAAAGAACATGAAAAAATCTGTGGTGTCAAAGCCAAACACAATCAAGTCTATGTTTATAGCCAGTGCCGGGAAGAAAAACACAGATGTAAGTTTTTACGTTTTTGAATTTAAATGTTTCTGACTTGTTTAAAGTGTTTTAGTGGGAGTGGATTAAGCCAAGGGCTCATTTCAGTTTCTTGTGTCTAGTAAGACATAAGCGTCTATTACGATCTCCTGTGTATGCAGCATTTCTGAAAAAGTTGTGTGAAAACTGTTTAGTCATTTGCTGCTGGTCTCCTGATTAGGTTTGCACATATAACTGAGAACTGTTTGACCAATCTTACCTTACAGAAAACTGTGGACCTGTCGAAGGATGATTTACTAGGGGATATTCTTCAAGATCTTAATGCCGAAGTAAGTATAGTAATGAAATCTGCTGGAAACACCTTAATTGGTTCATTTTTTTTTTTGCCATGGAACTTATCAGGAAAATACAGTTCTTTGTAAAACCAGAAGATCTAAGACTGGTTTTGTCCATAGCACATCTGCTTGGTATATTCCACATATGCAGAAGTTGCATGACTGTATTGGCTTCATAAGGCAAAACCACTATGACCTGATTAGAGATGGTTTATATTAAGGTGATGTAGAGCCTGTGCTAATGCAGCCTTCTAGGTTTTAGTCAGCTTGGAGTGAAACAAAACTCAGCTTTATCTGAATCACGTGCACCGTACATCTGTGTCACCAGGCTTCAGCCAGTGCACTGTAGGATATTTCCATCTGTTGTGTTTGGGTTCATGAGAGGAGCTGAGGGAGGACTGTTTCAGCAGATGATGTAGCCTGAACGTCTGTCTGCCTCCTGCCTCCCACGATTTGCTGCAGAGAACCAGATTAACACTTCCTTTGAGTCAGGATTTTGAGTCAGGAGTGCAGAATGGCTGCTATGACACGGTTTGGACTGTCTCAAATGAGGCTGTTCCTCATCGTTAATGATCTTTCAGTGCCTTAATGCCCCTTCAGCAGGATCTCTTAAAACCAAAAGGATTGCTCACATGTAAACCACAAAACTGCTGTAGTGGTGAGATACTGAGGTGAAATATGTTGTATCATAATAAGGTTAATCAGAGCAATAAAGGGTATAGGATGTCCCAATGTAAAGTTCTCTTGGTTTTATGCTCTTGTTATTTTAACCCTCCTTATGACATCTGACTGTGAGTTTTATCAGGCTATCAAACCCTCAGAACATTAGGCAAATGCTTTTTAATGCTGTCAAATTTGTGGAATATTGAATAAGGAAAGTAATGCTCATAATTATACTATGGCTTCTATTTACTTAAATAGTAGTTATGTATTGATTTTTTGTGTTTTGATTGTTTTCTAAAAATTCTTTTGTTGTTAGCTCTTGATAGATATCTGTATATGTAAATAGGTTAAAATGTGTTTTCCTTTAGTGTAACAGTGCTGAAAGAGTACTTCTACCTTTCTTTAGGAGTGTATACTCATTGGTACTGCTTCAGCAGACATAAAAAACATACCACAAGTTATTCTGATACTTGTGTGTTAAAGGCACAATTAGCTGTTGAAACTGCCACTGTTTGAAAACTGTTTCACTTGTTGATGGCAGTTTTTTTCAGGCTGTTTACCAAAAAAATCTAGTACCTGTCTTAATGGGTTGATTGCTCAGATAACTTACTCTTTTTACATGACTTAAGTTTTATATCAAGAAGCGTGTTTTCTTGGTTAATGAGACATTCCAGTGTCCCTCTTTAATAGAAAGTTGTTACTAACCAAGGCAAAAGAAAGTGCTGAAAAACCACTTCTTCATTTTGTCACTTTGTCTTTTCTTTCAATATTCAGACAGTTCAACTAAGTCCACCACCAATTATAATGCTGAAGAGGAAAAGATCTGCTGGAGTACCACTGAATCCTTTCTCTGTGCAGTCCCAAACTTCCAAGGTAAAGAGGAAAAAAAAATCTCATTAATAAGTATCTGGATTTGAATACTGTTGACTTTTGTTTCTGCTTCTAGAAATTAACTTTCCCATTAGCTTCCTTAGCAATGTTACAGTGTAGCTTCATGCATTTTTCAACATCCCCTTTCATGTTAATACATAGACAGAATACAATTAGTTTTGTGTCTTTAGTGTAGTAATAATACATATATCATGTTAGATCCATCACATGAAGGTGAGCTTCTGCTTTGTCTCTTTTCCAGAGTAGAAAACACCCTTGTGGCACAGAGAGGAGTATGTGAGGTGAAATAAGCAGGAGTATTTGTGTGTGTGGGAAAGGATAAGAAACTAATCTTCTGCAGAAATGTAAAACAAACATAAAATTGAAGCTGTAGATAGAAGTTTGCCCTAGTGGAAAATTTTGGAGTGAAAGGAGGGATGAGCTGTTAAGGGTGGAAGGCTGGCATTTTGTTAGGAGTTCAGGTAAATGAGAAGGACTTTATAACTGGAAATCCAATGAGATACTTGGTAACAGTCTGTAGATGGAAAATGCAGTCGTGTAGATATATCTGATTTGTGAAACCTTGTGTAATGGTAATATCAACTCTTATGTTGAAAATAATCAGCAGTGCTTCTCATCTTAGCAGTTGTGTTTGAACCTAGAAGCAACTGGAAAAAAACAAAAGGGGACATCTAGTGAGAGAGGATCTTTGTCTTCATGGTGCAAAACAGTGGTCACTTTTGTAGGAAACATTGAGAAGGAAATTAATTCTCAGACTGGCCATTCAAGTGATGACTTCTGTGGCCCTAGGAGGAGCAATTGGAGATGTTAGAGAATTAAACGGATGCAGAGACCTGTTGTTGGTCATAGTGAAGGCCACTCGATACCACATCTTTCTTAAAAAGAGGTTCTGTAGTTGCTGCCATAGTGGTATCCTGTCTGAAAAACAAACTTTGTGCTTATTGTCTCAGAATTTAATTGAATGCCAGCCATGGCATGTAGTAAACTGGTTTTAAAAATTCTAGTAGACACACATCACAGCAGAAATGATTTTGTAGAGTTTAAAGTTTACTCTTGAGGAGTTTTAGTTATCGTGCTAAAAAATATGTGGAACTTTTTCATCTAGCCCTGGTTAGTAGTTCTGCAAATAGGAAATGCAAAGGTTTTTTTATTCTTTTTTTTGCTCTTATAAGTTGGGTGTTTTTTTTTTTTAATTTGATGGCTGAAATGTTTTTCAGGTAATCACCCCTATATCAAAGAAAGCTCCTGCTCATCTCAGAAAGGAAACCCTTCCTCCAGCTTCATGTCATCCTAAACATCCCAATTGCACAGCAAAATCTGTCAGAGTCTCTGAAAATGAGGATACCAAGTATGTGCAAAAACCTACAGAAAATGAGAGAATAGTGAAGACAGTAGGAGAGAAAGCTACTGAAGGTATCAAAAAGAAATCAAAACCCAGTTCTGGAAACTCTTTACATACAGCATATTAGTGTTAAAAACCTTCTTAATTTATAGTACCTAGATGCTTAGATAGCTTAAATGGGATATTTTGTTTGTGTGTTAATACTGTACATTATGTTCATGTTTATAGTATGTTATCTATGCATCCTGCTGTAGTATACAGTGTGTCATTTTAACGATTCAAGCTTTTAGTTCTGTCTGCAGGACTTGCAGATGATGATCAGGGGATGATGGATTTTGATGAGGAGGACTTTGATGAACCTATGGAAGCAGAGCATGTGGAAGCTATACCTGAGACAGCTGAACACTTGAAAAGAGACAACAGAATTGAAAAGAAAGAGACAGAGCAGCTGGAATCAGAGAAAAAAGAGACATCTGCCTTGTAAGAATCTCTTTTTCTTCTTTTTTTTTTCTCCCACCAAGAAGGCTTTCAGTATCCATAAACCTTAGATTTATTTTCATATTTGTCTTTGCCAAAGGGATAATTGTGATGCAGACAGAATGATGATAATGCTGTGCAATGTTTTTTTTTTGTAGTGACATGCAGAATGATAACATGGTGATAGTTACTTAATTGGGAAATATTTGATGTTTTTGGGATTTAGCTAGTGACAATATGTATTTCAGTACATTGAGGTGACTCAATGTGGGTGTTGAACAGTGAACTTCGATGCCACTAAGCAAAAATGAGGAATTGCTAACGATGCTTATTCTAAGCAAATCATAATATCATAGTATCATATTATTAGTTGTAGGTAAGAGTATTGTTGCTAAAAGTAATGGTGAACAGCCACATCTTTGGAAATAGGAAAAGAGGTGGTTTTTTTCCTGTTTGTTTGTTTTTTTTAAATTGTTTGGAAAATCTTGAGTCATATGTTTCCATAACAAATTATTTCAAACTCTAAAATATTTGAATTATGAGAAAGACCTAAACATTTAATGGCTTTTCAACAAAAAAGTTTTGTTGAAATAATCTGTTGTTCCCACTGAGCAACTTGTACAGATGGATGGATGTATTCCTTATGTAAGGACTTGAATGACGAAGGCTGAAATACCAGGTGACTGATTTTTAAAGCCTGTGTGTGGTGTACAGAGAACCATACTTGTTTGTGGGTTTCTGCCTTTGCCACTCCCTTCCGCTTTTCAGAAGAAACCTGAGGAAACCCAACTGTTGGGAATGTTGCTTGGTAGTGGAAAGTGCAACAAATGGTGTGAGAATATAAGACTGAAAAAAAAGCAAAATGGTGGTTATGGCAAAGGCACAGTTTTACTTATTTCTTTCTTCTTCTGCAAAACCTGCAGAAGTTGTTCTCTCCCAGGTATCTCATGTTGGGACAGAATTGATGAGGATGAAGCTGATCTAGTAGCAGTAGAAGTTCAGCTAGACCCCAATCTCCTTCCACTTGTGAATGGGGAAAATGATGAACAAGTCTTAAGATTTTATTGGCTGGATGCTTATGAAGATCAGTACAGTCAGCCAGGTAACTGTTCAGTTAAAGGCAGAAAATGCCATTCTGATTCTTTTTATTTAACTGGGATTTTCAGACTTGCCTAGATTCCATCTAGATACCCTGTGTCTCTGTGCTCTCTAACTTGTACCTTCATCTCTTGTTTTTCTGCACCTCTGTCCTCAGAGCAGGACACTATGACTGGGAAAAGTAAGAATGTAATTTCTTGGCCTAATATGGTAGCAAGGAGGTAAAAGCAAGCTACCAGCTCTCCTGTATTGGCCTTCTTAAAAATGTATACACTGCAGGAGCAAGCTGAATGTGTTAATTCCTTGCTCAGTGGTGCAACAATGGAATGTTTCTGGAAATGTAACTTAAAATTCAGGTGGATTAATAGGAAACCTGTACAATAGCAGTTGCATGATTTTATACAGAGGAAAGGTATGTCTGTCAAGGGAGTACGGTGGCCTGAAAAGTACAAGCTCTATATCCCCTGATTCAAACTACCTAAGTCTTGAAGGTTGTCTTTGGATTAACGTTGCTGAGATACTTTGTGCAGTTGACCTGTGAATCCTAGCTCTCATAGTCTTCAAAACTGCATCATTCTGATCTGAGCTCTGACAAAAGAATCTGTATTCACATCTGTTCTAAGCGCTTCCCATCTATCCCCTCATTTCATCAGCAGCTTCAGGATCTTAGGTTTCTAATTTGCACCTCATGTGGATTTACCAGAAGGTTCTTCCATATGTTGTTGAAGGTTTTTTTGGGTTGATGTTGCAAGCATTGAGTCAGATACTTTTCTTTGTTAACACCTTTTGTTGTGAGTTGGGATGCCAAACTTAAATATAAGACTGTGCTGGGCTGAAGAGCTTGGTGATGGGAGTGGTAATAATCATAGATATCTTGATGAAATCAATGGCTCTAATATAAAATTGCTACTTTTAAAGATCCCACTATTGTTATTTTTCCCTTTTTTTTTGTCTTGTAAGTCAGTGGTTGCTGAATGGAACATAATTATGAAAGGATTTCTGTTCCTCGCATGCAAGGAGTGTTCTTTTCTCATTATGACTTTTTCAGGATTGAATAATAAAGACTGCACCTGTTTTCAATTAGTAATGTAGAAGGGAAAATTTTGATACTGCTTTTTGTTTAACATGTTCATGATCTTTGTTTATGCCTCATTTGCTGTGATGTCAAATGCATTGCCTGAAGAGTAAATACTATACCATAATCATAAGACTCTTTCAAACTTAATGATTTTTGGAGGCTTACTTTTCATAACTCCCTTTATGGTCTTAGGCAGAGAACTTGAGAATTGTAATCCTATTAACATTTTAAAGAAATAACGAATAAAACCTGCCCATTTTTTCCCCTCTGCAAGACATTTTCTGTGTGTCTTGACTTTGCCTACCTTTTGGTTCATTGGTAGCATGATCTTTCTTCTCACAGAATTTGATTTATAAGCTTTACTCCTATTTTTTCTTTCCATAGTCAGGCTTGCAGAGCATAGGGCCCGACATTTCTTCTGTTTTTTTGGTTTTACATGAAATGTCTCTGAATCAAACTCTTTGACATTAGCACTGCTTTTACTGTGTGTGTGGGTGGTAATGCGCGTGTCAGTGTTCAACTGGGTGATCTCAGAAGGTTCCTTCCATTCTAAATTACTTTGATTCTGTGAAATCTGGATATTAAGACCACTTATTTGTCCATGCTAGAGTTGATTGAAGTTTGTCTTTGCAATCCAGGCAGCATTTTATCCTGGATCATGTATCCTTCTTTGTACCTCACCTGCTCATATGCACCTCTCTGACAAGTTAACTACTCCATGCTCTTGATATTGCCAGCCTTCAAGCAACCAATTACTATTTTGTGGTCTCTCTCATAGTTTTATCTTTCTGTATGATACAAACCTGTCTGAGCTTTTTTTTTTATCCCTTACCAAAAAGAAAAGATTGCTGGGAACAAGAACTTCGTCTTCCCTGTCACTTAAATCTGCAATTTTAGCTCTTTCTAGATACTTCTATTCAAACTATCTAAATCTTCAAGATTGCCTCTGAATTAAAATTTCTTAAGATACTTTGTTCAGCTGAATCTTGTATCCTTGGTCTCATCATCTTCAAAACCTCAGCATTCTCTATCCTTGACAAAAGTAGTCTTGTTCACATCTATTCCAAGCACTCAGAAAATGACTTTTCATAGCCTGTCACTTTAACTTTGTCATCCATCTTAGTGCATCTTCACTGATTTATCTTTGATCTAATGGAGTGGAAAAGGTGCCTTTATGTCTGATAGATCTCATGGCAAAGATAAATTATGACTCTTAACCAAGGACTTGTTTGTGCATTGTCAGGCCAGGGAGAAATGCAGGTTCCAAAATTTTCTATGCATGAAACACTGTTTCTGAGACAGTCTCACTGCTGATATTTCTGATTTCATCAGTAGTAGTGTACTGTAGGAAGAGTGTCTCCTATGTAAATAAATTCTAAATTATTTGGAGTTTGAATGGAATTTGGTGAAGCCAGATTTCTGAGTTGTACTTGAACGTTTTTTGTACTTGTAATTCACAAACTGTATGTGAAAGGCAGGTGGCTCGATACTATGTTATTTTAAAGTTTGACATCATTTGGTTTGCAGTTTGCAGCATTTTGTGCTAATGCCAAGTTCTCTGGGCTCAAAGACGTGCATGTACAATAATGACATGGTCCACAATGAAGTTAATTGCCACTAGTCTTGCTCTGTATAAGGTTTCTCAGTGTCTCCCTTGGTTACAACTGCTGTCTTGGCATCCAGGATTTCTTGCGATGTCATACATCTTTTGATGTCCTCATTTGTTAAAAATAGTCACTTGAAAACTTTTTACAGCTGATCAGCTTCTAGTTGTTGTCTTCAGAATGTATTTCTATAGGTTTTATTGGTAGTGCAGTCTTGGTCCATTGTACTGAAGTGCAGGGAAGAGGAGTTAATGTGCTGGTCTGGCTGAAGAATGAGAAATTGTAGATAACATGTTACAGGATTGACTGACAGCACAGGCATTCTGATAATTTTCAGCTTTCACTGACATCTCTCTCCTTCCTCCCTCTCCCCAGGGATTATCAAACTACTGTAGGTAGAAAGGAAATCAGAACAGAATTTTGAGACTGGCTGTGTGATGCCATTTTGAATTTTACAGATCAGGTGTTACTATAGCAATGGAGGTAGAGACATGAAAAGTGATACAGGTGTCTCTTTGTAAAGCTGGTGTTTAAAACAATTCAGAATGTGCTGATGCATCAGAAAGATTTGTTGTTCAAGGACCTAAACCAGAAATGGTTGTGTTTCTCTTCAAGAATGCATTATAAGCTGCTTTAAGCAACAATAAGAATGATTAAGAATCACATACTGAATTCTTTACCCTTTTTCCTTAGGTGTGGTATTTTTGTTTGGCAAAGTTTGGATTGAATCTGCAAACACCTATGTCAGCTGTTGTGTGACAGTGAAAAATATTGAGAGAACTGTTTATCTACTGCCACGTGAAACAGTAAGTATGACTTTTAAGCAAGTCAAACATAAGTACCTTTCATTCTGCTTATGGCAGGTTATGAGTTCTAGCAGTGTGTTTATGGGAGCTGTTGAAGCCAGTGTTGTCTGATGGAGGTGGTAAAGTTAAAAACAATGTGTACGCAATATATCACTCGTGAGTAGAGCGTTGTGGCTTCCCCTGGCCACAGCCAGCAACTGCAGGCAAATTGTTACCTTTAGACTTGCTGTTTAGCAAATAAAGTAATCTTGAAGCATTATTAGAAAACTTAGTGCTTTTTAAACATTCTGTTTCAAATACCGTTTTCTAAATTTGGGGGGGGGGGGGTTGGCTGATTGTGTTGTAGTTTTTCATTAACAAAGAGATACATGGTTCATAATAGCAAAGCAAAATTCAACTTGCTGGTAATGTCTGCTGGCATTTTTTGTTAATTTGTAAAACTTGACTTCTGTTTTTGAGGAAATTGACCTATCTACTGGTAAAGAGATGGAGACTCCGGTGACTATAATGAGTGTTTTCAAGGAATTTAATGACAGCATTTCACCAAAGTATAAGATCATGAAGTTCAAATCCAAGGTTTGTTTACAAGCATCCCATTTGGTCATTTTCTGTGGTTGTGGTTGGTAAGGTGGGAAGGATGTTGAAACACCGTCCAGTGAGGGAGGTTATGCTGAAATGCAAATATATAACACCTGACACGTGTAAGTGTACCTGCTTGTAAAAGCCATCCCAGTGTCTTCCCAGATATCTGTACTCCTTTAAGAGCAGTAAATCTGCAACATGGATGTTCCATAATGCTTTTGAAAATACTTATTTATTACCTTCTTTAAAACTGGGTTGAATGTCAGACTCTCTTGCTGAGCTGTTTTTGAGAACAGATAAAAGTGTTGATACCTAAAGCCTGGGTATTGGCTCATACTGTCAGAGTTTAAAATGAATGATTGGGTTGTCCAGCAGATAACTCACTACACTGGAATTAGACTGTCTTTGCATTTGGCCAGATATTTTATTGAAGTTTATCTCTTGGCATGTCTCATCCTTCCTCTCACCCTTGCTGATTTATCTTTTTAGAGTGCATGCTGTTCAAAGCATGGATTGTCGTAGTGTGGCTGTGCAAGAGGGAGCAAGTTGTGAAGGTTGTCATTCAGTCTTGAAAGTTAAGCTGTTCTGGTCTTAGAGTTATGTACAATAGTTTTAACAGTGTTATTTTACTGCGCTCTTTTACTGTGCTCTCTTTGCTCAGAAGATCCTTAAAATAACATTGGAAAAAGAAAATATTGCTATAATGGAAACTTTGCACATACATTAATGTAATAGTTGTCATAAGTCTGCAGGAAAAGAGCTGATACTGCTAATTGTGTTACAGATTTGGACTGAATTAGTTTGCTAGTGGGAGAAAGCTTTATTGTCCATTTGCATAGAGCATTTGTCTTTTGGGGTGAAGGGCAGAGGTGGGAAGCTTGAGTGGGGAAAGCTTGCAAACATGCAAGTTAGGGGAAAAGATTGGTTCTGAGTGTGCTCAGAAACTTTTCTATTTGTTGAAGTAATTAGTCTGGCAAAGCTGATTTTCATTAGTTGTAACTTTTCATTAGTTGTAACTTTTCCCAACCTGGCAATGTTGTGACTTCACAGAATTCATTGCTAAATAGTTGATTAGGAAGTTAGATGGCAAGTGAAAATGCAGAAAGAATGGCATTTAACAATATGTAAATAAAAGGGAGGAAATAAGGCAAATTTGTGTGGTAATTCAGGTTGGAAAGACCCTCAGGAGGTCATCTAAACCAAAGCTAGAGTAATTCTGAAAGTTTAAGGTGTTAAAGTGAAAATGTGAGCAGTATTTCTCAAACAGAAGAGTCATGCAAGACATGACATATTTTTGGCAACTTGTAGCTTAGTGTGTAATGTACAGAATTCAGGGAAAATGTGACATCAGTACTTTGTAAAACTTTTTCTTTGTTCTAGCTTATTTTCTCTCTCAAAACTGTGATGTAGCTTTAGCTTTTTCAGTTTTTGCTGTTATTTCTCTTGTATAGGTGATTATAACTGAATTACATGTTGGATTGGAAAAGAATGAATTTAGCAATAGATAAAACACAAGTTTCTGATAGCTTATTGTTCAAAGATCCTTTCAGGAATGAGGGAGAAAACTCATAGAAAAGCAGTTGTTCATTAAAAGAGAGGATGCAAACACTTGTACTCTAGAAATGGAAGGAGGGAGAAAGGTCTCCAAAAAAGATGTGCATCTGCTGACAGTGTCTTCCATCTGTTCCCTGGTGTGCTAAGGAAGAATAATGTGAATGAGGTAATGAGAGTAATATAGTTTAACCTTCAAAGATGGCTTTTAAAAATCAAGGTAAACCTGTCAAATTCTTACTGAGCTTACACAGAGCTCAGGGTGAAAGACCCAACAGTCTTGTTGGGATACATGACTACAGAGCTTCTGGGGTCCTTGGGTGTAACACAGGAGTGATCCCTGGCAGGAATAGGGAAGTAGGAGCACTAAGACACTGTTCAGATTTTCCCTTGAGTATTATAATATTTGGTCACCCTCATGGGGAAAGATAAACTCAAGCGACTGCAGGTACAGAAGACGGTAATAGAAGGATGAGACAAAAGGAGAATCTGTTCCACCAGAGAGAACTATGAAAGGTTTAATTTTTTTAGCTAGTAAAGTGAAGAATAATGATCAGACCTGTTTGCTCTTTAAAAACATTAAAATGGGATGAGCAGCAAGAAAGCTATTTAAAGGACAGTTTTAGCAAAAGAGCAAATTTGCAATTTTTACTTCATGAATAAATTAGGCAGGATAGTTGGGGGTGCAGAGAAGCTCTGAAATAATCTGCCAGAATTGTTTCTGAATTGTAAGAATTCAAATTATGTTTGAATTCTTCAGACTCTTCAGTAAACTGAATTTTACTAAGAGGATAAAAGCTATCTTGCTTTATTTTGCTTGTGTAATTTTCTGCTAATTTTAGTCCTTACTGCCTTCTGGAATGCTTTAATGAGAACTGGAGCTAGTGGGAGAGTATGGCACTAGTAATACAAGGGATAAGAAAAAAGACAGGATAGTAGAACAGGGCTGTTCGTGGGGTTTTTGGAGGATTATTCAAGCAAGTATTACAGTAACTCAGATATTTCAGATTACACAAAATTGATATGAACAATTGGCACCAAATTTGGCCAGGCTTACATCTCTGCAGCAAGGGAGGCTTTGTGCTCTCTGCAAGATAATTGTGGAAGTAGTGGGGTTGTCCCATTACCGTGTCCTCCTTTTCTTCTGTTTGTCTCTGAGATACCTGAATTTCCCTGGTTATCAACCTTATTAATCTGTTTTCCATAAGGAGTCATCATCTTCCTTTTCATTCCAGTCATACCACCGGAGATGTGTTGTTACACAACCCTTGCATATGTGTTTTCACAGGGGTGTGCAGGGCTCTCAAATTGAAACTATTTGTGCCACTGACCTAAGTGAATGCTGCAAAATGTGATCTCTACACAGTTGTACCTGTGTTGTTAAGAGCTTAATGTGCTTTAGAAGAACTCCCCTGCTCTGTGATGTGCAGCCAGTGGTTCACTACTGTGTTGTTAAAGGTTGGTGTTTTGAAAGATTTTAAAAAAGCCAATGGCCATGTTGCTCAGGTGATGAGAGTGCTCATGAGTAATTCAGAGTAACATGAAGTCTCACTTTTTGTACAGTACTGTGAAACTGAGAAACTACTCTTCTTGATCATTAGCTAGAAATCGGGAAGGTTACTAACATACCTGTCATGCACCCAGCGTTCAGAATACAGCTTTTTGTGATGATGCAGAGAGAGCCAATATTTGTACACTGAGACAAGTTGTTCCCTGTGCATCTTGGCCTTGCCAGCACCCAACTTTGTCCCTGTGAACAGATACACTTGAGCCATATCATTTCCTCCTGCACCTGCTGCTAATTGTAGCTTCAATGGGTTGCACTGCTGCCAAGTTAGCAAGTCTTCACAAATCAATTTGAAAGCAGCCTTACTCCACTTAGGAACTTAGCAGCTAATCACTGCTGCTCATTTCTGCTCTCTGAAGGGCCACTTGAAGGGCAGATTACTCTGCAGCAAAGCATTCATTCACTGCAGTTGTGACCAGACGCTGGTGTAATTGAGCTGAGCTCTGTGGAATAACGCAGATGAATCACTGCAGCAGACTATTTTTATACTGTGTTCAGCTTGCGTTTGCAACAAGAACTTGTTTGAAGCCTGAGAGGTTGTTGGTTTTTTTTTTAATTAGAAAAAAAGGAGGGGGGCACCAGTGATATGTGCTAAAAGCAGGGCATTGCCATCTATTAATGTTACAGCTCTGATTTGCTCTTTGTGTTAGGTGCTGCTTTGGCTCAACAGTTCAGATCTAGGTTTCCATGCTAATCTGCCGTGCTGATCTGGCTTCACAGTGGTGCTCTCGTACCAAGTTATGTTACACTTCTGCTTCCGTGTAACTGTTGATGCCATAGTAGTTTCTGGATTTGCCTGCTTCCTATTTATAGCTCCCCTACCCAGGCTTTGCAGCCTTACAGCTAAAATATTATTTGAGGCAACAAGCTTAGCTGCTGATTGTAGTGCCCTGAGGGAGCTGGTGCTGATGCAATTAATTTAAGGAAAAAAAATCCAACCGTCCAACTCCAATCCCAAATAACTTCAAGTTTACCTAACTCTGCATGTGTTTTTTAATTTGTAAATTTTATTCCCATTTGTAGTGATCTTGGTTTTTCTCATTAAAGTTTCCCTAGTGGTGTATTATGCTGAGTCTTGTGTATAAAGTGCTGAACGTGGTACATTTTCCAGTGAAAAATGTGATTTTTAATTTAAGGTGCCTCTAGAAATTCTTTTAGTGAAGTAATGTGCTAGCATAGTTATGGGATAACATAATAACAATAATACGTAACAGCAGTGCAGATGGTTTGTACCTGTTACAGGGCACGGCATTTCAGCAGGTGCTACACATTGTTGCACAGGGTACTATAATTGTTTGAAAAATTAAGGTAGTTATTCTTAGAAACAGACAAGCTGTGCGTGTTGTGGAAAATCATTATTATTCTTGAAGAAAGCGGAAGTGATACTTCCAGTAAAGTTGTACTGAACTGCTTTAATGGTCTTTGTTAGAGATGTGTAAACAAACTTGACTACTTTCTAGTAAAACTCAAGTCACTGAAAATGAAAAATACAATAGTGTTATAGAAATTATTCTGTTCAAAGCATATAATAAATTAAACAGCTGGCAGATAGTTGGGAAATCGTCTCCTCTCTGAAGTGCTGGCACATTAAAAAATGCAGTGTAAAAGGAGGAGCTGTGTTCAGTTACAGGGTTACAATCTGATTTGGGATCACAGACATGTGGTGGGATAGGATGTGGTTAGGACAGGCTGGGATGGCAAGGAGGGAGGAGTCCCTTTTGTATGTTAGAGCAATGGGAATGCATGGAGCCCTGCCTGAAGGGGAGCAAAGAGCTGGTCAGGATTAGAGGATGGATTGATGGAGGTGACATCATGGCGAAGAAAGGAAAGCCAAAGCCCCTGTGGAGTTGAATCTTGTGAGGGTGACAAAGAGCAGCAGGAAAGGCTTCTGTAGGTACAGGCAGACTAGGAAAGAGGTGCTGCTGAAAGGGATGGGAGATGTGGTAACACAGGTCATGGAAAAAGCCAAGATACTCAATGTCTTCTTCGCCTTGGTCTTTACTGCTAAGTCCAGCCTTTAGCAATCCCTGACTCCAAGAGATCAGAAGGAAAGCCTGAAGCAAAGAAGACTTGTCCTCAGTGGAGAAGAATCAGTTTGGGGCACATGTAAACAAATTGGACAAATAAAGGCACATGGGACCTGGCGGGATCCACCCATGAGTGTGGAGGGAGCTAACCAGTGTCACAATGTGCTTGGGAGTGTTCCATGTGGATTTACAAAGGGGAAATCACGCTTCACCAAGCTGGTAGCCTTCTGTGAAGAGATGGACTGGCTTGGTGCACAAGGGAAGAGCAGTGACTGTTGTTTATCTTGACTTTAGTAAGGCTTTCAGTGCTATCTGCCATAGCATCCTCATGGGCAAACTGGTGACGTGTGGGATAGGTAACTGGACAGTGGGGTGGACTGAAAACTGGCTGCACTGCTGGGCTCAAAGGTTGCACAAAGTCCAGGTGGAGGCCAGTCACTGGTGGTGCACTCCAAGGGTCAATACTGGATCCAATCCTGCTTAGCATCTGTGTTAATGATTTGGATGATGGCAGAGCACACACTCAACAGGTCTGCAGACAGTACAAAACCAGGAGAAGTAGCTGATACATCATATGAATGTGCTGCCATTCAAAGGGACTTCGACATTCCTGATCTACAGGAATCCCATCAAGTTCAAAAAAAGGGAAAAAGTCCTGTACCAGGACTGGAAAAACCTCTGGCACCAGTAGATGTTGGTGGCTGAATGGCTGGAAGGCACCTTTGGGGTGAAGGACATGTTGATCTTGCTAGACATGAGGTTGGACAAGAGCCAGCAATGCACCCTTGCAGCTCTCAGGCTCTCGGGGCTGTGTGAGGCAGTGCCAGCAAGTGTCAGGATTTGGTCCTTTCCCTTTTGCATCCCTAGTGAGCACTTGGGGATCACTGTGTTCAGCTGAGCTCCCCAGTGTGAGAAATATGTGCACTTAGGGGAGCAAGTCCAGAATAGGACTACAAAGATTATTACAAGACCTGGAGCATCTCTTATGTGAGGAGAGGCTGAGAGACCTGGGACTGCTCAACCTGGAGAAGAGAAGGTTCAAGGTGAGGGATTGGTCGTGCAGATATTATTGTTGTTTACAAACATCTGATGGGCATGAGTAAAGATGACTCTGGCAGACAGGATAAGAGCAGTAGGTACCATTTAAAACACTCAAAATTTATGAGAACATAAAACATTGCTTTGCTGTAGGGGAGATCAAGCACGGGCACAGGTTGCCCAGAGAAGCTGGGGAGTCTCCATCCTTGGGGATATTCAAAAGCTGGCATGAGAGAGCCCTGAGCAACCCCCAGCTCTGAGTAGGCAGCTGGACTAGACAATCTCTGGAGATCCCTTTCTATCTCAGGCGTTTTGTGATTTTGTGGAGGTCTGCAGCCACCAGTTCTCATGAGTGTGTCTGAAACCTGTGAATTTAAAAAATGTTCCTGTTTCCGTAGCCACCATGTTTTTTGTTTTGTACTGGCTAGTATACTTGTAAGTCAATTCCATAGAAACTTTTCATGCTAAAAACACATGCAGAGATTAAATACAGGAGCTAAAACATTCTTAGTATCCTCAGCTGGTTATAATGAGTTGCAAAATTGGTAATAAAAGATCAAGGCCATGATATTTGAAATGTATGTTTTGGCTGGTCTTTATTTCTTAACTTTCCCTTTGGACAAAATGAATATTTAGTTGAGAGATACTGAAAATATCTTTGTTTTATATAGAAAGTGGAAAAATACTACGCTTTTGAGATTCCGGATGTACCAGCAAAATCTGAATACTTAGAAGTTAAATATTCGGTGAGTACAATTAATCTGACAAAATACTATTACTTACTTTCTTATCTAATTAAGAATTTTATGGTTTTACTAAATAAAAATATTTGCAGGATTTGATCTTTAGTAGCTAGTGGCTGTACCTCTTTTGCAGTGTTAGTTGCTTGTTATCGTGTAATAATAACAACAAGAAAAAAAGAGGTTAATACCAAAACTTGTGACTTTATTTTTGTTATTCTTTATATGTCAGTTAGTCCTTAACAAAACAGTTCATTACCAGGTTACCTATAACATGGTGATTTGTTAGTGTTCACTCTAGTTATGTAAATGAAACATGAGGGAAAAATTTTTTTCCTACAACTGTTGCATTTCTGCCAACTTCTCCCTGAATTATTATTTGCTTATTGATTTTTTCACAGTCTATATTCCAAATTTTCCTACTTTATTTTTTATCACCTATTGATGTCCATAATATAGCCAATTATTCTGCTTGCTTACAAATAGCAGCTGGGTGAGAAAGACTTTTGTTAAGACCTGTAAAAGTGAGCAGCGAAGGTGGAAAAATTCGATGATAACATCAGTAGCTATTCTTTATTAGCAAAAATACTTAATTTGGTTTCAAACATAAGAGACTCAGCAGTCTTGAACTGTTGGCTTAGTTGCTGGGACAATGCCTTTTTAAATAATTTTTTTGTACTGGTTTTAGGTGCAAAAGCAGCATCCCATAGAGATTTGCTAGCTGTTTCAAATTCTTCTTTAGCTATGCAGGAACACTTTAACCAGTCATTCTGTGTCCGACAAGATTGAAGCTGTAACTGTCTAATTAAGTTTACAACATGAGCAGTTTCTGTATTAAAATGGTCATTGAACATTGCTGTAGTCTTGGCTGATGTATCCAGTATGGATGAAGAACTTCAGTGTGTTTTTTCATTACTGTCCTGATTTTTAAGTTGCGCCTACAGTGTAACTTCTTCAATTACTGTCAGGTATTACAGGCTATGGCTTTGCCTGGGGGAAATGACAGTGATTTCAGGTATTGTGTAGTTTTTTGTTAAGGTCTGTCTGAATAGGGTGTGTCAACCTTGAAGATTTCTGTGGGGTGAAATGACTCACTACTCTCTGTTACTTATTAGGCTGAACACCCTCGGCTTCCCCAGGATCTGAAAGGGCAAACATTTTCACATGTGTTTGGAACTAACACCTCTAGCCTGGAACTTCTCTTGATGAGTCAGAAGATCAAAGGACCATGCTGGCTGGAAATAAAAAATCCACGTATGATGATTTGTGTGTGAAATACTTGGTTGCTGGAAAACACATATAATTATAGATCAAGGGGAGGAGGAAATTTAAATTTTACTGATGAATTATCATTTTGTACATTAACCTTGCATTTTATTGGTTTAATTTTCATTATCTAGTACAAATTAAAACTTATTCTTCTTTTTTTTGTGACAGCTATCTGTATAAAGTTGTACACTGTACAGATGAGATTATAACTTTGAATGGTAGTAAGAGGGATCTGTGTAGTGCCTGGCAGCTGCTCTTTGGTGCATAGCCTAATGCCATGTACTAAGCTGAACTTAGTTGGCTAGGGAATTATTAATCTTTCTACTCTTGATCACTTAAGATCCATTTTTTTTTTTCTGCAGATGTATCTTTTTAAGAACAAACTGCTGCTGGATGGCTTTCTTCTTTGTGTCTTAGGGTTGTTTTTTTTCTGACATTTGGAAAAGTTTGTAGTGCGGAGCTCTTTCAGTTTTAAATCCTTTCTCCCTCATGAGTGACATGCACGACTTACAGGTGGTTATGCCACTTCATTCTGACTTGGTTACAGCCCTTTATTCAATGTATGTTACATATTCCCAAAAACATAGGGATATTTATCATACTGGACAAAACTACATCTATTATGCAATCTCCTTGGGGCTCTTCCAGTGCAGAATTGACCATATGAGTGACTGACACCAGGAGGATTCTCCTCTTCTGCAGCTTGCTCAGTTACTGACAAAGCTGATACCACTAAGAATTTGGAGCTGGAATGGAGAAGACAAATCCCTGACTTCCAAAAGGAGGATTAGCTGTGATGGGTTTTCCACCCAACATTGGCAAGCATCAGTGTACTTTCTGATATTGACTTTAAAGGCCTAAGGGTGGTTTTTCATCTGCACTCTTTCCCCAAGAATTGACTTCGTATTTCTTTGGCTTTTTCTTTCTTCACATGAAGAGTCCAGTGCTGTTTTGTTCCTCATATCCAGTATGCCAAAAGTTAGGGAAATGATAACCAATGGTTCAGGCAATATTCAATTTTAGTTAATGCTGATATGTGTTATCTCCCCTTAGAACTACCTTGCCTGAGCTCAGATACTGATTCCATATCAGAGCTAATCTGAGGCAGCTCTTTTTTTCCACTCCCACATCTGTATTAGAGCCTTCAGGTTCCAGAGACAGTCTCTGTCTTGGTATCAGAATTGCTCATTTCAAAACTGTCCTGCTCACTCTGTTGAAAACTGACTGTTAAGCTGACTGGTTATATTTATGCAAATTTCTGTTAATGCAGTGGATTTTGTGCCCCAAAGCTGGGTTGTTGGTTTTGGTGTTTTTTTGGTTCTTTTTTTTGGTTTTTTTTGTGTGTGTGTGTGTTTTTTTTTTTGTAGTTGTTTTGTTTTGTTTGTTTTGTTTGCTTGTTTTTAAGTTGTTATGTGTTTTTTGTGGGAGGTGTCTAATTTATCAGAAGAGTCTTGCTTTCTTGCGTGGCTTCCCTTACACACTTCCCATAGAGGATAAGAAATATACCTGGAAAGTTTAGAGTAAGCAAGTCCCAAACCATTTGAAAAGACTTGCACAACTTCTTTAAAACATGTCACCAGTATTCAAAGCTGTCTTTGCAGTTGAGTACCAATGCTAGGTGGCACCAGAGCTTTTCTAGAGCAGCAGTCTCCAGTCTTGCAACCACTGTCAGTAAAAAATCGAGCATTACTCCCAGTATATAGATAGTTATTTATAGGTTGTATACATGTACTACTGTAAAAATATGTTATATATATATATTATAAATTAAACACAAAAATAGGAATTAAAAAGGATGAGTTATGTAAAATAATGACCTTTTAAAGTATTTTATTTGTTAATGTTACAGAAAATATTTTCTTACCACACCCCAGTGGATTGTCTTGTGCACCCCATTTTTGGAGACCACTGCTTTATAGAGTGCTAGTTGAAGCTCTGGGTGTTAAGATGTTTGAGATCAAAGCAGAAAGGTCTTAAGCAGTTGATTGGCTGTCTTCCTTTGGAGAGATCGTCCGTGTTTTATATATTAAGATATTTTAGTCAGCTACCTGTTTGCATTTAGAGCAAGAATAATGAGAGAAGGTAAAATAAGTGGGTTTCCAGAGAGGGTCAGAGTTTTCAGGGAGTAAGATAAGTAGGTCTAACAATAGCTGACTTCAAAAGGTTAATCTGTCAGAAATACAACCTCTGCTTCTTTCTGCTGTAGTGAGTTACCTCATCAGCATCTTTTATGAATGATCCCTTTTGTTTTTTAAAGCAAGCAAAAAATACAGGCCAAAAAATTCTCAAATGATAATGGAAGGTGGACATGTCTTTTTTTTGTCCATCCAATTTTTTAGCTCTTGTGCACTTTAAATAGCTTTCCTGTCTGTATTACATTTTAGGATGCCTTACACTGCCAGGGTAGGATGAACTCTCTTACAAAATCTGCCATCTCTTTATTTCCATAATTGTGTTTTGGAAGGACTATATCTAAAACAATTAATTCTGTGGTGCATTTCAGTCAGTCAAAAGTTCTTGTTCTCATTCAGTCAAAACTCTTTTGATTAGCACTGTGGCTGCCTTTTCTCTAGCATTTGAGAGATTTCTTGAACATTCTTTCATTTCACTTGTATTAATTTAATTTTTTATGAAACCTTCTCCCTTTGAATGGACTACAAGATTAGATGCTAAGAGGTGATATGTTAATTTATGTGGAGTTATGCTCACTTGGCTTATATCTTTCTGTACTATGACTGCGTGAAGCTGCCTGAAGTATTTTTTGCATTGTGCATCTTCCTGACCTCGATCCAAATATTCCCTCTCTTATTTGTGGTTAAAGAGCTCGTGCTGACAGGGGAGTCAGGGCCCAGGGAGTTACCAAAAATTGGGCAGGATTAGTGTGGGTCTTGGACTATTCCACAAGGGCAAAACATTGAAAGGGTGTGCTCTGTGCAGTTCTGTGGTTCCCAGAAGAATGAAGGTGGCTTGTGTTGTTTCTTCAGAGCCTTCCAATCAGTCGGTCAGCTGGTGTAAAGTGGAGGCTGTGGCCATGAAGCCTGGCTTGGTCAATGTGGCTAAAGATCTTTCTCTTCCTCCTCCTCCTCTGGTGGTCATGTCCTTCAGCATGAAAACCACTCAGAACCCAAAGACTCACCAGAATGAGGTAAGTAATCTGCTCTCACTTTGGTTTGGCTTTGTTTTGTTCTTCAGTGTATACTAAAAGGTTTTCTAAGGCTTGGAGGAGCTTCACCTGATAAAACATGTTTAAATATATTTACTGTTGAATAAAGTTTCTCTGCTGTGGGCTTTTCAAAGAAATTTCTACTGGGGTTTCACCAGCATGACAGCTATGGATTAGGGGGCCTGTTTGGTGCGAATATTTACTGTGACAGTGGATCCTATGTATGTTTTCCAGCCTTCTGTTTTGTCTGATGTGCCTCTTAGTTGTAAGACTGTCTCAGAACACCTGTTAATGGATTTTTTTTTTTTTTAAAGTATCATTTATTTATTTATTTAGGTAGAGTTAATCATAGGCTCTAGGTAAAATGACTGGGCTTTTCTGCTGATAAAACTCATTTTAAAATGAGAATTTGGTCTTGATCTTACGGCACCTACCATTCTGCTATGAGATCTTTTCTCAGAAAGGAGGAGAACTGTGGGTGGCCACTCTGAGTTGTGAATTGCAGATCCCAATACATACTAAGGCACATTTATCTTTTTTTCTTTTTTTTTTTTTTTTTAACATGACGTACCCAAGGTACCAACAGGACTCTATTTAGCAAGACGCTTTAAAGGCTGTCTGCTTTGTCTTCTATTGGGTTTTCCTGGACACTGTCTGGGGAACCAGGACATCCTGCCAGCAAAGCTAATGGGTTCCAAATGCTGAATCCTCTTGGCTGCTTGGCAATGTTGACTGCTTGCTTAGGGGCAGCCCTTCCTGAGGAAAGGCTTCTCTGCCCTGCTCACATCTCCCCTGCACTCCATAGGGAATCCTTTAAATTGTGGTATCTGTTCAGATTCAGAGCAAAAACTGATAGAAGTTTTCCCAAATGAATTATTTTGCATCTGAAATTTCTACGATAATCATTTAGGAGGAAATTCTGCTTTATTTTTCTTGAGATCAATTGACAACTTTTTTTTCTTTTTAACTATTTGTAGTTGGAATTAATTTAAAAAAGATCTGTTGTGGAAACAAGAGAAAAGAGATGAGGAAACTTATAAAAAAAGGAGGAAGAATAGTAGACATATTGATAGTAGTCATATTTATGAAGTTGTGTATTCTGTATCTCCTTGGTATAGGTTGTGGCTCTTGCAGCTCTGGTTCATCAGAAATTTCCTTTGGATAAGGCTGCACCTCAGCCTCCTTTTCAGACACACTTCTGTGGTATGTACTTGGAACAGCTTATGAGTAAAAAAAAAAATTAATTCTGAGGTTTTTATTTTTTTTTTGTGTGTTTTGGTTTTTTGGTTGTGGGGCAGGGGTTTATTTATTTATTTATTTATCTATTTATGTATTTGTTTATTTTTAATTTTTACTACATTCTGTCACTCCAGCAATAGTGGCTTGGAGTAGATAAATGATGAAGTTTCAACTCCCAGGCAGGCTTTTCTCCTCATTTTTAATTTCACTGGTTACTGACTTTTTATCCAAGACTTAATTGAAAAAAATCTTAGTTTGAGATGACGCAAAGTAACACTACTCTATACAGTTTGCTATAATTTTTATTGGTTTTGCTTCATTGTGTGTCTTTTTACTTTCTCCACCCATTAATTTAGACCATTTATTTACTGTCACTTACTTATTTTTCAGTTTAGTTCTTCTGAACAGAATTAAAAAATTAAACGTCACAATTATGTTTAAACAAGTTTTCTTAGGAAAATAAAAATCTTGCAGCAGTGTCCTTGTAGTAATATCAGCTAAACCTTGAGATTCACTGATTGGAAGTGCTGAAGTGCTGAATGCTCATGAGAGGAAGTTCTTCAGGAGTGTGGACCATAGTTATAATCTCCAATGATAACCTCAAATATGACTGATTAAGACTGTTTAATGCTTTACTAATTACCTGTCTTTAGATAACCAAGTATTCATATAAAGCTTTTTAGAGTTAGAGGTCAGTTTTTCTTGGTTCCCTTTGTTGTGAATGGGTGCTTACTGGGAGGGTACAATGAAGAACTTGTATGTAAGAACAAATATCACTTCTTTTGCAGCTGTTTCCAAACCGAACGATTGCATTTTTCCTTATGACTTCAAAGAAGCTATTAAAAAGAAGGTAATTTCATTTCTTTTAGCCTTCTTATTGCAGTACCTTATAGGTTATGAACTTCATGGTGCTTTTGGCAAGTTGTGAAGAGAAGTATTCAAAGGAATGGCATGATTATTTTATTGGTTTTCCACTTTGCAAACCTAAATCCAGGTATTTATTCTGTTTTGCTTGTAAAAACAGAGTTGTGTGCTCTGTGTGATTCAGTACTGCTGCTAATTGTGCTCTTAAAATAGGTGGGGAGTTAGGAGAGTTGGAAAGGTTTTTCGAAGAGTCTAACATTGTGATTCATTTTCATTATACCTGACTTTGTACTCATAGTAAACTGGGAGGATTTGTTTCATCTTTTCGTGGAGAGTAAAATCTGTCAAAATTTAGAAGACATGCTTTCTAAAGGGCAGTGGAAGAGCTGACAGAATATAATAAAGTTAGCCATTTTTGTTTTGCCTCTATTTCTGTGTGATCTTAAGCCTGTGAGTGAAGGATGCATATGGAGCATTTTCCTGGTGTGCTTGATTCTTAGGAGGCTCTTAAAATATCACTAGACACCTGCATACAAAAGTAGAATGGAAAAAAGCCTCTGAGAAAAGCTTTCTATGTCTATGGGGGTGAGAAAAAAAATCCTTGAATTATAGAATGAAAGGGAGAGCTCTGTGGTGCTTTATTATTGTCTTGTAACTAGTAGGGGAGAGGAGATGTTTCCATTTTAAACTTATTGGGTCATTGAAATCAGGTGCTCTCTTGCTTCTTTTAGAATGCTAAAATAGAAATCGCTGCAACAGAGAGAACACTGCTGGGATTTTTCCTGGCGAAGATTCACAAAATTGACCCAGATGTTGTTGTGGTGAGTAGTTCTGAGACTCTGAGAATTAAATTAAAGCCTATTGTCAGTTGGTCAGCTTTGTTCTTTTTCTTTTGTCCTCTTATACGTTTTTTAATGTTTGTCTTAGTCTGCTTTATGAATTGAGTTTGCTTATAAGACGGCAGGGATATTTTGATACAAAGATGATACAGAATTTTCCCTGACAGTGTTTTATACATCCTATTATTTCCCGTAATAGCTAGAATAGGCAGTATTTCCACAATACCTGAAACAAATATTTTTTTTCTTTACTCAGAAAGACAAAACACGACAATAAACCTCTGATTTTCTAGAAAAATGGGAACTCTTGGTAGACTTAAGAGTGTTTCAGTTCAGATGCTCATATAATTTGTGTTACCATTTAGATTGTGTTTATGCTGTAAATCAAAATGATAACCTATACAAATCTGTGGGATCTGAGCAAAGTTTTTTAATAAGCATTCTTATGTTTTCTACCGTGTAGCTGAGGATTTATTACAATTACTCATTTTTTCTTTTTGTTATTTTTAATTACTGTACAGTCCTGAGTTTCACTTACTAAAGTTTTGAGGACAATTTGAAGTTGGTTATAAATCTGAGGTGGCTACACACAACTTGTTATTCTTCTGTAGGTAAATACAAATGATTAAGTGGTGGGAATACGATGAGAAGAGCTGTCAGAATCCTGATGTTTTCAGCTCGCTGCAGCTGGTATCCAGTATTTGCCCTATGACCTAAGCTTCCTGGTGGTTATGGGAAGCAGTCGGGGGGCAACACTGCAATCAGTGGTTTAAAATTGAGGATGCCAATAGTAGGGGTGTGAGATCTTGTGTCCTGAAAACAGCAGAACTGTGTTAGTGCAGTTTAATTTGCACCTGGTTTAATTAATGCTGTTGAAATGCTGCTGCTCGTTTTAAGGAGTTGCTTCTATAGCACAGTCTTGCACTACACAGAGATATCTGGTAGAGTGGACCTGCAGTTCCTGGTGACTGACTCATGTTCATCAGGGTAGCATTTTGCTTTCAGCTCAGGTTACAGACCAGTGTCATCAATGTCCTTAGCATTGTTTAAAATACTGCTGGAGTGCTTTGGTATGTAAATATTGGTTGCAAGGTCTTCCTGTCCAGATTTAACAACTATGCCCGTTGTAGTGTCAAAGGGAAAAATTGCATCTTTCATGGATGGAGACAAAAGGAATTACTCTTAGCTTAAGTTTATATGCTCTGTGAAGAATGTTGTGGGTTTTTTCTATAAAGCTTTAAATCCTAATGTCTGCTATCAAAGCATAAAGCTATGAGCCAGCTATAGAGCTGATTTTGGTATTCTGCTGAACAGCATTGTTAGTGTTAAGACTAATGAGTACTGTTGATGAACGTTCTCTTAGAAAGTGCTTTCTGCGAGAGAGATAATGCCATCAATTAGTTGGAAAAAACCTCAAAGGGCAAAGGAATACTGAGTGTGTGGAAGTAAGTCTTTCAATTTGCATTTGTTGTAACCTTTTTTGTTATTTTTTCTGCTTCAAGGGTCATAATATTTATGGATTTGATTTGGAAGTGCTGCTTCAAAGAATTAATTTGTGCAAAGTCCCTCACTGGTCCAAGATAGGTCGACTGAGGAGGTCTAACATGCCAAAGCTTGGGGTAATAAGATTGCTTAAGTCTTTTAAGCCCCTTTATGTTGTGTGTGATTAAAAATGAATTAATTTTTCTGAGGAATTGTAAATGTGACACTGACGTATTTTGACTGTTGGTCATGCTGAATTTCATGTGTCCCAGATCAGAAATTGAGTGTTTATATGACTTTTATTACAGTAATAGGCTAAACTGATTTTCGAGTTAGGCTAATTTAGTTTACTTATCTCAACTAGATGATGGTAATGACAGATTAATTGCAATAGTCTTTACTGTAACAGTCTTTGTCTGCTGTAACTGTAAAATGAGAAAATGCAGTTTGGATTGATGGGTGAATCATCCCATAGAGAGCTGCTAAGTTAATTCTGTAGTTCTTAGTCTGTATTTGTTCAGAGGACAATGTGTGAGGCTTGGAGTACTGAAGTGCTGAACGTGGCTGTGTTCTTGCGTGTTCCTATCATTCCTTGAGGCCAAGATGGTGAAATCTAACTAGTAATGAGAGTTAAGTATCTATTTCTTAACATTCTTATACTAAAAGATACCATGGATTCCTTTAGGGCATCATTGTAAGTCTTGAGTATTAGTCGTATTTAGTAGAGCATTAGAGTATTTAGTGACCAACTGACTTGACTGAGCCCTGTAAACATATGTTGTGGCTTGATGATTTTTGCTGATGATTGCACGTTTAATTTTGCTTGGGTTTTTCTCTCCTTGTGTGATATGGTTAAGGGTCGAGGAGGGTTTGCTGAAAGGAGTGCTGCCTGCGGTCGAATGATCTGTGATGTAGAAATTTCTGCCAAAGAATTAATTCGTTGCAAAAGTTACCATTTGTCTGAACTGGTCCATCAGATTTTGAAAACAGAGAGGGTAACAATTCTACCTGAGGAAATTCGAAATATGTACAGGTATGTTGCTGATTGGGGTTTTCAGTCCTCCACTGGAAAGTAGCAGATGTGGTTTCCCAGCGTAAAATTTTATGCTTGCTTACTTCATTTGTCATGTAGATGCTGACTTAGCACACTGGTATTTGAAAAGTTAAATACTATTGTATTGTTATGTTACAGTGTTTCAAGCCACTTGTATGTGGTGGTTTATTGCCTGTGAAGCAAATCGATTTGTCAGAACATTGATATAGATACACTAATAGGTTATGCAAGCTTGAGTTTTGGGATGGCTTCTCAATTACAAGAGCTTGCTGTTTAATTCAGCACTGGTGTGCTACAGGTACCGTGTGTTCTGTGCAGCATATAGGTCTAAACTACTACAAAGGAGGCTGATTTTACTTTGTTAGGCCATGCTCCTTCTTTTCTCAGTGATTCTCCTCACTTGCTGTTCATGCTGGAAAACACCTGGACAGATGCCAAGTTCATTCTCCAGATCATGTGTGAGCTGAATGTTCTGCCACTGGCTCTTCAGATAACAAACATCTCTGGGAATGTCATGGTACATTTTCATTACTTTCTGCCCTCCTCCCTTTCCCCTCCTCCCAACAGTTCCATGTTTTCTGTGTTTAATTTGCTAGGCTTAATTTCTAAACACTGGTTGAGAATATATGATGCTATAAATTTTTTCTGTGACAAGTGGGGGAGTTCAATGTTCTTATCAGGTAATAATGTAAAACTTTCTTGAAAATACCACATTTGAGTTTTGTGCATGGTGGTGATACAGAACGTTGAGTGAACTTAAATAGTTCAAGGACATTACCTAGTCTGCCTTATGATGTCAGTGTTTTCTCTGCTTTGCTTTGAGTTCTTTTTTTGCCCCTCTCTTTAGTCGAGGACAATGATGGGCGGACGATCTGAACGTAATGAGTTCCTACTGCTTCATGCATTCCATGAAAAGGACTACATAGTGCCAGACAAACAAGTTTTTAAAAAGCCTGTGCAGAAGCTGGTGGGTCCAGTTTTTCCTCCTTCCAAGGATTTTTATTAAAAAATTAAAAAAAATCTATCTTTTTTGTATTACTGTTCTGTGAGAGCACAAAGAACCCCAAATGTACATTAGATACAACTTAATGTTACAGCATATGCTTAGTTAAAATACTTTTTTTTTGTCGACTTGATAATGAGAGTGGGACAGTGTAACAGCTTTTCCATTGTGTTACAGATCTATGGAAACTCAATTGTTCTGTTAGTTTAAAATTAAAATAAGCCAAGTACTTGACTGTGTAGGGAAATAGTAAAGATAATCTGTGTTGCTTAATAGATGCACTTAAAATTATTTTGATGATGAACAGTATTTCAAGTATGATTTGTTTTATGGGTAAAATATCCAAAGATATCAAAAGAAATTCCTTTGAGTAATACCAGTGTAAATAATATTTATAGAAACATCCATTTGTTTTGTTAGTAAACAAATTGAAATTTGAGAAAGTACTTGTATTGCACTATATTTTGCTTCTTAGTTTTACTTTTATATAAGTTCAACAGCAAATTCCAAAGCAATAAGTTTTCTTGATTGTATTGTTTCATCAAAGCTGGAATTTTCAGTGATTTAGAATAGAATTGAACAGCCAGCAGAAAAAAATCTTACTACTATGTAACAAATAACAGGATACTTTTTAGGTCAGTAATAATGTTTTTATTTGTTTTATTAAAACCCAGCCATTCTGTTTCAAAAAACAACATTGTAATTGGGCAATCATATGACTTCTGGGTCATGAATTGATTTTTTTCCTAGTGTTGACCTTTACAACCAGCTGGAAAATGCATACTAGTACCATGTTGCATGATGACAATACCTTAAGGTCTCTTATTAGCAGTTTTTTTCCTATCAGAGTTGATTTGAATGCTGTTTTGACATGTAGAGAGCTTTAGTAAGGATCAGGATGAAAACACCATGTTTTGCATGTATTTTAAAAGGAACTCTGTGCACTGGCTCCCAAATTCATATTTGATTTGCCAAAAATAACTCGTCTAAGATTATAGAAGTCTTAGAGACTAGATAATGACTTTTTTAAATGCCAAATGTAGGTGGATGAAGATGAGGATCTTGAAGATCAGAATAAATCAAATATAGGGAAAAAGAAAGCAGCATATGCTGGGGGCTTAGTCTTGGATCCCAAAGTCGGTAAGATGTGGCAATTTTCTTTCTTCTATGAAGATAGAGACAGGTAGATTATATTAATGCAGAGAGATTGCAGTGGGGAATCCGTGTATCTTCTGGGAGTTTGGTGTGGTGGTTGTGGGACTGGGGGGAGATGTCATTGCACACAACAAAATTTCCAACACTGATTGTGGAATTGCTGATTTTGAGGAATTAGGACTGTGTATATGTGTATAAATTTTCTAATGGACACTTAAGTTTTCTTTCAGTTTCTCCTCTCTGTGGGGAAAACTGTACAAGTGTCCTATAGTAACACAGAAGCTATCTGTTCAACTCTGGTGAGTTAACGGGGTTGGATCGTTCCACTTCTGACAGCTTTCTGTAATGGGTGGTGGTGCATCTCAACAGCTGCTTTAAGGGATTTAGATTATGGAAATGTGGTACAGCGTATTACTGTCACTTACATATTAATCGTGGAGTTGTATGGAGTCCTTTGGGTGACTGAGTAATTATGACTTTTGTTTTAAACTCTGTTTTAGGTTTTTATGACAAGTTTATTTTGCTTCTCGACTTCAATAGCTTGTACCCATCGATTATCCAAGAGTTTAACATCTGCTTTACCACAGTGCAGAGACTGTCATCAGAAGCACAGAAAAGGGCCGAGGTTCGTGTGCTTTAACTTGTGGCTTAAGTTGCACCGTCTTAACTTCAGTGTGTTTTCTGTGAATCAGCTCTTTAAAAAACTTCTTTTCCACTATTTAATATTTTTTTGTCCCCTCTCACTTAAAAAGTGATTCTTGTTTAGAGATGCGTCATATTAAGTTTGGGTTGGGACTTTTTCAGTATTTAATGTCTCTCACCTTCCTTTCTGTAATACTTATATAGAATCTTGGTAAGTTCTCTCCCATCTAGTCTTGGTAACCTCATGAAACAAGTTTTTACTTTTCAGCCACATGTCCTCCTAGCAGTTTCTGAGCCACTTGACCAGTTTCATCTGAACTTGGTAGAAGCTTCCAAAAGTTAGTTGCCACAGAATTCATGCAAACATACCTGAATGAGGGAGACAAAAGTCTCATGGTTCTGTCTACAGGAAAGAATACGATAGGAGCTCAAGCCTTATTAGACATCAGGAAAATTATGTGTGTGTCTTGGGGGGTGATGACTATGTCAGCTGTGGTACTAGCTTCACAAACATTCATACTGTTTAACACAGCATTAAACTGTATTAAACACAACCTGAAGGTGTAGTTCCACTGTTTTCTAAACAGCTATGTTGGCTCTGGCTTATCCGTGGCTGGAGATTCTCATTTCCTCAGCTGTGCTGAAACAGTTGTTGTTGGAGCTGTGTTGTAAACTGAAGCAGTGAGCTTGTCAGGTCTAAAGGTTAAACATTGAGGCTTTTATTTTTAAGTGCTATCAGCTCACTGGTTGGAATTAGTTAGTCCCATAATGACTGAAATATCTGTACCGTATCAGAGAGGAGGATATAAGTATGCAGAATTCTGTCAGTAAGTTCCTTCAAACTCTCTGTGGATTTTCCCTGCTTTTCGAAGTGTGCTTCAAGCTGAAGCAGCTCATTTTGGTTTCTATCACTGTACGATATTTATTGAGGCTTTGGTGTAATTTCTTGTTACAGTTCTTCCCAGACTGCTCTACTAAACTTGCCGACCTCATAATGTCTCTGTTGCCCTTCTTTGTACATTTCTGTCTCCTCCATTGTGTTTGAAATTTCTTTCCATTTTCTCTGCTCAACCATTTCTTCAGTTATGCTAAGAAAAAGAAGAATATGTGCTTTCTCCTAAATTGTTGTTTTGCTATAATCAAAAGTTGCTTGGGGTGGAGTTTTTGTTCTGTTGCTATGGTGGATTTCTCTTTTGTGAGTTATATCATTCAAAGTATCAGTTCCACAGAGCATGTGCCCCATTTGACAGTTCTGAACACCAACAGTAATTATGTGATAATAAAAAAGGTGTGGATTTTATCCAGCATGGAAAGAATTGCTTCTTTATATTTTTTTATCTGTCTTTCTATCTGTCTTTCTATCTGTCTTTCTATCTGTCTTTCTATCTGTCTTTCTATCTGTCTTTCTATCTGTCTTTCTATCTGTCTTTCTATCTGTCTTTCTATCTGTCTTTCTATCTGTCTTTCTGTCTGTCTTTCTATCTGTCTGTCTTTCTATCTGTCTGTCTTTCTATCTGTCTGTCTTTCTATCTGTCTGTCTGTACCTAAAAGTTAGAGTGTTTGTGTGTTATTTATCTGGATTTATATATGTGTGTGTGTGTGTGTGTGTGTAAAAATATAAAATCACACACACACTAAAAAAAATCTTCCTGCTACTGGTCCACACCTCTATTGGGTTTCTCCCAGACTGAAACAGACTTAGGCCCTGTTCCCTAGAAGGGATGAAGTATTATAGTTAAACACTGCAAAAACTGTCTCATGCTTGTTCTAGACTGTGTTTTGGGTGTTGTGCAGGAATAGACACAAGCTGTGTGATTTTGTTCTTTCCCCCCAAGCTTTTCAGTTAACACATTAAAATCTAATCTTCGAGCAAGAAAATGATAAGCTGTGGTGATCATTTGACAGGGTGAAGAAGAGGAAGAAATTCCAGAGCTTCCAGACCCGTCTGTGGAAATGGGAGTTTTGCCTAAAGAAATCAGGAAACTGGTGGAGAGAAGGCGTCAAGTTAAGCAGTTAATGAAACAGCCAGATTTAAATCCTGACCTGTATTTACAGGTGTGTTCTATAGAACTCCTTTGATTTTTCCTCCCGTTTCCTTTAAGTGCCCTGATCAGCCTTGTAGAATAGGGATGATTAGTAGTGAGCAGTGATTGTAATGTGCTTTATTTGTAGCCCATCATTGCTTCAGGCTGTATGAAAAGCTGTGAATGTAATTGTGAGCATTAAGTTCTATCCTCTGATGGCTACGGTTTGATCATTTTTGCTGGTTGTGTTTCTTTGCAGTATGATATCAGACAGAAAGCTTTGAAACTCACTGCTAACAGTATGTATGGCTGCCTGGGATTTTCCTACAGCAGATTCTATGCCAAACCTTTGGCTGCTTTGGTGACACATAAGGGGAGAGAGGTAAGTCATTAAACAGATTATACACACATGTAAAAAGTCTGGATTTAAGCTTTTTTTCATTGAATAGATGAATGGTTTTGGTCTTGAAGCTGCTTTTGGTTTCAGAACTGTAAATTTTTCTTTCTTGTACTGTGGAAGTTGGAAAAAAATGAAACTAGTATCTGGAAAAGAATCAGATAAATATCACCAGAAGTATGACAAGTTGAAGCTCTAGCAAGATCCTTATTTTGGCTCTGTTTGGTTTCAATGGGCCAGATTATGGTGACAAAAAAATTCAATTTCATGAATTTTCAGTTTTGCTTAGTTGGTTAGTCTTTGATCTAGTGGTATGCTTCAGCTTTGGGTGAGCTTGACTTTAACCAGACTGTCCTGTGCCCCCTGGTATGTGGAGCTCCTGAAACACTAAAGTTTGTAATAGGGCTAATTAATCACAGGGAGGCAATGGATTATGTATCAGGGCTTATTTTAGAAGCTGTTCCTTAAAATGAAGTTTTTTGTTAGCCTCAGATATTATTTTGAGAGTTGCTCTTGATTTTATAGGCAAAACTACTCTTGCTATTGATGAGGGTGGCAGCCCAATCAGTCTGGTCCCAGTGGGAGAAACAATCATTAAAGATCCAAAACATACCACTGATACATAGCATCTTAAAACATATTTTTTCATGATGTTTCATATTAGTTCTTTATAGACAAGAATGCCAAGCAGGAGTCTGCAAAGGTGTCAAGAACAGATGTGTCTGGATGGCTGGTCAACCTTTAGCTGATCAGGGAGATGGATGAGGTCACATCTCAGAGAGGCAAATCCTCCCTGTGATGTGAAGGCACAGCTCTTCTTGTTGTGGACTGACACCCAATGCACTGAAGGGTCATTTACAATCCCTGACTTACTTGCATAGGGGTGTTTTGTTTCTCGTAACACATCTTTGATTTTAAAAGTCCTCCTATCTAAACAGTTCTCTAAGACATAACCCTACATTTGCTGCCTTCCCAGTTTGCATAACCTGAATGTTTAACCTTACACACATGTTTAACTTAGAAATAACTTCCTGTTTTGATAACTGTAAATGTCCTATGCAGCCACATGAATTCAAAAGTTAATGTTTCCTTTAATGAAGTTAAAGTGTCTTTGTTGCTGTGAGATTCTGATGTATTTGTCTCTGAGGTTGGCATGCAAAGCAGCTGAGTATCACAGCTGTATATTTTCTAGTGGTATTTTAAAAGTAATGAATGTGACTTTTTTGTTATTTTTTTTTTCAAATGATCTCCAGTAGTCATATAGAGCACCTGTCACAAACTGGATATTGTATGGATACTTAAGCTTTTGGCCTCTGTTAAGGCTGGGAAATACTTTTTGTTTGCGCATACAATTTATTCTCGTTTGTTATCAGTTATGGGATGACTGTGCATGAAATTCTGGTGTTCCTGCACTATGTTCCAAAGAGATGGTGAAAGGGGGAAATCCTAATTAGGTGATACAGGATGTGCTAGGGAGCACTTTGAGGCATTCTCTATTACACAGTTTATTTTTGGTTGGAAAGGATTTCTTACCTCTTGAATTCTGGTGGTTCTAGACCTGGGCTGGCTTGTACCAAGCCTTTGCACCCATTTGAATCTCCAATTTTGTAGTTGCTTTGAGGTTGGGGAAAAACTTAGTACTGTGGCACAATATTGCCTGAAAGCTTGTTGTAGCCAGTGCAGGTTTGAAGTTCCTCTGTGAGATGGGGCTGCTGGGAGCACAGTAAAGAGGTGCCAGTGAAATCTGGGAGTGGGTATGTCTGGCAGCACTAGTGCTGAGCTCAGTGGGACATCGCTGCCTTGGTAGGTCTCTGTGCAGTAGGAGCACCTCCTGTAGAGCTAAAATGATCTTTTCCTCCCCCCTCATTCTGTGATGTAGATTAGTATTCATTAATCTGGGTATTGTGGATAAAGCAAACTTGAAAACTTTTCAGGATGGTCTGTAATTTCGTGCTTCTGTGCAGTATGATAGGTTCTGGTGAAGTACGCTACATATGCTCTGTTCTGAAAACTTGTATTATTAGGTAGGTAGTCAGTATACAGACACAGCTCTTCTAGTTGCTTATTTCTTGATTAGTAGGTTTTGGCACAAAAGATGACACTATAGAGGACACACCTTAGATTTCTGGTTTGTTTTTTTTTTTCCTAAGTTGAAATATCTAATCTGGAAAAACATTACTTTACATTTTTATATTAGTGTTTCCTGTCATATGTTTCCTCTTACCACTTACTTAACATTCACCTCTTTTATATTAGACTTATCTGGAGGTTTAGGTTTTCTGTATGAAAAGATTAATTAAAAAGTAACTTATGGAAAATTTATGGTCTAAATTTAAATGACCTTTTCTGATGATCAGCAGTTAATACTTTTTTTTTTTTTAATGTTCCAAGGGGGCCTGAGTAAACACAGGTAGACTTGTAGAAGTCTAAGCAGGAAAAATACTGTGTGGGATGAAAATTGAATTTAATATCTGCACTAACACAATTACAATTCAATTGTAAATCTTAGTGGGAAATACATACTTCATGTTGAAGTTGTTGAAGTCCATCCTGACATTAAGTTTTAACATATCTAAGAGAGACTGAGTTTTGATGAGTCCTGTAAATTGCTGTTTTCCACCTGTGTGACTGAAGACCCTTCCACTGAAGCTGTAGGAAGACTCAAATGCCTCCTGCCAAGTGCTATGTACCACCTCCCGTGGACTTTTAACTTCTCTCTGTGGTTCCGTGACACTGGTGCAGTAAAAGTAGTGGAGCTGCCATGGTGTTCCTTACAGTGACTGAAAATTCTTGTAACTATACACTGCCATTTTAAAAACAGATCATAGAACTGGGTGATCTAAGTCCCTTCCAACCCAAACCATTCCATGATTTCTTGGCAGTATAGTCCATAGAAGCTCAGTTCTCTTCAGGCAGCGAGATACGAGCTAGCGCTTACCCTTTATTTTCCTTAAGGCAGGGAACAGAAATGTAGCAAACGCTTACAACTCTGGCCCTGTGCAGACTGGATCCAGCGGAGCTTAGCGCGTGGCATTCCAGGGAACGGGGTTTTCCCTGGATCGTGTGGTAACGGCGGGGAGTTCTCGCTAGATGGCGATAGAGCCCTTGGGATCCTTAATCAATTAAGACTCATTTTTGTCACGAAGTGTTTAAACGTTGATTATCAGGTTTTTCGAACGGGTCTTTCTTGTTGTGGGTAATATTTAGCAGGGGCATGTCAGCGTGAATTTGTCAGAATTTAATGGAAAGTGTGTCACATGTAGGCTGTTTAAGTTTTGGTGTGTTTTGGAAGGAAAAAAATGTCAAAAATTTATGGCAGGAGTGAGTGAAAACTGTAGCTCAGATCTGTTTGACATTTTTGAAAATGTAAATATTTTCCTATTTCGATTGTAAGAAATACATCAGTTCTCATATGTACAGTAAAATAAAATACTTTCTACATTTGCAATGCAAAGGTTGCATTATTGTTCAGGAATGTGTTAGAGGGATTCCTGGACTTTCCCCCTCTCCCTCCCCCCCTGACACCTCCCATGTTAGTAAGCATTTGCCTGGACATTGCTCTTGTTGTAACTACAGCAGTTGCTTGCATGGAAAAGTAATAGGAAAATATTTAATGTATTTTTAGCTGTCCTTTAATGTAATTTAACAACTGGAAGAGAGATGAGTCGGTGTTGTACAACCAGCCAGCTCTGCACTAGCAGGCAGTGTAAGGTCATGCTGTTCTAGCCTCCTTAAAGGACAAGCCTTTTGATGAAGTGTCAGTTGTCTGGTTTCCTAAATGCAGGATTTCCTAAACGCCGTCTGCTGCAGGATTCTCCTACAGGACAGCAAAGTTGTTGAGAGAATTTAACTGTAGACAGCTTGGTTGCTAATGGTTGCCACTCAAAGCTGAGGCCTTTTCCAGGTGTTTGCTTTTTTCCCCACGTTGTTTTTCACTGTTGCATATTTTTGCCCAAGCAAACTTGCTTTTGAAAGGAAAATAACACACTTACTGTTTTCAGCAGTGCTAACAGGTAACCTAGAGTTACAGTATGCAAAATAAAAGGGAGAGAGAGGCAGTTGGGTTAATTCCAACTTTCTCATTCAGATCCTTTAGATACATTCTCAATTAATAATTAGTTTAAGGCCCTGACAGTCAAAAGGAAAGAATAAAAACATGTTATTGCTGCAGTCAGGGAAAAGAATGGATGAGGGAGGAGAAAAATGAAGGGGAGAAAGATGAGCTCATTTTAAAAAAATTAAGGGTAAGTAAGTAGGTTAATGGCCGTCTATTGTAATTATGTTCTGTAAAGAAATCCAGGCATTTTTTTTTTTTTAAATTTTTTTTTAAGTCCTGTTCATCCAGGGAAATTGATCATCAGCTGCTTTCTCTTCATTGAACCTAAACCATTGTTTATACAGTCTGCAAGAGTCCTCATGTGCACGGGGCAATTGGCAGACTCCTGGTTTCTTCTGTGTTGTAGTATGGGAGAAGGGGAATTGGTGAAAGAGGGAAGAAACCTAAAATCTCATATGAGCATGCTGTCTATATTTAAACAGGGAATGCAGCATCAATATAACAATTTTGAAAGACGTGGAACTTGATGGCAAAGAGTTTCTAATTGCTTTTAAATATAAAAAAGGCAAACTGAAATCTTATGAGAAGTAGTGCTAAATTGTTGCACTGTCCCTAAATGGAAACTGTTGGGGTCAAACCAGTTGTCACTGTTGTTAAATTTATCATTATGTACGCAATTGTGAGCCTGTGAAAAAGCTATGTATGTTATTCTGCATGCTAATATCCAAAATGAGTTAGAATAGACAAGGAGAGGCTGCTTACAATCTGAAAATGCAAACTGAGTACCAAGTAGTAGAAAAATTACGGAGCATCTTAACATTCCTTGAAATACTATTATTGTTAGTCAAGTGCATGAAATGACATCTGGTCTGATAAAGACTTTTGCATCTCCAAGGAGAGGAAATGAAATGTTTCAATTAAGAAGAATGGCCAGAATATTCTGGGTGAGGAGGAAGTTAGTGAGAAGGGAAAAAAATTATTTTGTTTTATTTTGGGTGGCATGTTGGTATTTTTTTTTCCCCCCTCTGGACAGAAAGGTTTTATTTAATGGATATTCACTGAGAAATGTTTAGAAAGATTGATCAGATTCAGATTGATTGTACAGCAAGTCAGATGAATAGAGACCTTTTTTTTTTTCTTTTTTACTGCTTATTTTAAGATTGTGCTATTACGAGAGGTGTGGTGCCTCTCACTTCCTGACTGCTGATTTCTGTGGATGGGTTATAGCAATTGCATGGCCCCATGGTGAGTTGGATCAGCCTGGTGATCCGAGTTGAAAACTAACTCCGGAGGAAAACCAAATTGATTTCAGTTGGATCAATGACTCAGGGACTCACTGCATGCTCCTAGTGCTGGTGGAAAGGAGGAGGCTGCACAGTGGGGCAGGCCCAGTGTGAGATGTAAGGGGTCGGGTATGGCCAGCTATTTTTCAGCTCATACCGTGGGGTTGGTGTTAATAGGACGAACACGTGGGGTTTTGTTTGGTTGTTCTTGTCTTTTTTCTGTACTTTTGGTTTTTTCTTATAGTTTCCTGTCTTGTATTTTTTTTCCTGTCTTGCCGAAAGATAGAGATTTTGCTTGAGTCATATCTTAACCTGGCTGACTAGGTAACAACAAGATACTCCTCACCCAGAATTGTGGTAAAACTGAAAAGGAGATTTACTGGGAGATGTGAAAGAGCGAGATCTTTGGAACATTCTCCATACCTGAAATGTAACAGTATGTCCCCTTTTAGAAGCCATATGTGTTGGGTAGAGGGCTGATGTTAGGATCAGGAGAGGAAGAAATCTCTTCACATCCAGTGGTAGCAGAAAGACTCTCAGATGTGCAATAAAATATTGGGGAATGCACTGGAATCCTGCAACCCCCAAAATTTGCCATACTTCGGCTTCAGAATTACTGAGGAAATCCTTTAAACCTATCTAGAATACTGTAGGGATTAACAGTTCCTTTCATGGTTCTCTTCTTCAGATACTGGCATAGAGATGCCTCATAAAAGGGAGATACAAGAGTATAGGTGCTTCACTATGAAGGTGAGAGCTTTTGCAGCATGACTCCATCATTTGTAAACTGCTTAATTTCTGTTTTCAAACAAATTTGTTTTCCAAAACCCACTGTGTTAAGGTTAGAAGATTATAAATCCTAACTAAGATTATAAATCCAAACTGATGTTTTAATGTTTTTCTCCAGCCTGTATATTTATTAGCACTGCATGTCTTTGCTGTGCACATTTTCTTAGTTCATTAGTGACCTGCCATAAAATGCTTTGTGTTTTGAGACTTCAGCAGAAATTGTTCTCTAGGGTATTATTGCTTCACTCATCTGCATCATGCATTTATCTTAAATTGGATGTTGGCCTGTTCTAGAAACCATGGGTTTAGATACCTAGATAGTAATAAAGTTTTCAAAATAAAAGATACTTCAAATAGGAGTTAAAAATAATTTTCATTTTCAAGCACTATCCCTAAGAGGATAGAAAAATGAGTCTAACTGAAGTGTTTGTCTCCCACGAGACTTAAATAAATATTCATTCTGTCCTTCAAAGATAGGACACCTTGATCTCATAATCAAAAATTTTCATATATTTCCTGGGAATGTTGCCCACTGTGCAAAAGCTTAGTGTTTTATCACAGATTGTCTTAGAAGCTTTTTGCCCCATCCACAGTGACATGATCTGTTCTTTTTCCTCTTGAATGAATACTCATTTGAGCCTACTAGATGTGCTATTTTCAGGTAATGGTTTAAGGATGGTGATGATCCTACTCTGACATATAGGGAGAAGCTGCAAGCTGGGTTTCTTCAATCTGGAGAAAAAGCCTTTGAGGATGGAATTGACTGTGGTCTTAAGAAGAAACCAGACTCTTCCTAGAGATGGACAGAGTTGCACCAGGCAGGTCTATCCCTGTCTTGGGCAAGAGGTTGGGTTAGGTGATGTCCAGAGATCCCTTCAAATCAAAATTGGTTTATGACCATCAGTTTAGAAGTTCCTTTAATTCACACTGAGATTTATCACTAAGGTCAGCTAGATCTAACAGATGCAACTCGTCATTTGAAGTGAAGAAGACTGGAAGGATGAAGATATTTCGGCAGTGATACTTGTCTTACCAGGATGTTTTGGTTTCAGAGCTAAAAAAATAATGCTTGTGTAGTTTGAATGCACGTTTTGCTGTATGGATCAGGTCATGTGGTCACTGCAAGTATGTCCTTTCTCTGGGCTGTGCCAAGATTCATTGGCTTAATTTAGAAGATAAGCATGAACAGCTTATGCTATTTTCAGCATCGAAATATACTTACGAGACAGATGAAACAGTTTGTTCAAGGCCTTTATTTATCTGTGGAAGATGGACTGTCTCTACTGCTGCAGGTGCAATGCCTTGTAAGGACTCAGGAGACCTTGGTGGGCAACGTCAAGAATTCTGACTGGGACAAAGGACTCTTGAGAAGTAGATGTAGTTTAATGGCCTGGTTCAGATCTCTTACCTTAAGCAAGGAAGCCTGTAAGTCAGGCTTACATCCTAAGCTAATTTGTTCAGACTTCCTTCATAGTAGAAGGAGGGCAGTGTCAAAGCTGGATGAAATAAATCCCCCAAATTTTAGAGCTTGATTGGTGACTGGGAGACGTGTGGAAGCTTAAATTGTGCTTACTCGCTCTGTTTGCTTTCCTTCCGATGGTTGTGCATAATGTAATGCAGGAGATGTTGCTGGTGTTTGCATTGTCTTTAGTTTCAGAATATTCCCTTTATCAAATATGGGTAAGGTTTCAGGGAGTAGGATTAAATTATTTATGTTGGTATGTGCTCTACAATTTGATATTTTTGTTTGCTGATTTGAACCACTAGGAAGAGTTGCTCTATAAAATCCTATTTCAACACCTGGATTAGTTTAAAAAAAAAATCCATTTCTCTTAACCTTTCATTTTAATTCTTCTATGGTTTTGTGTGTTCTAACTGACAACCTTTAAAAAGAGCAAGAAATAATTTTTTAGATTGTTGGGGATAGGGAGTGGTTCCCACTTATGTCAGTGAAATGCTTTGCTTATCAAGCAGTGATCATCAAAAACGTGGAATGATGGAATGTCATTTGAACCTTACTGCAGGGATTAGTCCCTGGCAGTTATTTCTCTGTGAGCTTGTGCTAGTCTTGGTAATTACATGAGACTGAGAAAACTTAAAATTTGGATAGTGGTGGTTGATAAGCCTTGGTTTCAAAAAAAAAAAAAAAAAAAGGACTGCTTTGCCCTGCAGTTTGGTTCTCTGACTTGTTCTGTGCACAGCATCACTTTATTAGGCAATACCACAGTTTGCACACTAGTAATTTATTTTCTGTTTTCTCTGAATTCAGTGCAAAGAATGTTTTCAATGTTAATTTCATTTTTCTTCCTTGATGCTTTTAATTTTTTCTGGGATATCAAACTGTCACAAATTTCATAATACTGTCATTTGGAATTGGCAGGTGGAAGACTGACATAAATCCATAGGAATGTCTCAGTCCTGTGCTCCAGGGTATTTCAGCCTTGCTGGTTGGTTTTGCTCTGGTTGGAATTTTACTTGTTGAATCTAGAACTTCCTTGGCTGTACCCTTTGATTTTTGAACAACCAAGATATAAGTCAATGGCAGGTGATGTTTTGGTTTTCATGTGACCTCCTTAATTTCTCCCCTTTCTCCTCCCCATCTCCCTCAGAACTCAGCATCATCAGCATCTTTGAACGTAGGGAAATTCCATTTTTGCATTTGCTCAGAAATCTAGTGGTTCCTTTAAATTTTAATAGGGCCTCTGCCTTGATATTTTAATATGTATCATACCTGGGTTTTTTGGTTCAGTGCATAGCTTCATATTTTTCAACTTAGAGTTAGTTGTCATCTTGGAGATAAAGAAAAATCAATAAGCCCATACTTAGACTGAGAACCCCTGCAGAAAGCTTTGATTAGAGAAAAGCTTTAGATCTGACTCTTACACGCAATTGTCCATCAGGTGGCAAGTGATTTTTGCATGTACTACTGTGTACCTCAGATGGTAGGGGTGGAAAAAGGTCTGTTACATCATGAAGTTCGTCTTCCAAAGTATGTATGTAGTTACTTCAGCAGAGACACAATTCTTGATGTGGTTTTTTTGTTGTTGTTGTTGACAGCTGTTGTCCTTCAAGACGTCACTTCTAATTTTAATTTTGCCATGGTTTTTGATCTGATTGCTTTTTGTGATCACTAATTTTTTAATAGATTTGGAAGACGAGCCTGCCTTCAGTAGGAATGTGTTAATTGACAGGTGTCCTGAAGCTTTACATTCTTGGCAGTGGTCCAGGATGACAGAGCAGTAATGATTTAGAAACTGCTGTTCCTTCCTGGTGAAAGGATTGGAGGAAATCTGTGAGGTTATTAACTACTACGCTCTTCTAACAGATTGTGAGAAGATCATTATGGCATCTAATTAGTTGAGATTACCTCCTTTATGCAGAATGTTTGGGGTTTTTTTAAATTCCTTTACATGCTGCCTTGTGACTTGTACTGGTATTTTTTTTCTCTTCTCTCCAATGTTCTGGATGGTTACTCTGAGGATTTGAGTAAGGGATCGTGTTCCTATCTCTGTGTGGTGTAATTAGCACAGCTATTTAAATGTTATCTGGAACCCATTTACCCTATCTGTCAGTTGCTGCTTAGTTCAGTGGAAATGCTTTTATGTAAAACACAGAACAATACTTCTGACTTGTAACAAGATTGGGTTGAATTTAGGGAACTGAAACACTTCATCCTAGAATAAAAATGTCTTGCTGAATCAAGGGTAGAAGATTATGAAAGCTGCCACTTTTAAAAAGTGTATTATGCTAACATATGTATATGTATAAATTGAATTAGCTGTGATACTCCTACAGGGAGAAACTTCCCACTGATTCTAAAAAATTTAAGGAAAAGCTGACACATGAAATTTTCCTCCCAATTTGTATGTTAGCTTTTCAACTGGTCTTAGAATATTTGAAATTGATGCCTGATGGGGGGTGTGGGGCAGATGCTTCCCTTTTGCTTCCTAGTAATTTCTTAATGAAAGAGGTTCCTTCTGTGGCTCAGAGATGTTTGTGTTTTATAGGGATCTAATGGCTTTTATAATGATTTTTATTGCTCCGAGGCTTACGTGGAAGATAAACCACATAAACGATTATTTTGTTTCCATTCAAATAAAAACAACCGTCCCTTCCCTCCCATCCTCCTTTAATGTACTGACCTTTTGCCATCCCATATTTTGGTGGTAGATCTTGAACTTAAATAATTAAAAAAGTTTCTCATCTTTCATATATGAGCAAGCCATGTAGTTTTGGGTTTTCTTCAGAAAGAAGGGGCTCCTGACATGCTGACCAAGTAAAGATTAATTAATTGTGGCTTTTGTTTGTGTGTCTCGGTTTTCATCCTGGAGTGTAAGCTTGTGTCACTTTGCTCTGTTATAAATACTGTGTTAAATTACAGCAATTTTTTTTAAGAAACTGTTTGATTTTTTGCCAGGGATTCCTGAGCCATCTAGTAATAGTTTCAGGGATCCTATTCCTTCTCTGAAAATCAGTGCCAATTTTGGACTGTGCAGCTGTCCCAGTTTCCTTTTTATTAATTTTCACTCCAGGAATAAATTTTTGTTGTCTGATGTTTATTCTATTAGTGTTATTTAAAGTCAGTTATTTCCTTCCACATGTAGATCTTGCTTTACTTGTTTTTTTCCCCCCTTTGTATGTTTTTCTTAAAATGGAAAAAGAAATTGATCTGCCAGAGATGTGATGGTAAAGCAGTATGAAGTGGCATTTATTTGACTATTCCAGAAATGATCCTTCTGTTATTCCATACAGTACTGCATAGCTTTTGGCTCAGCTGGTCTGTATAATAGGGGAGAGCCTCCCTGCTAAGCCAAGCAACTCCTCTTTGCTTTGAAGAGCATTTAAAGCATGTGTGGTAGAAGATTATCACAATTATCAAGTATCAGTAGTGACTTAGTATTTGTCCCTGGCCTTTTCCATCTTAACTTGAGGAAAGTCTGTTTTGTGACTGTCTGTCAGCCCCTCTCTCTGAGAGGAACTGTGGTTAATAGTTTATTAATAGTTTGTGTTGTACGTAGACCGTCACAGCCTTGCTATACGCTCTTGAGCATAAAGGGGTTTTTTTTTGCAATTTTATATAACATGATGCTCCTTTCACCATTTAATCTCTTTGGACAGACAGCGTTGGAAGCAGGGCATTGTTAGTGGTGTTCAGATTCTTATGGTTTGATAAGTTTTTCTTAACTTTACAAAAAAAAAAATCAACTTTTTGCATGCTTTGCATAACATGGAGTTGTTGGGTTTTGTCTTTAAGTTTCAGTACTTGTGTTATGGCCAATAGTTGATTTAGGAATACAGTTATTCACTGTAAAGAGATCAGTTATATTAGTTCCCTGGAAGGAAGACTTGGTGCTCTCTGAGTTGTTGCAGTGAATGTTGGGAGAGATGGAGTTTGGGAAAACCTGAATCAGTATGCATACCCATAATGAAAAAACTTTGCATGTTTTGCTTTTCACTGTTTTTTAAATGCAGTGGGCATAGGTCCTTAAATGTTAAGTCAGCTGTGCTTAGTGTTTGGAAAGAAATGAGTAACATGAACTGCAAATAGGTTTTCCTATAAGGCAAGTAATTAGGTGTGTGCTTACTTGAGGATGGAGATGGAACAAAGGGAGAAGTGAAATTGTTGATAGGATAGTTCAAGAGAAGATTAATTGCTCAAAAATACTAACAGCTTCTCCGATAACTTCAGAGTCTTGGAAATTCAAACATGAACATGAAAACATGAAAATGACTTTCACCCTCAGTGTTCAGTTCAGTCAGTGTGTCAAGAAGTTAAATGTCAAGAACAAAATAAAACCATCTGGAGAAGATAGCTATGGGCCTTCAGGTCACAAAAATTACCTGGAAACACTGAATGCTCAGAACTGTTAAAGAGCAGTGCTGCGTCACACTGAAGGACAAGCGACTTCATCTGCGATTCCTTTGAGTCCAAAATGTACAAGAAGTAAAAAAAGAGTTGAATAATTAGTCCTCTTCTGTACATACAACTAAAATAGCAAAGATTTATTGAACTCTATAAGTCAAATGGGAGAGTCAATGTCTGCATTTAAACAATTCCTGTTTACTGGGAGCTAAGAAGAAACTTCTCATGGGGAAAAGGGCTTCAGCTGCTTTGCTGAGCTGCACCTGATACTAGACTTCTGGGAAGGAAATGTAGGTGAACTACACACGAAGTCTGTACATGAGGGAGAGAATCACTGCTTAAATAGGTTTGTGTTTTGATTTTGTGTTTTTCCTACAGAAGAGAGCAGCTGGGTAAGATCTGTGGGAGTCATGCTTCCAACTCTGCTCCTTTTTTGCTGATGCCTTGTGTTGAACTCTTCCTGGAGGATGAAATGTCTCTTGGCACATTTGTTGCCATCTGCTGTTTGTCTCTGTTGATAAGGCTTAGTTAGCACTTCTGCTAGGAAAGTGCATGACATAGTTTCAAAAACTGCTCCATTTACCTGTTGCTGTGGGATGAGGCAGGCCCTGTTCTAAATGTTTTCCAGCTGGTACATATCATTACTGTTTCAGATGACATGAAAAATGATAATTGAAGCTACAAGCCTATTACGTAGTAAGCTTTAATTAGTTAAACTGCTTCGTATTCGTTTACTGTTGGTGCTAATGCTCTTGAAATTAATTGGCACTAAAGGGGGTTCAAAGTTTATATGCAATCATTGCTGTAATAATGTGCTATATTACTAGGTAACTTGGCTTATTAGGTGATTTCGTTCTCAATTATTGCTGCAAGTCAACAAGGCCAGAGTAATTATCTCACAAACAATAGCCTTGCTCCCAAGACAGATGTAGGCAGACCCTTCCTCTGGAGTTTTGCTGTGTTCTAGTGAATAGGAAAGGGAAGGTGATCCACATATGTCACCCAGCAGCAGATGGGGAAGATTTTTTGAAAGTGGGATAGCACACTTTCAGATCTTCTGTTATGCTAATCAAGTTTTGTGTGAGAACGATAGCAATGTCAATCTATCAATGACATCAAGCCCTGGCATGTGCAGGCCATCAAAGCAAACTCAGAATGCCTTTGTAGGCATAGCTGGACAGTGTAAACCAGTTGCTACTAGAGTGAAGGTCATCTCTCGTTTTCCTAGAGTAGACTAAATACCTAGCATACACATTGATTAAACTTTCTTTTTTTAATAGAAGTTGTGATTTTGTTAAAATGGAAAATTTAGAGTCATGGAAACTTCTAGACTCCATGGGAATTCCACCCCTAAGTTGCTGTGTTGTGTTGCTGCTGGTGTGCTATAATGTGGCTTACAAGTGTCTGATAGAAGAAATGATAAATTTACTGGATTAATATTATCTAGTAAGTATAAAGCATTATTAATAAATATTTAATTCATAAGCACACATTTGAGATGGTAGAGTTTATATCAGAAATTAATTACAAGTAAAGATGACTTTCATGAGTGGAAAAAGGAAAAATTGCAGTGGTGAAACTGTGGAATAGAAGTATGACTGAGCAGTGCTAACATGCACCTCTTGTTGGCTCCTCTCCAAAATGCCTTCAGGAGAAGGTTCAGCTGAATCTCCAGATTTTCAAGTGTCTTGATCCGAGTTCTGATACTATTTTAAGTCCCTCTGTAGAACCAGCATGTAAATCTTTATTTAGGACCGTCTTTCAGGAGCTGCACACAGCAGATCAAGTATTAATTCCATCTGGGGAAAGTGCTGTTTCCAGGAATGAAAAAGACTGACCAGTAGATCTCCTTAATTTTCTCTTTCTGTCGGTTATTTTTGTGAAGTAGAGATTGAAAAGAAGTTTAACAGATTCAGGGAGTGCATTTGTGGATGGACATGTCTCACGTATGAATTTTAAAGATGTCGCCGTGTTTCAAGTGAAAAAGGTGGATAACTACTTTGAATGGCAGGCTGCTTAGTATTGTTTTATTGGAAGCATCTGTGGAATTTTACAGTGGATGATTCTTTGTAGCTGTAGTAATTTTGCCCTTTTTGAGTAGTATCAGTTTACAAGTCAGAATCTCGTGTATGTGGAGATATTATAAACACTGACACACATGCATTGGATAAAATTTGTAGGAATAGTTCTGAAGACAGGAGTTCATTTTAGGTATTTTAAGCTAAGGTGTTAAACCTACTGTTTAGGGATTTTTTTTGTTGTTGTTCTTTAGTATTTACCATTATGACATTTAATTATCTCTTCTAAGGGATTGTTGTTGCCCAGAATAAAAAAGATGAGGAGTGGAGAAAAAACAATCCTCATGACTTTCTCGTAACTATTAATCTTCAGGCAAGGGCTTACAAATGTAAGTGCACTGGAAGTACAGGGCACTGCAGCTTCAGTTAAGTGCAACCTGCGAAGATACGGAGGAACCTAAGTGGCATTCCATTTCTTTTCAGTGAGGAAGGAAAAGTAAGAATACTTTTTTTTAAATCGTTACACTGTGGATTCGATGCTTCTAAAGGTGTCTGTCGAGTGTGCCTATTTGATAATGTAGAGGGCTTCTCAGCAGTAGAATGATTTTGATATTTTAGCCTTGAAACCAAGTTTCTGTGTTTGAATCTACTAAAATTGTTGGTGTCATGTGCCTAATAACCCATCTGCTTGAATAATGATAAAGCCTCCTACTTAGTCTGTCTACCTCAAGGGAATAATCGAGCAGCCATTGTGACAATACTCCTCTGAGCTAACAAAATACAATTTTCCCCAGGAGTTCCCTTTGAAACAAGTTATTTTTAAGACAGTAGTGATAGGGACCCTGAAATGAGGCTCAATGAGGAATAAATATCTATCTCAAATTTTCTGTCATGGCCAGTGAAGTTAAAAAAAAAAATGAAACAGAAACAGCCCAACTTCACCTTATTTAAAAGACAGCCAGATATCCTTATGAACAGGATTATATGATGTGTGTTTTTAGGGGGCTGGGCTTGATGGTTTAGTCCTGGATTTCATAGTAGACCTTTTTACCATGCAGCAGACTGCAGGCTGCTTCAGTTTTGCTCCATAAAGTCTTGAAGCAGTTGTGTTTTTTGGATTTCCTGCTGTGGCAGAGACCACTGCCAGTCAGAGGAGCCAAGAAATCAAAATTTTGTAAATGTCTGATATCCCAAATGTGTGTGAATCAATTTGGCATCTGTAGTTTATCTCTTCCTCTTCTTTCCTCCTCACTGTCTTACAAATCCTCTCATGTGATCAGTGTCTTGGGTTTCTTGGTGCAGATTCCGAGTTGCTGCAGTTGGAAGCATAAATGAGACGTTTCAGTTCTTTGACTTTGTGGCAAAGGAATTGCATAGAGCTGGTGGTGGTGGATTTCCCATCATTTGTGTTAAATCAAGATCCTATGCCTTGCTTCTAAAAATTATGCTGTCAGTCAGCCTGAAGTTACAGGCTTGAAGTAGAGACTGTTTAGTAAAATTTTACGACCCATGAGTGTTAGAGAAAAGTTAGTAAGGAATGACTGCAGTCTTTTGCCACACTGAAATACTGTAATTTAAGTGCCAGATGTTTTGGATAGAATTTTAACGAATTGGATACCTTTCTTAAAGGTAATTTTATGTAGTTCTAAGAAGTCATGTGTGGTCAGCCAGAGGGAAACACTGTATTACCCATCTGGCACAGCATAAAAATATTTGTACTTAAAAATTGATATTCAGTAATAAATTTGGACCTTTCAGTATTTTCCTTGTTTAATGCAGGGGGGTTTCTTTGTTTATGTACTTGATGTTTATAAGAGATTTCCTGTAATTCCTACCTACGTGTGCACAATCTGGTATCTTGAGTTTGTTTTGCTATAGTCTACACCTCTGTAAAGCATTTTGCAAGGAAAAAGTGATGTTTCTCTTGTCTTCATTCAATCTTGAAAGGTTTACTGTTTATTACATAGTTATAACTCTGATCATCAGTTTCTTTCTTTCCTCAGATCATACTCTTAGGAGGGATCAGATTACCTGTGCTGTAATTAATTTCACCTCTGAATATGTTAAGAAATTCTGTATGCTTTTATATTATTTTGGTTTCTGGGTAGTACCCCATGTCATGAATTTTTGAAAGGATTAAATAAATTTTTTAAACAGAAAAATTCCTAATGTAGTAAGCAGAAATATCTTAACATTCAGGAATTCCTGCAACTTTTAAGTATTTCAATTCTTACTGTTGGACTACAAACAGTTTAGTTTTCTTGTATAAGCTGGGGAATATTTTTGAGACATCCGTTGGAGACTTGAGAGCTTTTGCTATTGGGACGGTCGAAGGTTTTTTGGGTAGCAGATATACCCTTGTGAAGAAGGTGAACTCCAAGAAGGGGACTCAGTGACATTTGTGGCTGAATGCTGTGCCATGACTATGCACAATGTTGTCCCACTGCAGTGGGCACAGCTACTCTGGATGTGTCTTCTGGGTGTAGTGGTTGGTCAGAGACATTTCCTGATAGGCAGCAAAGAATTATTATACCAGTGACTGAACCCCTAAGAGGGTCCCGAGTAGTTACAAGCGAAGAGTGGCCTGGGCGGATTGCAGCTCCTTATTCAAGTGTCAGAGAGGCCTGAATGCCTGAGCACAGTTCAGATAAAAAGAAGACAAAGGGCCTTCTTACCTCAACCTGTCCCGTAGTTAATATATAGAAAAAAAGTTGTTCTAATTATATTTTTCCTCCTTTAACTTCCCTCCTTTCCTTTTACCTTAATGAACCAATCATTAACTCTTGAAATGATGCATTGACTCATATGTGTAAGCATATTGCTATAGGGCAATTTGGTCATGTCACTGTAGTATATGATATTCTGGATGCTGCTTAACACTTGGGGTTGGAACTAGATGATCTTCAAGGTTCCTTCCAACCTAAACCATTCTATGGTTCTATGACTCTGTGCTGAGATTTTTTTGTGGTGGAGGAAAGCCTTTTGGAGCAGGTCTTACATATTTTAACATGTATAAGAACACTGGAGGTGCATTGTACCACTGTATTTTGTTTCTTGCTGACTTGCCTTCCTTACAAATTCTTGTTTTTTTAATATCCCTTTTCTTCCCTCTCCTCCTCCCCAAAGTGGTAGATGTCTTCACTGCCAAAGCATCTACATTTTATGTTTCTTGTCACTTCCCAAATTTGTCATGACTACTGCTCTTGGTTTTTAGGATCTCCGGGTGAATACCATGTTGCTTATAGATAAAAGTGGGAGCCTGGAGTTAAGGTACCAATAGTGTTGTGTAAAATTCAACTCTCACACCTGTTTGAATTAAAGTGAGGAGTTTGTGGGGTGGGGTAGGTGAGGAGGGGATGTGGGATGGCAGGAAAGGAGGACAGGCTTCTGGTGAACACCAGGATGATGCAGGTGCCAGCCAGCAGTAGCCACCTAGCTACTCCAAACTGGCTTTTAGGAGAGCAAAAGTGGAATTTGCTTCCCAGATTCTGTCTTGCTTTCTGGCTAAACCAAATGGAAGGGCTGATTTCTGTGGAGAGAGCAAGCACCTGCTTTTTCCCTGTGAGGGAGAAAGGGAGGAGATGTCGTTCTGTGTCTATGTGGATGCTCTGGCCATGTGTGATGGTTTGCAGTTGCTGAGCTGTACCCAGTAGCATGTCCTGCACCAGTGCTCCATTTATTCTTTCTCTGTGCTGCTCTTCCAGACCAACTGAGGTGTTTGCTGGCAATTCCCTAATGAATGTGCTGCTTTTGGCTTGTTGCTGTAGGAGCAGAGAGCTGACATGACTTGCACCACTACATGGAAGATTAAGTAATGTCTTCACTATATTTCTCTGTAGACAAGTTTTTTGTTAATTTTCCAAGTACTTTCACCATCCATCTACGTGTGGACATTTGAGCTGTATGTTACTACTTACCCTGTTGTTTTGAGGTGTGATTTCCTAGCTTTCTCCCTCCTATACTCTAGACAGGCTGGAGTGTCCTTGAACCTGCTCTCCCCTTTCTATGGGGAAGAATGAGAAGCCTTTGAGCAGCTTAAGTGTCGGCCTGTCACAGCTGACAGGAAACTGATCTGCTGCTTGGCCCTGTGCTGCAGCCTGGCTTGCCAGTGGCATGTGCCCAGGCTGTGCAAGCCTTGCAGGGGCAGGGGGTGCATGCTGAGGGTCTCCCTGGGCCCCAGCAAAGTGAAGTTTGGCTGTAGACATGGTCGGAAATCGCTGTCTGTCCCAAAATGTTGCGGCTGTTTGCCACAGCTGTCTGTCTGTCCTGTCAAAACAGTGACTCGTCTCAGGGTTAAAGGTTGGTGAAAACTGTTGCTAATTTGAGATGATTGATATTGGAAAAACTAATTAGTGAGCAGGGGCATTTAATTTGATCACTTGTAGTGGTTTCTCTTACGGGTTTTGAAGAACTTTGCTGAACTTCTTTTACCAGTTTCTTTCTTTTTAATTGAAGTAGGGATGTGTTTCCAGTGGGCTGCTTCCAAGGGGAAAGACAGGGTAAATTCTTAAGCAATGCTTGAATTTACTTTTGAAGCATTCCTGTGTGATCTCCAAAGGCTGGCAGGAGATGCCTGATTTGCTTAGAGAAGGAAATGTCACATACTCTGATGAAACTTTCAAATGAAATACCTTGTGACAGAGTTGGGAGCTCATCGGCTGTGCTTCGCCACAGGAGATGTTCTCTGTAGTTAGAGAGGTAACAGAGGAGTGTTAAAAGGGTATTCTGGTAACATTACTTTGGCTTATTCAATTGCTGATGACAAGACAATGTGTTTCCACTTTGGTCCATGCTGCTAAAGTGTAATATAATTATTTGTATTAGACACCAACCACCTGTTAATATCGTTCTTCTAAAGGTCATTGTGTGGTGCCTTGCTGTCTGAATTTAACAGCCCTGTATCAGGTTTGTTGGTCACTCTTTTGTGTGACACCGGACAAATGTTTGTGGGGAAAGAATGTGAACTCGATACCCTGACGGCCAAGGGAAAGGAGAGGACCAGGGACAGGCTCTGCTGCTGCTATTGTCGTGCCACCAGGCCAGGGCTGAAAAGCAAGCACCTTCCTTTTGAAGTGCTTTCATCTAACGCAGTCCTTGTTTGAAACAAAAATAACTTGTGGTAACTTCCCAAGAGAAGCAGACTGATGTCTGTCAACCCAGACTTTTTGGTACTCGTGGATTTATAAGGGTATTCTATTCCTGACCTGGGCTGTAAAGGAGAGGAGAGATGCTGCTCAACTGGCTGTCTGGCCTCCTAATGCCATGAAAAGAAAGTGAGGTGGTGATAAAGTAATTGTGCCTGGTGACAATGGGTAGATGCTTGATAAGTTATTTTTAGACATACAATGTTGGCAGTTAAATTAATCCCACAGCAGGATTAAGGTTAATAATGTCTGTATAGTGACCTGAAAATGCAAAGCACTGTATCATTGAGAAATGGTGACCTTGTTATCTGACAATTTTTAATTAATTTTGCTGAAAATAAAGGTGATGTGCATTTAACTTGAACTTTCACTCTTCCCACCTGACCTGGTATTATGTTTTGAGAAAGGTGGGGACAGGTAGGACTTGTGGATGAACTTCTTCTGTGCCTGTATCCAGTGAATGAAGCAGATGCAAGTGACTAGTACTGCAGGGACTCAGCTGAATGACTTTGTTTTCAAATTTCCAGAAAATAAAAGCTTCAGCTGCCAAAAGAACAAAACAAAGCACCTGGTTTACCACATGGTGTAGGACATTCCAGTACTTGCGAAGAGGGAGGGTTGGCTTTAAGCCATCTATATTCCAATGTCATTAGTAACTGCTACTAACTGTTGGATTGAATTGCTGGCTGAGAAAGAGCAAAGGCTTTTAGAGTCTTCTCTGCAATTGAAAACAGTCACATGAAGAACTCCCATTACTGACAATTTTATAAGGAATAAAGATCTCACTTTATCAGTTGCATATTTATTGGTTCAAACCGTTTGAGCTTCATTATGCGCATGTAGATAGCTCGTCGTGGTTGTTTGAAAAGGTCATTAGGGTCTTCAAGAATTCTGGCTTTATAAAAATCTAATTCATTATTTCTGCAGTGAAAGAGTTAATGAAGGATCACTTGTGGCTTTTAATTTTCAGCTAATTAAAAAGAACGTCTGTTTTTGCCTTGACACTCATCGTTAAAGGTGCCAAATATAGGATTTTTTTGTGTGTGAGTTGAAGGGTGAGGAGGAGGGGGAAAAGTTACATGTAAATCATTTAGCCATTAACCTAATGTGGTGGATTTATAAATCCTATTACTATAAGCCCTTTTCATTTCCACTGAGGCCTGACGTGTGCTTGATCCTGCTAATGTAAAATTCATTCTGTCTAAGTGATTACTGAAGTAAGACACTTTTAGTCAATTTTAATCAGATTGTGTGATACTTGCTTGAACACCAGTGTTAAGTAAGACATGGACACAGTTTGGCCATGTCTTAATTAGCCTTACAAATCAGTTAGACTAGAAATCAATCAGTGAGCCAAGTCTATGAACCTTTTGACACCTAATGCTTTCTGTTGGGGGGAAAAAACATCTATGCTGAGGGCTGAAAATACAGGGCTTGGAAGCAAAATTAAGATTGTAATTTGGTGTTCTTGCTTTATGGTATGCTCGGCAGTCCCTCACAGTATGCAAGTCCTTTATGATGCAGCCCTCATTGGTGTTTCAGAGTTGAGGCCAGTGGGGTGCTTCCCACAGCCCATCATAAATTCCTGTCTCCACAGCAGGAGCAGCAATTGGAGTATTTTTCTGAAGCTGCTTCTGCTCCAAGAGGCATCTGTTATTTTGGCAGAGGGGGGTGAGGGACAGCTTATCTTAAAACGTAACCTCCTTCTTCCTTCGCTGGGAACTACTGACTTGGATTCATGGGACATCTGTGCTTCTTGGGTTTAGCTGTCCCTGTGTTTCTATAGGGAAGCATTAGTATGGAAGACATCTGCCTCATAAGTCCCTCCAATATTGCTCACTGTTGAGATCAGAGGTAGTTTTTGATAAGACAAGTAAAGACTTGGTTGTTTTTAATGTTTCTCCTGGATCATTGCTTTTTAGGTGGGCTTGACTCTGACATGAGTCTCAAACTGATTTTCAGTTTGGTTTACCCAGTTTTTGAGGACTCATTACTAACCAGGTTTTTTTCTGTTCTAATTGTGTAGAATTTCTGTATTGGTAATAAATTTTGGTATTTTCTTTCAATATATAGACCATTTCCTTTTACTACCCAGAAACTTGAAAAACTTGAAGGATCCTGTGTTTGTTTGTGTTTTTTCCTCTTCTGTTGCTTATGGTGTCTTCTGCAGCAGGGTGGGAAGCCTTGGGAGAAAAGGATGCTTGCAGTATATAGAAATAAAAATATTTAACACCAGAGACAGTAGATGTTCTCTCAAAGCAGGCAGCATCTTTTGCAGAGGTCTCAACTGCACACACCTTGTGTCAGTGCCGTGGGCTTGATTCTACCTGACGAAAGACAGGACGATTGTAAATCACCAGCTTAGAGTGGAGATTTTGTTTTGCCATTGTAGAAAAATTACCTGCACAGTCATTTTGTTTTAAAGCTTGGAAAGTCGACCACCAGCAGTGTCAGCAAACCCTTTTCAAAATCACTCTACAAGTTTGTATGCTACAGGCTTTGTAAGTTGTTTTTATTGCTCAGCTTCCATGCAATTTAAATATCTTTTCTCCTCTATCTAACCTGTTAAATTACCTCTCTCTGTTAGGGTGAGTGTACCTCATTTAGTCAGATGTTACTCAGTTGATGATAAGACTGCAAGCGCATGTGGAAGAAAGTAGGGAACGTGTTTTTTGCTTGATCTGAATGCCTCTTTGTCTTCTGTTTTCTCTTTCGTAGGGTTACTGTTGGTCTGCCAGGTGTGCCTTTTTGAATGAAAATGAGAAACTTCTTTAGTGTAGAACTCTTATAGTGTGGTTGGGATGAGGCTCATTTAAAAAGCTTTGAAATTAGATGTTAATTACCTTTCTCTTCTACTGGATAATCTTCTGTACTTTAACCAAATAAGGATAATCTTCTATACTTTAATCAAATAAATATTCAAATACTTTGAATTTGCCATATTTCAGCTTTTTGACAGTTTTCTTGTGTGATGGATTGCGGGAGAGCAACTGCTCATGAAAAGGGAGAACTTTAAACGGAAAAAAAATCATAGTAGTTCAGGTGGATGGAACAATTGATCCATTCTAGATAAATGTAGTTGATCTGAACAAACATATGGTGATGGGCCAGGAGGGAACTGTCAGAGTTCACTTCAGCCTTTCCCCCCCTCCTTTTTTTTTTTCCTAAGATTATAGCTGCCAATATCATAAGCTTGAGAAAGATGAAGTCCATTCTAGATCATATTTTAGAGTAACATTTTTATTAATCTCTGTCAGACTGTGATTTGTTCTTGACTTTCAAGTGTATATCTTCCCATTATTGTATGTATACATATTGTCAAATGTCTAGGTTTGTAAATATAAAGGACTCTGGGGTACCCTGCCTAAGAAAACAACATGACCTACAAAAGAGAAGTGTCTCTTATCAACCATCCTTTATACATATTTCCTGGGAAAATCCTTTCAAGTCTCTTGTTTCACAGCTCATCAAGATTTGCCACAATTTGTGTTACCTATGTCAGAAAGCAGCAGTATCTCTTCAGTGTCCTGTAGGTTAGTGGGCAGGTATTTTGTTTTGTTTTTTTTTTTTTAACCCAGCAGATTTAATGTATTTTTTTAATAAGTAAAAATTTCAGTATTCCTGATTTTTTCATGGGCACTTGATATTCTTCAGTTGGGAATATATATGGGCATATTCATGGCATTTTTGTCATTTTAACAATAGATTTTTGTTTGCCTTTTGTTGTATTTGTTTACTGGAACACAGGAGGATCCATCTGAACATCAGGAAATGCTTTTTTGCTGTGGGGGTGACCAAGCCCTAGCACTGGTTGCCCAGAGAGCCTGTGGAGTCTCAACTTTGGAGATACTCAAAGGCATCTGGACATGGTTCTGGGCATCCAGCTCTAGGTGGCTGTGCTAGAGCTGGGGAGCTGGACCAGATGACCTCCAGATGTCTCTTCCAACTTCAGCTAGTCTGTGGTTCTGTGATTCTGTCTATTTTTAATTTTTTTTTAGTTCAAAACAGGCCTTAGAATATCAGAAAATTCTTACAGGAATTTCTGTTCTTACAATGTATCCTTATCTTTGCTTCTGTTTTGGGTTGTTGATTGATTTGTTTATTTTAGGTATCTGTAGTTATCTAAGGGCATTAAAAAGGAGCTTAGCAACATTTGTATCTGTAATAGCAGTGGATGAAATCAAGCCACTGTCCACCAGTGCTTGTGGTTGGATTATTATGTTGGCACTGAAACTTCTCTCAGGCCCCTGCAGGTCTCATTTCAGATATAATTCTAATGAGGATATTGAATGACTGGTGTGACAATAATGTAAATTAGTGCTGGTGCCTTCTATTTAAACTGAAAAGTGAGAGCAAGAGAGAGCTTTGAAAGAAGGCTTCCTTGGCATATGAGTGAAAGCTGAGTTTTTTATTAACGATTCAAACTCCTGTAATAAGAAGTAGGAAAGCTTATTAGCTATGTTTTTAGATTAAACAAAACCTTTAGGTTGTGATGTTCTTTCTTTAACAGAAGTTGTGGGATGAAGAATTTAAATGAAGATTTCCAAAGTCGAAGATTGATTGAGTTAAAGTATGTAGCATGAAATCAATCCTGTCAAACTGTAGGGAAATAAGTGAGACATTTATAAACATAGTTAATGTTTTAGAAATCTAGTTTTGTGCAAATGTATTTTGAATTCTTTACAAATGAGATAACAGTAGGTCTAAATGACAAATTAAAGATTTAAAAAATAATCAGCATGCCTCTCTTGTAGTAATGGATTTAGGGAAGTAGCAAGCCTTAGTTGCATTTGTAATTAAGGTTTTTCCATCATTAGAATAGAAATGTATTCCTGTTGAGCAATATCTTTTTATGTGAATTATGTGGATTGAATGAGTGGCAAAACTCCACTACTTTAATCTGTTATGTGGCTGAAAGTCAGTATTTGAATTGGGTTCCTAGAGGGTCATGCTGAAAGGTTAAATACCTTTGTCTGTTTTCCTAGTCTTCAAATTTCCATATTCTCTACAAGTAACAAACAAATCCATGTCCTGTGGGATTGTACAATGACAATTTAGCAACTTAGCTTCATTAGTAGTGAAGCCGTAAAACTCTAAATACTGAAATGGTTGGGCTCTACGTGAAGTGCTGAACAGACTAATGCATGAAAGAAGCTTTGAAATTGTACTTTCTTTGCATGAGTTCATAGTCCTGAAAAATTAAACTCTACGCTTTGATAAGCCTCTAAATTTGTTCTGTTTTTAAAAACGGTACAGATGTCCTGGGTTTTGAGAGAGGCTACAGATGGTATTAAAAATGCCTTAGACTACAATTTCAGGTAACTGACCCAATTGACCATTAGGTGCTGAAATCTTGGAGTGTGGGTAGTCCCTCTCAGGAATTTGCTTTTGCATGAAGCTCAGTTTTTCTCAATTGGAGTACTCTCAAAATTGTGTCATGGAGCAAGTTTCTATTTCTGCGGGAGCTCCATGACATCAAATATGGTTCCCTCCTTAGCTCTTTAAGTGATTATGATATATTGTGAATGTCTGTGGATAGACAATAGTTTCCAGTGACATGGGCTCTTTTCTTTACTGTACATCCTTATAGAAAGGTGAAGTTGCCCCAACCCGCCCTGCAGTTCGTACTCCTGACTTACAGTTGCAAGACCTATTTAACAAGCAATTTAGAATTGTTAACTAGTAATTTGTAGTTAGTTTAAAAATAGTTTAAAACCTTAAATGAGCACTTAAAAAAAAATAAAATATTTCTACATTATACATATTCTAATCATTTGGTAGGCCAATAGATTTTATTTCTGACATGCTTTACAAATGCTTATATTGTTCTAGGAGAGTCTTTTATGTCCTGAGGAGCTCCATCTTGGAAATATGACTGAGACTTCATGCTGTTAATTATGCATGTTCCTCATTGTATTTTCACATCCTTGGAGCAATCACTAGGTCCTGCCTGAAGCAGGAAAGGTTAAATGTCACATGTAGAGATAAAACTAGTTTTTTGTCCCTGGCACCACCTAAGAAGGCAGGTAAGAGCTGCCACAGGGGCTAGTCAGAGGAGACTGTGTAGAAGCCACATCAATGCAATGGCTAGTGTTTGGACATATTTGAGATGGTACCTGCTCTGCTCCTACTCAGTGCCAAATATGGCTGTAATTTTCTAAGACTTGAACACTGGTAGTTATTCAGTCCTGTATGGGTACCTTGGTAAAAATCCTTATTTGTTACAAGTGCTCATTTCAGTGATGTTTCATCGGTCTTTGGAATTGGAATAGCCTTTATTAAATTCCTTTCAGCTATCTGTTGTAACCAGGAAAGGTGGCACAATGTCAAAGCCTAGGGTTTCTCCACTTGCAGTAACAGTTTTCCTTGTATCCAGCACTTGGTGTATATGGTCCTGCATGAAATAAGACACTTACTTCTCTTTGATACAGTGTGTGTGTGGTTGTTGAGCAGTCCTAAAAAATCCTAGAAGGACTTGCTTTCACCACATGAGGGTTTTTTTAAGTACCTCTAGGCACCTGTATACACCTGATCTCTCATCTTTTGCATTTGAGTAGCTTGATGGAAACCTGAACATCCCAGTATAGTTGGGAAGCTGAATGTACAGGAGCTTCTCCTTCCTTAATCAGATTATTTTGAAGTCTTTCAGAATGATCCTTTTCTTTGGAGAAGGGAGATAACCTAGAAAGTGCAAGAGTTTTCTCTAACACTGTCCTGCAGGCACTCCTTTATTTAGGTGGATATGCTTGAAGAGAGCCCTTTTCAGCCCTGCATTGTTGGTTACTGGTCCTTCTGTTCACAATATACCCCACCCTTTGCTTGCCATCATGGACATGCACTCCTGCCCCTGTCAGTCCTGGTCCAAAGCTCTCCTTACCAGCCTGGGAAGGCTCTTGGCACAGATAATTTTGCCCCATGTCAAATGGATCCTTCCTTGTCCAAGCAATTCTCGGTGTTGACACCAGCTACAACCATGGAGGGTGAATAAGTATTGTTTAACTTTATAAAAACAACTGTCGTGTTGTCTAAATGTTTCTAATTTAATGAAACAAAATTATATGCTTTATGAAAATCCTTCATGACATTTAAGAAACGAGGTAAGAGAACTTTCTTGTGGGGCTAATTAGAGGCTAAAATACTTTTCTGAATTTGAATAAATGTTGGTTTGATAGACAACCACTTAGTCATGATGAAAGAGCAGTTTAGTTTTAAAGCAGTTCAAACCACTTAAAAAGACTTTTTGATGAACACAACATCCACACACAATCTATTCATTACTGATACTAGCATGTCCTCTCATCTCCTATAAAAGTTCAGGATCATTTTCAGTGGATACACCTGTGTCTAGACAGAGCTTGTCTTGTTCTGTTCAGTATATCTATTGCAAAATGCCCCTGGTTCTTCAAGAAAAAGGCTGTGTTTTTCAGCAGAAGCGCTTTTTCTTTTAAGAATATTCATCAGGTAGCAAGTGTGTTCTGCATCTGTTTTTCTCTTTAGCGCTTGCTTGTCTTCTCCCAGACCTTCCCTTTCCTCCAGCCTTACACGTTGTGGTTATTACTTAAAAGATGCTGACCAGGACAACCTTAAGAAAGTAATTGATGTTCTCTTCCTGCCCACTCTTCATATGCCCTTGTTGCCTTAGAGGACCTTTCCTGTGCTATACCTTTCTTTTTGTAATAAAGTTTTCTTTAATAGTGAGAAAATAAGGGAGAAGGGCCTTACAGAGTTGTAAGTGCTGTTTTCTGCTTTTCACTCAAAAAAACCCCCAAAAACAACCTGTGGGGAGAATATTTGATTCTCAATGAGTTTGTCATCATCTTGGATAGTGCACTGAGTTTATCTACTGCTTAAAAATATTTCAGTTTTTAGAGTATTAGTTTTATTTCTTTTTCAGGTTTATAGACATACTTGATGTTTTTGAAAAACTGTCTTTACTGATTCTAAGACATGCTGATTTTTCTAGGACTTCTAATTATATGGCTAAGAGAGTAACTTTTCTTGGAGATGGGACAGTACTTAAATTTTATCACTTCAAGATTGAGAGACATGATTATATATTTGAAAGATAACTTCTAAAACTTTTAAACCTAATCTGGAGGATAGTATGGTTATCCTTCCCTACTTGGGAATAGAGTTTGCTGTTATTCAGAGGCAAATCTATGTGCTCTGGTTTAAACCTTGATTGGGTTCTAACTTGTCTCACCAAACAGGAAACCTTGGTTTATAAATAATTAATTTCAATTATCTACAATGTTCTTGTAATTTCACTTTTTTCTAGTGAAAGACTGAATATCTTTTGTTGAATGTGTTAAACATGTTCGGTTGGGGAAACAAAGCAAAGCTTTCCTGTCTAAATGTTTGTTCATTTCACTGAAACAAATGCTGATGTTTTCTCTAAAGAGGATATGCTTGTCTGTATGTATTTAAATATTGAATAACTTAACACATGTTTTGGTTTTATTAGGAAATAGTAAATGATGCTTGTCATATTTTCTTTATTAGTGGATTTACTTGTGGTTTGTGATTTAGCAGTTAGCTCTTGATACAGTTGCAGTTGTCTTATTAGGCAAAGCTACCTTTACATCTTATAGTTAACTTCAAAATGTTCATCAACCATGGATTTATTTAATGGCTTGGAATAAAAAAAAATTGCAAAAGTTAATGAGCTGAAATTGGTTTGAGTACCACACTCTTCAAGGGGTTTTAGATGTTGTGGATCTTGTTTTCTCATGAAGTGAAACATAGAAAAAATTTCCCTGTTCTTTCACTTGTTTTGGGAGTTTACTTTTTGAATTAGTTAGAAAGAAAATACTGTCCTGGGTGGGCACCAGAGTGAGCCCCGGTGCTTCTCTGGGAGCTGTCAGTGCTTCGGGTGTTTGGTTTCTCTGGAGGGCTGGGAGATGCCCCTGCCGTACTGACATTTTTTCACAGCTAGTTATCCACACGGACATTGTATTCTTGCTGCTTCTGGGAACGTAGAACACTTCTGGGAAGTGGGGTCAGAACCGGGGCAGTTGCCTTCTATGCACTCAAGTGTTCAACTTCATTGTTGAGCACTCCATTTCTCTGTTTCCAAGATTTTGAAATCACTTCCAACACAGAAGTTGGTGTGTGTGTGTATTTTTTTGGCTTTTTGGTTGGTTTTTTTTTTTTTAATTTTGTTCAGTGCTGTTAAGAGTATGTTTCATTATTCTTTCTTTTGTCCTAATAACAAAAGAATCCTTTCCAAAATAGGCAAAATTTACTTTAGTATAACATGGTTTGTAATATATTGTGTAGAATAAATGATAATTTTACAACTTAGTAAGGAATTAATTCTGGTTTTCCTTTTCAGCAAAACTCACAACAAATACTTGAAATAGAGGTACTGTAGAATTTTAAAGATATAATTGTTTCTGGCACCAAGGGAATATTGTCTTCAAGTTGTAATTTGACTCACAGTGTCATCTTCAGTGCTTTACTGTCATCTTTGCATTCCTTGTCAAAATGTGACAAAGGTACACAAGATTTTTGTTGTGTTGAGCACATTCCTATTGCTGCCTTTTTTTGTGTGTTTTCTGTTGTTTGTGAGGCAAAAGATTCTACTTTTTTGTTGGCATGTAAACATGTTTCACTGGGTCTTTGTGTACACTGCTTCAGCTCTTGGAATCATTCCCCCTTTGGTTTTGGGGCTCCATCCAATAGTGATTTTATATCCAGAAGCTGTGTTGGATCACTGGCTGTCAATTGCAGCATTTCTGAAGAAAAACAAAGCCAAACCAATCCCTAAAACAACATAGAAGGGGAAATTTTGGCAGCATGGGGTGTATTTGTGATGCTGTTAATGTTTCCTAAGAGTGTACATTTTGGAAAAATGTAGCTTTGCCTTGTCGAAGTACAGCAAATGTTCAGTAAAAGCTCTTTGAAACAAACTTATTTATTAACTACTTGAATCTGATCACTCAAACTTTTCTAAATCAAATCCATTGTCTGATACAAAGGCTATATTGTGATTCTTCATTCTTTGTGGCAAACAAGGCCTCCATCTTTCTTTCACTTATGCTTAGGGCATATGTACCTCTCTGTCCAATGATAGAAACCTATATTGAAAATCCTCCTTAGTAAAATCTTTTTGCAGCATCCTGTGGCTGTGGTTTATCAGTCCTAGAGGCTACTTAACACAAAATCCTAGCAAATCTAATGAATATGTTGCAAAAATACAGAGGTTCAGAAATACTTCTTAGGTAGATTAGTGAGTGGTGTTACTGGAACACAGTTTTTCCAGCCCATTTATTCCTCTGTGTCATGGGAAGGACTAGCTAATATGAATTACTAAAGCAGATGACAGATTTATTTTTTTACTATATAATTGCACAAGTAAACAAATGAGGTGGAAAAATGTATCAGGTCTACTGTAGTAGTCTTCAAAAATACAGTTTTTGCCAATGCCTTAAGACTGCTGGCTTTTCTCCTTGAGCAAAGTGAAGCCTAAGTGATTATTTTTATTTTGGGGCGGGATGTGTCTCTGGTAAAATGTTTTTGTAATGATTCTGCTCAGTCTTTTCAGTCTGCTCTTAAGTCTCCCTTTCTGTTCCTTCATGTCTGCAACCCCAGGAATCCACAGAAAATGTTTTTAAGAGAAATCTTTGCCTCAGCATATTAGTTTTGTGTCCTGTCTCATTGATTTTTAACTTTGGTATATTAGCTTGTTCCCACAGAAGCATCCTCTTCTCAGAAGGTACTTTAGTTGGTTTTAAATAAGGAATCTTTAAAAATATTTGATGTAATGGATAATAATAAAGCTGTTCTTTGTATATATATTTATTTTTAATCATTCCCTGTCTTAAATCACAACCTCATTTAATTAAGTAATTAGTGAGTTGGAGTGGGATTAGGACAGCAAATTTTGCTGTTTGATGATTGCTTGTCTGCAATTACAATCCTTCAGTTTATATTGAATTGCAGTTCATGGGTGAGAGAATGTGTGTTGCTAGTCTTGCTTTTACAAGGAAAAAAGTTAAAATAGAATTTCACAGATGTTCACTGTGCTGAGAAGTTCACGGGTTTTTAGAAGTATATGTTTGCTGGGGGGAGGGGGGCATGGCTGTACAGATGGGTTGCCAGGCAATTAATTCTTCCTACTTGGATTGTCTGCAGTAGGAGACAATCCAGCTCTCATAAGCAGTGCAATATTATTTGCAAAAGGAAACTACCCAATACCATTTTTCTTATTCTCTCCTTCTTTCTTCTGTCTCTTCCCAGCCTCCCTTCCTGTGCTGTGCATTTCTGAGAAACCGCCAAGGATTGATATGATAGCAGGGCTGTCATTCTTTTTAACAAAAATAAAAAAAAAATAAAAAAAGTAAAAAAAAGAGAAGCCTCTTTTATTCTAGGTATTTTAATAGAGTCCCATTAAGGATGTATTGCTGACTGAAATATTGGCATGAAGGGCTCTCACTGAGCTGAGCCCAGGAATTAAGAAGTCAGGAAATGGGCTGCTGCATTGCTAAAGAACCTTGTGTGACACAGTATCTCCTGATTGGGGGGATCATTACTGCTATTATGACTCGACTTGCGTAGGAATTTTAAATTTCATCTGAATGTCAGTAATAACCCTCTTAGCAAATTATCCTGAATAAAATCACGAAGGCATTTTATATAATAGGTGTTGAATTACTGGATAGATTTGCTAATTAAATACTCTTTGTTCTGCTGCAGTTGACATTACAGGGTAAGATCTTGAACAATTATTCTCAACAGCTGTACTTTGTTAAGGGAAAAATTAACTACAAAGTTTATTTTTTTTCTACACTTGAAGTTGGCAGATTTTTGAAATGTGCTTGAAAAAAATTCCATCATCCAATTGGTAATGAGAAGATAAATATGCAGGTGTTGCTGTGAAATCAGATAACTACTGACTGCCTTATTAATGAATTTAGCAATACTTTATAACCTTCTGTTTTGTAGCTGTTGGCACTTACAAGTGATCTCCTGTCAGACTGGGTAGCACTAGCATATGCCAGTCACTTGATGAAGCTTACTCGTCTGTGACCCTCTTGTTGTGACTACCTACACCCACTGCTGTCCTCAGGGACAACTGAGAAATGGTTTTTGCACAGTCAAAATATTTTTTAGTAGGGTTTATTCCTTTAAAAAAAAAGTTATCTTTCTCATTATTAGTAGATAGCATTATTTCAGAGAATGAAATAGAAAAGGCCAGAGATGATCAAGGGGGAAATGGTAGGCTTTCTTTTCTTTTCAATATAATCTCTTAATTTCTGTCCAATTTTAAAATTTTGTTTTAGGGACTTCTGTTTGCTTTTGGAGTACTAAGAGAGGGGTATAACCTTTCTCTGTAGGAGTTAGCTAATAAGTGAGAGAAGGGGTTGTGGGGTGGTGAATATGTTGCAATTTTGATTACTTTATACAAAATTTGATGCCAGTGATATGTCTTCAGAATAATTTCAAAACTCCATGGAAAGGTGGTGGGGCTGTGCTGTCTGAATCACTCACTAGGAGATGAATAGGAGTGGAGTACCTTTTTTAAACTTCGGATTAAAATGGAATCACGTGTGTCTGAGCACCTACAGCTTGGGGTGAATCTGCAGCTGAGACTCGGCATTTTCCTGTTCTTCTTTGTCTGCATAGAAGATTGTGGCCAGCTGAGTTCTTTGCATTTTCAGCAGAGTTCAGGCATCACATTGTCCAAGTATCTAGTTTGCAGCATCAGTGGATGGTTGTTAAACCAACTGGGTGTTTTAAACATGATCCAGAGAGTGTAAAACTGTGGGTATCCATGTGTGCTTGGGGAATAACCCTGATAGGGGCATGCGTTGTGAGTCAGCTGTGTCAAAGTTACATTGTAGTTTGGAACTGAACCTGACCTTAAATGTCTTGAAGGGAATGTAGCTTTCAGTGCATAATTTAAAACAAAACCGAAAAAACATCATACTTCAGTATGCATCACTCTGGTTGTGTGAAGGTTCAGAAATATTAAAGAAACTTGCCATATTAAAGGAATCACAGGGTTGTCATCTTGGTTCTGTACTGTTATGTAGAGGTGGACATTTCACCCTGTTTCAGAATTGCTTGCTGTGATAGCTGTAGTCGGTATCATGACAGTCAAGACTCTTGGCTTCATTTTAGACTCCTTGGCCTTCTGAAAGTCATGAGATTTCCCTGAAGGTGGTCTTACTCCCACCGAGCATGGCCAGCTCTTGCCTGTTAGTCCTTTTTCTTGCCTCATCCCTGCTAATTTCTACTGCTCAGCTCCCTGTCACAGGCTTCTTGACTAAAAGTCGTAATTCCACCTTTTGGCAAATACAACCAAGGAGTATTACAATTTAACATATGAAAAATAGTAAAACTGAGACTAGGTTGCTAAATTTAATATAAGCTGTTGAAATAGTGTGTTGTCTGACAAAATTTATAGTTCCAAATTGTTTGGGTTCACCTAATAGACTCTGATCTGTCATAGCTGTAACATAACACGTGGTTCAAAGTAATCTTCAGAAAATTTATAATAGAAATATATATGAGTAGCAGGATTAACTGAAGAAGAACTGAAGTTTATGCTGAGTGATGATGGAAAGGACTGAAACCAGGGAACTGGAATCTGGAGCTGTGTGCTAGAGCACCAGGATGTTGACAAGAAGGAAGTGGGTAATACAGTGGAACCATGGCCAAGTGACTGAAGGAATGGACCAGATGTTGGTTCTTGTGCAGCTGTGTGAGATTCACCAAGCCCTTCCTGCTGCAGCAGCTACACATTTTTTTTATCGAGCTGGTTTTACTTTCTCTTCCTGTGCTACAGCTGTACCTGTGGCTTCAGGTGATATGCTCTCCCACCCCTCTCCACTGTACTGACCAGTCCTGGAGATGGAGCAGGAGCCTACTCATATGAGGTCTCTATAGCTATTTCTAAGGTTCAAAGAGATGCTATTCAGAGCATTTGGACAACTTGGGATGAACTCTTGGCTGAGGAACAAGCTTAGTTACACATGGATTTTCCCATTGATTCAACATCTGTATCCTATCTTTATCCCAGCTCCTTGTCCCAGTTCTGGTTTCCATGAGGAGTTTGCTTTTTGATGACCCATTTTGAGATCATTACAAGGGTGATCAACCTTTTGGCTATGTCTTGTTAAGTGAGCACTATCCAGGCTGTACTGAATAAGACAGGACGTTTTTGGGAAAAAATTTAATGACATTCAGAGATAAGATGATGGATATGAGGATGACAACTGGCCTAAATTACTGAAACAGACTTAATTCTGGCCCTTGCTGATTAGGTTTTATTTGAGCCATTTGATTCAGTGTTCGTTTTTTCCTAAGGTAGAATGTGTGTGCGCACATGCAATTTTGAGATTTGTTTTAATCTTGTTTTAGGGGAGTTAATAATAGCATTAATACAAGGTCAAATGAGAATTTACTCATGTAATAGGAGTATTGAGGTGACTGTGTGTTGCCAGGAGAGAGGTGGTTTGCTTTGTTTTGAAAGGTGAGAGCATTTGGAGTTAGCAACCTAATGGATATGTTTGCATGTGTTAGCCTGTAATTATATCATACGCTAATCTTTGATAATTTTTTTTTTATTTCAGATTTTGATGCATACCAAGGAGATGGTGCAGAAGGTAATGCTGAGCATTTTCATTAAACAACAACCCTTAAAGAGCACACCTGGTGAAATTTTTTTATTCTAGGAGAACTGTAACCCAAACAGACCTGAAATCACTTCTTAGGATGCCTGGTTTACAAATGTAATCCTTCGTAATGGATTATAGCTTTTTTCTTTTCCTACCACAGATATGATCTGGCCCCTGCTTGAAGCCTATGCGTGACTGTTTCAAGCAAATTAGCAACAGTGCTAATTAGAGTTTACTCATAGACCTGTTACACCATGTGTTCTAGTGGTTTATTATGGTTTATTTTTTGGCATCCTTTAAACTCTGTCACAGAGTGGTTTTTTGACTATATGGAATTGAACATGGACATAGCCATGCTGCAGTTTTTACAGCTGCATTGATTTTCCATCACTGAAGACATTGCCTTTTGTTATTTTTTTAAGTTAATATTATGTAATTATATTCATCTGCCTGGGTTTTTTGGTGAAATTTACTGGTGTTGGCAGTTTTTCCTCTTCTTTTTTTCTTGCTAGGCTTTTCATATGCACCTCAGGCTTTTTTATGCGCTTCAATTTGTCTAGAGTTTGCTCCTTTATCCTGGAGTATTATGGAAGTCTGGCTGCTGTTTGAACACAGCCTTTTCCAAGTAGGTCATTTGAATTGTTAGATGGATCAGAATGAGAGATGAGGTGAAGGGCAGAGTGTCAGTCAGAGAGGAGGAACTGAGTAGGTGTTTGGATTGATCTCCAGGTGTAATTGTTCAGTAGTTCAATCTGGGAACATAAAACTTGTGAGTCATAGTAGCTAGATCCTTATCCAAAAGGAGTGCCATGTTCCCTGAAAGATCTGCTGCCCAGGGGAGGACTAATACAGATAATTAGATTACAGCAGAAGTTATAAGATGGAGGTGGGAAGATGGAAATATGAAACCACATTCATGATCTGAAAAAGCGTAAAGAAGAGCAGCCTAATCTGGACAATGCTGTGGTATTCTCAGTTATTGTTACCTACTAGCCAATACTTTCACTAGATTTACTTGAAATAGAGTATCTAAGTATTTTTTTTTCTGTGAGCTTTTTTTTCCCCAATACTACTTTGATGGCTACAAATAGAATAAGATACCTGACTGTGGTATTGTCTTTCAAGCACTTTGGCTAAATGCCTTGTGTGAATTTGTCCAGCAGTCTCTGAGCCGAAGTGATCTTCTTGTATCCTAGCAGTCCAAAGTTATTTTTGATTGGAGTTCCTGCTGCTTCTCAAGATCAGACTTGTTCACTGACTTATTTTTCTAGTATTCATTTAGTAAGATATAACCTACTTCTCTTATGTACACAAATGAGCAGTGGGGTTTTTTTTAAACATGTCAGTGGTTTCAGTTTCTTTATTCTTTTTAAATACAAATATGTTTTAATGAAATATACAGACTTTTCAGTAAAAATTTATTTTACATTTTTCTGTTTTTTTGGTATTTAAGGGATAGTATACAGATAATGATATTTTTGAATCTTGAAAATAGCGTGAGACTTAAAAAAGATGTAGTAGTTATATTTTGTTTTTCAAAGCAATTTGTTTCATTTAGATGAACCTTGAGGTGATTTATGGAGACACAGATTCCATTATGATAAACACTAATAGTACCAATTTGGATGAGGTCTTCAAGCTGGGGAATAAGGTAAGGGAATTTTTTCTTTTGTTATGCTGAGTGGAGCAGATGGTATTAAGAGAGGACTCCGTGGCATAAGCAGAGAATAGGCCACAAGGAAGAACTTGACAATATGTGGAATCTATGAAGTAGTAAAATCTCAGACTGCTCTTTTTCAGGTGTAGCTATTCTGTGTGTTTTTAGAAGTGATTAGATTAAATGAAACAGTTCATTGCATAACGAGCTTTTTTACCAATCCTAAGTTAGCAGGAGATTATCTCAATATTTGGAAAGCCAAAATGTAAGGTACAGTTCCTCCTCCACATTAATTCTAGGTACAATGTGAACAGTTTTGACTTTTTTCATGAGGGATGTCTCTCAGTTTTGTTTAGTTATGTAATTTCTATTACACTCAATGTGCCATTAGAATTCCAGTGGTAAATTCAAATATTAATTTCTAAGGTATACCAAATACAGAAGAGATCTCTCTGATTAGTAGTTGGCAATTGATTACATGGAAGTTTTGGGGGTCTCAGAAATTTTGGAAGAGAAGCAAGAAATGTTTCAGAACTTTTTGATGAGAAGATGTAAGTGAAGTTGTTTTTGAAAGATGGAAGAAATTGTGATGAAAATGAGAGCTACAAAAACTCTAAAAGACCAAAGAAAACACAGAGGTTTCATTCAGTGTAGTATTAAATAAAAGTCCTGTAATTTTAAGGCAAGAGTGATTCTAGGATCTTTTAGACTATTTCTACCTTCATGCTAGTTGGTACATTGAGAATTAGATGCATTCAGGAGCACAGAAAATTGGAAGATCTTGATGTCTTGATAACCAAGTAGCAGGAGGGCTGATGGCATGGAAGAAAGCAATCTCTCTTTTTTGTTTGCCACATGCAAGACTATAGATGATTTTAAATGTATATACAGTAGTGTATAAGAAAGTGTAATCTTACTCTAGTTTTGTGTGAGTGTGGTTTCGTTCTGATTTGGTTTTTGTCCCTGTACTCCCATTTGCTGCCTAAATGTTGGAGAGGATCAGTTAAATAATAATAATTGTTATGAAGTCTGACAGGATCAGCACAATATGTTAAATATTTCTGTCTTACAGTCAGGTTTGCTGAGAAGATAGGTAATTTTTTGAACTTGTCACCTGCTTAATGATTCTTTTTAAGAGTGAAATCTGAAGCGTTTTTTATCCATTGTACTTCTGTATTATGTATCAGTTGGGGTTGGTTTTTTAATTTAAAAAATGGACAAAGATATGTTTTGATTAAAATCAAGTACAAAATATGAAAACTTTAAAAGTAAATAAACTTATGTTTGTAAACAAGCACACTTAAATCTAGAATCACAATTGTGAGCTTTGTGGCTCTCAATATTCTTTCTGTGTCATAAAAAAGTGATTCGTATCTGTCTTGTTTCATGTTTCTTGTTTGTTTATTCTTCAAGGAAGCGATATTTATTTACTTGTTTTTTGAAAACACTTTTATCATTTATATTTTCCTCATTTTGCATAATTCATATAAAAAAATCAGGGTAAAGAATTGTCCTTGTTGATGAGGAACACTAAGAAATGTCACTATTTCATTGCATAATAATTTCTTTCCCAAAATTTCATGTTCAGTTATACTTTTGCCTAGTGGACTGTATGGAAAGCACACAAGTTTAATGCAAACAATTATGGCGAGAGCTGTTGGTGAATATATACCTCTGTTCTGAATAAAGTGTGAATTTATAGGTTATCTTCAGGGGTAAGGCATTCCTCCAAGAGATTAATTTTGGTTTTCCATTGGAGAAAATTCTCTCACGTGCTTTCTCACAGGTTTCTGGTTGTGTTCGCTCCTGTCCTTAACCTTCCATTATCTCCATGCCCATTTTAGTTATTACGCAGCAGAATTTTATGTTTCTTGTTTTCACTGTATTCTTGTGAATCAGATTTGGCAGTACATTCCATAGTGCAATGTTGCTGGTGTTTGAGCACTTGATTATTATGATGTAAAAAAAAAAAAAATTGGAAATACTTTAAAAGTCACAGAAAAATATTCAAAGGAATTGACTGTTTTAACAAAGAAAAGATGAACCTCTTGGCAAAATGGTTTTGCCTCATGATGTCCTTTAAAACTTACAAATATACAAGGGATAGCAAAGTAATGATGATTCCTGCAATAGGAAAAATAGAGATCTGAGAAGAATTAAGTACACATATATATGTGTGCAAATACATGGAAAATTTGTAAGGAAAGTTTTGGTTAAAACTGGTAACCTGGGCCCAAAGCTAGATAGAAAACCAGTGAGATTTTATGCTGAAGGTACTGTGTTTAATGAGGGTATATGTTAGATGGCAAAAGAACTTGAACCTATATAAAACTTCAGTGAGATGTGAGAAAAGGAAAGTTCATAGTTGGTGGTCTGTGACAAGAGAACTGGAAATAATGGAGCGAGAGTGGATAGGGAGATACTGAAAATCAAGAGGGAAGGTAAGTTGTAGAGGAAAGAAAGTGAAAAGTAGAATGTGAATACAGAACAGGACATCTGACATATGTAGATATTCTGTTAAAGAACATAAAGTAAAAACATGAAGAAAGAAAAATGCAAGTGGGAAACTTTTAGCTGAGCCAGTAGGTGGGTGACCTTGTACTGGAACCAGAGTTTGCTGCTGAAGGTACATGAGCTGTTTTAAGCTGTTGCAATTCTGTCCCCTTAGAACAGAGGTAAGAGATGTGAAGCCACTTGATACTTGGTGCTATATTAAGACAACACAGCAAGTGCCATTTGGAGCTTTTGTATGTGGATAAGACATAGCCTGTGTGTAGAAAAATGGCACCTTTTCATCTCAAGGAAATCAGGCTATAGAAAAAGTAGGCATATTGTGGAAAAGGGTAAAAATAAACACTTGCCTTTTTGTACAGGTTTTTCCTGAACATGCACACTCAGAGCTCTGGTCTGCAGTCATAGTTCTTCCTCTCCTCCCTGGTTTAGGGTGAGGGTGGGAAGAAAAAAACCAGTGCCTTTGCAAGACACTGTTTTTATAAAGCTATTTCCTTTTTCTGTCTAGATCCCAGCTGTGTAGTCCCTTGTTTGCTTAATTTATGTGAGAGACCTAGGTGGAGTAGCTGTCCTAGTAAAACGGACTGGAGTCAGTTATCTGCAAGGTCACATTCAGTCCCATATTTTCTGCCTCTTAATTTTATTGAGGAGGTAGCTGTACCAAGCTGTAAATCCTGAAGAAGGCGATGGATGAACCCTAATTTTAATAGCAGATCATAGTCACTACTGTGTACTTAATTAATTAGTGATATCTGACCAGTCTTTAAAATCTGTATGCAAACACACAGTGTGTAATGTTACTTGTTTTAAAACTTAAGAATAATGCACTTAGAGGTGGAAGTTAGATTTGTCCATAGTTACTAAGTTGTTGCATTTGGTTTTAATGTTGATGCATTCACAGATCAAAAGTGAAGTGAACAAGCTCTACAAATTGTTGGAAATTGATATTGATGGAATTTTTAAGTCCTTGCTATTGTTAAAGAAGAAGAAGTACGCTGCTCTGACTGTGGAACCAACAGGAGATGGGAAATATGTAACTAAACAAGAACTGAAAGGATTGGATATAGTCCGAAGAGATTGGTGTGATCTTGCAAAAGAGACTGGAAAGTGAGTTTCTTGGTGGCATTGTCCTCTTTGCTCTGTTTTAAACAGTATGTGGTTTGTAAATGTTTGATACCACATGGCACAGATTGGTAACTGACATCAGTGTTAGTATTTCTTGGCTGATTTTTGTAGGAGATGGTAAACATTACGTTTTGATTGGTAACAGGTTATACTTGTGCAAGTCCAAATGTCTCTGATTTCACTGTCTGGTTTTGCATCTTCTGTGGAAGCTGTGCTTTTGAGTTGTTGCAATTTTGTGTGTACTGTTTAAAAAACCAGAGCTGAAATCTTGTGAAAATGGTTTGGAGTCATAGGTTCTAGGTCAGATTTTTCTTTTTGTTTCAAAGATGGGTAAAGATTTGCTGGGCACCTCTTTCAGCATCCTCTAATAAGGCTGGAAGTGTGCTGGGTGCAGCCTGAGGAGGTGATCCCTTTCCCCAAGACTGCTTCTCTTCCATTTTTTCAAGGAGACTCTTCTGATACTTCTGATACTTGTGACGGATACTGGATTGATTATTTGATAAGTGTCATTGCACAAGGCATTTTCATGCTTGAATTCAATAGAAGTAATGCATTTAGCACTGTAGAAAGAAAATTGGAGTGAGTGGAGAGGTGGTCTTCTGGGTGCTGACTCATATTGTATACTGCCTCTTGAAAATGTAACTTAAATAACTCATGGCCCAAATGGATCCAAAAATGAGTACTTTTTTACATCTGTGAAAATATACCACACACTTGCTTACTGTTCTTAAGACTTGCATTTTCTAAGAAAAGATGCATCATAATAGAAGCAAATTTTTCCAAGTTAGGAATGTATTAGTAATTAAAGCTATACAAATGTTTGAGAGTGTTCTTTAGTGACTAACTCTTCTGCAGCTGGCAGATCTTCCAACCACATTTTACAGAAATAGGCAAGACTTCGCTTACTTGATATGTTCTCTTCTCCCCCATCTTAGGATACCTGCTATGGAATAATAAATGGCAACGTGATAAGGGAGCAGAAAATAGAAACCACTTGCACTCAATTCCAAATCACTATTTAGCATTAGAACTATTTGCAATAATTTGCTTTTAGTAAAATAAGTAAATAAATAAAACACAGTATGAAATATCCTGGCAAATTTCTATAAATTTTGCATCAGACTTCATCCTCAGCCTCTTTAATTTCTAGGGATAGCCCAGGCGAAGAGAGGATTGTGTCTATTGTAATGGTTTTGCTTTGCATGTCTTAAGCTTTTCTTAATTTCTGGACTGTTTTTGCAGCTATGTAATTGGTCAGATTCTTTCTGATCAGCCCCGAGATATAATCGTGGAAAATATTCAAAGACGACTTATAGAAATTGGAGAAAATGTGATCAGTGGTCGGATCCCAGTAAATCAGTTTGAAATAAACAAGGTAAATGATCTCTCAGCTCTTTTCTGTCTCAGAAGAACTTTACTGTTCCTGAATATATTGACTAATGATAAAAATATTTTTAATCTTTATGATGCTGTGAAATACCAGGAGTTTTATTAGGTACTGAATATCATGGAACATACTGCAAAGATCCTGCAGTATGAGGAAAAAATTACCTACTGGGGCTGGAGGCCCCAGAATAACATCTTTGTGTCTTGTCCCATCCTGCACTCATTCTGCACTTACAGATAGGCATGATAGCTCATGCTATCAGGAGTTTTTCCCCTCAGTTGTTACTTTATATTTCAGGTCTAAAATACATAAACTAAAGAATTCAATGGAAAAGATTCAAATGTTCTGTTTTCTAGAAAACCCTCTTAAAAGCTTACTATTATTAGTTTATTTCCCTAGAAAGCTCTGTGGAAGAAAGCTAGTAGGCATTTTAGGATTGAATTCCCTGCAACAAGAAGTAAAATACTCTGCTTTATCTACAGGAGTTTTAGCAACAGCGTTGTGGGTTTGGTTTATTTTTGTGAATCTTTGATGATAAAATGTGTATTTCTAACTTTGAAAGCCTCCCCTTCCCTGCTAGGAGGGTGTTTAACTAATTAATTGGATATTGCATGCCTCTCTATGCTTCTCATAGAAGAGATTTCCCAAACAAGCTCCATCCAAAGTTTCTCTTTTGCCAGCATCTGTCTGCTCTGTAAGACTGTGTTAATCAGTTAAGAAATATGTTCAGGTTGTCATATGAGTGTAGAGAAATCACTGGGTTTTATGGTTGACTTAAAAAAAAGAATGTTCTGATGGAAATATTCCAAGAGCACTTAATGTCCTAGTTAGAAGATATACATTTAGCAAAACTTTCACTTTAAATACTTGAAGTTCTTCTGTTTTGCTTCTTTAGAAGAATGTATTTAACTATTAAGTCAAATGTAGTTGTTTCTAAGAATTAGGATGACAGCAAATATTTAAATATAGCATTTTATTTTATTTAAAGGAAAAACTCTTTTTGGGGGATCTCAGTAGTACGAGACACATGGAAATATTTAAATTCAGTTTTATGCTCTTGCTACAGGGCTTGTTAAGTACACTTATCTACTTGATATTCAGATTTACTTTATGACCTTAACTGGTGCAGGAGTAAGAGGCTAATCTCTGGCTCTGTTTTTGTATTTTGCGTAATATTTTCATCTTCAATTTAGTTTAATTTTAAAACAATTGCATTATGATTATAACTGTTTTGAACTCTAATGCATTTTTCAGACAGTAATTTAAAAACACCCTCTTGTTAATAGTAACATTTATAAAGTTTGAAGCACTGGTACCTAGGGCTTAATGTATGGAAAATACATTTATTACAGGTTTTTCATCTTACTTTCTTTGCGTTGGAGATATACTTGTAAATAATAGACGGATGAAGATAGCTGCAATGTAATCTTGTCTTTCAAAGATCTGAGTCGTCCATCACTGAAGTAAAATACTTTTCTCATAGTTATGTTTCTGTTTTTTCCTTTGATATTTTAGGCATTGACAAAAGATCCACAGGATTATCCTGACAAAAAAAGCTTGCCACATGTGCATGTTGCCATGTGGATAAACTCTCAAGGAGGCCGAAAGGTGAAGGCAGGAGACACGGTGTCGTATATCATTTGTCAGGTAAAAATGTCCTTCTCTGTAGCTAAATACTAGGTATTGTTTTGAGATACGGCAAAGAAAACCAATTCAGCTCCTGGAAAAATATGTTTTGGTATTTCTTTGTGGTGAGGTTATGTTATACTTTAAACTTGTTGGTTTTCTGTACTAAATTTAGTTCTGTAGAGCCATTGGGAAAAGCTCAGCTCATCCAACTATTTCCCTGAATTCATTCGTGTTTGGAACTAGAACTTACTTTAGGGAAAATATCCAGTCTTCGTTTTAAGCAGAAGAAAATTGTGGAAATTCTTGGAAAACTTAGAAAGCTAACTGGTGGTGGTGGTGGTTAAATAGTGTCATTGTTATTTCTGGTCTTAACCTATGTCTTCAATTTACAGTCATTAGGTCTGGCAGTAGCTCTATGTGTAGACTGAGGAATTTGAGCAACTTTCTGATTTCAGATGTTTATCCTATAAACACTTATAATTATCTCACAAATAGGCACTCCACTTTGGTTTTGCTAATTAAAAAGAAAGTGTAGGTTGAATTAGATGGACCACTGTTTCAGCTCCTTCGCTGTTTAAAAGCTGTAAGGTACTGTATTTTGACTTAATGGAAAGTTCCTAGCCTGGCAGGGCAAAACTGCCAAGACTTATGAGAGCTGGGCTATGGTTACGGCTGAGCAGTGGCACAATATGAGAGAAGAATATACTTGTTGAAAGAAGGGAGCTGAAGGAATTGCATTGTAATTATTTTTGCAAAGCAGCTGGATGAGCTGAATAGTCCTAAATTAATTTTGTTCTGAATACTAAGTTGTGTGAAAGGAGTAGGAGGGACGAATGGCTTGCAGTCTGTCTTTATTAGTGATGGGTTTTCAGCCCATGGTTGCTGACCCTATTGAAACCAGTAACTCGTCTTAAATGATAAAATGAAGGTGTCATGTGTTAATGCATTAGTTTTATCTTGCTGAAAAAAGACTGTACTTAGCAAAAAAAAAAGTTGTGGTACTTCCCCCTGCCCTGCCCCATCCCCATAAAGGTTTATTTCTGTTAAGTTCTGCTCTAAGATTTTTGACACACATTAAAAATGAAATTTCCTAGTGCAGTTGAGGACTGGGAATACAATTCTACAGACTAAATGAGTTACATTTTCCAGAAGAGTACTGTCTTCTTAGAGTTGATACCTAATTCCTCCATGAATACTGTTTTCAATTTAATTATTACCTTCCCAAATTGAATTATTTTCTCCTTATCTTCCTCTTTCAAATCAGAGAGGAATGTAATGTATACTTTAACTTCTGAGCGGTGTTTCTCTCTTGTCTTGATATGTCACCATGCATTTCTTTTAGTATTTCTGAGTATTTTAGAATTTACTTTTCCAAATCAACCCTATTGCCTCTGTTATTTATTCTCATGCCAATGAATGATTGTCCGTTCTTTGACCATTTATTTTATTTGTTTTTTATAGGATCAAAGAATATAAATTTCCTGGCAAAACAGAGATAGTTTTAATATCCACGACTTAGAATTTGCTTGTTGTGCAGAATGATAATTCTAGTTTAGTACAAAGTGAATCCAAAATGCTTGCCCTCCATGTATTTTTAACTGGGTTGATGGTTACAATGCGTTTTCATTGTGCATTTCAGAATTGACAGATGGGACTGTTTACTCTGTCTGCTCGTACTGATTTGCACGTGTAGGCTGCAATAATACAAGCTGGTTTTGCATTCTTGAACTTGCTAGTTGATGCCAGCATCAGCAATGCAGGTTTTTTTACTACTGCTGGATTTGCATTGGATGCATAATAAATCAATCAAAAGAGAATGATTGTGTAACAATTTTGTGTTAAAATAATGCGTAATATTTGAAGCATAATCCTTTGCATGGACTTATTTTCACACTTTGTTTTGTATGTGTCTCCTGTCTTAGGATGGATCAGATCTCAGTGCCAGCCAGCGAGCATATGCTCCAGAACAGTTAAAAAAGCAAGAAAATCTTACTATTGATACTCAGTACTACCTGTCGCAACAAATACATCCAGTAGTTGCTAGAATATGTGAACCCATAGAAGGAATTGATTCTGTTCTTATTGCAACGTGGTTAGGTAAGTATCGTAAATTCAGTTTATTTAAAGAATTACAAGAGTCAAAGTAACAAGTTTTAATGTATGTTTCTCAACCTAAATACTTCCACAGATCAGTTTTTTTACATTGAACAATAGCTTGTATTACACACCCCATAGAAAGGAGTGTGGACTGTAAGTGTATTTCTGTGTTGTCTGCAGATTAGCGGTTTTTCAGAAGGTGCTCATTAACATGAACTCAATCTTATAATTCTTGTTGCAAAAATTTACTGTTCATAAATGACAGTACTATTGCACGTCTTTGAGATTTTCTTAAGTTACTGAAGGAGTGTGCATCCAGAACTAGCATTTTTGCAGAGGGAAATGCTGTCATCTTCCCTGGGAAAAAGTAGTCGTAGTTATAATGAAAGAATCTAAATTTTTAGTAGGGTATAAGTGAAGTCTTGTTTGCTAGAACTGACCTAGTGGATAAAACATGAAACCTTAGTAACAGTCTTGACTGCCCCATAGGAAGGAAGGAGGTGGTCCCAAAAAAAAGAGATGCTGTAAAAAAAAAAAAGCGAGTAATGTTAGTGACCCACAGGTTTTATTCAAATGAGCAAAAGGGAATTGCTCTTGTTAGACTAGTTTTTCCTTTTAAAAGGATGTCTAATAATTAGAATTAGAGATTTTTCTGCCCGACTCTGATGACCTCTTTCTTCTCTATTCCCTAGGCTTCTTACCTAGAGAGACTGAAAGTTTGAAAATTTGTTTACAGTTCTATTGAGTCTCTTTCCATGAAAATACAATGCTGTATGTGTAATCCTTTAAGTGTTGTTTCCTCCCTAAAGGTGCTTCACCAACAGATGTGATTGATCTCCTTGATAAACAGAAATTTTGTGATTTGTATCCCACATCTAGTTCATTATTTTTAAAACTGTTACTCAAGGACATGGGAAAAGTTGTTAATTTTGCTGGCTGCTGAACTCTTGACAAGACTTGTCTTCTCCCACAAGGAAACTTCTTAGAGAGTTGCATTTTGTGTTTAATGAATTATTTATACTATGCCCATGTCTACAGGAATTTCAGACCTGCAGAAATTATTTTGTTTGGAATATTGGAATGCTCAAAGAAAGAACTAGTCCTCAGCATTTAGGGTTTAGGTAATGGCCAAGATCCAGGGTTTGGTCTCTTTAAATGTGTTGCCTTCAGAACCATTCACTTGGGTCACGGCATCTCTGTAGCTCCCTTACTAACAGTGGATTAGCTTGCAGATTGTACTTGAAATGTGTGCAAGTAAGTTCCTGCCTTGTTGCTTCTCAGGAAGGGTGATGTAGAACCATGAACGATTCTTAATCTCCCAAGACAATCTGTGTAACATGCAGCTTTTTTCCATGTCCATTTCTGTGTTGGCGAGGGTGGAGTGGAAGGGGAGGACAGAAATTTTGCTTTTTTCTGGGAGTCAGCAAAGGTATTTCTTGGAGGCATTTGGTGATGCAGTGTGTCCTCAACGGCTCTCTCTCGTGCTTTGAGGAAGTGTCAGCCCTGCTTCACACATGCAGGCTGACCATACAAACCATTCTGTTTGTTATGTGGCAAGGCCTTGGTATACAACTTTCCCTTGATGTCGGAGTCAACTGTGTGTGGTATGCCTGACTGAAAAGGTCAGGCACTCTGGGTTAGGGCGAAGCAGTTTAAAAAAGGCAGCAAACTTGTATTTCATTTAGGTAAAAGTCAGGAAAGATTTCTGAAGCTAGTTTAGTTTATTTGACAATGATTGTTAATCTAGTAGAGTTAAGATCAAATTCAGAGTTGTTCCTTATTCACAACAGGTTGGATTTTCAAAAAAGACTGGCTCTCTTCAGACTCCTAAATTAACTACCCAGATCTTAAGAACTGTGTGCCACTTGATAGCACCTACTATTTGCAAACGCCTGTGCTGTTTTTTGCACTATAGTGTGCTCCAGATGAAAATTTCTTTTATGGTCTATAATAGCATCATGCAGCTGAGAGTTTATTGATAGTCTACAGTTGTCCATCTGAAAACCTGTATGTATCTATTCCAGTCTTAGATCTGAAGTGTGTTCAGTTTGACCTTGCTGTGCAGCAAAAATGTTATCACCTTCTCTAAGCTTTGTTTTCTCGGGAATGCTTAAATTGATCTTGAGAGTGAAGTCAGGTCTTTTTCAAGACTTCTGCTCTGCTTAGGTTTTTATATACAGTGCTTAATAGCACATAAATCATTACAAGCTGAGGTTATGTTGCAGCTTTTTTTTTTTTTTTTTAACAGTACTGGAAGTATAGTCAAGTGGTTTTGTTTCAAAGAAATTGAAAATCCTTTGCAAGATACAAAAGGGTACAAGAATACTTGAGTCCAGCTTGCTAAAACAAGCCAATATGAAAACTGTTTATTGTTCTGTGATGCTAAGTTGGTCTTTTTTGCTTAGTGTTTTCATCATGCTTCACATCCACATTCCTGTTTTTCTTTTTTTCCTGTGTTCTTGCAGAAGGGCACATTTTTCTGGTCTGAAGGAGAAAGATGATGTTCTGGAGGATATCTAAGTGTTGTACCTGTGGACCAAAACTTTGTTGAACTCTCATTGTGTGTGTCTTCCTTCACCTCATCAGATTTATTGTGTTACGTAGAGTGGTTGTAGGAAAAAGATCTTGGCTGCACATTTAACATAATCTCTTTTTAAGGAGAATGTTTCATTGACATGTGTTAGTCCAAGTAGATATAACTGAGCTGTGCTTGGGAAGCTTGGCTCATATCAAAATGATGAAAAGTTTTTTGTTCTGCCTGTGCTTAAAGCAAATTATTTTAAACTATTTTAGACACCGAAGAACAAGAGCAAATAACGACACCTAAAAATTGCAGAACCCCTTAAATTATTTATTCATTGTGGAATCCAGCTGAAAATTTCCTTTTGTTTTTGGCCATCGTAGAAGTCTGCCTAGCCTTTGAGTGATGGAAATTCATTGTTCCTAAAAATGAGAACCTCCTGGGCCTACTCCTGCACTCACTCACTTTGTCTTGAAGTTCCTGAGGAAAAACAGTGACAAGATGAGAATTGTCAGGGTTTCTGAAACTAAGTAAAGTGTGCAATCTGATCAGTTACATCATTCAGTAAATCTGATCTTCTTAAATGCTTGGAGACCTTACTTCATGCTGAAAATACCTATAGCTTTTAAACTGTATTAGCAGACCAATTCTCTAAATGTATTTAAAATAAGGGGAGTTTTGTTAATATGTAACTACTGCTCCTTGTCTCAAAGAAAAGTCATCTTATTTCTGTGTTGTCGCAAGTATCTAAACATTGTGGAAGCAGAGTCATTTAACCATGGTATTTTTGTAGCTGTTACTGCATAACATCATTTACCCCAAATGATGGAAGCTGATGACTGCTGTCCTAGACAGTGCCATGATGTTTTGAAAGAGGTGTGTGCTGCTGCCTTACAGGTGGTGGTGCTCTGCAGATTGCTTGGCGTTTGGGTATTTCTTAGGAAGGCTGCCTGATTCTAGGGAGTCATTACAGGGTCACGATGAGGCTTGTCATTGAGAGTGCTTCCCAGTGCTGGTTCCTACTTCCACGCAGTGTGTTAGCTGCTCCCTGTAAGGAAACCCACCACCACCTTAAAGATATTGTCTTTTTTTTCTTATTATTATTAGATAGTAATTTAATAGGTGCCTTTAATGTAGTGTTTAGCAGTCACTCGGACTGACTCTCCTGACAGAAATCAGGACTCTCTTTGTGGCACACAGGAATTATGTCAGGTTCTGGCTTTCCTACTGTTAGCCTCACATTAGGAAGTGAAGTGAAAGGACAGTGAGGGAAATTAAAGTCATGACAAAACTTCATGACATACGATGATAGACCCCACAGTGTGTGAATTTTCTGTTCGTGGTCTAGCAGGGTGTTCTTGACATGCTCTAGACCCGTTCAGGAACTGAGACTTGCCACAGCGCGCTGGGTGCTCGGAATGAATAAAAGAAACAATAAAAATGTGAATGAGTGAGAGCACGAACCCCCGCGGGCGGCCCCGGCCCGGCGCAGTGCGCGGCGCTCGCCGCGGGGTGGCAGCACCGGCTGCCGTTTCCCGGCCTCCCACAAAATGTCCATCGGGAAAAGGTGCCGGCGGGAACGTCCCGCGCTTCCCGGCGCACCTGCGGCTGGAATGCGGCGTCCAGGGAAAAAGCCCTGGAGCCAGCGGCCTCTGCCACACGTCTGTCCGGCGTGGGACGCGCCTGTTCCCGAGGGAGTGCGGGGAAAGGCGGGACCGATCGGCAGAAATGTGTTTAAAGTCCTGCCTTGAGTAAAATCTGTTTTGACCTTTTTTCAGGTTCTTGGGTAACCTGCTTTGCTGCCAGTTAGTAAATGTTTTAATAACTCTATTAAATAATTCAGGATCAAGTCCCGGAACTTAGTTTGATTATTTACTTTTGCCACGGTGCTTTCGTCAGCACGTTTGTGATGTTGCATTGCTTTGTCCTGCATCCAGCCTTGCAGTTCTGGAGAGGTTGGAAAGCTTACCTGCAGTGCAGGTAATTTAATGATAGCCCTGAAGATTTTTTTTTCCTGTCAGAGTAAGTCAAAGTCCTTTTGATTTTTATTTTTTTCTTGATGTCATGGGAGGGGAAAAAAAAAAGAAAAAAAAAGAAGAGTTCAAAGTTCGCTGATTAGTCTCATCCTATTAATTTAAAAATTACCAAAACTAGATATTATTTTTTTTCTCTTCCCCCTATCAGATAGCCCCTGTTTTGTTTACCAAGTAAAATAATATGACCACTGTGACCTGGTCTGAGAGGATACCAGTTAGTGTGCTGAAATGGATTAATTGAACCAACTAACTATTTCTGAAAGGAGATAATAGATAAAATAGGTCCCAATTCCACAAGATAATTAAGGTAGGCATGTTCTTTAAAAGCCTGATTTGTAGTCCCTTTTATTTCACAATGACTGTTTGCACACCAAAAGTTAGATGTATGCTTGATTCAGCACAATATTTTTCCTGTTGTTTTCTCCAGCCAAAACAGCTAAGAAAGTTCAGAGATAGGTGTGATTTAAATTCTTGCAATTAATAATTTTTTTTTTGTTAAATTATTGCTAAATGAGGAGATGTGTATTTACTACCACTGTTTTTGACTGAATACTGGAAAACTACAGTTGTCTGAAGACCATAATTATCTTCTTTTATCTTATAGTGAACTTTTTTGCTCCATATTTGCCTTTTGAGAAACAACCAAGCATAGATTTCTAGCTGAACTTTAATGGTATCTGTATCAGAAAGTTGCAATGATGTTTTTTCATTCCACTTCTGAACTCAGAGTAAACCAAGAATTTTTGTTTGTCTTCACCATTACTACCTTAGATCCAACCTACTGCATAGTTAGGTATTTTTTGCAAAATCTGAATACTGAAATCAAGTTTCCTTTCTAAACCTTTTATCTACTACCTATGTGTTGCAGAACATACTTTTTGTTTTCTAAAACAGCAGATATGTTACCAACCCTTTTATTATAAAAAAAAGAAAAAGAGAAAAAACCACTCATGATTTTTTTTATGGGTCCTGTATGTGTTAGAGTGTAAAATATGCTATTAACAGTGGTTTTTGCTTTATTTGCTCATTCTTTTAATGAGTAATAGAGAACTGTAATAAAAGTTTAAGAACCTCTTGGAGGTGAATTGTTACCCTTATGCATTGACATTTTTCTCCTTTGATAAAATTAAAATTTGGAAAATTGAAATTAGTGAAACCCGTATTCTTACAAGAACCAAATAAACTTATTTGACAATGGAATTTTTCCTTGTCCTTGAATTTGTTTTAGGACTGCAAAATAGAAATTCCAAATAGCGGTAGTTAAGTCAGACATATCGAATCTTTTATGTAAAGATTGTATCTGCCTGTAAAACACAACTGTTTTATAAGTACAACAGTAGTTGTCTAGCTTAACTGAATGTTGTTCCCAACCTTGTTCTCAGTTGTCTGTAAGTCTCATGGTACGCTATAGTAAGGTTAAGCTTTACTTTCTATTTCTGATCTTTGTTGTACTTTCTGTGGGAATTACTTAATTTTTTACTGAACTTTATAGGAGATATGGGTTAATACATAGTAATCTGCTACTTGGCCTAATTAATGTCTATTAAATATTTTTTCAAGTGCTTTTCTGATTTTCTTAATAATAAAGTAAGCCCTGGTTTTCTGAATGTTTTCTCCTACATGCTCATTTGATTAATTTTTTTCCTAACGTGTGCTATTTGCTAGAGTTAACAAAAAAAACCTTGTAAATGAGATGCATGGACTTTTAAAAGGTTGCACATGACAAAGGATGACAAAACCTGTGGATTTTTATTAAGTTTACTTTGGCAGTCTTATTCCTAGGGCAATGAACTTCATGCTTACTTGCTTATTTACTTATTTGTGGTTGAATCAGTATTTTTAGGATCTTTTTGTGTATTTATTTGTTTAAAATCTTGAGTTCTGGCAATCAAAAATAAAGCACTTTGTCTCCAGCGCTGCCGTTTTAAATGCTGCTACTGAATTTTAACCACTGCATTAGATTGAAACCTACATGCTGTTAACCACTGAGCCAAAATGAAATCGACCACTGCATTGAAATCAGAGTTGGCAGTTGTACACGGACTTGAAGGAGTTGGTAATAGCAGTGCACCCGCGTTTCTTTAATGGGGTTTTTATTCTCTGTTTTTGGTTTTAATGGTGCCGTTTTGATTTAAAGACTGTTTCTTAATAATGATGCACATTTTTATTGAAATATTTTCAGTGTAACTTAAGAAGAAAATAACAATAAAGCTATCTGCTAGGAGTGGTTTCCTCAGAAACAAAATGTTCTGTTGCATACTCCCATGATAATGCAGTGGGCTTGTTTTATTTATAAAGCAATCTTGTGTAAGAAGATAAGTAAGAAGCTTTCTTCATGTTTTGTGAACCTTTATTCATGGTTAAAAATTGTAGAATGTATTTATGTTTTATAGAGGAAGTTTTGCTAAGGAGAGATTTTCAGCTTCTGAATTTACATTTTGTAACTTTCTTTTGAATCTGCTTCACCAAGCATATGAAAAATAAGCCTGCTTGCATGGTTGACCTCTTAGTCTTTTGAAATTTTTGTTTCTTATTAATAGGACTGGATCCCTCCCAATTCAGAGTCCATCACCATTACCATAAAGATGAGGAGAATGATGCCTTGGTTGGTGGCCCAGCTCAGCTCACTGATGAGGAGAAATATAGGGATTGTGAAAGATTCAAGTTTTGCTGCCTCAAATGCGGAACAGAAAATATTTATGACAATGTCTTTGATGGCTCGGTTAGTTTTTTTATTGTTTTATTTCTGTTCATCGGTGAGGGAGAAAAAATACTTGTAGAGAGAACAGCTTTTCAGATAGGATTCATATGATGTAGGAGGAGATACCATATTGTTTCAGTCCTGCTATTTATAGATTTGAAACAGATATTTGCTGATAGGATAGTGCTGAAATATTTTTCCCATTTTTGCATTTCAGCTGTGTTGTGTAGCAGAACACGTGAGATTATCTGCCTTCATTAATCTGTTTGTCCACAGTCATGAACAATTGTTGCTGTAACTTTTTAAAAGAATCCTTATCTTAACACCTTAGTACCTTCCAGTTCTCTGTGTAATAAAACTTTCATATAGCAATGGCAATTTCTTATCCTAAATCATATTAATTGGAACAAAGTGTGCTTTAAACTTGTGTTTATCTTGCTACATCCCACCTCCCTTCTTCACAGTGAGGTTTTTCTGTTATCTTTCCTTCTGTCTTTGTGAATTGAACATAAAAAGTCATAGGGTTGCATTCTCGTTGAGAAGTTCTGCCAAAAAATGTATTTCTGACCTTGGATCACAACTTGAAATAGGGCCAAGTATTTAACTCTACAGTGATGTTATGTATGTATTAGTCATCGGCAAATTAGTGAGCTTCAGAGTACTGAAAACCTTGAAACTGAAAGCAAATAAATCTTTTATCTAAATTAAAAGTAATTATTTTAAGTTAATTTGGACAAACAGCAGATGTTTTGCATTTTTTTGAATCAAAATAAAGCAGTCTTTGGAAGCAAGTAAGAGGAAAAGACATACAAATCTAGTGATACTTTGTGAATCCTTGACTTTTGTTCCCTGCAGCTGTAAATAAGACAGTTAATTGCTTGTAGGCTTGACAACTTGCAGATGGGCTAACTGGAAAGAAGTGGATGTCAGACTCCTTAAAAAAACCCCAAAACATCCCCACCACCAAATAACAAAAGAAACCCGGAATCCAAACCAAAAAAGGCCTCTGTATTCCACTTGGAATTATTTAGTGTTGTGGGTGGGGCCATTTAGCAAAGATGGCTCACAACAGTGAAGTCTTACCTTGAAAGAAAGTTTTCTGAAAGTTTTATGAATGTTCAGCCTACCAGATTGCTCTTATATTAGTGAGAATTCCAGTAACTTAATTTCAGTTATTCACGCAACACGTCCAGGTTCTGAAATTTTATTGTCAGGTGTTCAGAAGGTTTTGAAAGTAAGGGAATGAGATGGTGCAAAACTATTCTTTGAACTCAGAGAAAATAAAAGATGATCACGAGATTCTTGTTTAATGAGGTTTGTCTCTACAGCCCTATTGGTAATTTTGTAATTTGTATTTCTAAGGTTGTTTTCAATGTTCGGGTCAGTGGTCTGGGGCAGAACTTTGATGGCCCTGATAAAACAACAAACCTGTGTTGCTTGGGCAGAGATGAGGGAGCATGATTTGTCCACAGATCAATTTTTTTTTACTCAACATCTTTTTTTTTTAATTACTAACTTTGTGGTGTGTTCTCCAAAAGAGCTTTTGGTAAGAAGAGAGTGGGAAAACTGTAGGTCAGAGATATCTTCGTGTGGGTATGGCCAACTGTGATGGGAAGAAAGAAGGCCCAGGTATTATAGGCCCTTTAAGACTATTACTGTCTAAACTCCTGTGGTAGCTTCTACCATCTGTAGCAATGATGCATGCTGGTTTTACACTTCTGTTTGCAGGGACGATTTATTGAACCCAGCTTGCAAAGGTGCAGTAAGACTGAATGTGACGAGCCTCCTTTCAACTATGTGGTTCAAATGAACAACAAGTTACTGCTGGATATTAGACGCTACATTAGAAAATACTATAATGTAAGTATGCAGAAAATACTCTGCCATATGAAATGAGTGTTTGAAGTAGTGTTGAATTTTTAGTGACTGTCATGTTACTTTTTTTTGTATAGCATAAGGTAGTAGCTTGCAACATCAAACCCCAACTTTATGAAAGGAAAACAATCTATGATTTCAAATATTAATTTAGAATGTTTGTTTTCTGAGTTCAATCTCAAGATAGTCAGATGTACTCAAATTTTTGTAATAGTGTGTGTCAACATTGTTACAGATGTTGTAGCTTTCTGTTTTCCAGATTTTCAGCCAGAGTGCAGAGAGTTGATTATCATAATGCTTTTAGGAAAATCTGTGAAGCCTATCACATACACAGATACCAATTTCTCATGTCACTGAAATACGATTCTCTTTCTCCAACCCAAATTGTGAAAAAGAAGACCGAGTGTATGTCTTTAAAAAGTCTTTGAAAGACAGTAGGAAAGGAAATACTGTGAATCTTTCTTTATAATGATTAAGAAGGGAAAAAAAGAGGAGAAAGATGGGTAGTTAATTAATTTATATAATTCTCTTTTTTGGGGGAAGTGGTGCAAGAAATCCCAAGTGCCAGTGCTAGTGGTTGGCTTTGTGTGGCACTGTGGGTAAAAAAAGTGTAATATTTGAAATCCCTGTCTTCGCACTGTCCAAGGCGGTGACTGGGTAGGACAAAACCCACCATGCTTTTAAAATTATATCAATATGTTTTGCATTTCTGATATGCTAGAAACATCATATTTTGTGAATTGGCAGCTAGCTATTTTGGTCAAATTTTCATAGATCATCTCATTCTGTTGCCTGCTTGCTTATTTTCGTTGTTCAGCGTTGCATGTTTACATAGCTACAGGATAGACATAAATTTTGAAGGCAGTCATAACCTTTGGGTGCTCATAATTTTTGATATACTCAAAAAAGTAAATTGTTTTTAAAAATTTGGCCTTTACATGAATGACATATCTAATTCGTGGTGTGTTTTAAGTATCACAGAATACTTTTGCAGGCAGCAGCTACAATGCTAAGAATTACCATTATGGTTTAATACTAAGTGTACATTTTGTGTTATCTTTCTTCTGTATTAGTTCTTATTGCAATTGTAGGTGTTTTCTAAGCTCTTTTCTCAAAGTGTAATAATTTCTGAGTGTATAAATGCTTCTTTTGAAGATCTGCATCAAAAGGAGCACACTTCTTAGAGTGTTTAAATTCAAGCATTATTTCACAAGGTAGGGATAGATTGTTCCTTTCCATTGAAGTTAAAGTTAGATGGCTTAGACGGGTTAAGTCACCAAAATGTGAGATCTCTTTGTTACTTCATTGCAAAGGCCAACTGGCTGCAAAATTATCATTCAGTGGATACTAGTATATATATTATATTAACTTATAGAAAGTGTTATTAAATAATGTCTAAGTAATATGTTTGCACAGAGTTTTTGTATGAAAGTTACTTTTTAAATTTAATGTACATACATTATGATACTACACAAGGCCACATGCTAAGTAACGTCAGGCATATAAAGTGCTAAAACCATGTACATAAGATATGCAATAGTAAACTTGAAAGAAGAAGGATACATTTAGGGCAGGAAAAATTCTTATTACTCATAAGAACAAAAAGTGGTTTCTTATTTTACTCTGTTCTTTTTTGTTGTTGTTGTTGATTGTTTTGTTTTGTTTTTTAAGACCAAGCTGTGACCCAAATTGAAATGGTTGAATATTGAATGTTATAATGTGCTTACATTGTATTTGAATCTATTAAGTATCTTACTACATGGTATATAGGATAATGAAAATAATTAAAAAGAAAATTATTTGTCCATTTAAGTAAAAGCTTTTATAAATTCAGTTATATTTTTAGTACTGAGAATTTACTTTTAACCTAGGTAGCTATAATAAGGTTTAAAACTACTTTTTAACTGTGGAATACAGCTTTTTAGTGTAAAATGCAATTTCCAGATTGCACAATAATTTTCATTTTACTAAAGGGCTTTTCACAGAGTTGGGCAAGTAAACTTTTTGTCCTTTTAGCTCCTAGAAAATCAGATGCTGAGAGTTGTAGTTTATTGCTTTCATCCAGAACTTGTGGTGACTGTATAACAAACAGTTAGAGTTGAAATTCATCAAATGGGTGTTTGCACTAATATATATAATCCTATAAGCTATAAAGGCACACCCAGATGTAATATGGCAAAGAACTGTCTGAACAAAACATTTGGTGAAATTTTCAGATGCTTATTTAAGTCTCCTATTGTAGTGAATTGCATCTGAAAGGCACAGAAATACCAGTTTATAATGGTCAAAGATGGTGTCACTCCATTTTTTATTTTCCTTTTAGATATTTCTTAGTTTGTATGTTGGTCAAATGGAACATAATACAAAAACATAAAATGAGAAAATGTATTTTTTAACCTATAAGATAATGAGCTATCCTTTATGAAGGCAGCCCTATCAAGAGCCTCTCAGCCTGATCCACAGTTCACTGAGATGAATAAGCTTACTTTTTTCCAATGAGCTTTGAATCAGATTTTTTTAAAGATCATTGCGTGTTGTTTCCTTTAGTCTATTGAAATGCTTTTATATGTGGCAGTGTAAATTTAGGGGCGGAGGGGAGTGCCACAAAATCTAAAAGTAGAAAATCTACTTGCCCTTTTTGGCACGTGAAACTGTGATAAATAAATATACACTGTGATGATGTACTACATTCCTTTAAAAAGATGCAAATGTAAGAGCATAAATAGAATTTCATAAGCCTACCACAATCCCATTGTTTTTGTAAATTACTCGCCTTTATATGAAAATTTCTGCTTCCGCAACAATTTTTTTGCCATTAAACATTGAAATGTTTTATATCTGACTTCCAAAACGTATCTACCATTGCTCCAGTATTTATGGTTTTCTTAATAGTATTAACAATATCAATTTTTATAATCTTACTATTAAATGTAAATATATCTAAAAATGACATGTAAAGATTTTATTTCTTCTCAGAAATGTATTATTCTATGAGAGATTGATCCTGTTGTGTGCTTCTTTTTTTTTTTTTTTAATTCTGCTTCAGAAGAGCAAATAGATGAAAAGAGAGAGAAACGCTAGCTAATCTAAATTGGGAAATGAAGAGGGCTTTTTTAAGCATGAAAATTTCATCATCTTGTCAGCTGGCAGAATGCCTGCTGTGTGGATTCACAAAGGCTAAGAATTACACTTTCATGAAATTTTCCTCACTAACTGCCCTGGTTAATTTGAAAGATAACCCACTGTTCTAATTCATTCCTCAATTGGGCGGTGCAGGTTTTATCTTTGATCTGACAAAGCATTTGTGTTAATCGTTTTGGCCCTCTACTAGACACTCTTGGGATTGTGCTTTTACAATAAATGTGTCTGTGATAGCTCTTTAGTCTATTATACTTACAATAGATCCATAGAACTGGTAATTAATTCTGTACTGCTTTGGAAATGGGGAAGAATAGGTGTAGCTCTGTCAAGTGCTGCTGGGAAGTTTGTTTAGCTAGTTCATTTTTGAAGTGTTACCCTCAGCCATCAATGAAACATCCATGCGAGGCAATGGCTGAAAGCTGAAATATGCAAGCATAAATGGAAAAACTGACCAACTTCCCTGCTTAAGGAGGGTGTAATTTCATTTTCAGTAAGTGGATCTAATTATTACATTGGAACCTGTTTTGTGTTTCCCCCTGGAATGTTCAAATGCTCATTTTTGAGCACTTTGTAAACAAATGCCAATTCTTAAATTCCCTTTTAAAAAACCCTGTAAAAATCAGTATTCACGTCAATAAAATGAATCCCAAATCTTACTCAGCTATTGAAGTGTTAGTTTTGCCAACTGTAAAGAACTGAACTCCCCCCCGCCCCAAGATATTGTAAATGCCATTTGAGCAGTAGCAAAATTAGTACATATCTGGTTGGACTGAGAAGCTGTTGTCCTTGAAGCAGCAGTTTTTTAATATTTTTTTAAAACATCTATACACCTGTAGTATTGTTAGTAGTATATTTATAAATATAAAAATATTAAAACTTACTTTTATATAGATGTTCTTTCTATGCTGTCTGGTTAATAGTGCATGGCACCTGTAGATATTTTTATATTTTTCAAAACACATAAAATGATGTGAACTTTAAAAAGGGTTTTTAAAAAATATTGAAAAAATCTTGGTCCAACCAGTATTGCACTGTTTTTGTTTTACAGTCTTTTTCTACTGGACCACTCTAAACCACAGGCAGAAGTGAGTTTGAAGGCTATTGAACACTGCTAAATAACTTTATATACTGTTCAGCTGTGAAAATTCAGTGTTCAATAGCCCTCAAAATTTCTCATTTCTTGCCTGTTGTGGGGTGGTCTACTTGCTTGCACATTAGGTCGTGGTATAAAAGCATGTTGGTACGCTATTCAAGATCTTTGAATTATTTTTTATATATATATTGCTGTCCTGGCTCTTGTGTATATGTTCAAGGGGTTTGCATTAGTATTTTGTGCACTTAAAAAGGTAAAAGATTTCTAAACAAGGTAACATTATAAGAGGCGACAGCGTTCACACAGGTTTTGGGATTGCTTGGCACATTCGTTTAAGAGAACAAAGATGACAGGGAGAGAACAAAGATACAACCTGGAATCTCCCACACCTCAGTGAAGTGCAGTGCCAACAACCCACAGGTGTGCACCACGTGAACAGGTGAAAATACGATTGTAGATGATGGTGATGACTTTTATAATCATGTTCTCCCAACAGTCATGCATTGAAGGCGTTTTTGTTTGGGAGATGGGTAGAGGTAAGGAACTTCTTTGGCGTGAGGGAAAGGTGTTCAGTAGTGGCAATAGTGCAATATTTTATTTATTGCTGTGCTAATAGTACTAGAAGTATATGGGCACGTGATGAAGAGTAGTAAGGGCCAGAAGTGAGAGGGAATTGTGACACCATCCAATGTGGTAAGCAGAATCAGTTAGCTAGACTCTGCCGTCAGATAAACTCCAGGGATTATTTTCAGTGCTTCCTGTATGTGTGGAAATGGGTTTCTGAGTCTTTTCCAAGTTTGAACTTGTATCACTGTCATTTTGGTTTATACATAAACAGAGATGTTTATTTTTAGTACTGAAAGCTTCCAAGTCAAGGCAGAATTGAGAGAGATTGGAATGAAAGATAGAAGATTAATGTGATTCCATTCATAGTTTACTGGGAACCTGAGAGAAGGGAGGTTGCCACCAGATTATCAGGAGTTTTCTCCTCCCCTCCACAGTAGCATTTTCTGATTCTCTCCTTGATTGAGGTTGACAGATGAGTGTTGTTTGGAATCATGTTTTGGTTAACCAAGAGGAAATTAGAAATATCTTGATTATTGGACAGGGCAGTCAGTATGCTACCATATGAAAGCATAATACATCTGTCTTTCATAATTTATATTTATTGAATAATAAAAGATAACCCTTTGGTCACCGTGTGTAGTGCATTTTGGGGATGAGTAAGCAGTTACTTGTCACAGCACTCATAGAGTCTATTAACTGGAATCGATTCACTATTACTGCAACTTCTCCATGATCTGCCCTGTAAAGGAGTTGTTTGGTTCAGACCTGCAGCATCAATACGATTTTTAGTGAAGTGTTTCAAAGTAATGATCAATATGTCTTTACAAAGGGTTTAACTCTCTTCATTGGATTTTACCAGCCATGATGGACATGCACCCGTCTCACTGATTGCTGAGTGAGGCTGAGTACGATGCTCCAAATTTTAGCCACTGAGAATGAGTGCTTCCATAAGCAAGGAAGCAAAATCTGTACTTACTCCACAGTCTGGTACATTGCCAGAGAAGGATTAATGATACTAGACATCTCTGTCAGCTCTTTGTAGAAGAGGCTCCCCAGGCTGGACACCGCATGGAACAGGTTCTAAGAAATGGGGATTGCATCATTAGAGTAAAACTAACTTTGTAATTTCCTCTGTAGGTAGAATACAGGAATGTAAGGACTTATTGTCACAATAATTTGTCTGTTTAGGCTTATAAATGGCAGTATTGTGAACGTCATGTTTCAGGAAGTGTGCCCAGGGGTAAAATATGGTTGTGGTTATGATTGCCACCAAGTGTGTAATGTTTACCTAGGTGATTGAATCACTCATCTAATAACAAGATGTTGCTGCCTTCAGAGGATTACAGAAAGCACAGTCTTCAAAGGTACTCTGTTGGAACTGATCTGTTGCCCTGGTCAAAGCAGTGATGAATTTTGGCAACGCTGGGGATGTGTATTTGTGCTGCAGTAGAGAGATATGGTTGTAGCTCTGTGTATCTGATCTGGCTTTAAACTGACTACAAGATATGTAGCTTTGATGTAGCAGTTGCAGCACTTGTTACAAGATTCTGGAGCCAAGAATTTAAAACCTTGGGCAAATATGTGCGTCCTGTGGAGAGATCTGCCATTACTACTGGTGCCTGAGCAAGGCACACTCCACTTTAAGAGACTGAGCAAACGTGCCCTCCTTTGGATACCTTGGATTGACACAAATTCTGTGCATGCTATATAGCTTTTGAGGATTTGTTGCTTCTGAGTCTATATTAATAACAAATAATGAATCACAAGAGAGTTTATAACAATTCACTGATCTCAAAAGGATCATTGTTCATTTTTTTTTTGCAGTAGTTTTAGAGAGCTCTCTTAAATCTGTTTAGGTTTTTGTTATGTTCAATTTAAATTGTTGGTGGAAAATGATCCCAGTAGTCACTAAATAGAGACATTACAAGAAGCAGAAGTCCAGATAAAGAAATGAAGGCCTAAAGTAAGTCTTAAAACCACCAGCTGTCATGGAATTTTGATACAGTTAAAACCTTATACAATAATAACTTGGAACAACCAGTCACTGAAATATCAAACCAGATTGAGCCTGTACTATTCTCCAGAATTTTAATAGAGAACCAGCTTGCTAGGAGATTATACAAGTCAACAAGGTCGATTGGCCTTCAATGCTTGATGCTGTTGATGTGTGTATAACCAGCAATACTTACAGCACCCAAGCACATTGCATCCACCAGGAGAATCAAAGTTAAAATCTGTAACTGAAGAGACCATGTTTTTTCTGGATATAGATCCGTTTGTAAGGATTTGTTTGGTACATGTTCATGACCTAAAAAAATGATGTCGTTTTCAGAAATGTTTTCATGGAAGTCACTAATAATATGGAAATCCGTGATCCAACACTGATTTTAGAAAGTGAAAATTACTTGCTTTTAAGCCTGGTTTAGAAAAAAAACCAACATGCAACTTTTTGTGGCGCCATCTGTGGTAATTCAGAGTTGAATGGGCATATAAAAGAAAAAATATGGGATGTTTTATAATATTTGTAAGATATCTATGTTAGCCATCCTAAAGTTTCTTAGTCTTTATTATGACTCTACCTTCATCTTCAAAAGAAGGCTTAAAGTAAATTTTATAGTATTTGGGAAACTAATATATTTTCTATGTAGTTACCTCCTTCTGTAAACAGCTCTGTTTGATGCTGTCTTTCTCAGTCCACATTCCTAAAGCTAATTGAATAAGAAAACCGTGGGGGTGGGAGGCAACAGAAGGCATACAAGAAAAACTTGGTCTATATTTGCCACAGCATGCTTTTCCTTTTGGTGTAGTGGGAATGGGTTTTGCAGGTGTTCATTTTTCCCTATCCATAGATGTTAAAAGGATTGTTTTCATTTTTCTGGTTTAGAGCAGTTAAAATTGTCAGAAAATATTTCCAGCAATGTTTAGTCACTGTTCTGTTTCTTGATAACGTACTCGTAGAAAAATTAAATAAGGTATTCCTCAACAGAAGTGATTCCAGTACTCAAAATCTCATCATAAGGAACCTTTGTAGTTTATTGCAAAAACTTATATTCAACTTCATTTAGGCAGCTCTTTAGTTCTTGCTGATATTTAGTATTTGGTGCAGCGAGGGAAAATGAATGAGTGATTAAGCGTTTGAGAATCAAACAGATCAAATGGGGAGCACGTCAGACCTTTCAGCTTGGTTCCTGGACGTAAGTTACTTAGGTGAAAAAACCTCAGAGCGCTGAGATCTGGGCAGCACCATTTAGCTAAACTCCTCTGCTCTTGTGTCTTCATTCCTGTGCTTAGGGATGGGGAAGGTAACCCTCTCACTGGGTGAGACTTCTAGGGAATTATGGATTGGCCAAAAGAAGCCACACCAGAGATAAGGCAACAAATTATCTGAGATATCCTGTAACCTAGGAAACACCATAGTCAATTTTAGCAGCCTGTGCTGTGTTAGAGTTGACATCTTTTGCTCCTTCGGACTCATCAAACCTGTACTTCTACAGGTTTAAGAAGAACAGTTTAAGAGCCTGTGGAGTTGAAGAATCTGAGATTAAAAAGAGATGTTATTTCATTTTAAGTGAGAATGTTTCCATCTGCAGGAAGAAATGGTGAAATACCATTGCATAAGACATGGCTTCATTATAAGGGTTTTGCATTTGCTTCAGTGTCTTGTTCAGAAGTCAAGTCAAACTGCACAGGCTTTGTTTTCTAAAGTACCAATATTTCCTTCAGTGGATATATGCAAGTGAATTTTTTTTTATTTTAATCCTCAAGCTTTAAGAAAATAACTACTTTGTATGCCTGCTTTGGGAGATAATATGATTTGAGTGCAGAACCTTATTCCATTATGTAGTCAGGTAGTAAAGCTGTGCTTCAAAACAGTTGTTGGCCCATGTGTAGCATTCTGTGGGTAGGTGTCTGTAGAGTCCTAGAAACTTATCAGCCAGGTTGGTTAGGCTGGTCTTCAGGTTATATTTCATTATATGACATCTACCCATGGACTTTATACTTCTATTTTTTATTGAACATTAGTTAATCTATTATTTAGTTGAACATGGGGGTTTTTGTACTGTCTGGTTTTTTGCAAATTGAGCCTGGTGAAGTGACAACTCCTTTACTCCTTTACTTCTGTTATGGCACACTGTTTTAAAGACTCTTTTATTGCTAAAGATGAACCTCCCCTCCCTATTTCCATGCCATGCCATGCTGAAGATTATTGTCTCTTCAGTCTACCTACAGGTGCAGCGTCCTGTAACAGGAGAAAAAGAAAAAAAGCTGTGTAGTCCTGCTAAAACTGTTCCAGTGGCTTAATGACGGTCTTGTTCACTTTTTTCCATCTGAAGAGTTTCAGCTATCTTCAGTCTGGTAGATTGTGTTAAGGTTTGAATCCACAAATGTATGAGAGGAACGTTTCTGAGGTTTTCTGAAGGTGTGCCAGACTTCTACATGAAAATTAGGGCTCTGCAGAATCTGACAAGTAGATGTTTTCCTTTTTTCCTGAACTAAGTCATTAGCTTTATAAGTGGCATCTGCAAGAGAGGCATCAAAAATCCATGACTATCCGTAAAGATAGAAATGTTTATGCAGTGACTGAACTCGTTCTATCTAAAAATAAGTCTGAGTTTCAGAATTGTAGCAGATACTTGGAATGCCTTGAATCTGTACCTTTGACCTCCTATGTAACAGTATAAACAAAACTTTGATGTTTGAAGATGGGTTTGGTTTTTATAGTGCACCAGAAAACAATGCTGCTTTTTGTCTTGTCTTTTTCCTTTCTGTACTGGTACTGGTGTCTGCAGCCCAAATGTGGAAAACAAAAAAATAAGAACTCCCATATGGATTTATTTAATTAATACACCCGCTCCCCAACAGTATCATCCCTGAGATTTGTTTAGCTGGCATTTTTCTTTTATTCTTTTTTCCTTTATCACTTGTCACCACCTGTCTTTGAAGATTATTTTTGTAGCAATATGCTGTCCTTTCTTAATGAAAATTTGGTTAACTTAGCAATACTATTCCTTTTACCCTAATTTGAAGGAAGTTTCTGTATTAATATCTTCAGTTTGGATTATGTGTATTGGTAGTGTCTTTTTTAAGATGTTTGCATTAGCAACACTTAATTTCTGCACTCTGCCATGAATGTGAAGTATTTAACATTGTGCATATTTTATAGTTGGTATGTCTTAATTATTGTTTGAATTTTTAGAAGTTACTGGATTTGGAAGAATTATCTGAAAGGACAAAATAGGAGGTGGAGTCAAATGGTGGTGTATCCTCATCAGCTCTGCAGTCAGCCCCCATTCCTTTGAGTGCAAGGCAACCCAGCTGTGAGGATTGCTGGCCACACTCTCATCAGAGAGAGAAAGAGGTGGGGGGGTGGGGAGAGAGAGAGAAAATTAGCAAGACAAAATTCCTTTCTATCAATCCTGTCTTTACACAAATTCAGACTTCTTAGTTCCCATACGTGAGAGTGTAACTTAATTTCCAAATTACATGATGAAAGCACATCTGTCCCAAAATTAATACCTCTTGAGAATATCATAATTGTATATACTGAAAATAATTAGTATCTGTAATTTGCAAGTCATAAATGTCTAATTTTTAGCGAAGTTGTTTGTTTCCATTTAAGATAAATTCTCAATTTAATATCCAAAGCAACATTCGACTATACTACAAAGGGGCCAGAATTGTTTAAAAACAGAGAACCCCCTTGCTCCCCAAAATAAGACACACAAAGTGGCATCTGCTGAGTTCTGTTGCAGAATAAAACATTAGATTTCTGAAAGAAGTTTGTGATTACTGGAATAATTTTTATTGGATAATAGATAATTTTTCTCATACTGAGGCGATTCATGCTGGATGGTCTTCTGATGGACCTAGAGGATACCAGGCTACCCATCATTGACCTATCAAGCACAAAGATTGCATGTAGAATTTGATTTTGGTAGGAATTCTCGTTTTATGTATACCTGCCTGTGTATATATCTATCTATCTATCTATGAGTATGAATAATGACATTAAGATTAATACAACTCTTTAGAAATATTAGATATGCAGTGTTGGTGATCCTTTCTCACACTGTTCTTTAGGATTTGCATGTGGTTTTTATGCTTGTTTGAAGGAAGCAATTAATCAAATTCCCCCTCCCTCCTACTGCTTTCTGCCTCTCTTTTTCTTTCTGTGATAAGGGAGTTTATACTGACTTGTTCCTTTAGTGGGGCATCTTTTGGGGATCTCCTTGTTAGGATTTTGTTATTTTTAACCCAGTCAGTGAAATAGCAATAATGGAGTAAACTGAATTGTGATATGGTCCCTCAGAGAGATTCCTGTATGATTAAACATAAGGTGTAACACACCTGCTCCCTCCCCAACCCCTTACGTGAAAGATACTGAAATACCTCATAGAGAATTCGTAATTTAAATTCTATATGTTCTGATCTGTCTTTGGAGTTTCTATATAAATTAAACTGGTGCCTTTCCAAACACAGACCTGTGCATGAGAAGCGAGCATCATAACCAAGGCTTATTCTCTCATATTGATGGAGTCAGTATGATTACTGGCTGTTTGTTTGGGTTTTTTTTTCAACACAGAGCATCTAGACAGATCTTATTCCCTCCCCTTTTCTCCACTCTCATCTTAATTGTAGGTAGCTCTTAAGCTACAAGGTTTCCTTCTTTCTCTTTGTGGTGAGGCACTGAACTTATCTGGAAGGGATCAAACATGATACAGCAGTAGGAGACTGTTAAAAACTGTGTTTCAGGAGGAAAGACCTTCAGAGGCAGCACAACATCCTCAAAATAGATAAATTAATGGAAAAAAATGCAGACTCATACAGTCATTGAAAGGCTTGGGTCGGAACAGACCTTAAAGACCATCTAATTCCAGCCCCCCTGCCGTGGTCAGGGATGCCACCCATTAGATCAGGTTGCTCAGGGCCCCATCCAACCTGGCCTTGAACACTTCCAGGGATGCACATTTTTGCATTATGATAGGCTCTTCAGATTTATTCTAGCAGACTTTATTAATTGGTTTTAGGGCATTCTAACTACCTCTGTATAGTAATGTTAACTAAGGAGTTTTGCTTTTTATGTCTCTTAAGTGTTTTGTATCACTCTTAAACTTTGGAACTGTTGGAGCATTGTCCTGCCTACAGAAGGTGCTGGAGTAGGTGTTTGGAAAATGTCATTCCTAGGGCTTAGAAACATGATAAATTTTAAAGTCTGTCCCTTGTTTTACCCCTCTCTTGAGAACTGTCTGCCAAAAACTGAGGAATGAGAAATCTGCCAGTGCACAAAGCACTGCATGAATATAGTGCTGATTCTGGAAGCATTAAGGCTAAATGTTCATTCAACTTTACACAGTTCCCATAACTTTACAAAATGTAGATGATGCCACATGAGAGAATTTCAATTACTGGTGTTAATCTTTAGTGATCTCCACCAGTAGTCTGAATGAAAATAGATACCACCTTGAATAATCGATACTCTTGAATAAATGGGTGTCTAATCTAGCATCCTTCATCCCCCAAGAAAATAAAGTCCTCACCAATAGCTTCCTCTTAGATTTCTGGAATGGAAGCAAAACTGGCTGTGCCTCTGGGTTTCCTTGTTAGACCTGCAAAGAGGTAGACATTTGACACTGGTAGGGCAGAGGAACTTTCTGGGCACTAAAATATTAAGACTGAAATCACGGTGCAGTAGAGTTTTATTTTTTTCCTGGTACTAAGCCTTTCCAGCTTCTGTTAGGGTTGTCCTCATTTTGAAAAGCATTGAACCCAAAATGTACTGGATGAGAGACAAAGTCTGAAGAGGGACAGAATTGTTCCAGCAATGGGACATCTTTGGGGAAGAGACGACAGTGTCGTTGGGACTAATCTGTTCACCTTCAGTGAAGAGATGAGGACCAACAAGAAGTGACAGCTCTTACACTCCATCACAGATGAGCCTGGAAACTCCAGAAGGTGCCTTTTGGATCTCATCTTGTTGCTTTAGTTGAACATTTAGTACTTTAGTTATGTCAGCTGAACAGTTAAAACCTGAGTAATTTTCTTAGTTTAGGAAAGAGGGGTGGGGTAGGTATTCTCCCACAAGGCTTATGACAGAGGAAAATTAAAATCCTTAAGTGACTGAATCACTACATTGCATTTTATTTGGTCACAGAAAACTGAGTCCAAGGTAAATCTAGCAGGTTGTTTGGGAGGGGAAAAAAGAAGTGCCTGTTACTAGAGGAGAAGCTACTGGGCTGTTTTTCAGCGTTTTAGTAAGACATAGCTTTGTGTTTGTTACTTTGCAGATGCCTCAGATCTTTGTTTGCGGGTGATTTTAAAAGGGGTGCCAAAATAGTAATCTAACTTAGGGCTTTAAAAACAATAATATGGTGCTCCACTCTCTTGCCACTGCTTTATTATTTTAAAGATTTCACTTTTGGTACTAAAAGAACAGAGATCTGTGGATTGATAGGATGAAATGAGTGGCTTTTTCTCAGAGGTGAGGTACATGGGTTAGGAAAGAAGCTGGACAGAGGCTCCCTTTGGATTACAGAAGTTGTAAAAAAATGTGTTACACATTTAATGAGTACATCTAACTTGATTTTTTGGGCAAAAGTCAGTTTCTTCAGAAGAAAACTGTAAAATGACTTATCGGACAAGGCTGTCGTGCATTATGGGAGAGGTAAACAAATTCCTTTATTCCTCATTCTGTTCAGTATTGTGGCTTTCCATACTGACTGCTCAGTAAAGATTTTCCATACCTTTCTGTTTCCAGAGGTGTGTTATTGGCAATATCTGCCACCTCCACATACCTTTATTTTCTGCGGACAAAATGATATATACTGACCTGCCTAATAATAAAACTTATTCTCAAACGTTTAAGCAAATCTAATAATAATATTTTCTTATTGTGAATTTTCTCTGAACAGAAAAGTAGTAAGATAATTCTTCCAACTGCTTAGAAAGTTACTGAAAAGTAGTTAAATGGGAGAAAAATCTTCCTTTTTTTCCCCAGAATACAAGATGTCTACTTCAGTGAAGTTGTGCTTGATACTGAGTTTAGCTTTTATAGGAGGTGTTTCTAGTGAAGAATTCTTTGTTGCACTGCATAAAGTAAAATGTAGACCTAGTGTGGTTTTTTCTTAGTTCTTTTTTTTTTAAACCCAACATCCAGTTTTTAGAAAAAAGCTGTATTAAAGCTATGAGATTGTGAAAGCTCTCCTACTTCGTCAGAGAGCCTCGAGGCCATCGTTGGATATTTTATTGCTTTTTCATCTTCCACAAGAGAAAGACAAGAATGTGCTTTTATTGAACTTAATATGTTTGGCCAATTTTCTATAATCCACTAAATACAAATTGTACCCTGATTATCCATCTATGTCTGTCAAGCAAATTTTAATGGATGAGTGAATGAGTCAAATTCGATGCATGAAAATATACAAATATGCAAAATATGGGTCTAATTACAAGGCTGCTAAAATTACACAAGGTCAGGTAAACAAGGCACTGTGTAATGATTATTAATTGTTAATAATGCCTTTGGCAAAACACATTTCTGCTTTGAACACCTAACAATTCTTCATTTTTAGTTATATGAAACAGCCAAATCGATCAGCTGTTAGCAAAACCAAAAGATGTTATTTTCTCTCATCTTTTTCTACCTCACCTCTGTAATTGCCCACTGAGTAGTGGGAAGGATACTGTTCTGAAAAATAAAAGTACATTCAGTAGTTTTGTGTGAAAGTTCCACAGTAAAAATCAAATTAATGCATTATTATTCATTCATTGAATAAAGGAATAAATTCATTTACAGATAACCTTTTTCCTCATAAGGTAGTCTTAGGAGCATAGAGGCTCCTTCTATCTTGTCCTATGTGATGAAGAAGAGCCATTTTTTCTGATTCATAGTTATCCTTTGAAACAATTTTGGGTTTTTTTTTAAAGGTGCTCAGTCTGTCCTAACTTAATTCCTTTGCCCTCATCCATGTACCTTTTAAGTTTCCCTGTCTCTTTTGGTCCATTGTAAATGTTTGTCATGTGGAGGTAAGACAGAGGAATTTGCAGGAAAGGAGAGAAAAGAGGCTGAAATGGGAAACTTGAGGTTCCGTTGTTAAATGAAATTAAAACACACACAAAATCATGTTCTTTCTGTGTATATATATATATATAAATATATATAATATTATATAGAGTTGTAAGGTTGTATGAGCAGTTAATTTGGACAGGAATTGTGAGGGTGGTTGCAGGTAGAAAAACCTACCTATAACACATAGTTTTGCCTGACATTTTCCCCTGGTTTTGCAAGTACAGTCATCTCCTGGTGCAAACTGCGCAGCAGCCCATCTTTCTCTCAAGGGTACTACTTGCTTTCTGTAGCACTGCCACAGTCATAAACTAACATATTCTGAAGATGAAACAAGTTTAAATGTCATGAGGAATTAAATACTCAAAATCGGTTTAAATACTGGGAAAATGGTTCATCTTTAACGTTTGTTAGGTCATTGCAGCCCAATAACATAGACTGATGAAGTATTAATCTATGAACAAAGGAGTTTTATTTAATAAAGGGATTTGCCCAGTGTAGTATTGGTCTCTGACATTAGCTGGGTGCTTAATGATTGAAGGAACTCCGTCAAACGCAAGTTCTTTCAATAAAACTTTTGGTAAGAGATGAAACTTCCTAGTTAGCAGATGACTTTGTTAATAAAACTGGAAGTATTTTCATTTGTGTGACTGTGCAAGTCTGCTGCAAGTACAGCTTCTGTCTGGCACTTTGTGTCAAGGAGCTCCAAAGGCTATTTGAGAGAGTTTAAAATATTTCTGTTTTTCACTGATGTGGCTCTGTCATCTTTTCAGCTTCACTGAAATTCTATTTTGAATTACAAAGAAAGGTAAACAAAGCAACAAGTTTATCATCTGTGTACTGCATTGTCCACATTTCTAGGCTTTCTTTTGTCAACTTGTGTTTTCATGGACTGTCTTTTGCACTCCTTTTATTCCTCTTTTGCCATGATTGTTAGTGGTGGGCAAATACCAGCAGGCACTGATGTTCCCTTATGTGAGCTGTGGCTTTCACGGGTACACAAAGGCCATAGCTATTTATCAAAGTCCTTTTCATCTTCTGTTTTCTCAATATTCAAGTATAGAATTAATGTAAATTGTTTCTAGCACTGCACATGATCAGACATATGGCAGCTACTGTATTAAACACGTATCAGTTTCTGATATTAATCTTCTATTATTCTATTAATCCTGAGAATTTGTAACAAAAATCTTTCTTTCAACTAGTCAAAATTAACTTTATTTATGCTACTATATTTACTCTTTGTGACATGCTTGTGGTTCCTCTCAAGCTGCTCTTCTGTTTTTCCAAATGTTAGTAGGAAGCGATGTTATTTCATTGTATCTGGTATGTTTATAACCACAAAAAATTTACTGTATTTATAGAGCTCGTTGTGTTGCTGTTCTTTACATTGGTTTCTTCTGTCTGGTTTTAATAATGTGCCCAGAAGTGTAGACATCAGTCCAAGCAAGGCCTCTCTGCTGCCTTTATACAGACAAATGATTACTCTTAGTCCTTTGTTCAGTTTCTTCTCTGCTTCTTTCTTTTCATTCACTTTTCCTTTTGATTAGTGTATTATTTTAGCATAATTTTTGCCTTTCAGCGTCAGTCTCTCACTGTGAGCTAACATTTATCATTTTCACATCTCTGCTCCCTCCTCCCCTCCCCAGTATGGCCAGTATTATCCATGCTGGTTTTTATATTTATGCCCTTTTTAACTTTCTATTTGTCTGTTGCATTTCTATTTCTATCTTTCCTATTTTCTGCTCCTGCAAGAAGTTATTCCAGTCTGTATGTAACTATCACCTAAACAGTTTCTACTGTTGGTTGTTTTGGCTCTGAACAGAAAGCCTGGGTGGTAAACAGCCTTAAAGCTTAACAGAGGCTAAACTTTTCCATCTTCCAACACAAGAAACTCTCAATTCTGATATTAATTATTTGTCTCTTCTCCTACGTCAGTGTTAGAGTAAGTCTGGATTCTTGCTAGCAAATTGAGTTTGTTTGGGTCAAGCTGACCTCCTTTTGAGATCCCAGAAGTTTTCTCATTTTGTTGCTGCAGGCATCTAATTCTTACTTTTTTAATATCTCTCTTTTATACCATGCAACTAATAGCAGCAAGTAGACTCTATTTAGCTTAGTTCTGTTACTTTCTGTAAATTATTTAAATGATCACTCTTTTTCACTGTTTAAAAAGGACCTATGAATATCCTGAAAACCATTTGGTAATTCAGAAGTGTTCCTTATTTTACAACTGTGGTACTACAAGCAAAAGTATAACTACATAATTTCATCACTTGGACCAGGCTTGGGGCAGTTTCTACTACTGATTGAATTTTGCAGTTTCAGTGGATTTTTATTTTTTTTTTAACTACTTTCAGTTAAGTAAAGGTATAGGGTTCGTTGTTACTGATATATTCCCCCCCCCCTTCAACTTTTATGCATATTGGTAAGTTCAGTCTGTTTTGCAAACACTTACTAATGCTATAATACGTTTTCCCATATCTCCCTTCTCAAATTTTTACCGTTATTGATTGAAGATTCAATTGAGAAATGTGTTTAGAACCCTGCTTTCTGTGGTAATCATAGAAGTCAGTGGGAAGACAAGAAAATTGTATTGAAAGAAATTGTGTGCGTGTGTGTTTTGTGTTTCAGCATAGATTATCTCTGCCAAAATAATAGCTGTCATTTTGTTCTTGTTATATTAGTGGCCTGTAGCTTACTACTACCCCTTTTGCCTTGCTTTTGTCCATTTGCCTATTTGTGAGTAGAAAAAGAATTTTGTGAAGGGCCATAATTTGGGGGCTTTATTATGCTAATAAAATCAATATTTTGTTATCTATTTAAATTAAATATTCCAAGATGGTGACCCCACTCTACCCTAGTATCAAAGCTGCAGACCTTAACATTCAGTGACTTTGAAACTTGAGTTCTGTTTAGAATTTCACGTCATGCCTGTGGCAGGAGAAAAAGATGGAAAATGTATACGCTGAGCCTATAGGACTTCCTGCAGTGCTTATTAATCCTTTATGGATCATTTGAAATGTTTCTAGTTTATTTAAGCTTTGCTGCTTGTATCAGATTGTTCCTGCAAAAAAAGGGAAAAGTGATCATGCTTTGAATTTTTAAAAATGATCTCACTTTCAAGCAAAAGCACTTTTATGCTCCATTAGAGTTGAATTTGCCAAACTCTTACATCGCATTAACACAAGCTTTACTGGATAGATAAACGTGTTGTTCAAAGACTGACTAGAACTTTACCAAACTGCATATTAAGATTTTGTCATCCTGCAGTTTTTATCTTGAATATTTTCTTCATGCAAATAGAGGAAACAGACAAAATTATTTCATTAAGAAACCATGCAGCACAGTTTTTATCATTAACAAGGATAGAAAACAGGAAAATCAAATTTGATAGTTTGGTGTAAGACTAAAGAGTCTTGTAAACCTCTTAAGTGTGCCATCTTTCTTTTGTGAAGAACCATTTGAAGTTTATATACATAACTGAGGCTCTGATTTTTGTGCTTTGCTGCTGTGATAATGTTGTAGAATAAATGTGTAATGATTTATAGGTTGTGGGAAAAAAATTTCTAGATCCACAGGCAGGAGATGAAAACTCTGGGTTAAATTATCTAGGTGGCAAATTAAGGTCTGGTCTCCCCATGAAGTCCACTAGCAGATGGGTGAGCTAGGCATTCACTGCTCTTCACAGGACTAGAGAAACCAGCAGATCCCTGCACAGGAGTGGTCTGAAGGTTGAAACGTCCATGTCTGTTTTCTGGGATCCTTTCATCTCAAGATATATTTTCTTTGTTTAATTAGTAATTATATTTGTGAATGATTGTGTTGTCATTGTAAGTACTACTTTCAGGGAACTTTTTTGTTGTTTTGTTTACCAGTTTTAGACCAAGATTTTTATAATAATGTCTATATTATATCTTCTAGTTTTACTATTCCTGTGATATTTTAATATACTGTCTGCCTCGAATGATGTTTTTCAGGCATGAGTTCTATGAAATTTCTGCCTTAAAGTCAGTAACTTTACAGCAAAATGGAAAATTATTCGGGTTTAGTCTCCAAAAAGTTTTTTGTGAGAAATAACATTCAGTGTTAGAATCTTAGCTTATTTTTTCAGTTTCTGTTACTTCATGTGTTTTATAACATAGGAGAGTGGATCAATATCAGTATGAAGTAAAAACACCTTTTATATGTTTATACTCTCTTACAAAATGCTTATTACCATAGTAACTGAGGGAGCCTATTAGCTTAGTATATTTATTTAAATGTTTCTGAAACATGCAGAAAGTATTTTCCACATATTACACAAGAACATTTAATCCTCTCATGTTTTTGAAAAGCCACTTCTTCAGTGCCCACACTCATACATTATCTGTGTATGTGATTATTAATTCCATTTAAAGAAAACCCTAAAACTCCAAAAAAAAAAGGGGGAAACAAAAATATTTGGAGTATCAGCTTGAACTTGCATACACTTTTTCTAAGGATGTGTGATCTGACTTGAATTTCCATCAAAGGAAATTAAAAAAAAAGGAAAATTTATATGTGTGCTCGTGGATATGTGTCACATATGTAAAGACATTTACAGATATATACACACACTGCTTATGTATCTGATAGAATTTGGGAAACAACTTTTTCCTGAAAATATAGACTAAACTGAATTGTTGATAGTGTTTGCTTTTAATTTTCTTGCCCACCTTTCTCATTCTGTGACCTCTCATTTGTCTCTATTGCTGTCTTCTTGAGTTTTGATAAGTTAATAACCCCTCAGTTGTGCTAAAGCCAATTTAAAAGAAAAAAACCCTTTGAAACACTGTAACATGAGTGAAAGTATTGTTATGTGTTATAGAAGTTCCTGGCTTAGAGCAGACATGTCTAGTTTAAGATAGGTGTTTGAGGAGAAAAAGATTTAATTAATAAAGATCAGAGGTAACTAATCAGAGAAGTCAAGGTAAATTATTCTGATTAATAAATATGTGGATGATAAGGGACTGTAGGTGTCTTCATTCTGCTGCAGATTACTCTTTCTAAAGATAATGGTCTTCACTGAGCCGTGCACCACCATCTATGAATGGTGCAGCAATCTTTCCTTGTGGTACTTAAGCATCTGTATTGGCCTAAAGTGGACTTTGCTCTTACATACATCTCATGCAGGATAAGAGAGGTTCTACCAAAACCTTCTCCATGTTCCCCTGCTTGACATCTGTAGACAGAATCATGGAACCAGACCAAAGGGCCTGCTGCTGATAATATGAGAGGCACATTTTGCTGACTCATGTTCAATTTGGTATCCACCAGTTGTGTGGAAACCAAACTGTATCAGGAAACTCACCGAGGGTACCCGGTGCCCCGTCACACAGATCATCAGTGAAGGTCTTGAATGGGACTGGACCCCTGGTCCACACTGCTGCTTATTGGCCTCCAACTGGATTCTGTTCCACTGGTCACCACCCTCTGGGCCCAGGCATTGAGCCAGTTTTCATTCAAACAAGATTTTCCAAGCTCTGGCTCATATGACTCCCTTCTTCTCAAGATTTAAGTACCCTGTGCTGCCTGCACCTTTCCTCCATGAATATGCTTACACATTTTGCTGAATTCACCTCTGTCTCCTTTTGTCATGGTAAGAGACTGCTCTTCAAGGTCTGTTGCTATTATTCTTTTTTTAAGGCCTTCAAACATTGTTTATGGCTCTTCAGCATACCAGTTCTTTTTCTTTTTCCTTTTTAACTCTTGCCACCAGGACTGTGTGTGCTCCAGTACCATTCTCACAATGCATTTGAAGAAATTCACCTCAGTACTCATACACAGTTCTTCAGTATTCAACCTCCACATCTTCCTTTAAAGCTGATGTTGAATAACTTGTCTACCATGACTCCTTTTCAGCTGAAAATTTCTGGCATACAGTACCCCCATTCTGTAGGTGTGAACTATAGTCTTTGTTCCCAGTGTGTTGCTTTTGTTTCACTGTACTAACGTGTATTTTGTTTTGAATGAACACAGTTTACCAAACCAATTTCCTCGTGCTTATCATTATTTGCTGTTCTGCTTTTGTCATCTGTAAATTTGGTCTGAATTGATTCCTCTCTTCTCCTAATCACTGATGTAAATGTTGAAGAGTGTGAGTGTAACCTTTTCATTGTGATACACCACTGGAATCCCTCTGCATTCCATATTGAAAAATGCTTCTTGACTGTCATCACTCATGGACCATTGATTTTTATTTTTTTTTTTAAATGCTTCAACTTTGCACCTCTTAATCCATTTCACATGTACTTCATTAATGCTCTGCAATGCTAATTCTGTTGCAGTGTCCTTTGCAAGTAAATCAAATACTATTCAAGAGATTATTTATAGTACATCTGCCTTTCTCAAGCAAACTTGTAATGCAAATAAAAATGAAAAATGAAAAAAATTAACTGTCATGGCTGGTTGAGACTCATCTATATAAAAACATATTGACTGGTGTTAATTCCATTCCAGTTCTTAAATTCTTGATCACTGAAAGTCTCTATCAGTATTTCTGTTATTTTTCCTCAGGTTAGTGTTAGTCTGATACATACAAGAAGTTACGGGGTACTGATTTGCTTGTATAACTATTTCAAGGAAAATTAGCATTTTGGTAGATATGTAGGTCTCAGTCTTTTGAAGTGGCTTCAAGGGTTGGGAAATCCAGCAAGTAGTGGATCTTCTTGGCTCTAATTGGACTGTTAAATTCAGGCATTTTTTTATATGAATATACTGAATTTTGAAGGCCTATTAAGTATTTTCATGCTAGCTGACCAAAACATAGTTCTTCCTTATACGCTACTAGACTGTTACTGTGCTTTTCCAAAATATGGGGAAAAGTTGCTCTTCTGATTGTTTTGTGCTGCAGACTATTTTGTTGTTTTCATCACGTCATCGATTTGCTTCTGTGTTCTTAATTAATATCTGACCTAATTTTTCTCATTAGACTTCTACTTGGGAAAACTTCTCATTTGTGTCAGCAGCTGTCTACTTCCAGTCTCCATTTTTCATACTTCTGTTTTACACATTTTGCCAAGTTAAAATTTACTTGTAATTTTCCTTGCCCTAAGAGAGAGGACTTCTCAAATTATTTGGAACTGGATTTTTACCCACATGAAATATAATAAGGTCATAATACTGGTTTCTAGGTAGTCACAGTCTTCTACTCTAGTAATTTAATTTTTCTTTACCTGTCATAATGAAATTAGGAATTTGTATAATTTTTTTAATGAAGTATTCTCTCTAGATTATAGAAAATACTAATTCTAGATACTTGGGGCAACATGTATGTCTACCACAAACTAAAAGAAGCAACACATAGCAGCAAAGTTTTTTTTCTAGCAGACAGGATGTATCAAGTAACTTTTTCTGGTCTCAAGAGGCTGCAGTGGGAAAGTTCTCTTGGGCCATACCAATTTCTGTATTGAGCTGTTGGTTCTAAAGGCTTAGCAGGTCTCAGTAGCAGCCAACCTTTTAAAAAGCAGAATCATAGTGTATTTGAAGGATACTTCACCTGCTGTTTTTCTGCAGTTCGTTCATTCTGAATGTGATTTATTAAATAAAACTTTGGAGTTTTATGTTAAAAAAAAACAAATCTCCACAACAAAAATGTCCCATTTATTTAGCTTGTCTGTTGCCAGTGTAGAAGCAACAGAAAACAGTCTCTTCCCCATTCTCATATTTTTTGGTTCAGTGAGTTTATGACAGGCCTTTATTTCTGTTGAGTTGGCTTTTTTTTTTTAATGCTTTCACAGAAGCATCAATTTCTTAAGGTCCATCTGGTTACTTTAGTTGGTGTCCAGAATAGTTTAGTTTGACGAGATTTTCAAAAAAACAACACAGAACTGCCTCCAGTTTCTGTTGTTATCTCTGAACCTTCGTCCTAATTTTTTTCCTACTAGCTTCAAAGCAGTTTTTATTAAATTTATCATGTATTACATTGGTGTAAGTTTTGAAAATTTAAGTTCTAAGGTTTTGAAGCATTACCATTTTAGGTGTCTACCTTCCCATTTTGTATGCCAAACCTGTCTAAAGTTGAATTTTGGCTGAAATTTCAACCTAAAATGGATTAACATTTTTTTCAAGATTACATAAAGCATATTGTTTCTATCTTAAACTGATCCACAACAGGTCTTCTGAGATGCTGTTGTTCCTTTCTGACTTCACTTGGGTGCTTGAGATTGGCCTAGAGTCTTGAATTCTCTGTGGCAAGTAGCAAATACATGCAATTTATAAGCCTTTGAAATTTTTAATTATTAATAGAAAGGACTGTAAACTCTCTCAAACTCCCCCTCTGACCTTTCTTTTCATGATCTCTGGTCTGCATTTGGACCAGATGGTGTACCATGTATGGAGATGTTTCCTCAAAAGATGTTCATTATTAACATGGAGATTGATATGACAATCAGCCTCTCCTGAAGAAGTGAAGAGCTGTGCAGTCTGACTGGTGGGAATGGCAAATACAGTGCAAGCCAGCAGGGAGGCAGAACAAGAGCTCTCATTTTAAAAAGAACAGGCAGGTCTAAGGGAACGTTTGAGGGCAACCTCAGGAGACTGTAGGGAAGAGTTGTGGGTGGGTGTTGAAAGTAGTTACAGGAATGCAGGGGAAGCTGAGGAGGAAGCCTAACCATCTCATAACACTTAGCAAAAGTGTTTTTTTTTTGAGGTTTTTGAGTGTCTTGTTTGATGCTTAGTTTAATTAACAGTATCAGGGAGCAAATGTTGTCATTCAAGGTGGAGTCAAGTAGTGGAGTATATATTTAGTAACTCAGAATAAAATCTGCTACAGATTTCTTTTAATTATTCCAAATCAAAGTTCTAAAAAAACTGTAAGTTGCAGCTGAAATGTAGACATCTCATTATATGAGCCTGCCTAGTGAGGTCCACCAAGCAACTAAATTTATTCACAGTTGTGGTCATCTGAGGAGAAATGAATGGGAAAGGGAAAAATCTGATGTAATGTAAATTAGTTTAATCGAAGCCCACAGGTCTGAAGGTAAATTATAATCACTTGCTTATTGTATGACATTGCAGTAAAAGCAGTGCTAAAGTTGTTCAGGTGACCTTGCCATACCCGAAATGTAGGTGCTGTGGCTTTGAGGTCTTAAACACTTGGCCATGAGGAAGAGTATATATTTCCTCCTTCCTTCCTCCTCCTCCTTCCAACCTCCTCTTGGTTGTCTTTTGTCAGCCTAAGAAAGTCCATCTACATTTGATAACTTTACGAACCTTAAAGATAAATTCATAGTGCGGAGCAGGAGCTAGGCATGATTAATAAATAAAAGATAAAACCCAACACAAAACCAAAAAAACAACCCAAAAATGATTGTGAGCATTGAGTATAGATGAGTAAAAGAGACTAGAACATGGCCCATGAGACTGGAGCTGGACCTGGGTGGATGTAGATGAAACTAAAAGCAAAGAAGCTGAATTGAGTGGAATTGGTTGAATTAGAATATTCAAATGTGGTATCTGCTGGATAAGCACCTGACTGGGCAGGTAGGTTGACATAGCATCAGGAGGCAGGCATGGGTGAAGGTTGCCTGTGAAAATTTGGACACAAAACCCAAGCAGTTATATCTGAGTATGATTGGTTTAATAAGAAAAATATGAGAAAATTCCTAAGTATTTGCTTGCCTCTACTATTGGGAAATACTGGGCAAAATGTGTAGCTTGCGGAGAATGCAGAAAGTAATTATTATTATGGGCTACTCAGTTTATTTCAAGAAGCAAAATATGTGTCTTCCTTTAAACCCTATTTTGAAGAATGGATTTTTTTTTATATTTTATTTTAAAAATAGAAGAGAGATCCTGATACTGCAAAGTTGGACATTTGAAAGTTGAGGAAATCCCAGAACGAATACTGCTTACTTAAGTTTAATGCAGGTCATTTATATTTGATGTTACCCTTCCCCTTTTTGCTGTACATTGCAGCCCACAGGTTGGACAGCCCTTGTTGGATGAGCAGCCAGTCTGTATTTGTTTCTCTCCATTGCGTAGTGGATGCTCTCTGCCTTATAGAGTGTTCTCTCTGAAACTTTGCCTAGAATTATTTATTTTCCCATGGAGTTTTCTGTGGCACACTTCACTGAGGGATCAAGTGGCTCTTAAAGAGCATCTTTACAAGAGCTGTATTAAGCTAGGGGGCAATTATTATTTTTATTTCTCAGAGGAATGAGGCATTGGGGAATGAACAACAAACACGTCCATAAGTTTGGGTGCCCAATTTGTGAATCAAAGGACCTGTTTTTTCAGTGTGTAGTACTGAGTAACTGCCTGAAGCAGAGCTTTCAGGTTACAGTTGGGTCTACTCAAACTTGAGCATCATAGACCTTTAAATTTCACTGCGAACAGACTGATTATTGAGGTGATCATTGCTTGTGAGTCCATTCAGTAAACTGGAAGTGACTTGTCCAGCCACATGGAGAATCTGTGTAGAGGCAGTAGTGCATTTCAGCTCCTTGGGACCACAGTCATTGGACTTTAGCATTTTATTTTCATTTCTTTCATTTTATTGCATACTCTCCAGTGTTCCCAGTACAAAGTCTTATTCACTTTACAAGCCATTGTAAAGGCAATCCAGTCCTTTAATGAGGATTAAAATAGAGATGTGATCCTTTAACTGTAAATTATCACGTGATGTGTATGTACAGGGAACTGAAATGAGGATTACATGGGCTTCTGATTGCATGCTTCTTGAGCTTAATGTATTTTCACCTACTCTGTATGTGAAAATCTATTGCTAAAGGGTGCATTGCATTTTACAAGAAACATATGCATACATCTAATGACAGGATTTGGTCTATACAGAGACATGACTTGTTTTTATTAATGATATCATGAAAATTAAGCTCTCAACCATTCAATCAGCTCACTATGGCATAATAATGTTTCAGTACAGAGCCCGTGCTCCAGTAATAAATAGCGAATTTATTGTGAAGTTGATCAGTAATATGTATTGTACTGTTTTCAGCAGTTTTTTCTTATAAGTTCCTTGCAATTGTAAAGATAATAAATTTAAAGTTATTAGTTTATTATGTATTATAATACTATTCATTGGCAAATGTTTTAGTACAGTAGGTATTCCATTAGAAACCACCCAATCTGATAATTTTAAGAGTTTTTTTTTTCTTTTTAAGCAGCTGCTTCCTCTCTGATTTGGATTTTAATCATGACTTGACTTAAGCTTTCATGTCTTACTTATGCTGCCAGGAGGGAACTCGAGCACTAGTTTACTTAATTATTTGCTGTACAACAGCTGCTAATATTAAAAAGGAAAAAAACCCACGAAAAATGCCATCTCATCTTTAGGTCTGCTACAGACAAAAAAAGCAAAGGCAGAGGAGATGACTGTAGCTACCCTGTCTGCTTGGCACCGGCTTCCTCCTCCTCTCTCACTTTCAGTTTTCAGTGTAATGAAGAGCAGGAGAACAATATTCTGTAATTAAGGATTCCATTAAGTTGAAGAAAAGAGCAAATGGAGTTGTTTGTTCTCCTAGCTGAAAAAATTTGTCTGGGGTGGGGGGTTAGTGGTAGTAGTGTAGAAAGAGAGAGGTGGGTGGAGAGACTAAGTCAGGGCTGTTTGTTGAATATACTGTTAAGGACTGTTACCATCCTAATTAATCAAGTTAGAAATTACAGCTGTAGTCGGTTTCCCCCCAATTCTTGTTATCAATTTTCTTCTCTTTTGAGACAAAGCAAATATAAATTTTGTGTTCATTTGTCATTCGTTCTTTGACTTCAGCATCTCTGAAAATAACAATGTAGCACAAAAGACCAGTATTTACCTAGTTGTAATGTGGGTTGCCATGGTGTTTTGCAAATTATTGCAATTATGTTCACCATGCGAGTCGCCCTTGGTAACTGGCGAAAAAACTGATAATCCTGTTTTGAACAAAAGGTCAAATTGCTGAATAGAAAGTCTTGATTAACTAAAAGATGTACAAAGTGGAATTATTTCCTACCATTCAGAAATAGTTCTTGATCGGGTTTGGGGGAGGGGGTGAGTAAGTACATCTGATTACTGAAGTACAAAGCATTGAAAGGATGTTGTCTTGAGCCTTTCATGTAGTCTTAATGGTGGCTTTTTTGTCAAATTTACCCATTTGCGGCATTGAAAGAGGCAGCTGCATTTAAGCTTGAGAGATGGTGCTTTTCAAGAGTTCAGTGCATGGAAAGTTCTCAGCAGTATCTGCAGTTTACTATTAGACCTTCGGCTATTAAAACTGATGTGCTGCATTTGAGCCCATAGCTCTTGGTGCTTGTAAAACCCTCTGACTGATGATCTAATAAAGTGCTCTTACCGGACAATCTCTGATCAGATACTTTAGGGGGAAAAAAAAAATAACCACAGCTCTGAAAAGGATGGAGGTAGAAACACATGGCTATACTGAAAAGTTTGCTTTTGTAATCTGCAGTGGAAATGTTAGTAAATAAGACTGTATTTTCAATTTGAGTATTTTAAAGGCCCACTGTTCCAGAATTCATTTTTATTTACATTTATGAAAGCAAAAATCAGTCTGAAAAGATTAAAAGTTCTTCATAATTGCTAGTCCTCAACAATTACATACAAATATATAGAGGGAATGGTCTTCTGCACTTTAATGCTGTGAATTTCCTTTCGTCTTTCCTTTTTTATTCTTAGGAGTGGCAGGGGGAGCGAGGGAAGACGTGAAGAGGATTAAGGGTTTTTCCTTTTTTAATTATTTCTACTTTTTGTTTTTAAATAGCTACCTGGAAATTAATTCTTAAAACTTTGGAGAGCTTGTGTGAGAGCAGCATGAAAGCAAAGTAAACCTGAACAAGTTTGTGGGTTTACATTCTGCATCACCTAGCAACCCCCTGGCTCAGCCAGTTCTCTCCTCTGCCCCCAGTCCTGTTTACAGACCATTCAGACTGCTCTTCGAAACCATGAAAGATATTCAGTTTCATTAGTGCCATTCTCAAGGAGAAAATAATTAAACTTAAATGAACAAACACTGCTTAGCGATGCTTTAAACTTCTCTAGTTTAAGGTGACCAGACTGTTGAGACCACTTTCTCTGCCATTACCTTTCACTCTTTTGAGCTCCTCTAAACTCGCCTACCCATGTATGTGCTTTATAGTTTTTAAAGTTTTCAGAACTCTATTAACTCCTTCAGTATTTAGAGATGTTCAGAACCATATTGCAAAGGTGTTTCACACAAACAATCTTTTTGTCTCTTTACCAACTTGAGATGTACACTGGAGCTGACAAACCTTACTGTTACTGCCATGTACATGAGCAAAACCTCTGTTTGTTCTAATTTTATATCTGATGTCTTGCAGGAAGTTCACCATGACAAGTCTGAGACAGGAAAAATTCAAGGACTGTACAAATGTTTGAGTGGAGAAGGAAGAAAACAGATTTGTGGAAGAAGTGGGGGGAGGAGAGTGTTTTGTAACAAAAGTAGAGGCATGGTTTTTAAGAAATCTTTGAGTTCTTACTATTTGTATGTTGCTAGATTCTTTAACAAGCAATAGTGGATGGGCTGTATGAGCTCTTTATGCTTTGCTGACAGTTGACAGACAAAGCAAAATTTTTTCTGAGGCAAGGTACTGTACTTAGTTATGACCTATTGTACCCTAAGAGTATGGCTTGCTTTGAGTTGTATGAATAGGGAGAGTATTTTGGCAAAGTGAACTTAAATATCCTTCTAGAGGTTTTAGCTCTCAATACAGAAATACATAAGACATCCTTCACTGATCATTTTCTCGTAGTTTTCCATATGAAGTCATTTTAAGTATTTCTTCTCTCAGTTGCTTACTCAAAATTCAATTTAGCTGTTTTCAGATTGTCTTAAGTGAAATAAAATTATTGGTAATAACTGCTTCTCTTTGTGAGCAGTATGTCAGCCTGTGAACACTTATGCTCTACTTTTTAATCTTTAGGGGCATGTGTTTTGGTACCTAGAACCTTATTTACTGAAGATAAGAAGACCAGGGTATTGGATTTGATGTGAAGTAAAGCAGAACATACTGGCTAATTTAGTTTGTAATGTTCAACTGTTAAAGTTGGAATTTGTCCACTTGTGGTGCTATTACATGTGTTTAAATGAGGGCCACTGTTTGCATCAAATCTGTCATAAGGGCTTGGAGTGCTCTATTATTCTTTCAGCAGGCTGATGACAGAGCCTGGTCTTTGCACAAATGAGATCAATAAGTTTCAAATAACTTATATGAAAGACATGTGACTGTACATTTAAAGGTGTCTTATTTAAAAGAAAATCAATTTCTAATAGCATGTAAAACTCTGACATTGACCTACAAGATATTTTTCACTTCTGTCTTGTTTGGTAAGTTTGTTTAAAACATCTTTTACGTTAGCTTGAGCGTTTGAGTTCTTGAGGGGTTGGGTAAGGGTGCATTTCTCAATGGTTATCTGCTGCTTTGGTTACATACACACACTTCCGAGACTTTTAATGGTAAAATTGATATGAAATTTTCTTTTGGTCTTTCATGGTTTCCTTGATTCTACCCCGCCACCCCTCAGATCTGGATTAGAATGCAATTCAAGTTCTATTATTTTGGAGTATTCAAAATTACAAAATACCATTCCTGAAACTCAGGAACTCATTTTCAGTAGCTTGTAAATAGGCAGATGATATTCTGTGGCTGACTTTGCGTGACAACAGCAGTGCATTGCTGATAGGACTGTGAGGGCATGCAAGTACTGAAAGGACTCCTAAAAAGTATGCTATGGGACATAATTTTGTTGTAGCCTAAATCCTCTCAAGTTAATGTCTGTTTTCCGTGATATCCAATACAAACTTTGGGTGTTTTAGACAGCGCAGTTGGCAGCTTCACTTCTCTTAAGTGAGCTGGCCACCTGGAATCTACATCAGTGCTTTTACTGTTACCATATCATCAGCTTTTTCAAGATAAAAGGACATTCTGTGTTCTAAGAAACTCAGGTAGTATTTGTGTCCTCATTCATGCTTGCTTTAAGGTAGCAAGTCAGTGTAGTTACATTGCCTTCAGTTGCAGTTTGTCTAGTTGTTTGGACCTTCATAGTCTGGTCCTTCAATGGTGTGGTTCCATTGACTCCAGGTGCCTTTGGGTCATTTTGGGCTCGCAGTTTTCCAGTGCGGAACTGAGACAACAGATATGAATGTTTCTGAGAGCAGGAGGTTTAAGTATTTTGGAGAGGGTGTCCTTCTCTTTTACCAGCATTGGGTGGTGAAGTGATCATTTGCCTTCCACTAGGAAGTTACTAGCTGAGATGCTTCAATTTGATAACATTCTTTAGTGTGCTTCCTGTGATAATAACACTGGATATATAACCAACCATCTCCAGTATCTGTACTGCTTTCAAGTAATACACTTTGAAAAGCATATCTCATTGTTTCATCTTTCATTTAAGTTTTGTATTTTTCCTAGAAGATCTTGTCTATCTGTTCATCAGCTTGGATAATGCTGAATTCAAGAGGAGTAGAGTGAACCATCCAGGAAAGGAATTTCCTTTCTTTGTAAGAGTTCTGTTATCCTCTCCCTCCCACAGCTAAACTCTGATCAGTTATACAGGCCAAAACTCAAGAAGCTCTAAAAATAAGGAAATGCTTAGAAAAGAAATTGAAATTGTATCTTCATCTTCCATTAAAGTGAGGCAGCATGAAATGGAGTGTGAAATGCTGTGGTCGCTATTTACATTTGCCCTAAATTGGATGATCAGGTAGCATTAGACTCTAAAAATACTCATAGTGGGAAATGTAACCTATTTTTTTCTGGATGAGGAGCTACATATGATATTTATTGTATAGAAAAAGAAAAATTAATACAAAGTCAGTGGCCAAGAGTTGAGTTGATAAAACAGGTCCTCTGAAAAGTCCTATACGACACTGGATCTATGATCAGATCTCTTACTGCATTATAGTTAGCTTTTTGTATTAATTTCAGGAACTAATTTCAGTTGTTGTTACTATAATAGTTACTAAAAAAATTTACATTACCAAAATGTATACAACACACAACAAAATACCAGAGAACATAAAGTAAGCATTCCCTGGGTAAGGGATTTAAGATGTAGGGTAAATTTATAAAGAAATCTAAACAAACCTAAGGTGCTTCACTATTCTAAGCATTTGCTGCAATATCTTTGAGAATAAGAAGCTTGAAAGCATGTTTAACGTGGTACCTATCCCACTTAAAATAAAAAAACAAAAGCTCCAGTCAACCAGCATCAATAGTAGACTCTTGACCCAATTTTTTTATAAAACAATCTATTTGAAGAGTCTGGGAAAATATCAAAGGAATCTGTTATTTGGAGATGATTAAATGTTAGTTAGGACAGCAGTATAAAACCTTGAAACAAAACATTCTCAAAGGTCATCTTTGTCTTACGTACTGAAATTGGAGTATAAATATTTTAACTTAGTTTTAAGATGTTTTTGACTTAAAAGTTTCAGTTATGCCTGATGGTTCAAGAGAATTTGCACACACTGTGAAATTCTTTTACATTTTAAAATTCTGGGATGGAGTTCAGGCATAACCTCTTCTCTAGAAGGGATCTCTTGAACCTAGCATTAGGGCTTCTGACAGTGCAATTGGATCTCCTTATGGTAACATATTAAATAAGTAGAGAGAGCTTCTCCGGAAATTTCTTTTTAAAATTTTGGTGAAGTGGAAAAGAAGGCTGGAGTGACTAGTGCTTCGATAACAATGTCTGTTCATATACTGCTTTGAGATCTAAATATGTTCGAACTTACTAATTGAAGAGGCTTTACAAGTCCCCTAGATTTCCTTGAAAGATAAAATGAGATCCTTCTCATGGTCTCACAGGTACATGTTTTTATTAGTGCTTGGTATCTGGTTTGTGGAATATCAAGCCTTGTAGGATCCTGAAAAAGTTGCTGGCCCTGAGTTCTGCGTCACTGATTGCTTCTAATTCCATTACTCAGTTGTTCTGTTTGGTTTGCGTGATTCTTGTCAACAGAGCGTGCCTGTTTATTCCTTATCAAGAAGATTATCATTGATAGGAAAAATGCCAGAACAGATAATATGCTCCTTATAAAGGCTCCTTCTGATGGTGATCATTTTGTTAGGGGGTGAGGAAGGAAGGGAAGCCTGACGGTTCATTTTCCATATATGACACTCTTCTGTGACAGCATATTCTTCTTTGTTTTCCTCAAATTTCTTTCTGACAAAATTATCTTAGAATTTCACCTTGATGAAGAATTTACTTATTCTTTTCTTTCCTGTGCCCAAAGAGGGGGATGACCAAGAGGTAGGTTTTTAAACATATGAAAGGTGGTCCTTTCATATGTTGACCTAGTCTTTTATAAATTGAGATAATCTTGTCTCCAGGTTGTTTGTATTAGTAGCTACAAGTTCCAGAGGAATGGCTGTCTCTGCGCAGGCTCCCAGGAGATGCAGAGACTTGACAAAGTCAAATGTCTTAAGGTGTCACGTGTGTGGGGTTCTCCTGATCAAAGTGTTCTACACTGAGTCTACTCTGGTAGTCTCACCAATAAATTACTCCATCTGTAAGATCAATCAAGCAACTATTGATGTGCCTTTGTACTTGCTCTGGAAGGACATTCAGGATAAAGCAGCTGACTGGAAGCAGCTACAGAAAGTACACAAAGCAGACAGGCACCAGGACACTGCAAAGAGTTACTTTTCCTTCAGAAGAGAATAGTGTGTTTCTGTTTATGCCAATCCCAGACTCATCAAGTCCTCTATCTTGAAAAACCCTTTCAAAAATTTAATGAGTCTATACCTCTCCTATGTCTAGCAGCGGTAGAATTTGTTTCTTTGTAAGAGTGGTCTTCTGAGGTTTTTATCAGGTACATTTGCCCATGAAAAAAGTGGGATGTTGCTTCAAGAACCTAAAATACGCCGAACTTCACTGTAGTGGTGGAATCACCCTCCCTGAAGTGTTCACAAGGTGTGTGGATGTGGCACTTGGGGCACTTGTTTAGCAATTGGACTCTATGATCTTAGAGGTTTTTTCTGACCTTAGTGATTCTATGATTCACATCGCTAAGTGGGTAAAGTTTTCTGGTGAAGTCTCGTTTCACTATTTATGATAGCATCCCTGACCTGAGGGGATTTCTTCTTGGCATTGTAGCAGTGGCAGGCAGGTGTCACCCAAGTCTGCGTTGTCTGAAAATTCCAGTGCGTGACACTAGTTCTCACAGTGCCATTCAGATATTAATTGTTGCTGCTATCTCACTAGGATGGTGCAAATGCATTGGATTGTATCAGTGTTATTACTAGAGTATGTCTTTGTTCTAAACGGGCAAAAAAGCAGATTAGGAATTGAAATTACTTGAAAGTAATTTGGTTTCTGGTACACAACAGAGAAACTTTCCTAACTTTACAGCAATAGCTCATCTTTAAGTCAATATTCATACCACCTTTCATGTTTAAAGATGTAGCTACTATTAGTAGTCAAAACACTTGCCAGAGAATGTGCAAACAGAGGGTTTGGCTGTAATTCCTGAGATGCTGTCTACCACTAAGGAAAGTTTGTCTGTCTGTTCCCCCAAACACTCAGCTATTTACAGAAGGCACAGAGAGGGAGAACACACCTGTGATGTGGAACAATTATTGCGATTGGAACTGATAACTTTCAGGCCACTGAGTCAAGTCCTCTGTTGCCATGATGAACGGCCTGATTTGATTTCATAAAATCATCTATTTTTTAACATTACATGGGGGTATTTATATGTTTGATAGTGTACCCAGTAATGCAATATTATTGGAACCTCATCCTTCCAGAGGGTTTAAAGACACTTCAGCCAGATTTGTCCTGTTAGGAAATGCTATCCATAATAATGGACGTTGGCAGGAAAGTGGGTTTTGAAGCTTCTGGTCTTGGAATGAGTGAAAATAATATGCTTTTGTAGGAATAGTATAAAAAAGGAGGTCAGTGTGAAATTAAAGTGGCCTGATTAGTGACTCACAATGATGTCCTGATCAGAAAGTTTTCATTGCATTGTCTCTCACATTCAACCTTGCAAAAACTGGTTTGCTGATCAGTGGCATGAACAGCAAGCTTATGCTGGTTGACTTGGACAGTACGTTCAGGTTGGGTTCCTACATTTCCCTTCTGGTGTGTTTGGTGATTTAAGGTGATAATTTCAGCTCTGCAATGCTGAAGCCATGGATTTTGAATGTAATATGCTCAAGGTCAGGTCTCCCAGCCATCTGGAGATTGGACATCATCCAGTAAGATCCCATTATCTAAAGCCCATGTTAAAATTGTCTTCAATGAGGAGAAAGATTTTAGAGAAGCAAGCACAAATTACAATTAAATTCAACTCCAAAGTAACTGATAGTGACTTGTGAATAATTTTCAGTGCTTTGTGCTTTTTACTACCATGTTTTTTCATTTCATGTGAACTTCCAAAGCGTTGTAGTGCCTTAGCATCCAGACTGTCCAAAGGCAGGAACAGATGCAGAACTGAAGTATCCTAGAGAAGCACATCCAGTTTTCTGCTGTAGCAGGCAACCAAGCTACATTGTGAAATGTAAAAACTATTAAGATAAGGCTAAATGAATGTATGTTGTTGACTCCTGCAACGTCTGTTTGACAGGCTGTTCTGAAACCACTTGCCTCTGTATGTTGGGGTAATACTTCTAATGCTTGTTGATCACTAGAATGGAAGAGGCTAATTCTCAAGAACAGACTTAAAAAGAAACAAAATTACTTTTGACTTGCAAATTTCTCCCCTTTATCTACAGTTCATGGACATAATACTTTTGAGGGATTTTCTTTTATATTTTGCATTTGTTTCAGGGGTTTTTTTGTATACTTTTTATATTTTAAAATAAACTAAGCATTTGTAGGCAGAATGTTTGGAAACGCTAGTTGCTTTTTTTTTTCCACTCTCTATCAACTTGTATTTCATTTCCCACAGTGTTGCAGATACCAAGTAGAACAAAGCTGAAGATTTCCTATTATGATTTTGTTTGATCTATTGCAAATTAATTTACAGACTCAGTGATAGCTGCTGGGAAATGAAGGATTGGTTTTGTTTGGTCAGTGAAGATGACAGACATGGATCAAATAAGAGTTAACAATAATGCACTTGAACAGATTGAATCAGAACATAATGCATGTATTGAATTTGATTGCAACATGCATGGCCATGGAAAAGTTTTTTGTTTAAAACAAATCAAGGCTATGGCTTAATTATCAAAGCAAAACAAGAGGCATAAAGACCTACATGTTTCTGATACTGCTTTTTTTTTCAAAAATAGCTCCCTTCACACAGTTATCTACATGTTTAATTTCCATGCATAATAGCAACAGTTATTGTTGTCATATGTTAAGAGAGATTAACAGATAGTAAGTACAAACAAAAACAAATAAGGCCTGAATAGAGAGGTGACAAAGAAGAAAAGACCTCTTTAATGTTAATTATAACTGGTAGGAAGTCTATACAAATGATATTAATTGTTTTCTGTATGAATTGAAGGAACATTTAGTATCTATGCAATGTGTTTGGGCTTTTTATTGTAGGCAATACTTAGAAATCTTAATTTTTTAAATATATTTTATTGCAATATGTACTATTCGGTGAAACTTGTATGTTTTTATCATTATTTCTTTGTAGCTGAAAACAAGCATAATAGTAAGCTGTTGATGTTGAATGGTTATTTTTATCCTACCGTTTTTTTACTTTAAGCACCTGTATTTTGTGACCAGCAAAGCTCCCAGTGCTTTCTTCAACAGTGACTGCATTAGCCTGGTACAACTGCATAAAGAAACTCTCTTCAAATATCATTAGTCAGTGGTAGTTTAGGGGGACCATCTGTGCATTCCATTGTAAGACAGTGGAAGCAGTACCTTGTGAGTGGTGTAGTCCTTTGTTTCTTAATTGTTAGCTAAAAATGCCAAAAGGTGGCAGGAAACACATTTATTTTTATTGTGCATTATTTTCATGGTTGTCTATTTTTGAATATTCTGTTCAGCTGGGATGAAGCTGGGATGATGCTCCCATTCCAGGCTTTGTTTTTTCAGTTGCACTTGCATTCCCTAAGTATCTTGCTGTCTGGCAGTTTCCATGCTTTGTTTTTCTAGTATAATAAATTGTTTCAAAGTTCAAATGTAGTCATTTAATACGTTTTGAGTCATGAGTGTTCTCTTCCTGCACACAGAATCTTTTCATAGTTACAGCTGAAACAATTACACTCTTTAACAGGAGGGGTTTGGAATGGGTGAGGACACCCTCTGCATCTCCCCCTGCCTGGCTGTGTATTTGAAGGCCCTGCTTGTGTCAGACTGCTGCCAGATGTTTCATAGGTAGAGATGCCACATAATAAGCAAATGTGACATAAACAATTTTCTATACAGAGCATAACTTTTGTCTCTAAAAATTAACTTAATGGAAGATCTGTGACAATTCATTATCCTTTCCAGAAATTTTTTTGTTCTCCCTCACTGTGGCTCTAATGATATTCTTGGTACTCACATAAGTGAGTGCCTGAAGATCTCATTGCTATCCTTGAGTAGCTTTTTTTTCTGTACAAAGAAAGACTTGTTATTCCAAGTCTGTCAAAACTGAGTTATTTAAAAAATGTGAGGCAACAGATAAACACCGTCCTCTTTTAAAAATAAATGTGAGCTTCATTTGCAAAACCAAAGTCAAGGACTATCTTTTTCACTTGAGGCTCATTTGTGCCTGCTGACTTCAGAAGACACAGGTCAGGTGTCTGTGTTAGGTTGTGTCCTAAGTTAGGATTTTTCACAATGAAGCATGTGCTGATGAAGTAGCTCAGTCTTGTTGAGCAGTGTCTTATCTTTATAATGTTAGTTCTGAAGTATTTGTCATAAATAAATTGTATATGACAAGGAAAGTGGTACTAGGACTGCTGGGGCAACAGTTGTGCAAGAGACCAAATTAAATTTGCAGGTTTTTGAATTCTTGAAATTTTCTCATTGTGCAGTATTAAATATGTAGTTATTTACATTGCTAATCTACAAAACAATAAAACTCAAACTTAGTGATCAGATCACTAATTACACTGTTTCCAACCCCCCTTATTTTATTAAGAGCATCTAGATTAGGGAGGATTTGCCTCATCCCAAAATCTGTTAGGTGAATTAGTTTTTGGAGATGATTTTTCTTCCTCCCTTTACTATAAACAAATCATAGGGTGACCAGCTTAAACTGGTTATCAGGCTTTTAGATATCAAAGTTGGGTGAAATGAATCTACCTGCTTATCTTAATAGACTCAATTCCTGCATTATGGACTTGAGCACACATTTTAGGAAGCAATTTGCATTACTGTTGGCATGAGGTTCCACACACAGTTTTTTTGGTCTGGCAACATAGACATAAAAGCTCTGGTGTGCAAGGGCAACAGGAAGTGTTTTGGTGGACTTTACACCAAGTGGGATAGTATTGAAATTGTGATATGGCTGGAAAAATGGTGAAAGAAGAGAGGTCTCTGCCATAAATGAGGTAAAGGATTTGAACTTTCATCTTAAAAAGATACATAAACAAACAAAAAGCCTGAAATAGCCTTGGAGAACTTTTGAAATTATTATGGAAGATATTTTTAAGTTGAAATTTAAGTGGAAATTAGGTATAAGTCATCGCCAGAACATACAGTTGGAACAGCTTGTTGAAGAGCCAGTGAGAATGGAATCAAGCAACTTTTTGAGTTGTTGTCTGATTCCTAGTATTTCCATGAAAGTACCAGGAATTCTGGTACAGTTAGGTTTAACTTCTTCGCAGGAGCTACAAAAATTTTGGTAACAGGCAAAAATAAGCAGTCACTATAACCCACACAGACACGAGCAGCTGATGATCTGAAATGCAGAGTTTGCAGGGCTGAGCTGCTCAGGGGTGGTAAAAGCAGGAACTGCTTGAGAAGAGTTGCAGGTAGACTTTGTGACTAACTGGACTTGTCAGTTAACACTGGAAGATGAAATCTTCTGCCAAGTAATGTGAAGGCAGATGCTGAAAAACCAATCCTAATTTTGTATATAGGGTGTGTATTGACTTACAAGGGAAGAATAAAATTACAATTCTTGGATAATGATAAATACCTTTCTGGAAATGACTGCTCAGTGCTCAAATGCTCAGTAGTGCTCTAGACAAACAGAACTTGAGGAAAGAAAAGAACAGAGAGCAAGATGGTAAATACCATTTTGTTTCTGTATAAATTCATGTTCATCTAGCATCCTAAATACTGTGTACAATACCGGTTTCATCTCCCTCCCCATTTGTCCTCTATTTTCCCCCCAGTCCCCTCATTTCAAAAAAGACTTGGAAGAGATTCAGAGAAGGGCAACAAAGATTTGGAGTGATTTCCATGAAAGGAACAACTGAGTAAATTAGGACTGTGGTTTGGAAAAGAGTTTGATTGCAGGTGATGTGATGGAGGTCTGTAAAATCATGAGTGGCATGGAAAAAGTGAATGCAGAATGATTTTTCCTAGTCTCTCCTGATACAAGAACTAGAAGGCATTAAAAGAGAAAGAGTGTGTGTGTTCAAGAAAAGTAAGATACTTTTTCATATAGCGTGTAGTTGTTCTGCAGTATATTGCAGATGCTAAGTTTCAATTGGTTGAAAAAGCACTTGAAGTTCATTGGGGTAGGAGTAGTAATGCACCCAGTTGCCACTGAATACAGAGACAATGATTCAGGTGGTCCTTGAGCCATATCCAAAAGTTGGGAAAATCTTTGGAAGAGTTTAACTGTGTGTTTTCTCTTACGCTATTCCTTTGTATCTTATATAGGTGGTTCTTAGAGATGAGGTGTAGTGTTGTTTTTAGCCTATGGTCACACCTGGCACAAAAAGTGCATTCTTACCAGTCCCAGAATCATTCTTTGTTTCATACTCTTAAGAAAAGCCTTTTGTATTGTCTCCCTGAGCTTAGATAGAGCAAACTGGCTCAGATTTTATTCCATTTTAACTCAGGAAAATGTTAGTTTACATTGAAGTCCCGAAAGATTTGTAAAAAAAAAATATATATATATATTTGAAAACAAAGAAGAAAGGAAAGCTTCTGGCTGGCATCAGAAAACAGAAAAGTTAAAATTGTTTTTCCTCCTCTAAAGTGTAAGCAAGAAAATGGCACTTTACTTAAACATTTAATTTATTAAAGGTCTATGAGATGTCCTGCTGATTGGTCTACATAGTTGGATAAAATAATCCTGTTATTTTAATGCCTCATCTGGAGAAGAGAAGAGGTTTTGGTATATTTCAAAGAAAGGATGACTGCAGTGATCATAATGTAGGATTTTGAAGCAAGAAGACTTCAGCTTTGTTCTCTGCCATTACTTGTGTTTAAACAAGGACCATAGAATCATAGAATCGGCTGGGTTGGAAAAGACCTCTGAGATCATCAAGTCCAACCCTTGATCCACTCCCACTGTGGTTACCAGACCATGGCACTAAGTGCCACATCCAGTCTCATCTTAAAAATCTCCAGGGACAGAGAATCAAGCACTTCCCTGAGCAGCCCATTCCAATGCCTGATTACCCTCTCTGTAAAGAATTTCTTCCTAATATCCAACCTAAACCTCCCCTGGCAGAGCTTAAGACCATGCCCTCTTGTCTTACCGATAGCTGCCAGGGAAAAGAGACCAATGCCCACCTGGCTCCAACCTCCTTTCAGGGAGTTGTAGAGAGTGAGGAGGTCTCCCCTGAGCCTCCTCTTCTCCAGGCTGAACAGCCCCAGCTATCTCAGCCTCTCCTCATAGGACTTGTGCTCGAGTCCCTTCACCAGCCTTGTTGCTCTTCTCTGGACCTGCTCCAGCACATCAATATCCTTCTTGAACTAAGGGGCCCAGAACTGGACACAGCACTCGAGATGTGGCCTCACCAGTGCTGAGTACAGGGGAAGAATCACTTCCCTGGTCCTGTTGGCCACACTGTTCCTGATCCAGACCTTCATCTCTTTATACGTATTATAGTATCAGATTCACAGAGGATGTTAAAGATTTTTCTTCCTTTAATGTGATTTGTTGTTTAGGTGGAATAAAAAGAGGCTATAACTTGAAATTATGGTAAAAAATTATTTTCTTCTATGTTCTCCCTTTCTACAGGGTTGGTTAATATGTGAGGAGCCAACTTGCCAGAATCGAACCCGTCGTCTTCCCCTGAGTTTTTCCCGGAGTGGCCCTGTGTGCCAGGCCTGCAAGAAGGCTGTTCTGAGACCAGAGGTGAGTGTTTTAGTACAAAGCTTTGACAGCAGTGGTGCCAGACTCTCATGAAGTTCACCTGGCTCTCAATTCTACCTTTCAAAGGTTAGCAGGATTAAGCAGGAATTTTTTAATTAGTTTATTAGTTTAAAGGGGCCTGTTTCTGCTTTTCCTGATCCACATTTAAGCTGCATCCTCACTGCTGTGAAGAGAGCATGCCATGCAGCTGCTGTGTTTGGAAGTTTTCCAGCTGATGAGCATTTGGTCAGCAAACTAGAATTTGCTGGAATGTTTCTACCAGAATACAGGTAAATTAAAACAGACAAACAAAACCAGTCTTTCAAACCAAAACCAACTACCTGCTTTTCTGCTGACTGGTTCTTACCTGGCTGAATTTGGTGTGGAGAAGCTGGAGGTGAGCTTTCATGCCATCTTCTGGGGATTCTCTAAGATGGTAAGGGTTTTCAGGAGATGAGAAGTTCTGGGTTCTGCACATTTGAATTTGGTTCCATGCCTGAAAAACGTAGAAGCTTCTAAACCTCACATTGAGCTAGATGGTATGGTCTTCCAGAATATAGGACTGCCTGTTGGTTCTCTTGGTTTCTGAGATTAAAGGAAATTGATTCTGTTTCATGTTTTAAAATTCTGGCAAAACACTTACAATTGGTAAGAAAAAGAGGAAAAAATGAGTTTAACACTTAGAAATATTGACAATTTACATAAAATGACCAAAGAGAGGGTGAGAGAGTCTGTAAAGAAAATTGTAAATCTATGATTTCAGGTTGTAATAAATCTTTAAATTATTCTTACTTACATAAAACTTAAAAAAAATCAGAAATTTGTGGCGGGGCTGTTAAGTGAATGATCTGAACAGTATTGTTTGATTTACCATATGAGATTTTTTTGGTCCCTCTTATTCAGTACCGCAGATGTAAAAAAGTCCAAAGGATAAGTGTCAGTAAAAATCCAGGGACTGAAAGAGCATTGTGAAAGAAAGGCTAATCAAAAGCCATTTTTTGCATTAGTGATAAGTTAGTGTTCAAGAATATGAGAAGGCCAGATAATGAATAGCATTAAAAAGTGGATAAAAATGAGAAAGTTCCCAAACTCTTAGCACAGGAACCAAGTGATTTCAGATTAAATTAAAAAGGAAGAAAAGCAACCCTTTCACCTGTGTCATAAATCTGAGTATATAACTAAGAAATTGAAAGTAAATACCAGTGGAAAAAGAGACCAAGGCTTATATGGTTATTACAAGTGTCCAGTCATATTAGTTATCAATAAAACTTATGAAGAAATTCAGGTTTTGATCCGATTTCTAGCTATTAGAGAGATGTATGAGACCTCTAAGGAGATTATTCTGCCCTCTGCTACCTCTGCATTCTCTCACATTCTTCCAAAGTGCAAATGCATTAGCCTGCATAAGCATAAGATGCTCCACT